>NC_137890.1:30548633-31748633 GCF_963455335.1 Martes martes | reverse complement strand
CAAAGCTGTGATCACCAAGACAGCATGGTACTGGCATAAAAACAGACACATGGACCAGTGGAACAGAGTAGAGAGCCCAGATATGGACCCTCAACTCTATGGTCAAATAATCTTTGACAAAACAGGAAAAAATATCCAGTGGAAAAAAGACAGTCTCTTCAATAAATGGTGCTGGGAAAACTGGACAGCTATATGTAGAAGAATGAAACTTGACCATTCTCTTACACCGTACACAAAGATAAACTCGAAATGGATAAAAGACCTCAACGTGAGACAGGAATCCATCAGAATCCTCGAGGAGAACATAGGGAGTAACCTCTTTGATATCAGCCATAGCAACTTCTTTCAAGATATGTCTCCAAAGGCGAAGGAAATAAAGGCAAAGATGAACTTCTGGGACTTCATCAAGATAAAAAGCTTCTGCACAGCAAAAGAAACAGTCATCAAAACAAAGAGGCAACCCACGGAATGGGAGAAGATATTTGCAAATGACAGTACAGATAAAAGGTTGATATCCAGGATCTATAAAGAACTCCTCAAACTCAACACACACAAAACAGATAATCATATCAAAAAATGGGCAGAAGATATGAACAGACACTTCTCCAAGGAAGACATACAAATGGCTACCAGACACATGAAAAAATGTTCATCATCACTAGCCATCAGGGAGATTCAAATCAAAACCACATTGAGATACCACCTTACACCAGTTAGAATGGCCAAAATTAGCAAGACAGGAAACAACGTGTGTTGGAGAGGATGTGGAGAAAGGGGAACCCTCTTACACTGTTGGTGGGAATGCAAACTGGTGCAGCCACTTTGGAGAACAGTGTGGAGATTCCTCAGGAAATTAAAAATAGATCTTCCCTATGACCCTGCAATTGCACTGCTGGGTATTTACCCCAAAGATACAGATGTAGTGAAAAGAAGGGCCATCTGTACCCCAATGTTTATAGCAGCAATGGCCACGGTCGCCAAACTGTGGAAAGAACCAAGATGCCCTTCAACGGATGAATGGATAAGGAAGATGTGGTCCATATACACTATGGAGTATTATGCCTCCATCAGAAAGGACAAATACCCAACTTTTGTAGCAACATGGACAGGACTGGAAGAGATTATGTTGAGTGAAATAAGTCAAACAGAGAAAGTCAAGTATCATATGGTTTCACTTATTGGTGGAGCATAACAAATAATATAGAGGACAAGGGTAGATGGAGAGGAGAAGGGAGTTGAGGGAAATTGGAAGGGGAGGTGAACCATGAGAGACTATGGACTCTGAAAAACAACCTGAGGGTTTTGAAGGGGCGGGGTGGGAGGGTGGGGGAACCAGGTGGTGGGTATTAGGGAGGGCACAGATTGCATGGAGCACTGGGTGTGGTGAAAAAACAATGAATACTGTTACGCTGAAAATAAATAAAAAATTAAAAAAAAAAAATCTTAAAAAAAGAAAAAAAAAAAAGAGTCTATTTCTTGGTTTGTCTCTCTCTTTTTTTAATCCTTCACTCCTTTGTTTTGTTTCCTAAACTCCACATGTGAATAAAATCACATGGTATTATTGGTCTTTCTCTGATTAAGTTATTTCACTGAGCATTATACTCTCTAGCTCTATGTTTCTGCAAATGGCAAGATATCATTCTTCTTTATGGTAGAAATATATATATAGAGAGAGAGATCTCCATTCCTTTATCAATGGACACATGAACTGCTACAATAGTTTGGCTATTGTAAATAATGCTAAACATAGAGGTGCATGTATCCTTTTGAATTCATGTTCTCATATTCTTTTGGTAAATACCCAGTAGGGCAATTCCTGTATTATAATCCTATTTTTGATTTTTTTGAGAAATCTCCATATTGTTTTGCATTAAGGCTGCACCAACTTGCATCCCACTCAACAGTGCAAGAATGTTCCTTTTTCTCCATATCCTCGCCAACACTTGCTGTTTCAAAGGATAGTTTTCAAGGGGGCGCCTAGGTGGCTCAGTGGGTTAAACCTCTGCCTTTAGCTCAGGTCATGGTCTCAGGGTCCTGGGATCAAGCCCCACATCGGGCTCTCTGCTCGGCAGGGAGGCTGCTTCCCTCCTCTCTCTGGCTGACTCTCTGCCTACTTGTGATCTCTCTCTCTCTCTCTCTCTGTCAAAAAAAGAAAAAAAAAAAAAGACAAAGGATAATTTTCAAAATATTAAGAACATGACTTTCAAGCCCATATAAAGTTAGCATGTGTCAAAAATTGTATTCAACTCATTTATTAATAAAGAAACCAGTAGGAAATTTGAAGGACAGATGTATGTGTGTGTGTATGTTTATATTTATAGGCAACCAGGAATGCTGAAATAAATTTGCTAATAGATGCAAAACTGCTTATTATCTTATAGGACAATAAAATATAATATCTGGGGTCACTTTTTTTTTTAAGTGAAAACTAACAGTATTCTCTAGTGATCAAAATTCATCTGCATGGCTATGGACAAGAATTATTTGCATCACTAATAATGTTTTAACAAGTTAACTTCTTCACCTACTGTGATGGTAAATAGTCTAGTCAACAGAAAGGCAATCAAAGAGGCACACACCTATAAATCATATAATCCTCCCAGGACCCACTAGACCACCATTTCTCAATCTTGGCACCACTGATAGTTGGGGCTAGATTATTATTTGTTGTGAGAGCCTGTTGTGTGCACTGTAGAATGTTTAACAGGATCCTGAGCCTCTACCGGCTAGGTGCCAGTAGCACATGCCTCACACATTTCTGACAATCAAAAATATCTAAAATATCAGGTAGTTCCTGATGAGCTCTAGTCACATGGAAAAAAATTCTTTCTTTTTTTTCCTGTATGTATGTGAGATGATCTAAACTTATTGTGGTCATCATTTCACAATATATGAAAATCAAGTCATTATGTTGTACACCTTAAAATTATGCAGTGCTGATGTCAACTATATCTCAATAAAACTGGGGGGATAATGTCTCCAGACATTGCCAAATGAGAACCACTCCTCCAGACAATGCCCCCTACACCACAGAAAGGACATCTACTGGTCCCCTTTGCTCACTTTCACATCTTAGGCAATGTTTACCGACAAGCCAGAACCAATATCCCCCCCCCCACACACACATCTTCTGTACCCATCCTGTACGATGGAAAAAACCCTCTGAACTGGGCAGAAGGAGAGTTTTTAGAAAAAGCCAGAAATATTCTGAACCTCTACTCTTTTGAGTGAAGTGCCGGGGATACAACGGGGGGGGGAAGACAGGAGAACCTCTTTTATTTTTTTTTTAAGATTTTTATTATTTATTCACTTGATAGACAGAGATCATGAGTAGGCAGAGAGGCAGGCAGAGAGAGAGAGGAGGAAGCAGGCTCCCCGCAGAGCAGAGAGCCCGATGTGGGGCTCGATCCCAGGACCCCGAGATCACGACCTGAGCCGAAGGCAGAGGCTTAACCCACTGAGCCACCCAGGTGCCCCGGAGAACCTCTTTTAAATAAAAGGATTCAAAAGGAGAGAGAACCTGAGTGATGGTTCTCAGTTATCATTTGAGAAAATAGCAAGCCACAGAGAGAGATTCCCCACCTACACAGTGAAGAGTAGAAGAGCGGAGGACTTACCTAATCATGGAAGAGTTAGAGACAATGCTTTGAATTTTATAAGACCTACAAATTCAAAACCTAAGTGGGATCTAGTTTTTAATGAGAGAGATTGAGCCAAAAGGGCCAGACTGAAGCTAAAACAAGAGGAGGGTCCTGCAGAAGGATGCAGCTAGAACAGTCCTGTTGAGGACTGGCTAGCATAAGTTCATGCCAGAAGACTGCTGGCTGAAAGGAGCTGAGGAGAGCCCAGCCAAGATCTCTCTCATCTTAAAATGCATTCAAGGAAAAACCCCACATTGCCTGTGCTGAAGCCCGGAGGAACAGGTCATAAGCTGGCACAGGACAGAGTCAGCACAGAGAAGAGGCAACCCTTCTCCCTCCGCCCCTGTGCTCTGTGTTGCCACCATAGAGTACAGCCACGAGTCCATGGGGAAAGGGGAATAAAACCTAAAATGTTCTAACTGCGACTGGATTAAGTCTGAGGTGGCTGAGAAATCACTGAATATGACAGAGCTTCCCAGCAGGTTACTAGATTGAATTTTATGCTATGCTCAGATTGGGAGTTCAGAGCCCCAGAATAAAATTTTATAGATAATAAAGTTATATTTTTGCACACTCAAGTTGGTGACTATAAAATATGGACCACTGCTGGGATAGGAAAGTCCCGGGACTGTCTAGAAGCCTAAGATTTTCCTACAGATAGAGATGGAGCTTGATGCAGAAAAAGTAAGACTGAACTAATGAGAAGGAACAATAACCAATGGGAAAAAATTCTCCAGGAACTAGGAAACTGTCCTAGTTCAATCATCCCCTAAAACTGTATTAGACATGGGCCTATGCTCATTGCATGGTTGTGAACTTACTACAAAATGTCTGCAGCATAAAATCTAAGTAACACTGATGATTTTCATAGCATAGTTTCTTTCCTATGCATTTTAGCCACCACACCACAAACAAATGAGTTACAGAAAACAGACAGTCCAAGATGTCAATATATCGATTAAGTTTCAATCAGAAGAGTAAATCATTTATAAGTTCAATAACTGTTCACTGAGTGTCTTATGTGCTCAATGCTGATCTAGGCATTGGGAAAGAGCAGTAACAAATGAAGTAACACCCTGCTCTCCTGATGTTTATGCCTTAGAAGGAGAGACAGGCATAATCCTCAAAAAACCAAACGAATATGTTATGTGATATGTCCTATAAGAAAAACAGAGCAAGGTAAAGGGACACAGAGAGTAACATATGTTAGGTAAGTATTCAGGGAAGGCTTCCCTGATAAAGTGACTTTTGAACAGAGTCATGAATAAAGTGAAGGAACAAATTATTGGCTATCAGGAAAAGAGTGTTCTAGACAGAGGGAATAATAGGTTTGCAAAGGTGTGGGTGCGCTAGGTGTGGGTGTGCTAGGACTGTTTGAAGAACAGCAAGGAAGCCACTGGGGAAGAGCCGATGGTAGAAGGTTAAGGACAGAAAGGAAGGTGGGAGCAACGTTATATAGGTGAAGGACTTTTGGCCCTTATTTTGATGATATGAGAATCCATTGGAGAGATGTTGAAGAGAAACATGGAATAATCTGAAGTACTGGGGCGCCTGGGTGGTTCAGTGGGTTAAGCCTCTGCCTTCGGCTCAGGTCATGATCTCAGGGTCCTGGGATCGAGCCCCACGTCGGGCTCTCTGCTCAGTGGGGAGCCTGTTTCCCCTGTCTCTCTGCCTGCCTTTCCACCTACTTGTGATCTCCGTCTGTCGAATAAAGAAAAATATTTATAAAAAAAAATAATTATAATCTGAAGTACTGCTGTACTGAAAATTGACTGTAAAAGTTACAAAATGGAAACAAGGAGACTACCTAGGAGGTTATACAAGAGATCGGGTGGAATTAGTATGGTAACAATGAGTTCCTAAGAAACTGTCATATTTAGGACACATTAGAAAGGTAGAGTCAAGCAGAATTTGCCAATAGATTGAACATAAGATATGAAGGAAAGAGAGGAGTTAAAAATAACTCCTTAATTTTTGGCCTAGAGTTATCATTTATTAAAGACTAGGGAATAAATGGTTTGGCGGGAGAAACAGTAATTTGGAAATGTTCAGTAGACATTGGATATTCAAGTCTAGAATTCAGGAAAGAGGTTAGGGCTAAACATAATGCGTTTGTGGAAGTCATCAGCATATGGATGATATTTAAAGCCATACTTCTTTATGAGTTCCCCAAGAGTGTTTTTGTCTTGAGGACTCCCAAATCTATGAAAAAAAAAAAAAATGTTGTCAATTTGCTGCCTAAAATCCAAACTCATAGAATAAAAATTTTTTTTTCCATCCTTTACATCTGTCAAAGAAGGATCTCAGCTAGATAGGAAAAAATTATTTCTATCATGATAGATGGTACACCATCTAGGTTAGGTCAAAAACCTACATTTATAAAAGTTTTAAAACAAGAGATTATATGAGGATTTTGAGAAACAAGACAGAGGATCATAGGGGAAGGGAAGGAAATGAAACAAGATGAAACCAGAGAGGGAGACAAACCGTAAGAGATTCTTAAACTCAGGAAACAAACTGAGGGTTGCTGGAGGGGAGAGGAACAGGAAGGATGGGGTGGCTGGGTGATGGACATTGGGGAGGGCATGTGCTATGGTGAGAACAAAAAATTAAATTAAATTAAAAAAATAAAACAAGAGATTGACATTTCCCTTCTTATTGCTTTGTTCCATTGTACAATACATGTTGAAAATATGTATGCTTAGTTTTCTTAAGTGGACTTTATAAAAAGTGTCACAGATACAATTGTTAAAATCATTCAGTAAATATGTGCAACTGATTAACCACTGTCAGTTAAAAGAATTATTACAATAAATAGTAGGCAACAGATTAAAAAATCATGGGTTCTTGGCTAAGGCCGTTTGTTCAAGTCATGGAAGCATTTATAAAAATTTATTGTACTGTTAGCTCCTATTCAAGATTTTCTTGAAACAAAGGGAATATTTGCAAATATTTAATAAACAAAGACAGAAAGGAACAATGTGATTTATGATTTTTATAGATATCATATTGCATAGGAATAAGCTAAATTTGAAGCACCAAAGAAAAGGATTATTTGTGACTTTAGACAAATATAAAAATTTATATTAAAATTAAAATTTTTCATAATACATACAAGTAATAATTTCACATATTTGTCGAACAAGAATCAACATGTAGAACATGTTAATTATAATTAGTACTGTTATGTGATTGGTTGTGAGAAGTATAAGAAAAATGTGAAGAACACTTTGCTGGTATTGATAAACTTAGAATTGCTTTTCAATTTATGCCATACCCCTTTGAATTCAATGTTAACAAATACTGAACTGACACAAGAGTCAGTGAATTTACTTAAGTTGGACCGATGTAATTTCAAAACTCATTTTTGGCTTCAAAGTCAAATCGATGCCTTAAAAAACATGAACCCATTTTGTCAATATGAATAGGAATATAAGAGAACAATTACTTTTCCAGTTTTAATGTAATTATTGGAAAACTTCTAAGTATTTTTGAAAAGCTTGGATATGTGAATCTACTTTTCAACTATAAATTTTACCAAATCTGAATGCAGATCAAGTATTCCCAATGAAAAGTCTGTCGTTAACATCCAAATTGAGATGAGCCCTAAATGTAAAATACATACCAGATGTCAAAGACTTGGTAAGAAAAACAGAATGTAAAATATTTTATTAATACTTCTTACATGGATTACATGTTGAAATTATAGTATTTTGGCTATACTGGATTAAATAAAATATATTAGTGAAGTGAATTTTACTTGTTTCTTTTTTTAATAGGGTTACCAGAAAATTTAAAATAACATTATACGGCCTACATTTATTTCTATGGGTCAGTACCAGTCTGGGATAACGGAAGCAGTGAATGTGCCTTCATATTGGAGGGTACTGGTCAGAGAGAATGCTGCTAAGCAGCCAATACTTACTGGATGCAAAATATCTAAATAAGAACACCTCCATTCTTTAGTATATTTTACAGGTGTTATATAAGAAGTCCATTTTTTTTCTTTTAATACAATAAGACATTCATTTCCTATTGAAGACCTTAAGCAGAAAAAAGTTCTTCCCACCCAAAAGATCAAACTCATCTGCTGACATTAAACTTGATAAAGTTGGCAGAGAGGTTGCAGAGGACAAAGAATACAGATATTGAGTATTTGGATTAAAGAGTTAAACAGCATATTCCCAATACTTTACAGTTAAGCATGCAACCAGCCTCTACAAAGCATTCCATAAAGAAATCAATGTACTTGAAGTAGATTTAATATGTAGATATTATACCTTGAACAAGTGCATGAGTCAAGACCAACTTCTGTGAGTGCTGAAGCAGCCAGTCCAGCATAGATAGTGATGAGTCTGCAGAAAGCATCTACTAAGCCAGAAAGAAAAAGAGGCTGGCCAGACCAGTTATTCTTTCTGTTAGGCACCGTGAGTATTGCAAGCATTGACTTAATGAAAAAGAACTGGAAGCTAATATTAAAGTTCACTATAAACTGTTCATGGTACATATTTCATGCATTTATTATCAATAAGGTAAAAAGCAAAGAGAAAAAGTCTGAATCAGTAACTCTGAGTTCTTGAACTCACAACTTAATTTTTTATCATAATCACAAAAATCTACTTTAAACAATCCATCCAGAGACATTTATAGAAAGATACAGGGACTCCGTAGACTCTTCGCTGTCAAGACTAGAGGCTGGTGCCATTAACAAGAAAACCCAAATGAATGATCCCTGCTCAACAATTCAGCTTGCAGCCTGTTTCCATCTGAATATGCTACAGCTTGTCCTGATACCTTCACAAATCAGGAAGGTACAAACATCATCCCATCAACACCTGGATTCTGTCTCCCGATTCTGAAGAATACATAAAAGAGATTACCTGGAAGATGCAGTGTGAGAAGAGACCATCGAGAGAACGTGACACTGGTTGGCTGGCGAGCGGGACCCAGGCTTTGAGGCTCCTCAGTTCTCCCTAGCTTGGAACGTACAGTCTGTCTCCACGTTAGGAGCCGCTAAATCGACGCAGCTCTGAGCTCACAGTAGGTCACTGCGACCATTTCCGTATACAACCGAACCCGGTTAAGGCCTCTCTGTAAATTTCGTAAGATTCTGGCAGGCAAGGATGGAATTCTCTGTCTTGATGGCACTCGAGCCAAGACTCCTTTATCAGTTCCCTTGCTGTTAAACCCGCCGCCTCCCGTGTCTTTCTCCAGTCTCTCCTTTCCCTCTGCGTACAAGAGCCAGGTTCAAATTCCACCTGAGGAATTCCCGAGCCTGCTAAACCAATATATAGTCATTGAGCTCACCCCCCACTCATCTGCAGTTTCACTCTCGCAGTTTCGTTAACCGCGTGAACCACCGTTCGGAAGGCGATTATCTTCTTGGCGAATCATCAGAAGGTCAACAGTAGACTAACGCGACGTCACGGCGCTGCGTCATTTACCTTAAAACGTCGGCTCCGCCTCTAAGCGTGTTATCATCTGGCATTGTTCCAAGAAGGGTGAGCGCAATATAATAAAATATTTTGAGAGAGACTACATTACATTACGTAACTTTCATTATAGTATATTGTTATCATGGTTCGATGTTATTACTTCTTACTCTTGTTAATATCTCACTCTCTGTGGGTGCAGGCCTCCGATGGGGGTCTTGGAACGAATTACCTGGGGATAAGGGGGGATTACTGCGACTAATATCCTTAATAGTTTTTTTTAACAAAAAATTTTTTTAAAGATTTATATTTATTTACTTGACAGAGATCACAAGTAGGCAGAGAGGCAGGCAGAGAGAGAGGGAAGCAGGCTCCCTGCTGAGCAGAGAACCCCATGCGGGGCTCCATACTAGGACTCTGGGATCACGACCTGAGCCGAAGGCAGAGGCTTTAACCCCCTGAGCCACCCAGGCACCCCTCTTCAATGGATTTTTAAAGAGAAATGGCCTGTGAATGAGGTAGCGGCCTGTGAATTAAATACTAGCCTTGATGTTATTGCAGGTGTGTTACTTACCTCTCTGCAATTTCTTTCTTTTCTTTTCTTTTTTTTTTTTTTTTCAACGTGAATAGGAAATTTTGGTTCTCAGGCAGAGGATCCTATCAGAATCCTCTAAGAAGTTTTTCTGAATATACACATTCCCATTTTGGGGGAATTCTTCCCTAGCATGACTGAGGGGAGACTAGGGGTGGTCAGGAAGAGAGAGTTTGTCATATGGCTTTTGGGGAAAAAAAAAAAAACTCCAGGCTGAGTCCCATACACTGCTTGACTTGTGCACCCTATCCCCCACCACTGTCCCCAGCCAACTAAAACAGTCCCTGATTCTATGACTCATTGAATCATGAAATAATCTAATAGATATGGCATAATACAAGACATGTCTCACCCACTGAATTCTGTGACATTTGACTGCAAATAGCCTATGGAGGATAATGACGTTCCTATGACTTAACACTCCCACGACCCTTCTTCCCCTCTCCTGCCCTCCCCCCCTCAAAAAAAACAAGAAAAACCAAGGAAAAAAAAAAACTTACCACCCTCCCTTTAATTCATTCAAATCAGTTTCACATGCAAACCAGAGCCAAATTAGAAAATTAAACCTCGCAGACAGAAGTGCACTAAACATTTGCAGAATAAGCACATGGAAAGTACAAAAATCAGTTTTTATTATGAAATTTGTAAAAGCAACTTGCTTCCAATTTGGAATCTTCTTCCTAATGAAATCATTTTTCTCATCCTCCCAGCTGTGCAGTCTCCACTGTTACAACTCAGTTCTGTGGAAGTCAGAGGGGCAGATGAGCTGCTCTCTCACCATATTGAACGGATGTAGGGGATTTTGAATCTTAGTCAGCCATCCTGCATATGTTGTCTGTCTCAAATGTTTCGACATCAGTTAGCTTATATGACAGGGTAACTGATGAATGACAAATCAACCAATAAATGATTTGAAGTGTTCCTTTATTCTACTTTGCATTTAAAGAGTTAAGTGTTGCTCTAGGATTATTTTGTTCTGAGGATGTATTTTGAGATGAAATCAACTGCTAGAAATTGCATTTCTAAATAATAATATGTGAAAGAGATCGCCTGAAAGACTTTGCTAGCCTTCCTGAAAAGATGTCAGTGCTTGAGCTATCTTCTTAGAAAATTTTAGATTGACAGGAAAATGATATGTAAACACAAGTGGAGGTAACACTTTTGTTCTCTTTCTGCAATATATGTTTTAAAAATATTTTCCATTTATATGCTTTATGAAAAAATAACAAATTCCAATTGGAGTGTGAAATAAAGTTAAAACTTATATTCAGAGTACCATTAAAAAAAAAGAAAAGAAAAGAAACAGAGCAAATGTCACTAAGTTGTATGCATGGCTTGTCACCAGCACCTGCATTTCAGAAAGTAAGCAAGTAGTGCAGGTGACTACATATTTTTATAAACTCACCTAAAATTGAGTGTGAATGAAAGATAAAATCTGTGGACAGTGTAATGTTTTGTATTGCAGCATATGTAGTTGGCATATGTAGTTGATATCTTTTTCTCTAAAGTTATGGAATTTTTTGCTTTATATTTCTTTATTATACTAACTTCTAATATTGTTCAAAAATATGTATTTTTTTGAGAAAAAAATAAAAAATGAAGTTAAGTTTTGCAATCTTATTATCCAAAGATGGTTATTTTTAACACTCTCTGTGGACTTTAAGAGTATCTATGTATATTTATTTACATGTATGTGTGTGCATATGCATATGTGTGTTGAGAAGAAATTTTAGAATAGCGTTTATTCAAAAAACTCCTGCATCTTTAGATGAAAGTAACAAGGCATCTTGGATCAAATTTTCCTTTTTCAGAGAAGAGTCACTTGACTGACCCCACTTACATAAAAGTAAGGGTAGCAGGCACCTAGGGCCTGGAGGAAAGATACAGCAGAATTTTCTGGAGCCTGACAAAGTCCTGCCTTCTCTGCATCTCTTGATATGCAGAGTCAGCATTTGTGGAAAAGGTGGACAAATTTGCATAAAGGTCTTTGAGCCTCCTGGGAGGAAAGAAAACTGAGAGTCATTGTTTCCCTTTTGAAGTTCAATGTTAGTAGAATATTTGGGATGGTCCTGACAATGGCCTGATGGCAGGAAATGACCACAGGGGCTCCAGGAGGGTAAGGGAATTATGGGGTAATCCATTCTCTGAAAGAGTGGGCCTGAGGTTTAGGGAAAGGACGTGTCTCAGCAGTGGATGGCTGAGCCCAGAAGAGCCTTGAGCCCCAACCTCTTATATGAATACAGGTAAATGCAAAAGAGGTAACCTTGGGATTCTGAGCATGGCGCCCCACGTGGCATATATGGATATCTGAAGCAGCCAACAGATTGCTGCCTCAGTGCACCAAGAGGACAGAGACACATGAGATAGTACTCCCAGAACAGGATGACCCAGAGAGAGAACTCAATAAAGGATCAGGGGAGCAAGGCAAGCAAGAAAGCATTGGACCCAGTCAATGAAAGCAATGACTACTGAAGACACAGACCATCACTGAACCAGTCAGATTGTGCACATACCCTTCTAGACTGATTAAGCCCCTGAGGTTCTTGAACAATTTGGGGTAGAATAGTCCTCAAGTAAGCCATGGAACTTTCTCCTAAAATAAAATCATGGAATCCCCAAGAATCTTTGAAAAAGGGATGTGACTGTATTTGTAACCCACTCTAGCAAAGTGACTATACCAGTACCATGTAAAAATAGATATGTACTTTAAAACAGAGCCACTTATGAAATAAAAATTGTTATAAATTGCTCACTTTCTCTCAGATTTATTATATGTTGATTCAGATAGTCATTCATTCATTCAATAAGCATTTATCAAACACCTAATATGTGCCAGGCACTGTGCATACTTGTTGGGAAATGCATTGCCTAGCTTTCAAGGGTTTCATAGTTGAATAGGCAAGAACCATGCATTACAACACAATTTGGTAAGTACTATCATTGAGAAATAAAGAATCATGGAAAGCCAGATTAATATTATATAGAAGTGGCTTTATTTCCTGACCACTGTCTAATCTCCCTTCTTTTCTGCTTTGCCTATGGGCAGGAAAGCCACAGAAGGAAAGAAAGCCAAGTAGGACATTCAGCATGTCAAATGGTCAAGTCAGGTGAAAGTGATCACGTTAGAAGGTCAGTGGTGAATTACTCAAAAAACATTTTTAAAAATACTTCAATCTTTGCATTTCAATGAGTTAGGACTCAAAATTAAGGTGCCTTTTGATAGAACTTGATAAATAAATGTTACTAATCTTTTAGAGTATTATACAAATGGTAGCTGTTGGTATTCCACATTTGGATCTCTGTCACCTTCCCATTGGATTCAGAGCAAAGAGAATAACCTACTCCCTGCTTTTGGAAACATTGTCCACTTCGCAGGACAAAGGTAGGAATGGCCATGCCTCACTCAGAGGATCTCACTTGCCCCCTGCTGTGCAGCCTTGACCCCCTTCTCCCTGGTTAATGTATGTCACATCCATGAAAAAGGCTCTATCTGTGGAGGTAAGGATTAAGAGAGGTCATCTTTGAAAAAGACGAAGGGAATTTTTTTTTTTCTTTACTTCATGTTATAACCACCCACTTTTCTATGTGTCAACTGCCACTCTAGGTTGTCCTCTCTGGCTTCTCTGATTCAATATGGTACTTACGTACTGAGGATGAGGAAGAGAAAGTCATCTGCAATTCCCTTGATTCTGTCCTTACAGGAGATACTTCTACTCCTCTTCATTATTCTCAGCTTCTTTTCCAAGGAGGCATTACAGAAACTTACAAATGGGAAGTTGGGCTTCAGGAACTTTAAGCTTTACAAGCAGATGCTATATTTTTTGAATGTCACTTGATGGATACATTCACTTACCTAAATCTACCTGGTTGTAATTGTAGCTGCCCACTCAATTTCCCTTTAAAAACTCACAAAAGCGTGTGGCAATAATTGTAGGTCCACTGGCAGCTGGATCTGTTTTTACAAAGTGAAGGAGTCGCCTTCTAAAACCTATAAACTGTCACGGTCTGTCATCACTGCCAGGATGCGGCCATTATTTAAATTAGACTGTGAATGATTTTTTTTCCTCTGTGCTGGCTTTTCAGATGGTGATATGTCATAGGCAAGCCACAATAAAGTGGCCTTAAGCATTCTCAGCCCATTAGTCCTGCCTATAATTTGGTGCTTTCAGGAAAGCATACAAATGATATAAAAAAAGATCTTGTCAGTGCTTATGCCTGCCAGAAAAAAAAAAATCCTAGGAAATGTTTTTGACATAACACCTGAATAAGAGTTGGGCATTATGACTGCTGCAGGTAGAAAAAAATAAACGAGCCTCATTTATTACTGGCTATGATATATCCTTGGTGAGAAGTCTCTCTT
This sequence comes from Martes martes, assembly GCF_963455335.1. Lineage (NCBI taxonomy): Eukaryota > Metazoa > Chordata > Mammalia > Carnivora > Mustelidae > Martes > Martes martes. Next base: position 31,734,608 of record NC_137890.1, on the reverse strand, counting down.
CAAATCAGGGGAAAAGTAATCATTCACATTTGTTTAGTGTTCAAGAATTCATAAAACTTTAAAGAGACACAATTTATTTAATTTTCCTACAATAATGCTGTGCATTGGAAGAGCATGTGGTTTCATCAGTATTCTCATTTTATATTTGAGGAAACCAAGACTTGGGAAATTTTTGATGACTCACCCAGGGTTATAGCAGAGTTAGCAAATGACAGAAAAATCTAAACTCAGGGCTTCTACCTTCAGAGTTCCTCCCCACTAAAGCCTGCTGTTGAGTGTTTTCTTGCTTTAACCTCTCTTTTGCATAATGAATTCATTTTCAAGTGTTTCAAAAACATGAACAGTCAAGTTCAAGAGGCAGAATCTTAGTGCAGTGGTTCTCACACTTCTCAAGCTGCTCATTAGAATTACTGGGGATATTTTAAAAATTCCGACTCCTAAACTACACCCCAGTCCAAATAAATTAGAATGTCTGGATGTGGGACCAAATGTCAGTTTTATTTTTTGGTTGGTGGTTTTTTGTTTGTTTTGTTGTTGTTGTTGTTGTTGTTGTTGTTTTAAACTTTCAAGAGATTAGAATGTGCAGCCAAATGCACTGTTTCCAAAAATCTCTGGGCTTAGAATCTCTTGAGAAGCTTGTCAAACAACAGGTAGCCCATCCTACATGGAAGATGGGGTTCATTAAACAAAGGGAGAACTCAAGAGCCCATAGTCCCTGACTTATGATGGTTCAACTTAGGAGTTTTCGATTTTACAGTAGTGTGAAAGCAATACACATCTGCTAGAAACAACACTATGAATTTTGAATTTAGATCTTTTTCTGGGCTAGTAATAGGTGATACGATCCTCTCTTAAGACACAGGGCAGGGCCAGCGGCCTCAGCTCCCAGTCAGCCACGTGATCACAAGGGCCAGCAACCAATATGCTTCTGTCCCTGTATAGCCACTGTTTTTCACTTTCAGTACAGGGTTCAATACATTACGTGAGATACTCAACACTGTTTTTAAAAATAGGCTTTGTATTAGATGATGTTGCCCGACTGTAGGCTAATGTAAATGATCTGAACATGTTTAAGTTAGGCTAGGCTAAGCTATGAGATTTGGTAGGTTAGGTGTATTAAATGTATTTTCGACTCACAGTATTTTCAACGTATGATGATTTATAGGGACATAATCCCATCATGAGTCAAGGAAAATCTGTACCTGATGTTCTTTTAAAGCTTCTCCAGCAATTCTGGTGCATGCAGAGTTTGAGAACCATCATTTTAAGGGTTACGGAGAGCAACTTTTGAATTAGAAGGACCTGCATTTGACAGTTGTGCCATTTACCAGGTATGTGACTCTAGACAAGTTAGTGAACGTCTCAAAGCTTTAGTGTCCTCGTGTATAAAGAGGAGATAATAGTAGTACTTATCTTTTACTGTTGTCTTGATGATTAAATGATATAATGCAGAGGCTGTCAAAGCATGGTCCCTGGACCAGCAGTATCAGCATCACCCAGGATATTGTCAGAAGCACAAAATTTATCAGCCCTACTCACGCCCATGAAATCAGAACTCTGAGAGCAGGGCCTAGCCGTATATAACAAGAAGAGCTCTGGGTGATAGTTCCTGCTCAAGTTGGATCACTGATATAATGCTTACAAAGTGGCTAACCCAATGCCTAGTGCACAGGAAGGGCTCAAAAGTGTTACGCATTATGTTGTTATTATTAACATCATTGTTATCCACATTTGTGTCAAAGGCTTCAAAATCTCAGTGAAGTCACCCCAAAATAACAGCTGTAAACGAAGTCACAATGAGCCAGGAAGAGCAGGCCCAAGGTCAAGATTACTACTCCAATTATCAGCACCCATGTCTTGGTCCTCATGAACCATTCAGCATTCCTGGTGAGTGATCACCATTTGACCATATCATTTTCCTCCTTAAAAACCCATCAATAAGCTTTGCGCAGTGGCAGTATCGTAGCCAATGAGGTTTATCCGAGGCGCGATTATTGCTAATTGAAAAACCCGTCAATAGTTGCAATTACCTATAGTACAGAGTCTAAAATCTCCCTTTTCCTTCCTCACTAAATGTGGATGTGTAACTCTCTTGCTCTGCATCTATGTCCCTCACTTTTTTTTTTAAATTTTTTATTTCTTTTCAGCGTAACAGTATTCATTGTTTTTTCACCACACCCAGTGCTCCATGCAATCTGTGCCCTCCCTAATACCCACCACCTGGTTCCCCCAACCTCCCACTCCCCGCCTCTTCGAAACCCTCAGGTTGTTTTTCAGAGTCCATAGTCTCTTATGGTTCACCTCCCCTTCCAATTTCCCTCAACTCCCTTCTCCTCTCCATCTACCCTTGTCCTCCACATTATTTGTTATGCTCCATCCACAAATAAGTGAAACCATATGATACTTGACTCTCTCTGCTTGACTTATTTCACTCAGCATAATCTCTTCCAGTCCTGTCCATGTTGCTACAAAAGTTGGGTATTTGTCCTTTCTGATGGAGGCATAATACTTTTTTCAGATTCTTGAATAAGCCACACTCTTGTCTACCTTCTGATTCCTGATAATTGCCTTACCAAGAATCATCATCTCTCTGGGAAAGAAAAGGATGCAAAATAAGTCAGAAACTAGTCCATTAGCCACAACAGGCCTACTGAGTTCCTACCATGTGCCGTCTGTATCTTCAATAGCATGCCAGCCCTGTGTATCAAAAACCAAACCAACCAACCAAACTTACCCACCCCTAACTTCGTAGAGTCTAATGGGGGAAAAGAAAAGACATGAAAAAGATGTTTACAAATAATTAAAGGGCAAAATTCTACAAAAGAGAAGCGCAAGGGGTGAAGGGAAAATATGCTGGGATACATGGCAAGGTCTGCAGGAACACAAGATCCTGCCGAGTTCAGGGAATGACTCCGAGGAAATGATGTGTAACCTGAGACAGAAAGTGTATATGAACCAGGCAAGAGAAAGGAGCATAGGGTGGGTGGGATGTTGCAGTCATCCCAGGCTCGGGGAATACTTAAGTCCAGAAGTGAAAAAGAGCATGGCACATTCAAAAATGTTTTGGTCAGAACAAGTCAGAGTTGATGAATACGTGTCCACTCTAGGATCTGTTATCAACATTAGAATGAAGTGTGGTAACTTAAACCAATATCAGCTTTATTCTGTGTTTGTCTGAGAACCCAAGAAATAATTGTTAGGTCATGTTGCTGAAACTTTGGGACAGTAACAAGTGAGTCAGCCATGAACAGAAACCCAGACCCCTTGGAGTAATTTGAATTCAGTTTGGATTCCAGATCTCATCAAAAATTAGGTAGAATGAAGGGTGAAAAAATGTGATGAAAACTTAAAAGAAATTATATTATTTTTGCCTTAAGGAAAAAAGATGAAAAGCAATTTTATATCGGTCTTCAATATTTGAAAGGCTCTTATATATAAGAAGATGATCTGTTTTTCCTCATCTCCATTGAGAACAGAAGAAGAGGAAATGTGTTTAAACAGCAGTATTAAAAATATAGGTTTGATATAAAACAATTTCTTGACAATAAAGAGAATTAAGTTTTAGGGATCTTACAAAGGGAGACTTAAGTAGTTTCCCTGAAGGCATTTCTAAATAAGCTAGATTTTCCTATATTGGAAATATTTTACCTGGAAGTAGAGTGGTGAACTATGTAATTTCTTCAAGTAGCTTGCTGTACTATGAAGTCCTTTCCAGAGAAAGCAAAGATCAATGCAAACAAATTGAAACAACAGTGTCATCTAGTGGAATGCTCTGCAATTACATTTAATATACCTATCTATGATTGAATAAATCCCCATATACTTTTAAGTATTGAAACTAATTAATTTTCCTTTAAACCTAGATGCAAACCTGTTTCAAGATTATATTTTTCCATTCATGCCTTAGCCACATACACTTAAGGGAAAAACAAGCCTAAAATCATCAGGCCAATTGATGACTAAGCCCTCCAGAGGAAACTGGAAGATTATAATAAGTACTTCGATAGTCACAGTTTAAAGACTAAACCCAACAGAATTGGAATGCTTTAATTAAATCCTTAACAGCCACACTCCCAATGCATGTCTTGGATTTTCCAGATTTGAAGTACAAATTTCTGTTTCTGAGATAAAGGGTATTACTGATACATAATCATCAGAAAGCTAAAATCACTTACGGGCCCTGTGGCTATCCTCCTATTAGTCCCTTCTAGGTGATTTCTCTCAAACAAGGCCATTCCATTGTTTTAGGTGGTCTTCCTTACCATAGATCCCAAACTCCTACTTTATTTTTTTCCTTTTTTAATGATTTCACCCATGTATTTGACAGACAGAGATCAGAAGTAGGCAGAGAGGGGGCTGGAAGCAGGCTCCCTGCTGAGCAGAGAGCCCAGTGTGGGGCTCCATCCCACGACCCTGGGGTCATGACCTGAGCCCAAGGCAGATGCCTCAACCCACTGAGCCACCCAGGTGCCCCCAAAACTCCTGCTTTATTGTTAGTCAGAAAAATAGGTTCATAAGGCTGGGTTACATGGTCCGCCTGCTTGCCTCAATAATGCTATCTTCTTACATCTAGCATGATTGGTATCCCTCTGTATTATACTGGTTCTTCTTGTCTATATTCTCCATTCGACTGTGTTCTCAGCACTTAGCATGCTGGCTGGAATATAGTGTTTTTTTTAATAAATGTCTTTTGAGTGAATAAAAAAAGGAATCTTGCAACTTACCCCTCAGTTAGATGTGTGTGCTATTTATGATTGTATAAATAAAAACAGGGAGCACTGGGTGTTATATGCAAACAACGAATCATGGAACACTACACCAAAAACTCACGATGTACTGTATGGTGAACTAACATGACGTAATTTTTAAAAATTTTTAAATTAAAAAAAAAAAAACATGTTTCTTCCCACTGACAAGAAGACAGATACGGCCAACACCCATAATGAAGAGGAAAGGACTTACTCATCTATTTTTTTTTTTAACAAGGCTAACCACACAGTTTCAACTTGACTTGTACTATAGCAAAAGGAGAAGAAAGGGGGCGGGGGGGGAAGAAGAAGAAAAAAAGCTAGCAAAAAAATATTTACTTGGTTCATTAGTTGTGTGGTATATTTTAAAAAAAAAAACCAACTATGAGATGAAGATGAATTATGGTAGTTAAATTGAAAAACAGAACTAGAATTCTCTTTCCATGTACCTTACTTAATTTATCTGGAGCTTTGGAAAATCAATTACCCCAGAAATCTTATAGCTAAACGGAGCCTTAGAGGTCTGGCATAAGCCCATCATTTGAAAGATAAGAAAATTAAGCTTTAATGAGTTTGGTCACTGGCCTCAGGTCAACAAGCAATTAAGTAGGGGAGCCAGGACTCAGGCGGGCCCACATGTTGACAAACTTGTGCTCCTCACACTGGGGAATACATCTTGCCCACTCAGCACGCCCCCTGAGGAGCCATACCACGTTAAATGTTGTGTGTAATATTATTTAATTTATTGTCTCTCAAACTCATTTGCCCATAGAATCTTTTGGAAGCTTTAGCATTCTCCAGGAATAAGTTTTAGAGAATTCTGAGGTAGTCTAAGTATCCCTGCTACAGAACCCTAACAACTGAGTCTCACCGATGCTACCAACAATTCATGTGGTTATCAATCCAAAAAATGCAGTGGTGAACCCCGTTCTTCCATGTAACTTGCCATGTACACAAATAAGCATGGGCTGATGACAACCTAGCTCAATAAAATGCCTACAAAAGCATGAGAGTTTGCTCATGCTGAGTGTGCCTGTCACAGGAAAAGTTAGCCTGCACGGTAAAAAAGTGCACAGCTGTCATCCCTTCCAACAGTCCTTCAAACAGAAGATTGGCATAGTCTGTCAGGAAGTGGTGTTTTGTTTGAGATGGGGAGTCTATCTTGAAAGCAAGGGACTGTGCTCTGAATAACGCTTCTGCCTACTTCCTCCAAGCTCGGGAAGAGCAGAGGAATAGAAAAATACAGTTAAAGCAAGCATATTTTCCAAGTGTGCACTAGTATTATGTCTTGCAATCCTGTCTTAGAAACAGCAGGTAAAATGTATTCTTTTGATACTTCAAATACGAGACAGTATATCCAAGGGCATACATGATTGATAATCAGCTTAGCTTCAGGAGAATGGGGAAGAAAATCAAGCATATTAATTCACTTGGGTCACTAGTACATCCCTTCCTGCCTTGTCCTGTGACTTTAAATAGAAGTACTATTAAATTTACCGATGAATGATCTCATTACCTAAGCTTTAAAGACTTGTTAAACAGCCAATGGTGATCTCTCACTATAAGTACCAGATTTACCCCAGAATGGCTAAAGTAGGGAACAGAGAAGACTCAGAGTAATTGTTGACTAGATAAAATAGGACATAAATATATAAGGAATATTGAATATGCCCAAGTTAGTGAAAGTCAACAAAGGAAATGCCCTCATTTCATATTGTAAAGCCCCATGGGACACCCCTGAACATAAGAGCACTAGCTGTATATTTAACTGAAGTGATTATTTCTGAACAATATCATATTATATTAAAAATAGCATTGGTGAATTTGCCAATTAACTCAGTCTGAGAGGGAAACAGTATCAGACCACATGAGACTTTTACTTTACAAAAGAAAACTCAAATATTAGCAGTATTTTAGTATCTCTTAGAAAAAATATTCTTCTCCTATGTTTGCAGAAGCAGTATTATTATTAATAAAACCAATTTGCCCAACATCACATCTGTACATTCTAGGGTTTTTTTCCATATAATCCAAAAAAATCACCCAAAAGATATCATTTACTCCAGTGAGTTTGCTCTAGCTTGGGCCTCAAAAACAAGAATATGATTTCTTCAGTACACAAACCACAGGTTCACTTCTCATGGATGGACTCACAGAAATGAAGCTCTGAGACTGATGTTTAAAATCAGAATCCCAAAGAGATATTTGTACACATATCCCATTATTTGTCTAAGTCAAAAGGTCGAAGTAACCCAAGTATACACTGACAGATGAATGGATAAACAAAATCTGGTATACACATACAATACACTATTATTCAGCTTTAAGAAGGAAGCAAATTCTGATATATGCTACAACATGGATGATCCTCGATGACATTATGCTGAACAAAATAAGCCGTATGATTCTACATATGTGAGGTACTAAAGTAGTCAAATTCGTTCAATTCATCCAAATACCATTTAAAAGCAGAATGGTAGTTATCAGTGGCTGGGAGAAGGGGAGATTGGGAAGTTATTACAAAAATAAAACTGGTGGCATCACGTTACCTGATTTCAAGCTTTACTACAAAGCTGTGATCACCAAGACAGCATGGTACTGGCATAAAAACAGACACATGGACCAGTGGAACAGAGTAGAGAGCCCAGATATGGACCCTCAACTCTATGGTCAAATAATCTTTGACAAAACAGGAAAAAATATCCAGTGGAAAAAAGACAGTCTCTTCAATAAATGGTGCTGGGAAAACTGGACAGCTATATGTAGAAGAATGAAACTTGACCATTCTCTTACACCGTACACAAAGATAAACTCGAAATGGATAAAAGACCTCAACGTGAGACAGGAATCCATCAGAATCCTCGAGGAGAACATAAGGAGTAACCTCTTTGATATCAGCCACAGCAACTTCTTTCAAGATATGTCTCCAAAGGCGAAGGAAACAAAGGCAAAGATGAACTTCTGGGACTTCATCAAGATAAAAAGCTTCTGCACAGCAAAAGAAACAGTCATCAAAACAAAGAGGCAACCCACGGAATGGGAGAAGATATTTGCAAATGACAGTACAGATAAAAGGTTGATATCCAGGATCTATAAAGAACTCCTCAAACTCAACACACACAAAACAGATAATCATATTAAAAAATGGGCAGAAGATATGAACAGACACTTCTCCAATGAAGACATACAAATGGCTACCAGACACATGAAAAAATGTTCATCATCACTAGCCATCAGGGAGATTCAAATCAAAACCACATTGAGATACCACCTTACACCAGTTAGAATGGCCAAAATTAGCAAGACAGGAAACAACGTGTGTTGGAGAGGATGTGGAGAAAGGGGAACCCTCTTACACTGTTGGTGGGAATGCAAACTGGTGCAGCCACTTTGGAGAACAGTGTGGAGATTCCTCAGGAAATTAAAAATAGATCTTCCCTATGACCCTGCAATTGCACTGCTGGGTATTTACCCCAAAGATACAGATGTAGTGAAAAGAAGGGCCATCTGTACCCCAATGTTTATAGCAGCAATGGCCACGGTCGCCAAACTGTGGAAAGAACCAAGATGCCCTTCAACGGATGAATGGATAAGGAAGATGTGGTCCATATACACTATGGAGTATTATGCCTCCATCAGAAAGGACGAATACCCAACTTTTGTAGCAACATGGACAGGACTGGAAGAGATTATGCTGAGTGAAATAAGTCAAACAGAGAAAGTCAAGTATCATATGGTTTCACTTATTGGTGGAGCATAACAAATAATATAGAGGACAAGGGTAGATGGAGAGGAGAAGGGAGTTGAGGGAAATTGGAAGGGGAGGTGAACCATGAGAGACTATGGACTCTGAAAAACAACCTGAGGGTTTTGAAGGGGCGGGGTGGGAGGGTGGGGGAACCAGGTGGTGGGTATTAGGGAGGGCACAGATTGCATGGAGCACTGGGTGTGGTGAAAAAACAATGAATACTGTTACGCTGAAAATAAATAAAAAATTTAAAAAAAAATAGGTAATAACTATTCAAAGGTTCAGTTTTGCAAGATAAAAAGAGTTCATGGATGGATACACAAGGTGAATATACTTAATGCCACTGAACTATACACTTAAAATGATAAAGATAGCAAATTTTATGTGTATTTTACCAGTTTTTGAAAATTCAGAATTCTTGTTCTAATTTCTATAACAACAGTACTGTCACAGGGACTTAAATATTTGCTCTTTTATAACTAGCCCAGCCCCTACGACAGAGAAAAAAAAAACTAAATCATAAATGGAAGACTGCTTTGAAGGCATACATTAAAAAATAACAACAACAACAAGGGTAGTACAATGAATTGGACATTTGAGACGTCTGCCCAACACAGGTGACACATCAGTCTCACAAGGACAGATTTGTCAGAGGGACCAGAGCACTTGGATCTGGAGGCCAGGACTCGCTGCATTCATTTTAACAATGAGGATAGACCTTGGCTAGGGTTCCCTCCACGGGATCTACCAAAGCTGCCTGGTTTTCTTTCTCCTGTCTTTCCAAGACTAATTAATTCTCTTCTGATTACTCTAGCTATTCTTCAGCAATGCAAATATATTTAATTAGATCACAGCTGAAGCTCTCAAATCCTGGTGCTATCCTATCTAAAAGTGACCTTACAGATGAGAGTAGAGATGGTTGATTTTAAAGAATCTCATGATTCTTTAAAGAATAGTTTTTTGTGTTTTTTTTTTTGAAGATAACTGATGCTGTGACACTACTCCCTGGGCGGTAGTGAGGGTGGTCAGTTTGTCTTATTACACAGACCGAGGGGTGTTCTGAAGGAGTGTTCTGAAGAACTTGGAAGGCAGGAAGAAAGGAACGCTCTCAAGCTCTCTGGAAAAGGAGCAGCTTGTCCAAAGCAAAAAGATGACTGCTTCAGGAAAGGAGGTAGACTAGAGGAGGGGACAAGTGGGGGCCAGAGGCAGGAGACAAAGCTAGATGGGTTATCAAGGGCAGGCCGGTAGAAGGCCAAATGTGTCATCTTAAAGACTGGATAATCCTGGGAAGAAAGAAGAGCCTGTGAATGATTCTAAGCTGAAGATAAACTCAGGTGAGGTTTATGTTTTTGGAAGGTCCCTCTGGCTGAGGTGAGGGGCAGCCCAGGTAGGAGAGGATAACCCGCACTTGAGTAGGCGCACTTTGGCATGCCCTTTGGTGCTGCTCACCCTGAAGTGGGGTTTGAGGTAAAACAAATCTAGTCCCATAATGGAGAACACCAAGAAAATGACACTGTACTACTTGGGTAGACGGGAGAATAGGCTTGCGGAGCAACCAGCGTGTCACTCCAAAAAGCCCCACTGACCATCGCTTCTGTTGCTTTTTCCCTATGTCCCCAGCTGGCTTCCTGTCTATCCTAGATCCTTTCCCTCTTTCACACCACTTTCTGCTTCCATTTCTAAGTCAACAAAACAAAACAAAAACCAAGTAGTTCAATATCTGTGACATAGGACTCTCTGTCCCCGAAATGGGAAATGATCTCAGTTTAACCCACCAGAGCAAGGAGGTGAATGGAGGTAGCTGCAAGGGGCAGAAGTCGGAAAATGGGCAAATATTTTGCAGATAAAACTAGCAGGTTTCAGTGACTAACTCTGTCAGAGACAGAAGTCTGCACTGACTTGCTTCCCCAAAGGCCACTGCTCTAGATTAGGCATTCATCCATCCATCCACCCACCCACCCACCCACCCATCCATCCATCCATCCATCCACCCACCCATCCATCCATCCATCCACCCACCCACCCATCCATCCATCCATCCAACCATCCATCTTGGCCTAGACTTTTATGGAAATCACCAAACTGCATTCTCCCATTTCCTAGTTTCTGTCCTATGTAGAAACAGGGTTTAGATTAGAGCAAATCCGATTGTGTCTCTCTCCAGGTTACTGGACTTTACTGGACTTTAACAGCTCCCCTTTCTCTCCAGGTAGAGGCCAAACTCTGTAACAAGGTCTACTGAGATCTTCAGGATAGAGTCTGTGTTTGTCAGGAGACTCGTCCCTTCCTCTCCCCCATGGGAGCACTAACTGTACTTGAAGATTAATGAGTTGTGATTTCAGAAATACACCATCCTCTCTCACCCATCTCCTAATACAACTTACTCACCTTCTACTGGCTCTTCTAGATTCAGGTCAAGCATCACTTCCTCCACTTTTGACACCCATTTCTAGTGCTGCCAGTCCCTCTAGTCCAGGCTGAGTGAAGTAATTCTCATCTAGATTACTTTGCGTATCTGTAACAGTATAAATTCTCTTGCTTCCTAATTATCCCCTTGCCACTAGTCTGCAAGCACATCAAGGACAAGGACTGTATCTTCTCCACCTCTCAATACTCAGCATCTAGCTTGTCTTACAAAAACTATTTGTTGAACGAATAAATAAAAGTGGTGGAACAAAGACTCAGATCTAAAACTTCCCACCTTAAATCCAGTGCTTTTCTCAATATATCACAGCCAGTAAGAGTGACACATTATGGTAGAGGACCAAATACTTCAGCTGACAGATTTCCTATTCTTAATCTAGCACAGTGAAAAATTGGTGAGACGGTCATAAAATGGGTAAGTGAACATGTATATTCAGAGACCATACTATGTAAGCCTACACCGACACTCAAAGTGTTTACTACCTGTAATGCAAATATCTCATAAAAGCTTTAGTCCTAGAGTTAGCAAGAAGATCCAGTATCCTTGTATTAGATTATAAACAAACTTGAGAATATTCTAAAGATATATATTATATGTAAACACATTCACATCATATCCATCAATAAGTATTTTTAATTATTTGGAAGCTAACCCAATTTTTAAAAAATTAGATTTTTTTTATCCTCTTTCTCTTCCTTGCTATCTATGAGGGGGGCATAGAAAACAAAAGGAATAGAATGCAAATCTGTCAGTGTGGTTGGTCTTTTTCTTTTTATATTCAGCAGCAAAAGGCTCCACTGGGAAAGAAGTTAAAAAAAATTGGTACCTAACAATGGACTTTCATAAATATTTCTATAAATTATCTGTGTTCTCTGATTCTTTAAAAAGAATTATCACTGAAGCAATTTTAAGTAGCAGTAATCGAGCCCATGCAGATTTTGTAAAGAACCCTAACCAAGAGCATCTTCTTTCCTATTACAAACAAAAACCAAAACGCCAAGGAAACCGTAGCAATATATTTATTGGAAATGAACTAGACATTACATTAATTGGATGAAGATGTAACAATGTGTAAGCATAACTGGTGCAACATTTAAAAAATCACAAAAGAAAAAGAAAATTCATTTTCAGAAGAAATACTGTATCTGAGACACTTTAATCTCTGAACACCATGACCCAACTCATAATGCTGACTTTGAATATCCAGAATCAAATTTACTTGAAACCAAACTGAAAGGTAAAGTTTCTTTTCCCAACTTAAAGATTCTTTGCCTACCACCTGTATAGCACACGCATAAGGTAATCTTCATACTAGACAATAACCAGATGATATCTGTCATATTCCTCATAGGAAAAACCTCTCCTACAAGCAGAGAAATTTGAGGGAATCCAAGCAACAAATCAGTTGGTGACCCCAACTTAATAGGGGACCTAGAATCTGCATTTCCTAAAACTAGAAATTACATTAACTTTACTAATATGATTTTTTTTTAATTGCCTGGGTTAGAGGGCATGCTGATTTGTAACAAGGATCATTACATTTATACCATTTATGCTGAGTAATAGGGTAGAGGCGGGGGTTCAGATGCTTATCACCTGCCCCTCAAGATTTTCCCAAACCTTAAGAGCTTTGCCCTTCTATCCTACAATACACTGCAGCTAGTGTATAAAAAACTCCCTCTGAAGAAAATTATCCCAAGTCATCCATCTGTGATAAGTACTGCAAAAAGCAGTGATGATAAATATTGTTTGAAAGGCAAAAATGCTACATCAACCTTCAGAGGCACCATCGCAGAATCATCTCTGAAATGGAGAACTGCACAGGTACTCTGAAAATTACTCTTCTTCCATATACCAGCATGCATGAATGTCCTCTGATAAGCTGTGGGCTGAGCAAGCTGGGAATTCAAACACAGACGTAGGTTTTAGAAGGGCTTGGTGCCACTTTCCACTTCTCTCCAATGGATTTCAACAGTTTATTCTTAAACATTTCACAGTTCTCACAAACTTTCACATACAAGGGAAAGATGATTGAGAGCTTATTAGATTCAGTCAGTTGGCCAAAAAAAAAAAAAAAAAAAAAAGTATCTCAACACAGCATATTATCTTTTGAAAACCAATCATAATTTCCCTATCTTTCATTTAAGGTAGAGAGAACTGAATTAGGAACTCCTGTAAGTGGGAAAATGACAAATCCTTGTCACCAACTATGGCACCAAGTAAAAGGGAGTCCATTCATGACTATAAGGAGTAATTTAAATAAGAAGTAGAAAGTTGATCTAGACAATTTATGTCTTAAATTAAATTGTGAAGGCCTTATATTTTTAGTCTGAGTAACAGTGCTGGTCTAATTTGCTGGGAAATTAGCAACATTCTCTTTCCCCCTGAGCTGGGTGGGTGGCCTCCACTACAATGTCTTGCTTTCTCCTTACACATGTCCAAAGTTAATGCCTAACCTGACTCAAAATGCATGTAGACACAACATGCTAGTTGGCACAAAGCAGGCAGGGGGGGAAGGCCCCCACCTTCCTGAAAAACCCATAGGAGCATGATTGGCAATCAGTCATTTTCGTCAGATATACATAATGTCAGTAGATTTTAAGACAGATATACATAAAGTTACACAAATGTTTCTACCTCTCCACTGTTGAGTGAAACATGCTGTTCTTTGGAGAAAAAAATACATTCATTTTTTTCAAGTATATGTCAATATAGAAAGATGCTCTAGTTTGTTTTACTACAAAGACAAAATGATTTCACCTATGTCCAAGGGGAATTTCATTTTAACTTCCCTTTGGTGTGGATTTCATGAAGTTTTGATTTAAAAAATTACTTTAAATATACATCTACTCCTTTGATCTGAAAGCATGAACTCTTTACGTCCATTGTATGTCTATATGTACATAGTCAACAACAAAAAACCAGTCTACATATGTACAATGGCTTAGGATCGGCATACTTTAACGAGAGCGAGGTCCTCCCTCCGGGACTAGGGCTCAGCACCAGACCCCAGTGGTTCCGCCAGCTCCGGTGTCCAGCGTTGGGTCGGCCGCACGCAGAGGATCCTCTTCTTCACCATTCTAAGAGCACGTCCTGCTAATGTGGCGCTTCTTCAATTATGGCTTGTTTCCTGTCTTGGCTTTGTTGTTAGGGTTGCAGTTGAGGTCTCTTAGCAGTGGTTCACAATTGGCGAGCGCGTCGGCTGGCAGGAGCTTCCGGATTTGATCCACTGTCTTTTGATAAGCCATTTTTTCTTGTTCCAGAGTCCGGATTAAAGACTTCATTTTGGTCTCTCTCGTTAGAAGGTTTTCCAGATTGGATTCCAAGGTCTGGATTTTAGCATGAGCTATCTGTTTGGGGGAAAGAAAAAAAAAAGGCAAATATTTCCAAATCAAACATCTGAAGACACTGATTCCTCATCAGCAGAGCCACCAGACCTTACCTATATTAACTAATCATATTGTATTTCTTAATAAAATAGTATGTGAAGCAAATACTTGGAACCCTCTGTGACATGGAGATTTCCCAGTTTCGCAAAAATATAACTGTAGTAGTGACAAAATACGTCTCATTTCACTGACTGCAGCAAAAACACAATTTTAAATCAGCATCCCACAGTGGTGGGGACATCACTGTAATCCCCTGGAGTGAGTGGGATCTGGCTGAAGGAGAAACAGGAGATTTCTGATGCTGCCCAGAGGTGCTGAAAGGGGCTTTCCACCCACTGACTAGAAATACAGGGTTTTCTAAACACATAACTTGGGATCCTATCAGTTTCAATGGGTGTCAGGGGTTCCCACATAACTTGGAAACCAAGATGTGATGATGACATTTAACTGTCAATGAAAAAGTTTGTAACTATTAATAAAAGTCATTATGACGTAAAGCAGGTGCAAACCCACGTTCCCTAATAAGGAAGGACACAATTAATCACCACTGAAGGAAGCATCAAATAATAAGGGACAATGCCCAACTGTTTTTCTTTTTGAAAAGAGTTGACTCTTTGTTTGAATAGACGTACAGCCTTCTGTGGGCAGGAGCTAATGTAAAGATGAAGTGTTCCTATCTTGGGGAGCAATTACTCTGGAGACCCCTCATTTCTAAACCTTTCTCTCCTAGCCATTCTGGTCATGGGACTCACCACATAGAAGCAGAGTTTTAGTATTCTCTAGTTTGGGAACAGGTGTCAGGCTGAGAGCTCCAACTCAGAACTCATCTCCCCCACCTCCCAGAAGGTTCCCTTTCTAACCTCCCCTCCACTGATCACTCTTAAGCCCAGTCCCTTGGAGCTTCGCTACACAGCTCACATCATACAAGCTGCAGGTGCAGAATATTAGATTGTACTAACTTGCTTATAGTATTTATAAATGTGCATTTATAAATAAATACACAGTATTTTTTTTAAGATTTTTATTTATTTATTTGACAGACAGAGATCACAAGTAGGCAGAGAGGCAGGCAGAGAGAGAGGAAGGGAAGCAGGCTCCCCGCTGAGCAGAGAGCCCGATGCGGGGGTCGATCCCAGGACCCTGAGATCGTGACCTGAGCCGAAGGCAGAGGCTTTAACCCACTGAGCCACCCAGGTGCCCCATAAATACATAGTATTTTATATTCCCAAGTAATTGTAAACTCCTTGATGGCAGGGACTATGTGTTACGTTTTCATTCGATTCTCTCAAAAATGCCTCCCTGTCTTTCCGGTTCAGTAAGTTTTACTCTAGACAATTCGCACTGTCCCCAGATTTCTGCAAGTGATTTCTAGCTAGTCCCCATATCTTCTCTCCCCATGCGAATCTGTGCTCATCAAGGTTTCCAGATTGATCTTTCTAACATACAGCTCAAAAGCTCTGAGAGATTTCCCTCTCAACAGGACTAAAGCCATGCTCTTCTGCCTGACACTGAAAGTTATCTACACTTCTGCCTCCGTCACACTTATCCCACTTTCCCCAACATAAATCTTAAACTGACCCTAAGGTTCCTCTGCTGCTCTGCCCCATGTTCCTTATTTATACCAACCCCCTACTCATTTCTCCCCCGAGTCCTTCAGAGTCCAAGTCAAGCCCCAGGTCCTCCAGAGCTTTCCCAATTTTGCCTGTTCAACCCTTCCACCCCTCAACTTAGCTAAATACATGTAACACCCCATAGGTATTTAACCAGATTCTGCTTAGAATTGCCATTTAAAATTTTGTGAGTGTACATGTTCTCTCCCAAGTGAGATGTAGGTTGATATGTGCATTTGTAGCCCCAGAACACGTGCACGCAGTCTGACACACAGACCCTCTGTCGGCAATGGTTCACAACATGTCACGTCTCTATCATTCCCGGTGGAGTTCTGTGCGTTCACGGTAGGCACTCAAGAGTTTTTCTGAGTAAATCTTTATCTCTTTACCTGTAACTTTTCCAGGAGGTCCATATTTTGTCTTTTCAGTTGGCTGTTGGCCCTCTCCAGCTTCTCCACAGGTTCACTCTCCTCACAGGCATATGAGGACTCCTGAAGCTCATCCTGCAGCACGTGATACTCCACCTCGTAGGCATGTAACTGTTTAGAAATATCCATCTCAAACACCTGCCATGAAAACGCCGTGGGTTAGTCTGGCCTTTAGTATGTATGCCAAAATACAGCCTATGTATTGGTGTGTTTCATATAGATTTCCACAAAATAATGAAGAAAGGTATGGCATACCAAAAGGAAGAAAAACAGGTTTAACTATATATGGACAAACAGGGTACTTCTACACAACTGAAACATTCTCATAATGAGGCCTAGACCACCAGAATAAGTTAATGCTCAAGGGTATTTTGCAACCAAAATATACATCATCTGGTAACTCTCTAAAAATGTAGCATATCAGGTAAATACCATTACTAACTGAGTAGTTCTTACCTATGTTAGAAATAATCTTTGCGGATTAGCAAGCGGAATTGCATAGGTTATCTCTAGAATAAAGAGACCAAAAACACTTCTAATAATTTGTCAAAAGGGCAGATAGGACTTCTACTAAATATTTTTGTCCTTTTGCTAATCCATGTGAGCCTCTTAGGAACAACATATTCTACCACACAGAGAATCTTCTGAGTACTGTGCAGAGCTGTAGGGTTTAATCAGGGCTGCCCCTCTCTCCCAAATTGCCACCAAGCAGAAAGACAGTTTGGTTTTAAGTTAGTGGACAGGTAATACCGCCTTAGTCTAAACTTGCACGGGAAGGAGAGGCAGCAGCTGCCATTTAAGCAATCATGTGTACACTAACACTATGGGGAGAAAAGAAACCACAACAAGCCTGACTTACTTACTAATCCTACTACTATCAGAGGTGGTCAAATCTGAGAATTTAGTTGAATTGTCTAGAGAAGCTAGTCATCCCTCTCAAACAAACATTACTTTTCACCTACCTAGTGGGAAACCATGGGCATAATGGACTGTGACCAACCACTAAAACTTATAGCGTGGATCTATATTTATTGGCATGGAAAATGTCCAGTACTCCATATATATTTTAATAAAACATCAGGTTAATAATAGCATGTATACTATGATTTCACTTACTATTTTTATATAAGCAAAGAGAGATGTGTTTAGTAGGCTTTCTTTCCTTTCTTTTTTTTTTTTTTTGCTTTTATTTTTTCCTTTATGCTTTTCTGCATTATTGGCATTTTTCAGTGACCATATTTTAAATAAAGCTCATCGAGGTCTCCTTTAATATCAACAGTTCATTCCATATTAAATCTGCTATAACTGTTAGAAAAATCTCTCTTATATCAAGTCCAAATCTACCAGCCTATAAATTCTATCCATTCATCCTAGCAGTAATCTCTAAAGCCAGGTGATTCCCTCCTTAATTTTAGAAGAGACGTGATCTGCCTTCCAATCAGTTTACACTTCTCTAAAAGCACAATCTCTGACTGCTTGCCAGTCCAAAAAGATATTTCTGAAGAATTAATAAACAAGTACATAGGTAAATAAAAGCTCCAGTTTTCAGCTACAGAGCATTTTAACAAATAAAAACTATTCGTAAGTAGTTACAGAATAATCTGCTTGTGACTTAGATTCTATAAAAATAAACTTCTATATGTCACAGAATAAGAGTTCATGTTATAGTGTGAATTATAGTGTATAAAATTCTTCGACCTAATTAGTTACATTTGCTCCTAAAAACAATATGGAAAAGGTAAGAGGATTATCCTTGTTATTCTCAGTTTTTCAGGGAGGAAGCTGAGACTTAAAGAGCTTGAAACTTGCCCAAAGTCACACAGCTAATAGGTAGCAAGGCACCAGAATACGATATCAAATTCCCTTTCTCTTGCTCTAAACTCTTTTATCTGCTATCCCCAGTGCCTCTAGGAAAGTGGCAAATTTTATCAATGCTCCTAAAGTAGTCATCTATGAATCTTAAGCTTGTTCATGTCATCTGAGTAACATCAGTATATAATTACCACTTAACCTAATCCCTATGAAGAGCCAGGGACTAGATTCATGGTGTACTGATTATTCTCCATTTGTTTCCCGGATCCATTCTCTGCCCTCATCTAGTCTGCTGGACCTGGGAGATAGACCCTTGTGACCCACATCCCCCTTTCACACCTTCTTTCTTTCTGGCTCAGGTTGGGTATGGCCCAGAAGAGCAGAGAGATCAGAAAGAGAAGGAGAAAGGGGTTGATCTTTCTTCCTTGTTCCTTCCTTGCCTAGCTCACCAAAAGCACAAAAACCTCCCAAATCCCCTCCTGCATAGTTCTGGCACTCCCTGGACCTCGTAACACTGTTAGATTCTTCCCTCCGTTACTAGTTCCTGGGCATTTAGGTATCCACATTTGGTTCTCTTAACCCTGCCCAACCTCTAAAAAATGGCGCCTTTGTTTGACTCATTGAAGACAGACTCTTCCCTGCGCTTCAGCCTCACAAAACCACTGGATGAGTAGTGTCCTGTTTGGAAGGTAAGAACACCAGAGTTCAGAAGATTAGGGAGATGTGTACAAGCCCATCAACTAATAAAAGAGTTAGAACATGATACAAACCTAATACTGTCTAATTCCAAAGCCTGAGCTCTTGCCACATGTTCTCCTTATATATTTTAAGACAGAATTAGTATTGCAAAAGTAAGTGGGTCTCATTTTTATTTATTAGGTCTTCCTAATTCTGTTGGCTCTGCCTTCAGTCTTACCATTGGTATAAACTGAAAGACTCACCAAACATTCCTTGTGTAGCACTGAACCACTTCCTGTGTATAGCCACACAAACAACGTCACAATGTAGAAATTCCACGGTAATCTCATTTCCGAATAAAATATATCTGATCAAATAAAAAATCTATCAAACAAAACTAAGTCTTCATGATACTGCATTTAATATATAATTAGTGGAGAAACTGCTGCATGATTTTATATCTTATTATTATCATTTTAATCATACCTGGGTAATAATTTTTTCCATTTCAGATGTATTCATATCAGGTAGTGTGGTTTTGAGAAATTCGACAATACTTTCAAAGTTTTCACACTCCATTATAAGTGTCTCCTGGCTGCTCAGCAGACTGAGTGCAACCTTAAATATAACTTCAGTTCCCTGAAGAAAAATAATATCTAAAAAAAGAGATACAATTTCATGATCAAAATTATGCATCCATTATTGTTAAAAGTGTACTCTTTGTGCTAACGGCTTTTTGAATTTCTTGTGGTTGTTGTTTTTAATTACTGCAGTGGAACCATGGAATATTCTGCAAAAAAATAATGGGTTGAGATCACCTAGATTTAAAAAAAAAATAATACTACTGAAACAAATAAACAGATATTTAAGTATTTTTCTTACTTATTTGGTAATCTCAGATAAGGCCAAGGTTAAGAGAAAAAAAGGTTAATTATATAGCTATTTGTCTAAGTATTTATAATTTTAGTGGCAAATTTAATGGAGACTAGGTAAACCTAAAGATGCTTATTCAACTGATACTTCGATTTTTCTTCACAAGGGGAATACAAAAACAAATCAACATAACCAATTAGTACTATTTAAACTCTCATTACTATAATAAAAAATAAATGAACCAGTTAATATGCAGTTAAACCTATATCAGAGCAGGAAATTTAAAAAAAAAAACTTTAAAAGAAAAATCAAAAGCAATATATTACCTAAATCAGAAGTTAAAGAGAAAAAAAGAAAAGCTACCCTGACTCTGAATTCCATTTCCTAACAAGTAAAAATAGGCAATAGTTTTGAAAGTACCAAATATTTCTATATGAAAGTTTCAATCTTTGCCACTCTAGAATCAGTAATAAGTAAAAGTGAGTCTTTAAAAACGAGGAAACTGTGAACTTCTGCTCATGCATCTTTTCCTTTACTAAATTCAAAGAAAAGGACTAAGCAGCTACTGCAGAGCTGATGGCATCAGTTATAGTCTCACTGCAAAAAACAGAATTGTGCAGGTTTGTTTCTTGAATTCTAATATCATGCTCCAAGCGTAAGTCAAAGAGAAATGCTTTCAAACATCGTTTTATCATTTTGATTTGATAAATTATTCTAAGAAAAAAATATATATGCTGAGAATAAATATATTTTATGTATATATTATAAATGAAAGGATTTTAAAAGACCCAAGAATAGGAACCCAAACTCCACCCAAAAACTTAACTGAAGAGAAGCAACTGGGTATTTCAATAAAGAAGAGAAATTTGGTGAACATTTGATTCTGTGCAGCTTGATTTTGCTCTTTTGCTGCACTCTGTCTACAGATTATATTACACTAATACAGTGTTTAACTTTTAAAACCATAACCCCCAATAAGAAAAGCACCATTCATTGCATTCTGGTATATATAAACATATTACACACATATCTTCAAAATTGAAGCTTCTCCAAACATTTTTCCTTACTATTTGTTATATATACTATATATTTGTTTTATACACACACACACACGCACTAATATTTTCATTGTATTCCATTCTAGCTCTTCTTCTTTTTTTTTTTTTTTAAGGCTGGTGATGACCTACAGTCAGGCCAATACTCACAATTTGACAAAAAGCTCCAATTTAGCAAAGGCACAGTTACAAATATTGACTGCTTTCACCATGGATACCAGATAAGCAGGGTGTAAAAACTGCGGGAGCCCTTTCTGAGGTCACAGAGGTCTTAAACATCTTTAAGAACAAACCTCTAGTAAAGAGTTTTTTTTTTAATTATTTTTGCTTTAAAATAATGGACTTAGATAAACCTAACCAAAGACTTGTGAATAGATTTAAGGACCCCCAAAGGGTTCATAAACCACATCATAGTCTCTTTTTTATTCCTGGTGCCTAACACCGTGATGAAGCAAAATGGGAACTCAGTAACTTGCCCCAGGCCTAACTGCCTGTGCTTAGTGGTTTTTCCGTGAGCCACCCAGTCTTAGAGATTGGTGCTGCCACTGCACTGGATGAAAGGAGAGTCACTTAAGCAGTAAAATAGGAATTTCAGTTAGCCTATTAACAAAAGTCAGATTTTTTAAAAAGTCATTAGAAATCACACTGATACAGGTGCTTCCACTGACCCAACCAGAGAACATGTTTCTCTCTCTTTTGAAGTAGTGTTGAAGGAGACAATAGGAGAAGAATAACAAAAACAAAAACTGAGCTAAGAAGGATGTGTATAAAAGTCTGGAAAATTATACATAGTAAGTCCTTAGTTTAGATTTTTGAAAAAGTGTCTTCTGATTTTGGGGTATAAATGAAAATAAGAGCTCCATCACAGCGCCCCAAATACAGGGCCCAATTCTTCTTTCCCTTTTAATGTCAATTTCATTTAAGACCAATATGGTTTTAAATTACTCTCAGAATAGAGCCAGGCACATTTATTAAATTCCATTAGCAATTTGCTGTTCTCTGTAACACGCGATAAAATAATTGGGCCACCACATGGCAAGAAGAATATTCCTTGGGATAAATAACACTGTTCCATTTGATCA
This sequence comes from Martes martes, assembly GCF_963455335.1. Classification (NCBI taxonomy): domain Eukaryota; kingdom Metazoa; phylum Chordata; class Mammalia; order Carnivora; family Mustelidae; genus Martes; species Martes martes. The sequence goes on along the minus strand of NC_137890.1, from coordinate 31,712,760 downwards.
CAGGCATCTCTTACCAAAAACTCTGGCTACAAATCCTAGTGGAAACTGAGAGGCAAACAATGTGAGGAACCAGGGGGCAGCATAAAGACTGGGGCTGATTTCATTTTCTTCAAGATGATTGTAGAGATCTCTGTGATAATCATGAAGGAGCCTGGACAGCTGGTACATTTGAATCTAAAGTTAATTTGGAGAAGAAAAATAAAATATTATGCATTTATCTGTGCAAAAAATAAATTTTATTACCTTACTACTTAATAACAAATTCACATATATTCAATACATGAAAGTAGTATTATTTTATTTTTATTATGTAAAAGTTGATATTAAAGTCCAAGTTCACTTAACTGAGGTCAGAAAGCAAGTCAGTAAGAGTCCACCTAAGATGACTGAGCAAGTTTGAAATGGTCATCTTCCCTCGTGTAGGAAGGCATTGCTTTTGGAATTTAATCAGAACTGTCCTGGCCTAGGACTCTCATGGGAGGTCCATTCTAATTTCAGACCAATTCCAGAAGAGCTTCCATTCAAAAGGATCTACCACATTTAGTTCAGATGCAGAGGTTGTCTATCTGTGCTGGGCCCAGCATCTGATTTATGATGGAGCTCTGGCTTAAACCCCACCAGGCACCTGTGGTGCTAGGACACTGCCTAGCTTAGAATGTAATGGAGCCAGAAGCTTGAGACAGGATTTCCAATATCCAAGGTATTCCAGCAGCATATTTATTTATGACAAAGGGGATTAAAGCAAAAAGTACAGTCTGGCTGTCTCTAGTATTAAAAGAAGAAAGTATTTCACTTGACTATGGCTTATTGGTATTTCCAAAAAAAAAAAAAAACATTATGAAGGCAGCATATGGCAATAAATAATAAACATATTTGTGAATTGTGCTTTAATTTACATTTTTATCCACAGAGTAACATACTGAGTAGTGGTTCCTTGATCAGTTCTATCAGTTTGACATTTTGGGTTGAAATATACATGGTATTTCATTAAAACTAACACAACTTCTTTCACTAGAAGATATAATCAAAATACCACCTTTAAATAGTTAGCTTTACAAAATGCATTAAAATAACTAATTATATTGTGAGTTCAGCTGTTGTTTCCAGAGCACAAAACTAAAAAAGTACTGTGCATAAATACGGCACATTATTTGTTTGATCTTTATCTGTAACACATACCTGTGGAAACTAAGTTCCACACACACTGTAAAAGGAAAGAAAGAGCACAGGAAGTCACAATTACAAAACAAGAAGCTTAGCTTCAGTTAGACATAAAGGTTTAAAAGAATGTGATTATTATCTCAATCATGTTGGAAAAATCATATATTTCCCTTGGGCCATTTACAATTTAGAAAGTAGACATACTGGGCTCTATCAACAGAAGAATTAGTATTTTGGTAGCATAAAAATCAAAGGAGTCTAATTAGCAGAATAAAGAGAAACATATTATAAATCACATTCTGTTCTTGTTCACGGAGGACTGTGACACAGAAGGTATACCTCAATGTTTTATTTTTTTTTAAAAGAACTTTTTCCTGTTCTACATTCTAAACTAGGGGTTTAGAACATTTCTTCCATCAAGATAGATTTAGACTAAATCTCTTCCGAAAAAGGCAAACAAAACCACAATTCAGTCTTCCTTCAAAGGAAACTTTAATGATAAAATGCCTCTGCTAAAAATAAATAATTCTTAAGTTTTACAGTGTAGATAACACAGCAAATCTTCTGATGGAGTAGGCAAAACCAGAGGAGGGAGATGTGGAGAGAGATGAGAAGGGCAGAGAAGACAGGGAAAGGGGAGAGCAAAGACCTGAGATAAAAGACACAATGTTTTTACACTCAACACGAAAAACAGCAGCTACAAAACATGAGGAGACAAAGTTAAAAGAGACCTCAACCCCCTCATGTCACACATAAGGGAACCGAGGCCAAGACCCAGCAGTACCTAAGCACACCACCACGCAGGTGGTCAGAAATCCCATCAAATGATCCAAGCCCACTGCTGCTTCCACTTCTGGAAGTCACAGTGATTGGATAAAAACACTTTCTGCTCCTGAAAGTAGAAAAGTGTTGTACCTCACTCTATGGAGCAAAAAGCTCTGTCCTCCTGGAATAAGGCCCCCAGGCTTGCAGCCTCTACAAATGCTGTCAAAGATGAAAACAACTTCACTGTCATTATTACAGACATAAAATATTCCTTTGGTGGATGCAAACCATATAATTAGATTAATCCAATTTAAATTTATTTTTTGATAGCAAATTGATGAGTTTTTAAATTAAAAAATCACTGCATTTTGGGGCGCCTGGGTGGCTCAGTCAGTTAAGCATCTGCCTTCAGCTTATGTAATGATCTCAGGGTCCTGAGATGAGCTCAGCAGGGAGTCTGCTTCTCCCTCTCATTCTCCTCTGTGCTCTCTCTCTCTTTCTCTCTCTCACAAACACATAAAATCTTAAGAAAAAAAGGAAAATCACTGCATTTTTAAAATGATAATCACATCTAACTTTCTATTTATGGACCTAAATCAAACATGACTTACAGGTACTTTCCATCCTTTAAAATTTTTAATATGAGATATCAAACTTATTTCTGGAAATCAGAGCTACTTAATTCTTTACAAGAGCATCAATGCTTCCTATCCAATATGAGATATAGATGAACATTAGAAATAAAATAAAAAATAAAGCCTTCCATTATCATTGGACTTGTGAAATGTTAACAGACCTATGAAGAGTCATCAGCTAGGAATCAAATCACTATATTTACATATCCTGATGAAAACCCTTCATATGAACTCATGCCTGAAAACCCAAAGCTGAGAGGAAAGCCCTGCCTATCTCCCTAGCAAAAATTTCATCTTAAAGAAGAAAAAGGGACCACTTCCTCTCCACTGATCTTCTCAAGAAAATACCACTTACTGTAATATTCACAAGGTGAAAACCCAGTCCTTTTCTGTCTAGAGACTGGTACCTAAAATATTAAATGTAAAATCTGATCCTTGGGAGCCAAGAAAGAGAGTGTATCTGAAAAGCACTTTTTAAATATTTTACTTCTTATCTACAGCATAATATTATAATGAACCAAGCATCTTGCCTACCCCATTTGAAAGGAGGAGACATTCCTCTCTTTAAAGTCTTCCTTTATATTTTCACTACTAGAAGCTTTCATTTGGAAGGTAGTGGCTGTTTGTGATACCATATCTATAGATAAAATTTAAACAGCTTTTTAGAAACCAATACATTAAGAAAAGTGGACTTTAAACCAGAAGGGAGGGGCACCTGGGTGGCTCAATGGGTTAAAGCCGCCTCTGCCCTTGGCTCAGGTCATGATCCCAGGGTCCTGGGATAGAGCCCCGCATCCGGCTCTCTGCTTGGCAAGGAGCCTGCTTCCTCCTCTCTCTCTGCCTGCCTCTCTGCCTCCTTGTGATCTCTGTCTGTCAAATAAAAAATAAAAAAATAAATCTCTTAAAAAAATAAATAAATGAATAAACTAGAAGGGAGAGCTGCGTATACAGGGAGTCTGAAATCGGATGAAGATCACAGCAGCAGCGAATACCCCACTTATAATGACTAAAACGTGGTCATGGTGCTTCCTCAGTGCATGGGAAGGAAAGCAGACTGAAGAGAGCCACCGACTCTAGACACCTTTTCCTCTAGAAAAGCCTATCTGACACTAAGATAAAGGAGGGGAGACGTGGTAAGTTCAAGAACCATGACACAGCTAGCTACCATAGGTGCATTCACAGTTAAAGAAAGAAACATTGTATTTTTACATTTACCAAAAGATATACGATCTTTCAGTTGACAGGCTGCGGAAACGTGAAGTAAGAGGATTTGATCCTTTCTCCATCTCCACTTGCTGACTGAGGGGAGAGAGACTTGAGTACCCACCCACTACCTTTTCTAGAAATTGCTTATTTATTCACTTCAGGAGCTTCATGGAAGAGTTCTTCTGCAGAGACACTGTCATACACTTACAGGTTTAGCCAAAGAGCAAATCCCACACTAAAGCCGTTAACCTAAAACACGTCTCTACATTTATACGGATTCCAAGACAGTGGGTGCAAATCTCTTTCAGTCTCAACCATGAGGTAGGAGAGGGCTCCTACCACCACGTAACAGCTCCCCGTGTGCCTCACCTGCAGCGACATCATGTCAGGCCTGTACTGCTTGCGGAAGCCCTGGTCATACATGAGGAATTTCAGCATTTCAAAGGCTTGCTCTTCGCTCATGTGCAGAAGCAGCACTCCAGCCACAAAGCTGATCCCCTGACAGTAACCCACTTCTTGGTCCAGCAGTGAGTAGGCTTTCAAGAGGTTAAAGAGTGAGAGCTGCCCTGCCCCAAGCTGTGCTGAGAAATAGGGGTGAGTAGGGAATGTCCTTCCTGTAGAGGAGGAGAAAAGAAATAGTTTTGAGATATCTGGAAGCTTGGGAGACAAAAGTGAAATTGCAATGCAGTGATTTCCAGGAAGAAACAAACATTCTTTTCTGGACCAGTGAGAGCTGCTTGGAGAACCCATCCACATATGAAAGGGAAGCAAACATTTGATGCTAAGGAGCACGTCTTTCTAGAAAACAACAACAACAAATTCACAAATGAATCAAGGGCATGTCCAGGAGCGATCCCGGGAAAACAGAATATAAAATGTATTCTGGCTATAAATCAAGGCAAATTCTAAGTTCCCATAAGGTCCACCCTCGGGGAGCCTGGGTGGCTCAGTCAGTTAAGCGTCTGTCCTGCTCTTGATTTCGGCTCACGTCATAATCTCACGGTTGGGAGATGGAGCCCCGCGTCTCTCTCCCTCTCCCTCTGCACCGCACCCACCTCTGCCCTGCTTGCACTCTCTCTCTCTCTAAAAAAGAAAGGAAAAGAAAGAAGAGACCACTCCGACTGAAATCAGAATCTTATGAAAGGTCTCATATTATTTAAAAGGAAATCCTAGCAGTCCATAAGCAGATTTAGTCCTGCTTTCCTGTCCTATGACACTGGAGGAACTTTCTGAAATTGTTTTCTTTCATATTCAGTCTGTCTTTCATGAAATACTCCTTTTCTCAAATATCCTTTGTTCTCTTAAACCACCTCTGTGAGCCATATAGACCTCTTTCCTTTTTTCAATATATTAAAAAAGAGCAAGTAAAGCAGAAGGTCAAGCTGATTTCAAATAAATTCCCCTCTAAAATTCACCTCTGAGCATAAAATTACCATAGAGACAGCCCAGCAAGCAAACAAAATCAGTCCTGGATCACTGACAGGCTGGTACTAAACACTGAAACAAAGCCGTCTTCGTCACCAAAGCTGTGTACACTGGCACGGGGCTTTCCTTCTGCCGCAGAAATGAAGGGGCTATCAGCTTGCTTGTGAAATGACTACTCTTGTCAGTGAGTACTTGTAAGAATGCCAGAGCTTTAAATGTTTTCCACCACATATGCTAAAAAGTGATCATGTTTTATTTTTTTCCCCAAGAACTGATAAGATTAATTCTGCAGAGCAAGAGGAAGATAGGAGGAAATAAGAACAGCCTAAGGAGACACAGATGGCTACAAGGAGAGTTAAATCAACGATTTTTTTTAAGTTACCATTTTATTTCATTACTTAAAATTGTTGTTAAAGACAACTACAAATGTACTCCCTATCCAAGACATTAATTCTAGTTCCATTTTTTTCCCCCGACCAGCCTTCCCTTATAATCTGATCTTCTTATCTCCTTCTCTTTATTAGCAGTCTTGACTGGCCCTAAATGAACCATCCCAATTTCTAGTCTGGTCATCAACTTCTAGTCACAGAACCAGAGATCTACGGGCATCCATAGGGATTGCCCATTTAAATGAGAGGACTGAGACTCAGAAGCAGAGTAATTTGCCTAAAACCACAGCTCAGTCGTAAAATCAGACAAGACTGAAGTCTTTAGTTTCTCTGTAAAATTCCCCTTTTCAAAAATTATTGACTCAAAAAATATTAACTGAGTCGGGTCCTTTCCCAACAAAGTTGTTTATCATCCAAAGGGAACAGAGATTCAATTTTAGTATATGTGCTGCCGAAGCGAGCACCGGAACAGAGATCCAAACTAGGTTTTGGCTAGTGATTTTTTATGTGCCCTAATAAAAGGTGACCCCCAAATATAAGGTAATCTCTTATTTTCCCAAATGGACTCAGGTAACATATTTGGCCACTTTAAATACATTAACTTCTGGGGATACAGATGAAATAGTCAAATGCCAACAAACAATATTTAATCCACTCAATTATTATATATTTTAAATAATAAAATATATAATATGCTAGAGAAAAACTAAAGACAATGTAATTTTAAAAGCATACCATTTTTATTTCCCATTAGTTATTTGAAATTCAGCATTTAAAAAGATAGCTTTACGATGCTGTCAATTCTCCCCCAGTCACAAGTACCCATTCACATAATATTAGGACAGTTCATTTTTTTTTCATCCTTTAGGGGTGTATTCATGGTTCCATAACATAGCCACTTATTGTATTGCTTTTTAAAGGGATATACAAAGGCTTGTGTAATTTTTTGGTGCCCCTTTTAATCTATTCTAGCCTATTTTAAAACCAGTGTTGATTGAGGAAAATAAATGTCTATCTCAAACAAAAGTCAGTTGTTCAAAATAGAGGAACTGATAATATCCAATAACATGACCTTTATAATGATTCAAATATAACACCCTTTTCGGGGGGCAGGTTTGGGGATGAAAACTTCATTCTGTATTCGACACATATGGTATCTTCAACCAGACACAAAGCCAGCTTGCCCTCAAGAAAGGGCAATGTCAGCAGCTCTGCATAATTCAACACATCTTCTTTAGCAACACCAGAACAAAACAAAACAATAAACAACAACAACAACAAAAAACCCAAGCAAAATCCCCCAAAAAACTCAACAAAGGGACCTACTGACTAGTTCTGTACAATAATCAGTGGAGCAGACATACCCAAATCCACAAGAATAGCGTGCTGCTGAGCAGTGAGCTGCTTGAGAAGTTCTTTATAGGATATGTCAGGAGGTTGTTGTTTATTGGGCAATCTATGCCTTAGACGATACTGTAAAGCTAGGAACTGCCAAATTTCTCCTCGTCGACTTTTGGGAACACCTGCAAAGATTAAAAAAAAGCAAGGTCTTGAACTCTGGGGTGAAGTTGTTCAATTGCAGCCGAGGAACTATGCAGGGCCTGAAAACAGGCTGCTGGGATGGCCTGCAGGCCACCCTCTGACCCACAGTATCATGTCCTGACAGAAGCGCGTTTTGACAAGATTCATTCCGTAACTGCCGATGTCTTGTGAAAGAAAACCGTCAGATAATAGTAACGGCGATGTTAACCTCAACCAACACTGCTTGGGCACCTAATACAACACTCGTCGAGGGCGCCTTGCTACTCAGCGTTGTTCCCATGCTCAGAAAACCACCCAGTGAGACAGGCACTTACTAATCTCCCCACTTTCCAGATGGCCACACGGAGGCAGAAAGAAGCTAAGCAACTTGCCCAAGTTTGCGCAGCTGGTAAGTGGAAGTTTAGAACTGGAACTCCCCGAGTCTGGCTTCAGAGACCAAATTCTGCAATCATGAGACGTATCGCTGCCTAGTCCCATCTTTCATTTGGTTTGAAGCTAATAACAAATGTCAGTACTTACAATTTCTAAATGTTTGATGTCAACAAGTAACCATGTAAAAGTGAATAAAATAGCATTTTTATATGGTCATACAGGAATGAACTAATAAGAAAGGTCAGTACAACATGAAAGCAAGACCGGAGTGCTCCAAAACACCCTCTGACAAGACAACATCCGGCCGGTATCATGAAACATGAACTCCATTATGCTTGAGAACCAAAGGGTATCACAAGCATCTCAGAGTATGCCAAAACTTTGTTGTGTTTTTGTTTTGTTTTGTTTTTTCTTTTATATATTTGAAAGAGAGAGAGCATGAGAGCAGAGGGCAGAGGGAGAGGGAGAAAGAATCCCAAGCCGACTCCATGCTGAGCAGGGAGCCTGGCGCAGGGCTTGATCTCACCACCTGGAGATCATGACCTGCGTTGAAACCAAGAGTTGGCTCCTCAACCAACTGACTCACCCAGGTCCCCCCCACCAAAAAAAAAGCTTTTGTTTATGCCAAAGAAGATGAAGTAGGCCCTGGGAGGGACAGAATTCAATTCTGTATAATACAGATATCCTACTTCACAAAGTATTTTGAGTTCAGGTAAACTGGATGGGGAATAGGTTTCTGAGCTCCCAGCTGATTAAGGAAGGTTTAATGGCACTGATATTTTTGAACTTCAGTATCATTATTTGCATAAACCAAAAGTATTATTGTCCAAAAGGTATAACTCAGGTTCATTGACATAATTTATAAGGCCCTCCACAATACACTTCCAAACTTGTTCTTACTGTTGCCTTATGGATTTCCAAGTTTCCCCACTTGATTGCACAGTGTTTTTCTACTCATCTTTTATGGCTGAGCCTGAATGCCATTTGTCTACTGCAGATCCTTCTCATATCTCTAGGAGTAATCACTCCCTTCTCACATACTCTTTGACACATATTTTAACATCACCATATTGGATTAGATCTACACTGCATGTTTGCCTATTTTCCCTACTACCACGGTGAGCTTCTTGAGAATAGCAAGCAAATGTTCATCTCTGTATGACGAAAACCAAAAACATACCTTGCTATCTAAACATGTGTTAGGGGTGCCTGGGTGGTTCAGTGGGTGAAACCCTCTGTCTTCGGCTCAGGTCATGATCTCAGGGTCCTGGGATTGACCCCCGCATCCGGCTCTCTGCTCAGCAGGGAGCCTGCTTCTCCCTCTCTCTGTCTGCCTCTCTGCCTACTTGTGATCTCTGACTGTCAAATAAATAAAATCTTTAAAAATAAATAAATAAATAAACATGTGTTAAACGAATGATTGAATGAATCATCACATGTCATTTTCTGGATAACTTTCATTAGGCCATTAATTGAATCTCTAATATGTGAGTGGGCTGTTTTATTATCCATCCTATAACAATTTGGCAAGAAGGCAATTCACTTTAGCTAAATAAGTATTTGTTGAACATCTAACATGTAGCAAAGTATAGAGAATGGTACTAAGGATACCGGAAGATGAAGAAATCCATTCTCAGGAATGGATTCTCATTCATTCATTCATTCACGTACTCATTCAGTAAATAACTTGCGCAAGATGCTTCTTAGGTGCTAGGTAGGCAGTGGTGGGGTGAGAAAAATATTAAACAAATATATACATAAACACAAAATTACAAATTATGATAAGGGAATTAAAGGGAAAGAAACATGAGAAAAATTAAATTAAAGGGAAAGAAACATGAGAAAAAAAGTGAAACTAATTTGTTTTGGTGGAAGAGAAAAAAGGGCATATTATTTCTGAAGAAATGGTATTTGAACTGAGAACGAAAAGATAATAGGCTCCAGGCTGGGAATGTGGGCAGCAATCCCTTTGGGAAGAGGAATGTTAGGGTGCCTGGGTGGCTCAGTCAGTTAAGAGTCTGCCTTCGGCTCAAGTCATGATTCTGGGATCCTGGGATTGAGCCCCGAGGGGGGCTCCCTGCCCAGCGGTAGCCTGCTTCTCCCTCTCCCTCTGCTCTTCCCTGCTGCTTGAGATTCTCTCTCTCCCTCTCCCTCTGCTGCTCCTCCTGTTTATGCTCTCTCTCTGTCAAATTAATAAATAAAATTGTTTTCAAAAAGAAATTAGTTATTTTTAAAAAGGAGAGGAATGTTTGAACACCCTCAGATGGGCAAGGAATGGGGAGAGAAAGGAAGAGTGAGAAGGATGAGGGGTGGAAATAAAGGGGTGATGGGAAATGGGGAGCAGGTAGAGACGTAGGAAGAAGGAATGTAGGGAGAACTGGAGCATTCCATGCAAGAAACAGCCTGGGACATACACTGGGACCCAGAGTAGTTCAGCCTCTCTGGAGCACAGGATACAATGGGCGTCGAGCCTGCCTGAGATCCTTTCCCTCTCCCTCTGTCCCTCCCACTGCTCACGCACGCACTCTTTCTCTCTCTCTCTCTCTCTCAAATAAATAAATAAATATCTTTTGAAAAAGTTTAAAATGTTTTCTATAAGAAACTGAAAGATGAGCACCCCAAAACATCTGTGAAAGTCATTCCAAAGAACGCTATGATCAACATCTCGCACACATTCTATTAACCACTGTTGTGTCCCAAATAATACAGTCAATGAAAATCTTTACAACTTCCCTATCTTCAAGGGAAAAAAGCCCCCATATATGAGGCTTGTAAATGTAGCATCTTACAAAGTTATTCCCAACTTCAATTTAAACTTAATGGTGCAACAGTTTCACACACTAATCATAAGCTTTTAAAACAAGACTCATTATCAGATTTCTTTGGCTATTTTTGGATTTTTATTTTACACTCATCAGTTCATGTAGGTCATGGAGATTCTCATTTTAATATCTGGGTCACAGAAATGCTAGTTTTAGTTTTAAATTTGAGATGTTCAAATATCAGTCAGTTTATGTGGTAGAGAAGCAATGCACTATAATGGCTGATTAAAAGCAAGCTTTCCAAAATAAACGAACATATACATGGAAGAAAAACTGACTGATTAATAAAAATGTAAATCTGTTTCTGTGTATATATATACATATAAGTGAAAATATACATATATAATACATTTACACATAAATATAAACATTTCTGACCAAATGATGGAAGTGGGTCAAGTTTATAAGTCTAAATTATTTTTATGGATGTAATCCAAGGTCTGTACCAATGCATTCACTCCTTCTTGGTAAACAACAACACAGGGCTAGGAAGAGCTGGTTGAAGAAGTCGGGACAATCTCTAGGAAAGGTGTCTCCTAACTCCTCAGGGATAGTCTCTCCATTAAGCATGGTTTTCTTCCCAGTTGAGCCACTGACTGCAGTAAAAAGCAAATTACTTCCCATTTTTTATAGGCAAAGCATATATGCCTGAGCTACACAATCAAAAAATCTCTAAATGTTTTCTTCATAAAAGATTATCACATGGGCCCCTGAGTGGCTCAGTCAGTTAAGTATTGGCCTTCAGCTCAGATCATGATCCCAGGATCCTGGGATCGAGTCCCACATCCGGCTCCCTGCTCAGTGGGGAGTCTGCTTCTCCCTCTGCCCCTCACCCACTGCTTGTGCTTGCTTGCTCTCATTCTCTCTCTCAAATATATAAAATCTTAAAAAAAAATTATTACAATGATCCACCTGAAACTAATGTAACATTGTGCATCAACTGTAGTTAAAAAAAAAAAAAAAAAAAAGGATCCAGAATACCTTCTTTAAGAGAAACATGAATATCTTCCATATCACATCTGATTTTAGCTCTGCAGTTCAACAGCTTCTTATCCCAGGTTATTAAGACCTCCTTCTGACATACACCAACTTCTTCATAGTCCAGTTTAACTTTTCTGGACTGGAGTTCATCTCTGCTTGCTAAGAAAAACAGAACAATTTATGTAAAACCCATGCATTCTTAAAACACAGGATTTTTAACATTTTTGTTTTATTTGTAAAATCATACCAAATGACTTTCAGGAATCATCCACTAACATCTGATCAAAAAGTAAACTTAAAAAAAAAAAAATGAGGATACCCAAAAGGTTCCCAAACTTTGAGTCATTTCATGTAAAAAAGTATCAGGAATAACTTCCTAAGGAGGTTTCACTCTGTATCTTACAGATGGGAACTCTGCTGAGCATGAAAAAACAAAACACGTTTGCTAGGCTATAAATTGCAATTTTTTTGACAAACGTGATAGCCTCAGAAGTAACAACTCGCATCATTTTCAACACCATTAATATTTTATATATGACATATAGGAGAAAACAATGCCTCGTGCTAACATTAATTAGAGATATATTAGACCATAAAACACAACAAATTTTTATAACTATTTCCAGAGTTACCAATACTGCCTCTAAAAACACTAAGCCATGTGTCCCTGTGTTCATATTTAATAACCTTAAAGAAGAAACTACATTTCACTGAAATCAACACTATTTCCATCTTTAAAATAGTACAGAATTCTCTCTCATTTGATAACCTAAAAGATAAGCCCAGAGCTCATTTTTAAAAAGGCCTCTAACAGCAACTACTATCTTAGTGTGCTCTTTATCTTTAATAATTGATTCCAAAAGGGAAAACGAAGAAAAAACATTTAGCTATTTTTTTCTTCTCTTTCCTTAGGATCACTTTGAACAGGAGTCTCTCAGATCAACGTGTACTCATTCAAGCTCCCCGTGCTCAGCCCCTTACCTTCTGCAACACAAATCTTTGTCAAGCATCCCAAGTCCTCGACAGCACAAAAACAATAGCAGAATGAGTATTACCCTTTACTTAGTGTGTTTGAAACCATTTCAAAGAATTTAAATATCTTATAATACCGCTATTCAACTAAGGCATAAAAGTTTCTACTTAGAAGTCCAGACATAATCAAGAGTAAGTTTCATTACAAAAATACTCCTCCTGGATACCACTAGATGGCTTTCTAGCAGAGTTTAGTTTTGTTTCTCAATATTTGCTTTATACTTCTCTACGATAGTCAAATAATTTTTTTTTCAAGAAGTGGGTTCATTAAAGCACATGATTAATATAACCCTATATGTAACTTTGCTAATGTTTTTTTTACAGTGGACACATTTCCTTTTTTCCCCTGCAACCCTCTCTAGATCATTATTCATTTAAAATAATAATCAAGACCTAGGCGCCAGTTGTAGGCCCTGAGGATAAAATGCCGAGGAAGAGCAGTCAACGTCTGTCCTCACCTGGTTAACTAGGCAAACAACGAAGAACCATCAATAAATGATTACCCACGGAATAGAATTTTAATCAGCTCAACTTTTTTGTCTTTTTTACTTAAGAAATCCAGAACTAATAAGGATTTCTTACCATATCTGCTAAATGTCATCTCTTATCCTGAACAGGAATGCAATCCCTCTCAAAATCTATAGAAGCTTGAGTGGGCATAACATTTATCACAACCACCCTTTAAAAGCTGTATCAGTAACGATTAATTGGGGTTTTAATTTTAAAGAAAAGAAGACTCATTTGCTAGGGTTATTTAAAACCTCATATACTTTCCATCCTGCGAAGAAAATACGGTGTTTCCTGGCAAACTAAATATTATTCAATTTAAAAACCAAATTGAGGGGCACCTGGGTGGCTCAGTGGGTTAAAGCCTCTGCCTTCGGCTCAGTTCATGATCCCAGGGTCCTGGGATCGAGCCCCACATCGGGCTCTCTGCTCAGCGGGGAGCCTGCTTCCTCCTCTCTCTCTGCCTGCCTCTCTGCCTACTTGTGATCTCTGTCTGTCAAATAAATAAATAAAATCTTTAAAAAAAAAAAAAAAATAAATAAATAAAAATAAAAACCAAATTGAACAGTAAGTGTAATAAGAGGAATCTTAAGATAGGTGACAAACACAGAAATGTGAATGCCTGCACAAAAAAAGCTTTTTGGAAGATAACACAATAAAACCAAGCCAGAGAAAAACCTAGATTATACATTTTCCAATAATCTTGTAAGTCAAAGGGCACACTTAAGCTAAATCATTCATTTTACAAATGAGAAAAACAACGTCCTTTTTAGGTTAAGTGAATTGCCAAATATAATAACATGAATACATTTTTTGAGTCTGGGTACTATCTGCACATCTCTTAATGTGTGGTTTGTATAGGCGTAAATAACATTCTTTCAAAGTCTGGAGAACACATTCTAAAGCACTTGCTAGTCATAAACTAAGCCGTAAAGCACGAGAAATGGCAGAGTAGGTATTGTAAATGATCCAATTATAAACTTAATAAAAATTTGAATATGATTTGTTAAATAGAAAATGTATAAAGCCAACAACAAAAAACAGGAACTTTGACTTGCTAACAGGTAATTAGATAGTTGAACTGGGTACAAAACAGAATTTATTTGAAATAGGCACATTTCTTCTATTATAAATATAATTAGCCTAAAATTTGAATCAATTTCAAAAGAAGGGAATACATTTTTTCACGTTTAAGGGTTTTTCTCCTAAGTTATGCACAATAGCATGAAACTTGCAGTCATATCAAATACACTGACTCCACAGTACCTACATTCTCTACTACCCAATTACTATTCACCCATTAATCTATTTCCCATTACTCTAAAGGTATCTGACATTTTATCTAGTAAACAAAAATATAAATATTTTAAGCCAAACATTCCCACGTCATAGCAACCTCACAAAATAATACTAAATGATTACAGCCAGTAAAATCCTAGTAAAAGTGTATTTACATTCTGAAAACGAGTGGGGGAGGCTGGGGTTGGTTTTAACCTAAACCCTTCCGTTATCTATAGTATCATATCATTTAGTCCTGTTTGAATGGCTAACCTTCAAGTTTCTGGTTTTCCTTCTCCATTCGAAGCAACAAGATTTGTTGATGTATGGCTTTTTTCCACAAACTCCTCAGTTCTTCTGATTTCTTTCTTTCTTCAGCCTTCTCTGGGTCATCTTCCCCAGACATGAATATAACCAGCGGTTCCTCCTCCATGGTTGGAGCAAGAGGGGACAGTGGCAGCAGCTCGTTCCTGTCCAGTCCATCTGCAGAGAAGAAAACAGTGAGAGGCATTCCTGACTCGTAACCCAGACTACAGAAGCTTTGTCTAGAACTGGTGTCCTCTCATCCTGTCTTCCACCTTTAAAGCTTTTTACAAAACCACTTTCCCAGTAACTGCATTTCTGGAACTAACGATTTAAGTAAGTTCACTAGACTAAATTCCCCTGCCAGATTTCCCTCTCTCAGTGAAACGAAAGCACATGTAATTTCGCCACTTCTTCTTTCCACACCAAATGACCTATAAGATAGGTGTTCTGAAGTGAACTGGCATTCCCCAGAGCCCAACACTTCTGCAATTTATCTCTGTACATTCTCTGATTGTGCAAAGCAAAAGGATTACATGAGCAGGTAACAGCAATCTCCTAAAGGTCTCCATCTACCATCAGAGACCGCAGGAGAATTGCCGCTGAGCAACACTGGGCATGTCTTGGCTCGGCACCTCTGCTCGCTCCTGCAACATTCTCTTACCCAATCATGGAGCTCACTCTCTCCCTCTGTTCCAGGCCATCTTTTGCACTCCTGCCAATTATTTTCCTATTAACAAACATGACTGTGTCTCTTAAAACATTTCGATGGTTGCTTGTTTCCAAAAGCACAAAATCTAAATTACTGCAAATAGCATATAGACAGCTTCAGACTCTGGCCTCATGGAAACTTTCTGGTCTCTGTTTCTATCTCCCATCCTCTGCTCCCATCATGCTGAATTTCTCACGATTCTTTGACCTGCGAAGTTCTCTCCAATAACATCAGACCTTTGCTAGTCCCTTTTTCTGAAACATACATCTCCAGCAATGAGTTTAAATATAAATATCCAACATTTCTATGTAGATTTCTCTGGCCACCCTGGGCACAGTTCATTTTTTCCTCTAGGAATGTGAGTTATTTTGTTTCTTTTTCTTTACTGATGACTTCTGCCCCTACCCTTATTTATTTCCTCAATAAATAATTTTTAAAAATTTTACTTCTTTTCTAGCTTCTTGAATTGAATACTTAGTATATTTGAGTTTTGTCTTTCCTGATTTTAGAAATGCCCTCTAAATACCGCTCAATGTTGATGTATATGTCTCTGAGCGTATTTTATTTCTTCCAGTTACGGGTAGTTTTCAGTCTCCAAGCCCGTGAGATATTTTAGTTGTCTTCTAATTCTTGATTTCTTTTTTTTTTTTTGCACTGTAATCAGAGAATATAGTATGAATATTTATGATTATGTCACTAAATTGCCTTTGTAGCCAAGTACATAATTAATTTTTAGGAATGTTCTATGTGTGCTAAGAATGAGTGAACTTACCCTATAGGGGGCAAGGCTCTGTATAAATATTAGATCAAGCTTGTTTAATTGTATTTGTCAAATATTATCTATATTTACCTTCTCTATATTTAATTTGCAGAGAGGAATATGTTAAAATCTCCCATGAGAGCTACTGATTCATTTCTCCCAAACATTCTATAAAGTTCTATTTTCTGGCTTTCAGGGCTGTATAATTATGCATGTTCTCATTATTGTTGTATCTTTGATTATTGTTATATACACTTTGCCCTTTTGGATGTCTTTGCTTTAATTACTAATAGGTCTAGTCTTTCGGTTGATATTTGCCTTGTGTATCTGTATCCATTCTCAATCATTCAACATTTCTATATCACTTTGTTTTATATGTGACTCTTACAAAAGTGAAGGTTACTTTTCTAATAATAAAAAAAATCTATGCTTTTGTAGCACTATCATAGTGCTTTGTCTGGGAAACGTACTCATTCACTCAACAAGCATTTACTGAATATCTAATATGTTCTAATGATAACTAAGAAGTTAACCACTGTATCAGATACAGAAACAAGTTCTTTCTCTACTGTAATCATTTAAATCTCTTTGTACCCAAAGCACTGCATTCCATCCCCTAGTTTATGATACCGGGAAGGCGTAATTGTTTCGTGTGTACCACACAGACCCTGCTGCATTGCTGAGGGAGATTTGTTCATGGGAGAAGCAACCCTGAGGAAAATGCGCTGCCGCCAGGAGATTCGACGAGGGGTGACAGGGGTTCCTCCAGCGTTTAGGGACTCATTGCTGCAAGTAGACGAGGTCCTTTTTCTCCCTTCTCCATCACTGTGGAAAGCAAATAAATACGTAACTTGTAAGGAGAACTGCGTAAGATGGACTTCACCACAATATGGGAGCACAAGCCATTCACAAGTTCTGCCATGGGCAAGCACAAGCCTCGGGCAACATGGCGCAATGCGTCACCAGGCACACTGGTCACCCACACCGCCATATCCTAGGAAAAATGCAATCCAAGCCGCAGCGCAGTCATGAGCAGCTCACCGGTTTCTACTCATTCCATAAAAGCCAACCATTTCAAGTCCTAACCTGAGGAATATAAGTATGTATACAGAGGAGCAAAAGTTGTTTAAGTAATTAACTCATGCTTTGCTAAAAAATTTGAAAGTGTATTCTAAGCAATGTAAACATTCCATAGAAGGCTCATAAAGGGCTTTCCTTATACTCTTATGGAAAAGGCTGATAAAGATAGCTTCTCATAGCCTGTGGCTCTTAAGATCTGTCTACAAATTGTTAGCCACCAATATCTGGACCATGGCAGAAAGGAACCTGAATAAACGTGGAACAGTCAACCTCGGGATTATTATCAGGTGATATATCAATATAAAACCGTGGTCAATAAGATTGGCTAGGTTAAGATAAAAAATATGCAACATTTCTTCATAGCAGGACTTCACAGAGACTGTATTATGCTGGTATGCATTAGGACACTCCAAGAGAGAAGCAATATACAGACACACCCTCACTTGTTTAAATTACTTGATCCCATAATCACCTTCTCCAATTTTGGGGGAGTTTGAGGGTGTGACATCTTTCTACATTAGTGCTTTATGAAACAAACATGTGGAAATGCTGACCTGCTCTAAAAATGTCATTTCCTAGGAAAGAACATTCTAAGTTATGCTAGGCCTATCTGCAATAAAAGGTCATTATGACTCAAACTCACTTCTGAGACCATTTCTGTTAGCAGCTGGAACACCATGTAATAACTGTGACTGTTAGTGGTGGTAATATTAAGTTTCAAAGCCTCTGAGCTCTCCTGAGAAAATGATGAAGATAATAATATTGACAGGTGGTGATACCACCAAGTGAAGATACGGGACTTTTCTTTTTTTAAAGATTTTATTTATTTATTTGAGAGAGAGACAGTGAGAGAGAGCATGAGAGGTGAGAAGGTCAGAGAGAGAAGCAGACTCCCCTTAGAGCTGGGAGCCCGAAGCGGGACTCGATCCTGGGACTCCAGGATTGTGACCTGAGCTGAAGGCAGTTGCTTAACCAACTGAGCCACCCAGGCGCCCCAGATATGGGGCTTTGATGGAGTCAAGAAGAGTCAGTACTTAGTCAGGAAATGGAGCTGGAAAAACCACCACCCTGCCTCAGTAGTGCTGAGGCCATCAACAGTCAGGAGAGAAATTCTGCACCTGCCTGTCATCGTTGTTTTTATGTCCTCACGGACATCAGGTAATTCAGTTCTCTCTAATCTTGATCTATCTCCCTGGAAATATTCCTTCTGGATTTGCTAAACTAAGGTGAAGTAAGAGACATATGCCCGAGCTGCTGCACAGTTAGCAAGTGTCATGATATGTTCTGATACTTCACGAAGTAGCTGATGCATACATCTGAATACAGTCAAACCCCCTTTGTCATGTATCCAAGATAAATCTATGACCCCACTACGTGTCTATGGTTCAAAACTCCCTGTAATACTGATTAAGTATGTTCACCTTTACTTCCACTTTGGATAGTTGTTTTTTTCATATATACGACTTGAATAACAGAATGCTTATAAAAGATAGACGTTTCTTTGTAAATTTGCACATGACATTTGTTTTTTTCTTCATGGCCTTTATGGACTGATTTTCTCTCCTCAAAATTCATATGCTAAAGTCCTAATTCCCAGTATACCTCACAAAGTGACTATATTTGGAGATTGGTTCTTTAAGGAGATAATTTAATTAATTTATTTGTTTATTTATTTATTTTTATTTATTTAATTAACATATAATGTATTATTTGTTTCAGGGGTACAGGTCTGTGAATCATCAGTCTTACACAATTCACAGCACTCACCATAGCACATACCCTCCCCAATGTCTATCACCCAGCTGTTCCCTCCCTCCCACCTCCATCCCCTCCAGCAACTCTGTTAGTTTCCTGACAGTAAAAGTCTCTTACGGTTTGTCTCACTCCCCAGTCCCATCTTGTTTCATTTTTTCCCCTTCCTTCCCCCCACACCCCCCCGTCCTGCCTTTCAAATTCCTCATATCAGAGAGATCATATGATAATTGTCTTTCTCTGATTGACTTATTTCGCTTAGCATAATACCCTCTAGTTCCATCCACATTGTTGCAAATGGCAAGATTTCAGGGTTTTGGATGGCTGCATAGTACTCCATTTTATATATATACCACATCTTCTTTATCCATTCATCTGTCGATGATAACATCTAGGCTCTTCACTTTGGAAAGTATTAATTGAAGTATTTCCCTTTTGGAAACTGTGAATCAAATGTTCTGTAAATAACAGTTATATTCTGATAAATACCCCTGACGTACTCTGTATCTTCATTTTGGCAACACTATCTTACTAGCAGTTAGTTGCTTAATGTCCAGTATTCAGAATGTATTTCTAGCTCCTGGTAGTTACTAGAAAACAATAGTAAGCACTTAACAAATTTCCATTGCATAAATTAATATTGTAAAACCATATGAAACATTAACTCAGAAGTTTAAGTAAAATGGACAAAAAAGTCATATTGGCTAGGCTAACATGTCAGGAATACCATTTTAAAACCCTGTGTTGGTAGCATGAATTTTAAGCCTTTCTGGCAAAAAGTTCTAACAGCTCTCTTTCCCAAACGTACACACTGAGCCCTGGATGGCACTGGTAAGTATTAACAATGACAGTAGTGTTAGGAAACAACTTAAGGCATCTTTCTTCCAAGTAAGTGTGATTCCCGTCCTACAGAAGAGCATCTATAAACTAAATGAAAGACTTCTGAAGAAGTACCTATTTGAATATGCCTCACGGGGTAAATGTTCAGTAATTCCTCTTTCCTTCTTAGCAGCTCTAACAAAGAGAACTAGAGTAAACTAAACCAAAGGATTGTTAAATTTTTATATTTTAATGCTGGAATTAAAACATCTTTTAAAAATTGCCTTCCAAAAAAAAAAAAAAAAAAATCACGGGTGCCTGAGTGGCTCAGTGGGTTAAAGCCTCTGCCTTTGGCTCAGGTCATGATCCCAGGGTCCTGGGATTGAGCCCTGTATCGGGTTCTCTGCTCGGCGGGGAGCCTGCTTCTCCTTCTCTCTCTCTCTGCCTGCTTCTCCTTCTCTCTCTCTCTGCCTGCCTTTCTGCCTGCTTGTGATTTTTGTCTGTCAAATAAACAAATAAAAATCTTTAAAAAATAAAATAAAAAAAAATCACCTTCCAATTCACTGTTGATGACTCATCAAATGTCTGATAGTACTAAACATAAAACCAAAAACTACCCCTATCAACTTCATTATTGTCTCTAAAATACGTGCTTTGGGGGGACTAGGTCAGAAAACAGGTCCATAAAGTACCCCTCCCATTAGCCCATTACAAAGTTGAAAGTTTCATAACATCTAAAATGTTATATCCTATAATCTAAATAGATTGCCAAATGACACATTTTTCTTCCTAGGTCCGGAATTTAATGGTCAGAATTTATAAGCCAAAAATTAGTAGTCAAAATATAAGATAATGATATACTGAAAAGAACTTACATAACAGACCCTTGATCCTTTATCTTGTACTAAAAAAGGGAATCCTGAAAAAGCAGGCTGGTGGCTGAGAGAAGGCGAAAGCCACCCTGCTTCACTTCATTAGAGAAACCCTGTCTCCTGAAGTCAGAGTCCAGATAAGGCTTTCAAAGCACACAGCTCACCGCAGCTCGCCTTTTGATTTACATGTGCTCAGCAATCTGACTTTCCTAAGGTGGCAATTACATTGTCCTAAGCATTTTACAAGTACAAACTCATTTTATCCTAACAATGGAGTATGTGTTACTTCTGTTCCCATTTTTAGTGAGGAAACTAAGGTCTGAGTAACTTGCCCCCAGCTGCGCGGGCAGTAAGTGGAGGAGCCAGGATTCAAACCCGGGCAGTCTAGAAGCCAGACACTCAGCCACTGCAGCTTATCATGCCAATGAAAATACTCTGCATTCGTTCACACAAAGCACTATCAGACCATGAAAGTAAAGCTGTCCGGACCCCAAGGACCCTGTGTGCTCTAGTGAAAAAGAAGTCAGTCTCTAGCATGAAGTCTTTTGATCAGTATGCCTTTTTCCATCTTTTCAGGGAATAAAGTCATAACTTCAAAGAATTAGGTGTTCATTTATGCAAATGTCTCATTTCTTCTTTGCTTTTGAAATACCTCCATTCCAAAATACAAATACTTTTTAAAATAATGGGATCAAATAAAAAACACATTAATATGGCAGACTATACCTATATTAGTGTACGAATTATCTTTACTTTTTTTTAATGATAAATTACAACTATTTCCTATTTTTTTCATATAGCCTTTTCCCTCCTGCTTTTGCATTTTGGAATACCAACATGCACATTATGAAACTGCTTCCCAAGAGACATATTCAGAAAAAGTATTTTGTGCCAGAATTACCTCTACTGAAAATGTCTGACATTAAAAATGAATAACTAGAAAGGGAAGACAATGTGGAGAATTCCCACATATTTTTGTATTGGTGTATTCTATATATATGTCCTATTACCGGTCAGCAATTAATTAATTAATTAATTAATCCAAAAGGCACCAATGAGAGCTTTACAAGGAGAGGAAACAGCCTATCTTACATGTCATCACCCTGTAGGCTGGGAGGCATTTCCAAGTCCTTCTGAACACAGCATGAATCCAAAGCTATTCAATATAATATGAACCCTCCCACAAAGCTTCAAGATAACTTTTTAATACATCTTTGGCCAAGCAGTTAGAAGCTTCACCACATCAACTATTAAATTAACATTATACTTCTGTGTTCACACAGAATTTTTAAAGCCATACTTCTCTGCTTTAATAACAGTTAATTCACCAGATATTCTATATAAAATGACGATGTTTTCGTGACCACTCACAGGGACTCTACTTTAAGGTTGCAGTCACATTTTACTCCCTCTCCCCCTCCCCCTGCCCCCCACCCAGGGCAATACAGATACATTTTTCACAAAGGTCCTGGGCAAGGACCAATTTACAAAGGGATTATTCTGCTGAGCAGCAAACTGCTCCCCCATCCTCCTGCCACCTAACCCCCACTGAAAATTATCAGCATCATCAAGTCCAAAAAATGACTAGTACTGATTAAAGCTACATGGAAATCACAACGTTTTTTTTTGGTTTTTTGTTTTTTTTTTTAAAGATTTTATTTATTTATTTGACAGACAGAGATCACAAGTAGGCAGAGAGGCAGGCAGAGACAGAGGGTAAAGCAGGCTCCCGGCTGAACAGAGAGCCCGATGCGGGGCTCGATCCCAGGACTCTGGGATCATGACCTAAGCCGAAGGCAGAGGCTTTAACCCACTGAGCCACCCAGGTGCCCCGGAAATCACAACGTTTTACAACTCAAGATAGAATCAAGACTTGATTAATGTGATAGCAACTATGTGACAGAAATCTGAAAAAGCCTTCTCTTTGTAAATACCTCAAGAAAGACTCATGGAACAACATAGTGATGAAACTTCAGCTTTTCCCACAGGATCCATAGTATAATTTAACTCATAGTCCCATCAGATACACTAATAGGTTATCTAAGTCCTGGCTTTCAACTGGGGACAATCCTATCATTCTATGGAAATCTTTACTAGTTAAATAAAATTGATATTGAACTATTCTAGTGGAAAACAATACATAGCATCTAAGCGATGAATCAGAGATAGATTAATCAGCGGAACAATGTGTAAAACAAACAAAAAGAATGAGAAAAACAAAGAGTTTTATTTCCTAAACTCTACATTGAATGCAAATTTTTAAAAGATCAAGTTCTTTGCATTGGAATTTAAAGTATCTCTGGGTAGCAAGCTCATTTGCTTACTCACATCCCTAAAACCTAAAATTAAGAAAATAATATCAAGCAAGATACAAAACATCCCTGGGGCTCAATTTAGCCGTATGTAAAGTAAGGAAATTATAGGCCAAATGATTTCTAAGGTAATAAACAGACCTACTTCTATGCCTATAGTAGAACCTACAAAGACACACAGTAAAATTAACATTTTCATTGGGCTTTTAAAAGTAGATAAAAAGTATTATTTAAAGGTCTTACACCCAACCATTAAAAAGTGCCTGTCAGTGAAAAGTCTCAGTCTTATCAGTGTGGCCAAAATAATTTTCATTTTTCTCCTTTCTCTTTTCTCCTTCTTTTTCATTCTAGTTCCGCCTTTAATATGTGTTTTCACTCCAGCTGGAAAGAAATCTAAATGTTAGTGACTCCAAACAGGAAGATGGGTATGTCTGTTTCACTGGATTCCTGATATAAACTAAGTATAGAAACTAGAACAAAGCAAAAAATAATCATCTTCAATTAAGTTTTTCAGCGATGATTTTGGATGTTTACCAAAAAAACATGCGGGTCAAGAGGAAGAAATGTCACTACAGATGTGGTCAGACTTCCATAATAAGGAAGTAGGTATTTTCCTTTGTCCAGACCTGTGGGAGGTCTGGCCTCCAGCAGTATCTCAAGGTAACCAATGCTGTGCTGGCCTTAGCAGTATCTCAAGTTAATCAATGTGTGAAGAATTAAGGTGAACAGAAATAGATTAACAATCCTCTTTGGGGGAAAACCAGATTGAATTTTATGAGTATGTTTCTTTTAAGATGCTCATTTCTGCATCTTCTCAGGATTTGAAATAAATTCCTTATATATACATATGTACCTCCAAATGAGCAAATTCATTTTCATTAATTCAAAATTAAAATTGGGCTTTGATTGAAGGCCACAGCACCGTACTAAGGAATTGCCAACATGGAATAGAGTAGAAACAGGATTTCTGTTTACAATCAACATTTTATATGATCATTTATGATCTTTGATTACACCAAGCATCACGTTTTCCCTACTACATAACCATCAGAGTACTGGAATGTTGACATGCACTCAGGAGACAGCCAAAACTGCTTTTTAAAAGGAGTGATACTCAGTTGGAAGAAATTATGAATTTTTATAAGAACATATTTAGACCTCAAATCACCTTGATTCTGAAGCGGTGTCCTGTCTAGTACAACAGGAAAAGAAGGAACGACATTAGCACACATACAGAGATATATGTCCAAAATCAGGATTTAGAATAAAAAGGCATTCCCATTAGTCATCAATAAGGCATAGATAAGGCAATAATGAACCATGAGTTATGATAATACTATTTTTATCAGTGAACACAAGAGAACTACATGGAACCAAAACTGTACCACAAAGTACATTAGCAAAAATCTTATTTTCTCACTGAAAAGTCTTACAAATGAATAGCAATAATGATGATCATTTTACTTTTGACCAATGAACTTCAATATAAATGTTTTTTCAGTTACAGGCTTAAAAATTAAGAAGCAATTATAAGGAGTGACAAAGATGACTGCTGACAGAAAGGATATTTCTGATAAATAAATATTATATAAATATACTATATCATTACAAGTATAGTTTAGTCACTAAACAATGAAATAACATTTAACTTTTAAAAATTAATTCAAAGATAAATCAAAACATGCTTATTCCTCTTCCTTAATCATTTCAGTGCTGTGCAGATAAACCTACTTATTAATAAACTATCATATTAAAAATATCTTTGCTTCTTTTTCTCAGCCTGCTTAAAAACAGTAACCTGACATGTTTTTAATAATTCAGGATAGAGGTCCTAGAGAAATTTGCCTAATCTGAGTTTCAAATTTCAAATTAATAGGATTTTTAAAAAGTAGTATGGGTTAGCCTACATGCTAACTTGCCCTATGCTTTATTTGACTACGCATATTTAGAAATACAACTAATAAAATATGAGATACTCAAGTGAAAAGAAAATTATAATTTATGGTATTCTGAACATCCTCCCTTTAATATTCTGCATATTTCCAGATACTACAGTAATTACATATGCATAATGTTCTCTCTGAAAGTAGTGATGAGAAAAGTAGATTCAGAAATCACTGGGTTAAAACCATGCTCTTGACTATCCTTATTCTTAGGAAATATAAGTATTCAGAGGGAAGGGACATGATATATGCAACCTATTCACAAGTGGCTTAGAATGAAGATATATGTATGCATCTATTTACATACATACATAGATATATTTACATATACACATTACATGTTTATATATTTATATATATGTAAATGAACAGAGGAAATAATAAAGAAAATGTGGCAATTTTTAAAAGTTGATGAATCTAGATAAAACATTTGTAGGAGTTCTCCATAATATTTTTTTTAGATTTCCTGTAAATCTAAAATTATTTCCAAGTACAAATTGAAATAACACCCTCTCCAAAACTGTAATAGTACATTTATGTCCAAGTGACTTACTAGTTGAAATAAACCTATTAGAATTTTGTCCAACAATTTTAGTACTGTGGACGTAGTCCTCAATAATGGATAGATATGCACAACTAATAATATATAGGACTACTATTTTTAAAAGATTTTATTTTGTTAAGTAATCTCTATACCCAACATGAAACTCAAATTTCAACCCCAAGATCAAGAATAACACACTCTAAAAACTAAGCCAGCCAGATACCCCAGCAGTACTCTTTGAATAACCAAAAACTAAGGCGCCTGGGTATCTCAGTCGGCTAAGTGTCTGACTCTTGATTTCGGTTCAGGTCATGATCTCGGGGTTGCGATATCAAGCCCCTTGTCGGGCTCTGTGGTGGGCATGGAGCTTGCTTTAGGATTCTCTCCGCCCCTCTCCCTTTGCCCCTCCCACTGCTCAAGCTCTCTCTAAATAGAAAAATAATAAAATAAACCAAAAACTAGAAACAATCCATTTGTCCACTGGCAAAACAAACAAATAAATAAATAAATTGTAACATTAGATGGAATACTATGCAGCAATAAAAAATTAATGAAGTGCACATAAAAATGGGAATGAATCTCAGAAACTAGTGTGCAGCGAAAGAAACCAGAATCATTCCATTTATATAAAGTTCAAAACCAGGCAAATATGAACTATGGTATAAGCAGTCAGGAGGAGGGGAAGGAATTGGGTGGAAAAAGGCGAGGAACTGTGGGAGTGCTGATAGCATTCCAGTTACTGATGGAGGGGGGCACGGCAGGATTCACTCTGTGATAATCCAATGAGCTGTATTCTCATGACTGGTGTACTTTTCTATGAAAATAAAAATTTTAAGTCTCTTTTTGGCCTACTGATTCTAGGCTTGTCAAATTATAAAAATAAATAAAAAGTGTACAGAAGCAAAAGAAAAATGTACAAAAATGTGCTTTCTGATTTTTAGACTTTCTCAGAGCCAAGAAAATATAACAAAGTACAGAACACAGGATTATTTCTAATGATCCTACAAATTTAAATTTTCCCATGAGGGGCGCCTGGGTGACCCAGTGGGTTAAGCCTCTGCCTTCGGTTCAGGTCATGGTCTAGGGGTCCTGGGATCAAGTCCCACATCAGGCTGTCTGCTCAGTGGGGAGCCTGTTTCCCCCTCTTGCTCCTGCCTCTCTGCCAACTTGGGATCTCTGCCTATCAAATAAATAAATAAAATCCTTTAAAAAATTAATTTAAAAAAATAAATAAAATGAAATTTTCCTACAGGTTTTAATATCACTTCAAGTAAGATAGCTACAAAAAGTGGAAATTTTCAATGTAAAACTATTATATACTTGCCTCTGACTTCAATATCCCTCATTAGAATGAGGTACAGAGGACAAAGAAGTGATAAACAAGAAAAATGCCTACACCTACGCAAAACCACTGAAGATGAATATGTAATACTCTACACTATAAATAATCTAAACACTATAAATCTAAGAAAAAGTCACTGTTTTGGTATTCTGCATCCTGTTCACAGCTAACCTTTGACCTTCTCAATGGCTTTTCCTAATTTTCACTTTCAGGCAGGCTTCTGTTTCAGAAGAAAACTGGCACTGTCCAGATGCTCACTTGAACTAACAGAACAATAAGAAACTGCCCATGTGTTTCACTGAGAGTGTTGTATTCCTATTCATCGGTAGTACTATAGAGATAAGGCAAACTGATATTTTTATATATGTATATTGTTGGTTCTCTCAATTAATGGCACATTCCATATATATTATACTGCTTTTGTAGCCAATTTTGTTTAACTCTTCTCCCATAAGGTTGTTCCTGAAAAACCTCTTATCTATGTTTTTAATATTTATTTTTTTAAAGTAATTGCTATACCCAACGTGGGGCTCAAACTCATGACCCCAAGATTTAAGAATCACACACTCTACTAACTAAGCCAGCCAGGCTCCCCTGTGAAAAAACCCTTAAAATCAGTTCTTCAGGTTAACTTTCTTCACTAGAAACTCAATGTATGAACGTGACTTTGTGCCAATTCAGAAGAAATTCAGATTCAAATTGTTTTAAATCCAATATTAACTATCTTTCTTGGAGTGAAAACAGTTGGCACACATAGACAGAAGATACTACTCAGAGATAATTCAAGGATTAGTCTAATGTAACCAGTTACTGAAGGTTTCCCAGTTAAATGCTAACTTGTGGGATATCTTAAGTCTGAAAAAAAATGAGGCCAAAGAATATTCAAGAAAATCTCAGTGGCACACAGGCTGATTGGTAACAGGCATTCCTCTCCTTGACTGCAAGAAGTGCCAAATATCAAATGACTAGAACACCCAAATGTCTATCAGCAAGAGAGTGGATAAACTGTGGCGTATGAAATGGAATACTAGAGATTAAAAAAAAAAAAAAAAAAAAAAAAAGAATGAGTCAATCTACACGTAAAAACCGGAATGAACATCACAAACTTCTAAGCCAACAACAGTCAATCCCTTTAAAAGAATTCCCAACTTAACTGACCACTTTCCAGAGGCTGTCAATATAATTTGGATAATCAGTAAGGTTTCATAACTTAAAATTTTTTAAAAAGACAATTCCCCAAAAATCACTCAATCTAATTTTGTGTAGCTAAAAGCACAAAGAAGAAGATTTAAAAGCTATTATATTTTCAATATTGGAAATGAACCAAAATCAAATATCTATAAGATTCAAGAAATCCTTCCTGCTCTCTGAAAGTTGACATGAACAGGGTAGTACACACATTATGTAATTACACCCAGTTTCAGAGAAGTAAGTCTGTGTCACTGAAAACTCAAAGAAATGCCTAGGATATATTCTATGTACTTAAAAATAAATATATTGTATCCATCACTTAAGTACACTTGTTAAAATCAGTGGCTTTCGGATTCCATTTCATATGCCCAGAGAGGCTAAGAAAAAAAGCACAACTGGGGGAGATTTGCTTAGTCTGTGTTAGCACCAAGGCTTGTTGTAAACAACACAAGGCTGAGACTCTGGAGCATACGGGGTAGAATCACACAGACAGTAGAAAAAGAGATAATTCAAAAAGTAAGATGATCATATTGTTAAAAGCTTCAATACACTGGTTTTAAACGTTTGCTTGATAAAAGTCTTCAGAATTAAAACCAACATATTAGAGATGGATTAGAACAAGCACAGCATACGGATGCATCAACGTCACTCCAAAATTCATCAGCCACTTTTTAGTAACATATCAGTATATCACTGCAGAAAACTTTGCTTTGCAAACAGAGGACACTGATCTCACCTGATTTCATTTTCATACTGTGGGGACAGTCTACCTGAATTCTGGTAAAAGCTTTTCAGGAAAGAGGGGGCAGTGAAGGAAGGGGCAGAGAAGGAGGTGTGTAGACTTGGAAGGCTGGAGGAAGAGATACTCTCCTTGGGCATGCGCCGTACTGATGGAAGAATGCTGAGAAAACACAGCAAATTTGTCTTAATTTAGATTTCGACAAAATCTTCATTCACTATGAAAAAGCATATAAACTGGTTCTTGCTACCGATTGAAGCTTTCCTTTCAAAGGTCAGGGCTGGAAAGAGGGGAGCATGCAGTCATCTCTTTGGATGACCATGACCTAGCTCACTCTTCACAAACTGACCTCCTCGCCCAGCATGACCAACCAGACGTGTTGGTCTCTGAAAAATTCTTCAAGATTTTAGGACAAACGGTGTTTGTTTTTACATGCAAAAGATACTTCAAGGGAAAAAAGTAGGAAAGCAGAAATAATTACAGGAAACACGTTCCTGTGAAAGATTATCAGTAGTTCAAAGACTTAGCTATTTTAAAGATATAAACCCCTCAAAAAATTTAGGAACAACATGTTTGGTTGTTGAAAGCCATCATAATACCTCTGGCTTAACAAACATTAATGTCCATGTACTCTCTGCAGCCTGTGGGACTGTGTCCACAGTTTGCCCTGAATCCTTGAACCTCCTCCACTGACTGCTATTTTCAAAAGATTCCTTTCCTAGCAAGTTTTCACAATAGCACAAATAGTATCTTTTCATATTGACAAGAATTATTTGAGCATCTACATTATAAGATGTAAGGAGAAATAGAGAAATCATTTATAAAAAGTTTAAAATAATGTTTTAAGTTCTTGACAACATTTCCTGCAAAAAACAGACTGATTGCTTTGTGTAAATAAAAATGAAGTGGTCATTTTAAAAAAACCCTTGATAGACACATGAACACTTAATCTTTTTTTAGAAAAGAAACTCTGAGAAAAATTAATTCTGTTACTCTCTTTTATTTTCATATATCTGAAATATCTATCTTTTTTCTAAGTATCAAATCAGTCAAAAAACAACACTGAAGATAAAATAGTATCCTTAAAAGAAATGTGGGTAAATTTGATAACAGCTAATTAATTAATATAATTATTATATGTAAATATAACTAATATAATTAATTAAGTAGTAATATGTAATCAACAATTCATCTTCCCTTTCACTTAGAGTTCTGGATTTCCCTTCAACTGGGATGACTATTGGATTGTTTCCTGGATCAAACTCTCAGGCAAAGAAGGAAAACAAAATTAATTCTAGGATACCAATTCTGATATGTGCAACACAGGAAGAAGCAAAACCATGCTGCAATTCTGGATTTACGCCCTTTATTATATCTTACCAAATGCCAAACAATTCTGTTTAATTATTTCTTAAATACCATATCAGATCATTTCTAATGGACACTTCCTGTCAGTTATGAAATATGTATTCTTCTTTACAGACATCCTTTTGTTCTAGATAAAATTTTTAATAATTTTCATTTTTGGCTTTAATTCATTATGAAATATAGCTAAATTTCATCACAGGTACGAAGGTAACTTAGGTGATTTTTTTAACCCTTGTATTTTATTATAGGCTAACAGGACATTCTACCGCTATGTAGGTGATTTTCAAATTTGCTGACTCTGTTTCATTAAAGCCACCATCAAAAAAGACACTGAGTAACATGTGTTGTCACCAAGTTTTTCAGAGAATACAATTGCATAATATCTTGTTTTCCCCATTTTTCGGGGGGGGGGGAGTGTCTTCATCCGAAATGCTTTAATTCTTCTCTTGGGGGTGTACCTTAAATCTTGCCCTGTTTCTTTCAGTAATGAAGGTTTTTATAATTCAATTCATTTTTCTGGTCTTTCTAAAACCAAAATGTCGACAGCATGAAGTCACAATAAATCTTGACTCCATACTGATCAGAACAAGTGACAGAAGAATTGTATTTCATCTTCCAGAAAGGAGGTTTGGACTCACCTGCACTGTTCGCTGGAGCTCTGCCTCAGAAGAGGGGAGCGGACACCGTGAGCTCTCCCATCCTGCAAATTCAGCTTTCTCTTTGTGCTTGAAGGTGGGTGGCTGAATGTGTGTGCCCGTCTTCGAAACTGTGGGGAGTCAGAATCCTCTTCGGGGAACGTTTGCCAAGCTGAGGACAGTGGGGAGGCTGGTGGTGTTCCCGGTGGAGAGTCTCCTGGTGAATAGTCCTGAAAAGCAAGTCGAAGTGAAGTCTTTTTTTCCTACATGGGTCATGGCAGACCTGCTTCAACACACAGAGCCCAAAAGTGACAGGGTGCCTCTTCTTCCTCTTGAGTCATGACAAAACTTTTTTTTTTTTTTCACTCAATCCATGCTGAAGGCTAATCAGTATCACCACAACCCATTTCTTCTGATAAGCAGCTGTAACCCAGCATCCGTAAAGATAGGCAGAAAGTGAAAGGAATGATAAGAAAAGGTATTCTTTCCCCCTAACACTTTGTGGTAAAACGCTATGGCTACTGTACTTTTCTCACTGTTGCCAGAAAGATGAAAAGGCATCATGACCAAAAGAGGGTGGAGTCTGTGTTTACGTATCTACTGATTTCCGTGACATATCGGCTGCATGTTTCCTGTACTGTCAAAACAATATCACAATGCTTGAGCGTCCAAGTTCCATGGCAAAGCCTTCAGGAAAGTAAAATAAAGCCTGTTAAGTATCTTCCCTCACTGTGGATGTTTCTCTCCAATGACATGTTCCCTGAGGTAAAATTTTTTAAAAGACATGAAAAACAGGAAATGAATGAAAACTGAGCTATGCCGGAATGCCTCTCATATTGCATGGGGAGACATCATAAATCTCTCAATTTAGACAGGTATGCTGTTTATGCTTTCCAAAACAGGCACCACTGTAGAAATGTTGAGCTTGATAAACATGGCTTGGGGTTAACAGACTCGGAGCGAGACTGAATTCTGTCGACACAAAGTTCAGCAAAAATATTTTAGTGTTTTCCATAAGAAAACTGGTTGCATAGACCTCAGGTTACATATTGTGTGATCCAGGAAGCAGAAAATCAAACCTACTGAGAACTGTCTATGAGATAAAGAGGAGCCTAATGTGACCGTTAATATGGCGGGGCTGGAGGTGGGGTTAGAAATGGAGGAAAGTAATGTGGAGACAAAACAAACCATAAAAAGATCGCGGTACCAGTGCTGTAATTACAGGGCTTATTTTTCCGTGGCTTTGAATCAACAGTTGCCCAAATACTGTCCTCCCAAGCCTACTATCTCCGAACAGTAAAAACCTGATAGAGCTCCAGGAGCCTGGAAGAGGGTGTGTTCTGTCCTAACACGACAAAGGGGCAGCTGAGCAGAGAGCAACATACTTTCCAGAGCCTTTTTATTTAAAACAATAGTATTTTTAATTTAGTTTAGCTTCGATTCAATACCTTAAATTTAATTTTAAAGATTTTATTTATTTGACACAGAGAGAGAGATGATCACAAGTAGGCAGAGAGGCAGGCAGAGAAAGAGGGGGAAGCAGGCTCCCTGCTGAGCAGAAAGCCCCATGCGGAACTCGATCCCAGGACCCTGGGATTATGACCCCAGCTGAAGGCAGAGGCTTAATCCTCTGAGCCACCCAGGCGCCCACCTTAAATTTAATTTTAATAATAATGAATATTTGTTAAAAGCCGTAAGGGACTCAACACAAAACGAGGGCGTGATATTACCCTATCAGTGTCGGTTTTTGTCAAGCGGCAATTAGTACTAAAAATGAGAACCGAGATGGGATACCTTCTCCGAAGCAAGGCTGTTGGACCGCTCGAAGCTGTCCATACTTCCAAGCCGACCTCTCATTCTGTTAGCTCCCTGAATGAAGAGAATAAAATTCAGCTGTTCATATGGTTTAAATTTTTACTTTAAACTATAAAAGGCAGTCGCCTCCTTAGGTTAGCATTAAATAGATACTTCTGCAGTTCGCTCAAATTTGTCCGCAGTATTCACAACCATGCCTGCAAGGTAAACAGAACCATGTGTTACCTACTTATGCTGCTTCTAAATCAGTCATTAGATAACTAGATACTCAGACCAAGCTTTTTGATGTTACTCTGGTTATAAGGTTGAACAACCTTCATCCATAAGATCAGGAGAACTGCGTAAGATCAGAGAGTACCCCATTCGCTTCATGTCTCATACAAATAAACACAACCATTGAAGGCAGAACACACAAACCACAACCGTTATAAAGAAAATGATTTAATACATGCAACACAAGCTAGATGGCAAACATCATCGTTCACGTTGTAGGATTATAACAAACAGGTTTTTCAAAACTGTGTCATGAAATGCACAGATTTAGTTTCCTTCATTCTTCCATAATGCAAACTACATCAAGAAAGTATTTTTCTCTAGAAGACTGCATATCAGTCTGCTTCAATACTGGTTCTTGATTTCCTTTTTATGGTTGTTTGGTATGAAATTCATGGATGATCTGAGAAAGAGGAACCGAAGCAATCGTCTCATCTACTATATACTTTACTGTTATTACAACTCCTATCTTGTACAATCTGTTTTTCATGTAGTCAACAAGTATCTCAGCAATCACAAATTTATTACAAAAGTCACCCATAGAACTCAGTGTGGTCAAACATCACATAATCCATCAATTGCAATTTTTTTTTCCTTCTTCGTTGAGTTTCCCATTCTAGAAACTCGTCTTTCTGCCCTACTCTAGATAGGTTGTAATTTAGACTTGCCCAGTATTTTTCTTTACTATCAACCTAGACATCTCCTTTAATACTACCCTATGTCGAAATTTGTGTCTTTGATCCCATGTCTTCCTTTTTTTTTTTTTTTTTTTAGTTTACTTCCTCATTTTGGTGGAGTAAATACTCCAGGTGCCTTCTAAGAAAGGGAGATTGGGGTATTTTCTCTTTCTGCAATTCCTACCACTCTGCTTTTGGACCTTTAGACTGATTCTTCAAGTTTTTCCTTCGTCCTATTTTCCATTTCTTTGTCATTTTGCTTTACTTTCTGGAAGAGTTTTTCAACTCTTGCATCCCAGACTTCGGTTGAATTTTCCTTTTTATGTCTACTACCAGAAAGTTCTACCAGTTCTTTCTTCGTCACCCAATTGACAGTTGATTCAACTGTTCACTCCAGTGACTCTTGTTGTCTCTCAACTGACTATTTTATATTGATGGTATCCCACACCAAGTTTTATAGAAGCAATCTTTATTTTTAGCTATGTATATTAATTATAGTTTTCTCTTTCTGGTGGCACCATAAATAACAACTATACCAACAGTAAAATTAATAGCTGCATCAAATACTAATGAGTTCCTACAATCTGCTATATACCGTGTTAAGCATTTTATAATG
This sequence comes from Martes martes, assembly GCF_963455335.1. NCBI lineage: Eukaryota > Metazoa > Chordata > Mammalia > Carnivora > Mustelidae > Martes > Martes martes. The sequence goes on along the minus strand of NC_137890.1, from coordinate 31,678,892 downwards.
CATTATCTCATTTAATCCTCACAAAAACTCTATGAGGTAGGTATAGTTACATAGCTCAACTTTACCATTAAGGAGACTGAAATTCTGATAGATTATGCTGCCAAAGTTTACACAGCTAGTTAAGGACAGGGCAGCAATTTGAACCCAGGATGTTCAGCTTAACAGTGAAGCTCTTGAACTGGTACCCACATCTCCTAGAAACAGAGCTTTGTGAAAAGTGGAATTATTGATAAAACTAAGTAGCCGAAGCTGGTAATTTTGCAAATGTCCTAGAACCTGGTCAAGGTTCTTTCAGTTCTTCAGTTTTATGCAGAACAGGAGATAGTTCCAGAATAAGCTATATTTGTGGCTGCCTGCTTATCTTAAAACAGGTTATTTGGTCACAATCAAGTAACAAGTTGGACAGGTATCAAATCCTTGCCGTTATTAGAAAAGCACTTAAATCACACATTTTACTCATGGTAGTGTTTTATCCGTATGTTTGTGTGTGTGTGTATGTGCACAAAGAAAAACAAACTTTAAAATTATTCTCTACCACGGTCGTTAATTCAGACATTTCAACAAGAAAGGACAATGGATAGTAAGTACTCTGAGAGAAACACAAAATGAGGGCTATTTTCCTACGATGCATGCTTTATACTGTAAATATCCCCCATTTGAAAATACATATCAATAAACATATTAGTAAAAATTTCCGTCTGGAGAACTCTAACTTCAGAAAAAGCAAGACAAACAAACAGAATACAAGACTGTCTTTTCACCATTGAGCAGATAGCTTTTTCAATTTAACTATATGATGATTTGGTAATACATGTGTCAAGCCTTTTCCCTTGGACCCACTTTTTTTTTTAAAGATTTTATTTATTTATTTGTCAGAGAAAGAGAGGGAGAGAGAGAGAGAGCGAGCACAGGCAGAGGCAAAGGGAGAAGCAGGCTCCCTGCCAAGCAAGGAGCCCGATGTGGGACTCGATCCCAGGACGCTGGGATCATGACCTGAGCCGAAGGCAGCTGCTTAACCAACTGAGCCACCCAGGTGTCCCTCCCTTGGACCCACTTTTTAATGTTAATGAGCCGAGCTTCTAGGCATTTTAAAAAACATACCCTATTTCATAAACAACCATAGTTAGTTAAATAAACTGTCTAGATATTTAAAAATGGCAGCAATTAGGAGCCACACTCTATGATCGGAGTGTCAATTTTCTACTATGTAACTCAGAAAGAAAGAGATAAACTAACCAGTTTTAGAAGTACACAAACCTCTTTTCTATGTAACCTTTAACACAACATGGGTAGCTGCCAACCTTCCCCTTAAGTCTGTTCTGTTGCACATGGCGCAAGCAAGATCTTGTTAGGTCACATAATTTATGGCACTTGGCAGCACTGTGCGGCACCAGCCACGGTCTCCGCCTTGACCAAAATAGACGGGCTGTGCCCTTGCTGAGATCACAGACGCTCAAGGCCAGGAGAGCGGCACTTCAAAGTCAGCCCTGCAGCGTTGTGCAGAACGCCAAGGTACTAAATGGGGATAAGGAGAATAACACTCTAAGTCCCCTTTGGTCATTGTGTAAAGGACAGAGTTTCCAGAGCTCACCACTGTTCATACCATCTCATATCTACAGGGGGATATTTTCTTAACAGACTGACATTTCAGTCTCATAGTAACATGACGTAAGCACGTTATCAATATACACATCTCACAAGTGGGAAAACTGGCAGGAAAGGTAAATAATTTGTCCGAGATCATAAATAGAAAACCTACATCAATATAAAATCGAGATCATAAATATAAAGCCAGGTCTTGAATTCAAGGTCCCCTGACCACCTACTTAAATGGCTTTTCCACTAAAATTCTCACTAAATGCTATGGAAGAGAGGGGAGGGAGGGAAGGGAGAAGGGAAGGAGGGAGTGAGAAAGGAAGGAAAGGGAGAGAGAGAAGGAACACACGTAATTTATAAATACTGAAAAAAAATGGAGGAAAGTTTTATGAAATGTTGCGTTCACACACTTCTGATTCATCTCCTAGAATTCTCTTTTCCTCCATTCTGTCTTCTGCTGACAACAGTATTGATAACTGATCATGCTCACTATAAGGCTTTTGCTAGAATCAGAAGAATTTCAATCATTAAGCGGAATACCCATAAAAGTAATCTGAGTTCTGGCAAAGAAATAAAAATAAGTACACCCTTTATCAGAAGGTACCGTCCTAATGTTCTACTGCACTTAACTTTCTCAATCCTGACCCTTTGGAAGACAAGGTTCGTTATTTTGTAGACCGTACCTCAGTGTGGGTTTACTGATGCCCCCTCATGATTTGATTCATGTCCCTGCCCCTTTGGCAAGAATAGCACAGAAGTTCTGTATTCTCTGTATCAAGTGGCACAAGATTTCAATATGTCCCATTGCTGAGGACGTTCCATTGGATCACTTGACTAAGGTGGTGTCTGCCAGCCTTCTCCACTGGAAAGTTACTACTTTTGTCTTTGCAATTAATAAGTATTAATTAAATCTAGTAAATATCCTGATCATGATTAAATTTCCAAGGTATGCTTTCATTTTTCATATCAGAGTAAGTCCATCATTTCCTATTTTCTATTAACAGGTTACAATCCTTTGCTATCATTTATTTTAATGTTTACAGGTCAACGGTGAGAGCCCTTCAAGGTATTTATGACATACCACCATCTTTCTCTGAGCATTCCCTTCCTAGCTACAACATCCGCATGCTCCGGGCTTATCCTGTGCTTTCCTCTGCAGTCCTGGAATCAGACATTTCTCCCAGGATTCTAGTTCCTTCTTGTAGAATGATATACAGAAACCAAAATCTGGATGTTTGGTGTCCCCAAACAGGCTTAATTTAATCTCTAGTATTTGCATAAAAGCTGTTCCCAGTTCCTATCAGTGAACAGAGCCAGGGACCCTATCTCTCTCACACACACACACACACACACACACACACACACGTGATAACATATATTTTAAAATAAATTAAAATATATTAACGATATTAAAAATTCAAAAGTACATAGATAGATAACCAGGATCACATACTGTTACCTCTGAGTTGAATCCAACAACGTAGCATTTATTCTAATTTCTTCCCTCTTCATATTTGCAATTCCCTTTTCCCAGATCCCAGTTCCATATTTGACCAGTCCCTTGTGTGTAAAATTCTCCACAACTCTCACCTCACAGATGCTTTTCATCCTACTCAGGTTCCAACTTCTGACATCGAGGCTGCCATCCACATACAGAATGCCATCCTCACCCTGCTCAAGGACACTAACACCTTGTAACAGGCAACTTGAAAGCCTTCTCCCCTCCGCTCACGCTGGCTGTGACACCCTGCACTGGGCCATCCTTCTGCAGGATGGGTTTCCTCGTTGGCTCTAGCTCTGACTTCCTGAACCAGGTTGCCCTCCTACATGAATATCCTCCTCACCACACTCTGGTTTCCACATGCTGCACTAGGCCACCCCCCACAGAGCACCTCATTAGCCTCTGTATCCCCACTCTGAGCCACTGTGGGTCCCCCATCCTCCAGCTCTAAGACATCTACCTTGCCTGGGCTCATCTAAGAGCTTTAGGACTGAATTATTCAGGAAGAGAAAAATGAAGGGAAGAGAAATCACTTTTGATAGTAAAATAAAACACATAATAAAATAAATGGAATACATAAATTCCTATTAATATTATTTTAGTATTTCCTGTCAGCTCTTAATAATAGCAAAATGAAGCTTATTTTATAACTTTATGTGACAAATGATAATAAGTTCATATAATATTGGACGTCAATATTCTATTTCCCCTTTTTTATACATATATCTCTACTACTAAATCTCTTCTCAAACTTAGGTATTAGAGGCATCAGAATAAATCATGAGCTTACTTAAAGTCAGTTAACTAAAAAACAAAAAACAAAAAAAACATTAAAAAAATAAAGTCAGTTAACTACATTAAAGTTATCTTAGTAGTTTCTTGTTGTGTTTTTTTTTTTTTAAGGAAATTTTCCATGAGTCAGTTGAGAGTGAAGTAAAACAGTCAGCAAACACAGACATTAATATCTAATTGAGAGCGTCTCAGTTTAATCTTACCCTTGAGAAGATATTTTCCAGGGAGCTAGTTAAAGATCTCTTCGCTTTATTTTTCAGAATGTCAAGTTTAAACCTTCCACTGCTTGTTGCATTTTCCGGGATTGTACTATTTGAAATAGTCTATAGAAAGAAAAACAGATAAATTTTAGTTTAGAAACGCTCAAGGTTAAATGAGGCTTTAAATATGGGCTTGACTAAGCCATTAAGAAGCACAAGAATTCTTTTGTAGCTCTATTAAGGAGTAATAATTTAGGTTCCACACTGTGAGCATACAGATTATAAGGGCAGGGATTCACTTTTTAATATTATAAGTAATAAAAAACCACAGAAGATCTTTCCTTTATGCCTTTCTTTCTGCTAATATATTCCTATTGGATTTAACAAAAATTAAACTCGAGATGTCAATTTTTACTGCTATTCTGATTAACAACTATAATCATCCCTCTCCAAGCTGCATATTTTATATCCAAATTACCAAGGAAAACACAGAAAATCACTCTCAAAGAACACAACATCTTCTAGTAAAACTGAATCTTGCTAATGCCTCTGTGACAATCCCATTTTCATTTGTGAGTGAGTTGTTTATCTTTCAAATCAACAAGTACTCATTAATAGTACTAAACTGAATGAGAATCTACAATATGTCCCCTATACTAGGTTCTTTCTCTGTTTTTTCTGTTGCACTAACAAGCTACTATGTTGGCAGTGCTAGAAAATTTCCAAGAGAAACACTTTATTATTTGTTTGAGAACAGAATATATTCACATTAAACAGTAACACAAAGCAACATGTATCAAATCTGGAAGCATAAAAATTGGTTGTGGTTCTCAGTGGTCAGGGATAAAAAAAAAGACAAGATTCTACAGGCAGAAAAAAAAATGGGGATAGAGAAGTTCCCAGCACGGGAGAGGATGTTAGCAAAACCATGAAGACCAATGCTCATGGGACAGGGAGTCAGTGCAGGTGTTTGGCTAAAACTAAGGAAAGTAGGTCAAGGTTAACTTGGAAAAGTGAGGCTGGAGATGAAATTTTAAATAGGAAGAAATTACTGATCAGAATTTATAAGCAGAGGAGCATCACTGTACAAATAATATTTGGGGAAATATTTATCTGAAAGGACTATTCAAAAATCACCTAAAGGACAGAAAATCAGAAACTGAAAGACAGATGAGAGAATTCAGCACAGTCCATACAGAAGGCAATAAAAGGTCTACATTAGAATTGGCTAACAGATCTAAGCTACTGATAAAAAGAAATACAACCCCCATTAAGAAAGGAAAGAAAACAATGAATATGGATGTAGAATAGACTGGGCTCAGGTGTGGATAAAGGACTGAGAGGACATTCTTCTCAGGCTTTCAGGCAAAGAACATGACTAAAAGAGGGAAGTTGTATTGGGTACTTAGCACAGTGCCTGACATAGTAGCTGCTCAGTTAATACGAATAAATGAAAGGAAGAAAGGAAGGAGGGAGGGACATAGGGAGGCAAAGAGTTAGACTGAACTTAACTACTAGCAAGAAAACAATTTCTTAAAGTCTCCTGTTCTGGCAAATAATCCAATCGAGAAATGGGCAGAAGACATGAACAGACATTTCTGTAAAGAAGACATCCAGATGGCCAACAGACACATGAAAAAGTCCTCTATGTCACGCGGCATCAGGGAAATACAAATCAAAACCACAATGAAATACCACCTCACACCAGTCAGAATGACTAAAATTAACAAGTCAGGAAACGACCGATGTTGACAAGGATACAAAGAAAGGGGAACCCTCCTACACTGTTGGTGGGAATGCAAGCTGGGGCAGCCACTCTGGAAAACAGTATGGAGGTTCCCCAAAAAGTGAAAATAGAGCTACCCTATGACCCAGCATTCGCACTACTGGGTATTTACCCTAAAAATACAAATGTAGTGATCCAAAGGGGCACATGAACCTGAAATGTTTATAGCAACAATGTCCACAATAGCCAAACTATGGAAAGAATCTAGATGTCCATCAACAGATGAATGGATAAAGAAGATATGGTATACACACACACACACACACACACACACACACACACACACACACACAAAATGGAATACTATGCAGCCATCAAAAGAAAGGAAATATTGCCATTTGCAATGAGGTGGATGGAACTAGAGAGTATGCTGTGCGAAATAAGTCAATTAGAGAAAGACAACTATCATATGATCTCTCTGATATGAGGAATTTGAGAGGCAGAGTGGGGGCTTTTGGGGGATAGGGAAGGGAAAAAATGAAACAAGATTGGATCAGGAGGGAGACAAACCATAAGAGAGTCTTAATCTCACAAGACAAACTGAGAGTTGCTAGGGGAGAGGGAGTAGGGAGAAGGTGGCTGGATTATAGACATTGAGGAAGGTATGTGCTCTGTTGAGTGCTTGAAATGTGTAAGCCTGATGATTCACAGACTTGTACCCCTGGGGCAAATAATACATTATATATTAATAAAAATATTTTTTAAAAGATTTTATTTATTTCTTTGACAGACGGAGATCACAAGTAGGCAGAGAGAGAGGAGAAAGCAGGCTCTCCACAGAGCAGAGAGCCCGATGCGGGGCTCGATCCCAGGACCTTGGGATCATGACCTGAGCCAAAGGCAGAGGCTTTAACCCACTGAGCCACCCAGGCACCCCTAAAAATAATTTTTAAAAAAAGACCACATCCCCACATTTTCAATAAATCAGCCAGCTTGTACAATACATTAAAAAAAAAAAAAAAAGTCTCCTATTCTGGGATCTTTAGTGCCCTCCATCACCAAGAAGATGCATATTCCTGCTCACATGCTGCTTTGGGCATCTAGTCAACATCACTATCACCACCAGTGACTAAAATCAGCAAATCCATTAACAGATTTCAGTCTTTATGTTTCTTGACCTTCCTGTGTCACCGGACATGGCTTGATGTTCTAACTTGAATTTTTCCCCTACCTTGGTCACCCACCATAGCAAATCTCTTCCAGTCTCTTTCTACCCTATCCTCCTCTTTTAGTCTTTTTTGCTGGTACCATTTTAACTCACTCATTGCATGAAACGCAAGGGTTCCTCAGTACCTCCACTTTGACTTCAAATCTATGCCAAAGCTCATTGTCTTCCATATTTACATCAACTCAAATACCTCTGTGAGTACCAAGTCCATTTTTCTAATTAAATCTCAAACACATTTCTTTTTTCCTTTTTTTGGGCGGGGGGAGGTGGAGAGACAGAGAGCACACACAGCTGGGGGTACGGCAGAAGGAGAGGGAGAGAGAAAATCTGAAGCAGGATCTATGTCCAGCACAGAGCCTGATGCGGGGCTCGATCTCACCACCCTGAGATCATGACCTGAGCCGAAATCAAGAGTCAGACACTTAACTGCCTGAGCCACCCAGGCGTCCCTCAAACACACTTCTAACCCTTATCTCCTACTTCTTATTTCCACCCCTTGTCCCACACTTGTTTTCTTACTGTATTTCCAGCTCAATTTCATCCACTTCCCCCACATCTGACACTCTTAAGTACCTCCCAGCAATCCCCTTTCCCTTCCTTGACACATGTTCCCGGGTCACACACAAAGTCCCAATGATCATGCCTCCAAATAGCTCATCTCATTCCCCTCCCCACATCTCCTGTAGTGCTCTAGCTCAGCTTCTCTCCAAGACAAAATAAATTTTTAAAGACAGAATCACTCAATCTATTTATGTACCAGTGTTCTGTCTGTCTGGGGCATACTTGTATCATTGTACCAATCCCACCATATCTCCATATTTTACTTTATTTGATTACATGTTGATTTCTCCTCCTCAACAATTCGATGGCAGAAAACAGTGGTCATTATTCAACATCATTTCCTAGTGCACAGTATACAACTTGATAAAAGTTTATGCAATAATTACATGAATCACTTCTCACATATTCTATTATAAAATTCTCCTGATTTGGAAATGTGACTTCAGCCCTATCACTGTCAACCCTCTCACCCATCAACCTGTCCCACAAATCAGCCATCACTATGACAACAGTATTATCTTTTATTTTTTTAAAGATTTTATTTATTTATTTGTCAGAGAGAGAGATCACAAGCAAGGGTAACACCAGAGGGAGAAGCAGTCTCCCCGTTAAGCAAGGAGCCCGATATGGGGCTCAATCCCAGGACCCTGGGATCATGACCTGAACTGAGGGCAGGCACTCAACAGACTGAGCCACTCAGGCACCCCAGAATTATCTCCTTAAATTACAAATCTGATCTCACGCTCTTACCTTCAATGACAAAGTCAGCCTTAGCACTTAAAGTTCTTCATCATCTCACCACTGCCTATCCTTCCAGCCATTATTTCCCCATCAATCGCAAGGGCATCCTAAAAACCCAGTAAGTATTCTGAAGGCCTGCATGGAGTATGTTCTGGTCAGTTACTGCATAACTTTGTGCTCAATGTCCCTTTCTTAAAAAACACTTCCTGGACTTTTTCCATTAACAAACTATCTTCCCTAAAACTTTGGTCCCCTGCATCCCCACCAAAAAATTTCTTCCTCTTGAATTCTTGAATTCTTGAATTCTTCCCTCCATCCTTACTCTGTATTCTGACCCTAAAGCAAACACATAGCTACTTTTGAGCTCACTGCACATTCTTTTAAGAAGCCTGACTGTTGCCTCTATTCTACGTGTCCATTTATCGATTTGCATTATTCCCCTTTCCAATATTTGAGCTCTTCCCTGGAGGACTCATTCATCTTTCTGGTTCACCATTATCACACAGCTTGGCTCAAAGAAGATTCTCTCAAGGAGCTGGTTGGATGAATACAATTCAGGAATCACTAAAGAAAGTGATATGTGACTTCTTCTGAATAGACTGAAATACAGACTAACCTGACTACGTGTTACTGAGAAGTAACTATGTCATCATCTCCTTACAAGGCTGTTGTTGGTGTCTTGCGTTATCTAGATGCAGCTGGAAACACATTCTCAACCACGTGCATAAAAATACCAGACCTTCGTTTACATCTAAAATTACTATTTCCAAAATACTACTGCTTCTTTGGGTGTTTGCTATTTACCCTTCAAGGTTGTGTAAACTTGTAATGAAATAAAATGTTCATATGAATTTGAAATAAAATGGATCAATATAACCAAAAGAGCATGTTCGTTCTAAATCATGAACATTTGTTATTACCGTTTTTATACCAAGAACCCATTTTTTTCACATTTTAAAACCCATCATTGTTTTATCTCAATGTTAAAACCTCCTATAAAACTCCTAAGATGCTGAAAAATAAATCTGGCTGATAGAAGTTTGGCCCTAAAGGTGAGAACACAAAGAAAAGAAACTCCTTTCACCTCTTCTATGATACTTGGACCAAATATATAAACACAGCTAAAGTAGGTCAAGGGAAAAAAAAAACATCTCCTCACCGATGGGCCTTCTCCAATGTGAATGTGTGTCTTCTGCTTGGCTTCACACATCTGCCTCAGATGTAAAATCACAAGTTCATTCTCCTCCTGGTCACTGACGGGCTTCATTTTCTGTCCAACAGACAAACCAAGAGCACACGATGCAACACAGCTTCTCTCATTTTATTGTGTTCCCACTTGGTTTTATGTGTCTGGCAGACAGACATAAACAAAGCTAAGTGTTTCACTGCTCTCAGAAGCAAGAGTAGCAGTGGTATTCTAGTTACTATCATATATAGAGCAACAGGATATTTATCTTTAGCTTGTGAGAGAGGAGTGAAAAAAAAAAACCCTACATAAACAGAATCCGATTCTCGTTTCTTATATCTTATTTGGGAGAATATAAATCACGTTACCTGAACTCGCTCAAAGATGTCCGCTTGCTCGTAATCTGTCAGTGATGAGAGATGCCTCTGGATGACCAGCTTGGCTCTCGGAGGGTAGAGACCTACGGAAAATGACGGGGATAAGTATTAAACAGAGCGTAACTGCAGAAATCAAAATGCATATATCATGCATGACAGCTTGGCCCTTTGCCAGCAGGCTCTGAGGTTAAACCTTCTCAAGGAGAGGTGTTCCAGAAGAAGACCTTGAAGACCTTGGAACACACCTTGAAACACTACCATGAAATGATGAAGGCTAGATGGAACCCTTAGCAAAATCAGCAGCCCCCTGTCAGTTATCATGAAGTCAGAATTATTTTTTTTAAGATTTTATTTATTTATTCGACAGAGACAGAGATCACAAGTAGGCAGAGAGGCAGACAGACAGAGAGGAGGAAGCAGGCTCCCCACTGAGCAGAGAGCCCGATGCGGGGCTCGATCCCAGGACCCTGGGATCATGACCTGAGCCGAAGGCAGAGTCTTTAACCCACTGAGCCACTCAGGCGCCCCATGAAGTCAGAATTATTAACCAGAAGTTTCTAAAGGATACCAAATCACCGCAATAACCAGGTGCCATTTAGTATATGAACAAACATAGACACCACAGAAACTCATCGGTGAATACTAGCATTGCCCAAAATGTCTAAGCTTAAACCATGACATAATACCAATTTAATATTAATAATATTAAAAGGCAGAGCCACAGCATAAACAGGAATCTCTCCTCCTCATGCAGGTCTCATTCCATGGTAACAAAATTTCAGGAATAGCATTAGTACCTAGTGACATAATTAGTTCTATTATTCCACCATGAAATCGTTACCTCTTTCAATCATGTTATTTTTGTATCTTTCACACTCTTACACATAATTTATATCAAGTCCTTGGGCAAAAACTTTTCCCATGAAAACAGTTTTGGTTTTATAATTTTTTTTTTTTTTATTCATTTGAAAGAGAGACAAAGAGAGCACAAGCAGGGGGAGAGGCAGAGGGAGAGGGAGAAGCAGACTCCCCCCTGAACTGGGAGGCTGACATGGGGTTCTATTCCAGGACCAGGAGATCCCAGGACCCAGAGGTCATGACCCAAGCGAAAGGTAGACAGACAGTCAACCAACTGAGGCACTGAAGCACCGCACAAATTTTTTTTTTAAAACAAAAGTGCTATTTTCCTCTGAGTAAGATAATACTGTGTTTATTTGCTTTATATTTTATTACCCAAGTAAGAGAAATTCTACATTTTTAAAATATTTAATTATTATAGATAGAGCTAAATTTGCCTTTGATAGGTAGTATAATCAGTGAGCAAAAGCATAAGAGAAAGAAATTTGTGTAGATTCAAGATATCATCCCTAAAATGTTTGTTGGCTTCAGAGGAAAGAGTAATTTTATAGCGGAAATTTGCTGAGAGCACCTGGACCAGGTGATAAAGGCCAACATGACCAGTAATAAACTCCTCAATATCACAAGCCCCTGACAGGAGGCACTAGAAAGAGGCTGTGCCATTTCTATGGTGCGCTTGCTGGGAGGAGCGCCCTTAGTTTCAGTAAGAAGACATCAAACAGGCTGAACTGAGGGACATCCAGCAAAGTAATCATGTAACCAGTCAAAGTTACCAAAGCAACCAGTCAAGGTCACGGAGGACAAAGAAAGACTGAGCAGGAGCCGCGGACTGCAAGAGACCAGGGTAAGGCAACAACCACACACACGCTAGAATCCTGACTGGGATCCCAGAACGGAAAAGGACCCGAATAAAACAACTGGTGAAGAGCAAATGAAATGTTTAGTTGGGATAATAACACTGTACCAATGTTAATTTCCTGTTCTGCACATTGCACTGGGCTATGTAAGATGTTAACAACTGGGGAGGATGGGGACAAACATTTGGAAACTCTGTGACTTTCCTGTAAATCTAAAAATAGACCATATTAAGTTTCTTTTAAAAAGAAATGCAGGGTATTATTTTATGTATTTTTCCAGGTATAACAAAGTGTATGTGTTATTCAGCAAGTTATCATTTCACTCAATTATGTAATTTTGAGATGTATCCAAGTCGATAAACAATGGGAATTCATTCCTATTAACTGTTCCATTGTATGAACATAATTTAGTTATGCTATTGATACACATTTGAGTTGTTTCCAATTTTCCCTTATTTAAAAACAATAAAACTTTGAAAATGTCACCTTCTAAACCTATATGAGTTTCGCTTATCAAGACAGGGAACTGGTGGATAATTTTAGGTTAATAAATTTCTATCAACTGTACCCCAAAATGGCTATCCCAGGTCACACTATATTCAGCCTCACATAAATGTATCAATCTCTCCACAATTTCACCAACAGTTAATCTGATGATTATCTTATTGTTGTTTCCATTTTCATGTCTCTAAAATCTAATGAGGTTGAAAAATCTTCACATTTTAATTATTGGACCTTTTCATACGAGTGTTTTTAAATAGAAATTGTGTCATTTCCCACTGGTAGTTTCATCTTTCTCTTTCAAACAGTAAGAGTTCTAATACATTCTGGTTACCAATCTGCTATCTCCTCATTTAACTTCCAAGGAAACAGTTGTTATGTAAAAAATGTAAATTTTGATGAGGTCGAATCTGTCAATGTCTTCTTTTAACAGCTTTTGCATTTTTTGTATCTTCATAAAGGTTTCCTTGTTTAAGGACACCAGAATATTCTTATTTTCTTTTAATGATTTTAATATTTTGTTTACAGTGAGGGGTTTGATCCACCTAGAGAGTATCTTGGGCAGGAAAAGTGGAAGGAATCTTTCTCTCTTTGGATAACAAATTGATCCAAGGCTATTTCCTGAGAAATTCAGCTTTCTGCCACAGATTTATAATGTTCTCTTCACTGTACATCAAAGAATTTTCCATTTTTGTAAAGGTACAAATGCAAAAATAATATGCATTAGATAAATTATAAATTTTAAAATCTGAATATTACATTTAAATAGTCCTTGATCACATAGCTGAACGGATATGCAACAAACACTGCTATTCATCATCAGTTCTGCCCTGGGCCTATGATCCTGCTGTCTACTGAACAGAAATCACAATTTGCATTTACACTGACAGGACCGTCCTCTGCCACGTTCTGGCACCTGCACTCTACCCATCTATCGTAACAGCTGTCATCCTGAATTGCATTAACTGGCGTCCACTCTGGGCAGCAGGCTTCTGAAGGCAGAGCCCACAGCTCAACCATTTCTGTATCGCCTAGTGCCACAATGCTTGGCACACAACAGATGCTTAACAAGTGTTTATCGAACTGCGTTTCTTCTCCTATGAAGCAGTTTCCAACCTTTTTTGTTAATAAGAGATAATGAGGAGAAAGGGCATGTGAGTCCCAGAGTCAACTCGTCCTCATTTCCCCTCCTCAGAACACTTTTTTTAAAAAAAAAACCTGCTTTATGGTATCACATCCATGATCTCTCTCATTTTCAAATGTCCCTCAAAAGCCACACAAGGTTCATTCCAGTTCTACATTTTTAGCGAAAAGGAACACATCATCAAGGGAGAGGGGAATAAAAAGAGACTTCAATAAACAGTTGACATTCTGGGATGCTTCTGCCTCTCTTCACCCATTCGACAAATATTTGGTCAGTTCCCACTGAGTACACAGCAGTCTTAAGAACTGTGGGAAACACGACTCCCTTCCTTGAGTCTGCCTTCAGAGAAAAAGAATTAAAAATGAAAAAGAGAAAGAAAGAGGAGGGGAAAAGGCAAGCACCTCAGAGAGACTGCAGATGCCAATCTGACCAGATGTGAGAAATGATTCTTTGGGCTCTCTGGTTTCACCTGGAAACAAAGACCCACCCGCCCACAGTAACGACTTTCTCATTTCCCAGATGCCAAAGCGAGCTCCTCTTTCGCCCCGCCCAGCTCTACGGTACCTTCAATCCTTTCGCAGAGTTTATGCAGAGAGTGCATAGGGCAGGCCTCGCACAGCTTAATCTGGGTCTTGGCGCTCTGCAGGGCGGCCGCGGTGCTGAAGGCCTGTCTCAGAGTCAGCATTACCTCATCCACCTACGAGAAGGAACATAACGCAGGTCTCTAAAAAGGGTGCCTTCACAGGAACACATTAAAAGCCCAGCAGCAATAATGAGACTTTATGGGTGCAGACTAAATAATCAATAATGGAATTTGGTGACTACAGAGCCAGTAGGGAGAAAATATCAACTGGAAAGTTGGACCTTCAATTATACTATCCCTGAGAGCTGGATAGAGGAAGACCATTTTCGTGTGTATAGCTCTGAGTACTTAGAGGCTAGTTTTAGATCCCACTAAGTGCGACACCATCACTGACGGTTTGACTGACGGTCGGTTGGATCTTTGTTCCATTAAGCAGTGATCCGATTTCTTTGGAAGCTCTGTCTGCGATATATAAGGAGCAGCAAAATAGGTTTAATGTCCACTTTTGGTAATAGGTATCCTATTTACGTTATCCTTCCGGATCACTTTTAGTGTAAAAACAAAACATGGGTTTAAGCAAAGTTCTGTGGTGGAGGGGAATGAGTTCCATGTAACAAATGTTGAGGAAGTCAGTGAAGGTTGTCGGTCTTACCTCTCTGTCTGCTAATTTGTCATCGTTTCCCTTCTGATGTGCGAAACTGAGAAGTTCTGACATTATGCTGTCCCACAGCTGGGTCTCACCACTAGGTCAGCAGTTTGAAAACGACCAGCTGGTTTCTCCCTAGCCCTTCCAGTGACTCAATCAAGAAGTGTGAATCTAGCATTCTAGTTTCCTGCTTGCTTCTCTGGGGTCAACTATCAGCTCACCCTCCTGCACTGCTAACCCGACTTCAGGCCATGTCTCTGTGATGCCATCATCAATGTAAGCTGTGGTTTTCCCATGCTGCAGAACCGAGATCAAAGTCTCAAACCTCAATGCGGAGCTGTGGGGTACCAAGGGCCTCACCCCAGCTAGCTTTGATATTGAAAACCACCTTTTAAAAGTCTTTCTTTCCCCTCCCCCTTCAGCCTGGTTTAAGAATAAGCTACTATTTAAAGGATTTAATCTACTTCTGCATGTGAGTGTATGAAGAACCTGGAATGAAAAGCAACTTTATTCTCTTAATATTACGACTAAAAGGAGAGATCAAGCAGTAAGCAGCCAGTCATTATTTAGTTACGTTTTACTATGTTTCCAAGTTTTTAAAAGGCTTATGAATAATTTCACACTGTTCCATAAATAAAAATGGGTTAATCATAAAGTCTGTTCTTTTATGCTATAATTAAAAAATAAAGATTTCTTGTTCTTGAAAATAAAAGCACTACACGCTTAAAGCCTTTCAAGTTTTATCTCATTTGCCTTGTTATATACGTATTCAAAAACACTTTCAATTACTTATGCATATGTTTGTTTCTACCTTCTTGTTTCTCATTTATTTGTTTGTTTCAAGATTTTATTTATTTATTTGACAGAGAGAGATTACAAGTAGGCAGAGAGGCAGGCAGAGAGAGAGAGGAGGAAGCAGGCTCCCCATGGAGCAGAGAGCCCGATGTGGGGCTCGATCCCAGGACCCTGAGATTATGACCTGAGCCAAAGGCAGAGGCTTAACCCACTGAGCCACCCAGGCGCCCCTTGTTTCTCATTTGTTAAAGGCACTGAGGGGATGAGTTATCTGCTTAGCTTTCATATGGATTTGTTATTTAGTAATACTACCTTGTAAAAGACCTCCAATGAAAATACTGAACTTTCATGTTTTCTTCTCTATTTCTAGATGAAATAAGAGGCCATTTCAATGGTGTGTAATACGTGGCTACCAATTTCTTTCAGACACAAATAGTACTAAATTCTTTATTTGACTTTTAAAATATTAAATGTTTTGCTTTTTAGATACATCACTTTTTTTTAGACAGCCTATAAAATCTATCACGGGATCAGAACTAAAAGTTCAAATGCAGAGTGAGTAACTTGTTTCATGCTAGATACAACAACAACAAAAAATCATAGGTCATGTTAAAAGGCTAAAAGTAAAGGAATGCACAAAGATAAATCAATCATATGCAAACAGAAGATGCGTATTCTTGGCATTACCATCAGGCAAAATTAAATTTCCAGTGAAATCTCATACTTGAGATGGGACAAAGAAAGCCAATTTATGATATTAAGGTAAAAATCCATAATGAAGATAATGCTCATAAGCATTTATGCACCAAACTTAGGTATTTTATGGCATTTCGGAATAAGCCTAAGAATCACAGAATGTGTAAGGACTTCACGGGATTACCTAGTTTAATTCTCTGGAAAAAATGTAAACTATTAAATCCTATAGAAATGGTGTGTCTCAGAAGCCTGAGTCATCTCTTTTCATACTTTTCTTGTATGCCAATGTCTGTATCTGTGGGGTTTTACTTTTTCTTTGTCTATCAGCAGCAACTTCCATTTTCTCCCCACACCTTTTAAACCAATTTTGGAGAATGCAAAAATGGTGTTTTCCACAAATCTCAAGGCTTGTTTAAGCCAGATGAAGTCAACTGCTGACAGCTATTATACAAAGGAAGGAAGGAAGTCATACCGAGCATCTAAACTCTTCGGGACCCATGGAAACACTACACTGTTCATCAACTCACAGCAATTGTTACAAAGATGGAAAAGAAAATGCTAGTGTATATTCTTTTTGTGCAGAGAAGAGAAGTCAGCACGTGTGGTTTTCCAATACTTTGTCTTATACAACTGCCAAGCCACATCAGTCATATACCCCTTAGACCTATAATATCTAATTAACTGTTTTTCTCTGTTCCATATGTCAGCTGCTTGGACCATCCCCTTTTATACAGGAAATCTCATTAAATTTTTCTTCTAGCTTGCACTTCTGATGCCCCGCTCTTCAATTAAGATGCTCACTGATAAAACAAGAATCTACAAGTTTTAAGAGATTCTAGGGAAGGCCTGCTCTCCTTCAATAACAGTGCCAAAAGGGAGAGTCTGATGGAGCCTCTGTGTGAGAGGAAGACATTCTCAGCCAGGCTGGTCTGTTGCCTTAGTCGGTGGAAAATACAGCATGTTCCCAGACCTTCTACTCTGACTCCCTGTTTCAAAAACTCATTCTACATGATGAAGAAGAAAAAAAAACCTAAAACTACAAACAAAACAAAAGTTATCAATGAGATTGCGAATAAGAAGGTTTTATGTAGTTTTCCTCTTAATGCAGGCTACACAGTAATGAGATTCACGGGTACCTAGACAGCACTTGCCTGAAGTTAAGAGTAACACACTCCCTCACTCAAAATACACTTACCAAGCACCTGCTACTCTAGAAACACTCCTGACCTTGTGGGATTCACAGTCTAGTGAACTAGAAAGCTATGTAAACAAGTAAGAGTGGGGATTAATAGGAACTGTTAGAGACCTAGGTACAATATGTGGCCAGAGCAGTGACAACAGAGCAACTAAAAAAAGTCAATTCCTACCAAAAAAAAAAAAAAAAAAAAAAAGTCCAAAAAGGCTTCACTAGGATGTGTACAAATACACGGTAGAAAAGAAGAAGGGGATTCAAGTCACAGGAAAGCAAGAATGTGAAAAATAGTGATGAAAACACAGCATTATCTCCCTGTTTCACAGCAGGGCAGACCCTGAGACCCACATGGCCACCTTCTCTGCCTGACGATCTAAACGTGGGAGCCCCAGCTCTGGTCTCTCTGACATAGTGGACTCCTTGCTCTGTGCAACCAAGAACCTCGCATGAACCACTTGAGGCTCCGGTAGCGAACGAAAGGAAAGCTACGCCACAGTAATCATCACACCAGCCTCACTGTCCAGCCTAGGGACCAGCTGAGGAGATGGGACAGCCTGTGTGAGGATGCGGTCGTGAAAGGGAGAGGCAGCCTGGGGGGACACCACACAATCTAGATTTGTCTCTTCACAAGAAGGCAGAAAACAGTTTCTGGAAATTTTGTGAGAAATAAAGCTAGAGCAGGACGTTGGAAAGTGGACAGATGACAGATTAAGCTAGTGGCAGGGAGACTAGTGAGGACACTAGCGTGGGAGTCTAAGTAGGGAAGATGAATGCCCAGAATCAGGTAGAGAGGGAAAGGAGGAGAAACGGATAAGGAAACTTTGTCTTTGTGTTAACAGGCTCTGGTGTACACGTGGATACAGAAGGTGAAGGAGAATGTGTTACGATATCTACACTGGGAAACTGGGTAAATGGAGATGCCCAGATAAAACACGGAATACAGGATAAGTTTCAGAAAGGGATACAGAACGTGGAAGAATCAGCCTTATCGAGGACGGTGGATGAAGGAAGGAGGGAGTGAGGCGTGAGCGGGCAGTGGGACAGCAGATTCTCCGGACCTTACTTTCTAACTACATCTCACTTGATTGGCACTTTCTAGTGCTGGGTCACTGGCTCTCTTCGGCTCTCTCTCCTTGCCTGTGCTCACTGCTCTATGACTTCAGCTGTCATTTACATAATAGCAACTCTCAAGTTTCTATCTTGAATCCTGAATTGAAACTACGATAGCAAGAACACCTGGATCTCAACATGGGGACTTTTCCTAGGCACGGCTAATTACCTAGTGTGAGAACGAAAGACAAATGGAATTCTCTGGAAGAAACTGTTAGAGATGGGAGTGCTATATTCCCCAGAGAAAACAGGCTGAGACCCAGAGGGCCATAGTCAGAAAGTGCCTTCGTATCAATTCACTCCCATTTCGTCATTATTCCTACACTCCCGTATTCCTTCCACGTGGCGAATATGGAAGGGCAGAATTGAGCAGAAATGATGGCACCAAAGAAATGAGAAGAATGCTGCCTGGCTTGTTGTCTATGTCTAAGTGGTGTGTGTTTCCCCAGGAAAAATGTTTGTAGGAGGATTATATGCCCGAGGAAATATTTTTCTTCAAAGTACGCCTACGGAGCTAAGGGGTGGTATTAAAATGGTTAGGAGAGATAATACAAGTGGAAGAAGAAGTAAAAAATTTTAGGGAAAAATATTAAAATATGTTTAATCACTCACAGGCACTTCTAAGTTTGCCTTAAATGTTTCTTCAATTTCAACTGCTGTCATAAAGGGGCAGGTGGAGGGAGTGAGGGAGGGTGCTGGAAAGAAGAATGGACTTTCAAATTCCAAAGAAAATGAAGGCTAAAATAAGACCATTAAAAAATAATTTTAAAAAAATGAGAACAGTGGCTAATGAAATAAGGAAAGAAAACAAAATCCCTCTCCGGTCTACTGATGAAAGAACTTCCTCCTCTAAGATGTTATAATAATTCAGAGAATAAGATATCGGTGGGTCCTCCCTATCATCTTACATGAGCAATGGAAAAAATAACAGCCATTCTCCTATTATTAGTCTTTTCCTACCTTTTAAAAATAGCCCTGATAACATGACTGAATTCCTTAAAGTCAAGAAAGTATCTAGGCTTAAAAATTACCAGAACAATTTGTTTTTCTTTTCTTACTGCTGCTTTAAAGAGCAGAAACCTGTTTCTGGACGCCCTCTTCTTTTTCCACCGGTAGCAGTTCTGCGAGGCTTGGTGTCAGCCGGAGGCGTGGGCAGGCGCGCGCAGACGACAATCACGCCACTTACCAGAGACTCGCTGGCACACTGGAACACGTAACAGATATACTGGCCCAGCCCGGGCTCTGCTGACTCCCGACAGATGAAGCCAAAATGATCAACATGCTTTATACCCTGCAACGGGGAAGGAAGTACAGTGTTTACTGCAATAGGTCCTTCTAATCAGACTATGGAAATCGGCATCAGTCCTACTACACTTTTACACTTCCATGAATTTCTCCTTCTCAGCCTGGTGACAGGGGGACATAATGTCATAGCAAATTTAGGCGGTGGTCTTTTGACACGTAAAATAAAGGGAAACAGCAACTCAGATTGTTTCCTGCACACCATGACTCTGGGCCGCAGGAAGAAAAATGTGATGGCATAATTCATTGTCTCTTGAAATAAAATGGTTACTGAGTGTTTGTAAGTAATGGGGCTCTTAATTTATCTGTCTTGTTGGAACGAGCAGTCTGATGGGTTATCATAAAGCCTGCTCTTGTCTATATGACGCTCAGAATCAGAATCAGAAAAACTACTACTAACGATGCTCTAATTAAATGGGATGCAACTAACTCCTTAAAATGCACATTCAACATATTAGAGTATCTGTCTTTATGGAGACATTTAAGGAGCCACAAACGTTAGAAAACTAATACATTAAAGAAATGACAGCAGATGTCAATTATCCAAATTAACAAATCACCGTACTTCCTAAATGTCAGCTAAAGAACATCAGCTATACTTACTAAAAAATTCTGAATCATCTGTGAACTTCGGCCAGGTTGAATACATACATACCAATTAGTAGACGGCACCTTGTCATTTTAATAGCAAGCACAGTGCTTTAAAAAGCCAGGTAGACAAAAAAAATTAAACTTGTCTTGGAATCACCTAAATCCCGAGAAAAGAAAATAGGCTTTGGAGTCAGACAGATTTGTGCTTCATTCTTAGTTCAACCCATCTACAAGGTATGAGCCATCGTGCTGGGTAATGATTTCTGAGGCTTCATTCTCCTTAGAAAATAGTAGTAATGGCACCTATCTCAGCAATTTTTCAAATTTACAACTAAGAATTATCTATTATCATTACTGGCACATAACTTCGATAAACAGTAACCACTATTCTGTAATGTGCTCAGTCGATCCAATGGATATGAATAAAGGAAATCAATTCTGACCAAAAGTAAAAAGTCAGTAAGGAGGAGCGAGGTTGCCATTCATGAGCTGAAAGTAAGCTCCATCTGGTACAACTCCTTAGTGACGATAAAAATCTCTTTTACTAGCTGAGTACTAAATGGGAAAAATTCGTAGGACCTCATTAGGTCAGGGAGTCCTCAAGCAGTGGCAAAGTTTCCAGGAAAGAAAACCGCTCCCTGATTCCTCATGCTGCCAGGGACACAGTCCTGTAGATTTTGCATAAAGAAATGTTTATTGGCATGTATGTGTTAAAAAGCAGCCTGTTGCTGGATGTGGTCATATTATATCAGTTCAAATCTGTGGGAAGAAGTAGTAAGAGCAGGCCAGTGAGCAGCAGAGGTTAACTTGACAATTACTCTGATCAAAGGCCTCAACACAAATGTTTAATTCTTTTTCTGAACCAGAAGGTTAGGATACAAAGCTTGTTTTTTTTTTTTATTTCAAGTTTTTATTTAAAGTTTATTTAGTTAACATATATGGTAAAATTGGTTTCAGGAGTAGAATTCAGTGATTCATCACTTACATACAACACCCAGTGCTCATCACAAAAGCCCTCCTTAACTCCCATCCCCCATTTAGCCCATCCCCCCACCCGCCACCTTCCAGCAACCCTCAGTTTGTTCTCTATCATTAAGAGTTTCTTATGGTTTTCTTCCCTGTCTCTTTTTTTTCACCCTTCCCCAATGTTCATCAGCTTTTTTCTTAAATTCCACATTATGAGTGAAATCATACGGTATTTGTCTTTCTTGGATTAACTTATTTCACTTAGCCTAATACACTCTAGCTCTATCCATGTCATTGGAAATAGCAAGATTTCATTCTTTTTCATGGCTAAGTAATATTCCTGTGTGTGTGTCTGTGTGTGTGTACATGTGTGAATACCACACCTTTTTTTTTAAGATTTTATTTATTTATTTATTTTTAAGATTTTATTTATTTTCTTTTAAGATTTTATTTATTTATTTGACAGAGATCACAAGTAGGCAGAGAGGCAGGCAGAGAGGGAGGAGGAAGAAGGCTCCCTGCAGAGCAGAGAGCCAGATGCGGGGCTCGATCCCAGGACCCTGGGATCATGACCCGTGCCGAAGGCAGAGGCTTTAATCCACTGAGTCACCCAGGCGCCCCAATACCACACCTTCTTTATTCATTCATCAGTTGATGGCATTTGGGTGTTTTCCATAGTTTGGCTATTGTAGATAATGCTGCTATAAACATTGGGATGCATGTGCCCCTCCAAATTAGTATTTTGTATCTGTTGGGTAAATACCTAGTAGTGCAATTGCTGGGTCATAGGGTAGTTCTATTTTTAACTTTTTGAGGAACCTCCATAGTGTTTTCCACAGTGGCTGCACCAGTTTACATTCCCATCATCAAGGCAAGAGGTTTCTCCTTTCTCCACATCCCCATTTTAAAAAAAGAGGGGAAAAAGCAAAAATCATGTTTGAATTGCCAGTTTTATATATTTGGCTTGGTTGGTTCTTTTCTTCTTTTTCCCCCACTGCTTTGTTTTTTCCCCTTTGGATGTTCAATGAGCATGGCTGTTTCCTCACTGGGAGCCTTGAGGAATGTGTGGGTGAGGGGCACAGCTTCGTAGGATGACTCTTTGTGGCGTAGGGGGCAAGAACTACACTGGTTTGCACATCACTTTCTCCTCTGTACTTGGCACAAGGTCCCACACATAGAAATGTTCATTCAACATTTATTGAACACCTAAGTACTAAGCTCTATCTTAACATTTTATTCTGATGCCCTACAGGATGAATGCCCTACAGAAACACCACAAAATAAGATGGCTGCCCTCACAAAGCTTATGATCTTGCGGGGACTCCCCAGCAAACAGGTAATTACAAGAAGACTCAATAACGACTTTTTCAGTTCAAGTGAATATAATTTTTCTACCCAACTTCTGGTCCCTTATGTAGGAATTTGGAAAATTGTCATTTATCATTCCTATAATCAGATGCTGTGCCTCTCTTAGTTATTACAGTAGAAGGTTTTTATCTTCATGACATAATTTTATGATACCATTAATAGAACAAATACTAAAATATCAGAAGGGAAAAGGCATTAGCTGAGGCTGAGGTGAACAATTACAAGAGGTACAAAAGTTCATCATTTCTGAAAGCAGAACATCTGAATATTATACCTAGGGCAACCCTAACTCTGAAATTTAAAAATAAATAGGCAGACTTCATTTTTCAACATCAAAATAAAGAAGAGGACTTTAGCAAGATTTAGGTCCCTAAAGGTGCCTTTAAGTCACTCTGCTAGGAAAGAAGTTAATCCTTCTCTATTCCAGAGACTTCCACAGAGGCATCCTTGCATTCTTAACCTTCCCATATTTAGATTTAGATATTCTCTCTACTCCCAACAACTTCAAAAATCCTTCTATGCTTACAATACATTTAGGCAGCTCCAACTTTGGGATAGATATTCTAAATTACTACTGTGGTACTTAGAGGACACTGGTTTATGCCTACTATGACCTTGTAGACGTTGAGCTGTATCAATAATTTCAAAGCATTCAAATACACAGTTTGTGAATTTAAAATAAACCAAAGAACAGGGCGCCTGGGTGGCTCAGTGGTTTGAGCCGCTGCCTTCGGCTCAGGTCATGATCTCAGGGTCCTGGGATCGAGTCCCGCATCGGGCTCTCTGCTCGGCCGAGAGCCTGCTTCCCTCTCACTCTCTCTGCCTGCCTCTCTGCCTACTTGTGATCTCTCTCTGTCAAATAAATAAATAAAATCTTTAAAAAAAAAATAAAATAAAATAAAATAAAATAAAATAAACCAAAGAACAAAAATGTACTAACACTTTCTTTTCAAATTTTAGCATTTACATTAAAAGAAGTGGATAGTGCTAGTTCTCCTTCTACTACCAATTATGGCAAAAAGAGCAAACATGACTCAGTGATACCCACAAGTCCCACTGCCCAAGACTGAGGAACACTAACTGTGAGGTATTTTCAAAAGAACTCACCGCCACAAAAATTCCACCAGAGGAGAGAATGTGTTGAAGTGACGTTACGAGGAGAAAGAGTGATAAAAATGAGGACCCGCTATCATGATACTGAGGGACCTGGACAGGATTTTGTTACCAGCAGAGACAAAAACAAAGCAGCACTCTTCCTTAAGACAAATCCACTCAAAAAATGAAAATGAAAAAAGAAATTGTAAAATTTGAAGGAGTTTAAGTCTAGTTGTTTTGTGGTTAATTTAAAAACAAGATTAAGTCAGTTTCGTCAAACATATGACGTACTTTAATACGTACCTGAGAACAAGAAGAGATATCTTTAAAATTCTTTTCAAGCACGACTGATTTAGTGTCTGGACTGATAAGGTTAATCTCAAACCGCCCAACCTTAAAATAAAAACATTCCAGTTAATTTCAACTAGCAAGGACCTAAGGTCTTACTTTATATATCCAACTAGTAATATAGATTCAATTGCTATACATATTCTTCAACATCCAATGTGCTTCAACATCCAAACCAACCAGTATTTCAACTCCAACTATCAGCAGCCTCAACACATTTCCTCCTTTTGTCTAAAAATCATGAAAATGAAGTTGATCTTAATTTATAAGATATAAGAAACCATTCTGTTCATTCAACATGATGGTCTTTTTAAAAACATGCTACCTTTCTTCAAGATCTCTAAAAACACCAATTATTTAACCATAACTTATAATCATACTTCCTCCCAAATGGTCAACAAAAACATAATATTTGCAGTTCAGCAGATTAAACTTTTGGAAAATCCACAGCCAGGGAAATTAACATCAATCACCATGGCAAGCTAAGAAAATGAATATATTTGAGAGCCTCAAAAACAGAGGAAGCTCAGTCAGTGAAAAGAAAAGAAAAAAAGAAGAAAAAAAAAAAAGCCTATGGATACTTTCATTACATGCCTAGAGTTATCAAAAGCAAAACAGGACAAAACAAAAGAACCCACTGACTTCTGATAAGCAAGTATTACACACGGGGACTGTTTATCAAGGTACGCTGTGGAATTTCCTATTCAAGGCTCTTTACCACAGGATAAAAGGATGGTCCCTCGTTTTTTGTTTTTTGTTTTTTTTTTTTTTCCCCCAAGAAAACTCAGATCTTACAAGCTGAGGACTTAAAGAAACTCTCCAAGGCTTTGTTTTGACTTAAGTTCTTTAAGGTGGAACCTGACATTTTCTGTATCTTGTACAAACTCAAAAAAGATGCCTCTTTTAAACCTACAATACAGCTTGTACGCCATTATTTTAGCAACGGATCCTGTAAGTTGTCAAGCTCAGGGTGTTTCTTTAACTTTCTTCTTTGTGTGGAACAGCATCTGAAAATACACCTAGGAGTCTCTAGACTTTTCCTTCTCTAAAGAAAACTTTCTCTTTCTCCTCCATGCCTATCACACTTTCCCAGATTATTCACATCTTTAAATCCTCTGCAAGGCACAACATCTATTTAGACATCTAGACACAACACACATCTATTTAAGAATCAACCTAAGGCGAATGCTGGTGATAGGGTAATCTATTTAATCGCTTCTTTCTCCATCTCTCCGTGCCCTGTTCCCCCACTTGCTAAAAATCCACATTCTGTGTCTGCCTCTGGGCCCTTCCCTACTTTCCTTTGCTCTTCTCTCCATCTGCCTTCCCTGCTCGCCTTGGCCGGGGTTGGGGGGTGGGGGGGCTAGACCCGTGCAGAGCGCAGGATGGGATGGGGAGGGGCCGGCGCCAGCTGCATCTAACTAGCAAACCCTGAGCGCGCGGAAACCAGCCCCGCCAGCGCCCCGCCTGGCAGCACCTGGAACAGCATCGTCCTGTTCTTCTCCGAATCCGAGGGCTGTACGTGACTCGGCGCGCTGGCATGTCTCCTTCGCGGCAGTGGTTTTTGGCTGTTCTCGTGAACTTTCCTTTGCAAGACTCCGGTGACGCTGCTGCACCGAGACCGGAACTCCTGCTGTTCATCAAAGCCAGAATCTTCCAAAATCCGCTCTGGGAAGCCAGCTCGAGAGCTGGGCAGCCCCGGCTGGCTGGCTGTGGCCGGTAAGGTTGGCAGGATGTCAGGGACGCCATCCCCTTCCTCGGACAGGATGTCAGCGGCTGGGCCGGGGGCCGTGGCCTCGAAGACCCCCGGGTCATCACCCGCGTCCACACCGCGCTGCTCGCCCTGGATCTTCAGGCGCTGCTGCTCGTGCAGGCTGAACTTCTCGATGCAGTCGTCGATGAGGCTCGAAGGGGCCTTCTTGTGGGTCACCGTCACCTTCCCGCAGTACAGGACTTCGAACTTCTGAGAGTTGTAAAAGGCATCCTCGTTGTCTTTGCTGGCTTTGGCGTCCTCTTTCATGGCAGCTTTCGATAACTGCCTTATGCTGCTGATCACATCGGGAACCTGGAAAAGAATTGAAATTCCGCATTTTAGTTGAATATTTATAGAGATAATTTAGAGATAAATATTTAGAGATAATTTAGAGATAAACTTGCTGCTATCACACAGAATGCATTCTCGTCCTAAATGATAACATACAGAAAGTAAGAGTCAACCCCGTATAGGATAAAGCATAAACTTAAGTTACACTGTCAGACATAAATGACTTAAAGGTAAGATAGAAATTTAATATAAGTATTATACTTCCCCATTTTAAATGCATTGGTTTCCTGAAAACAAAACTGTGAGGCTAAATAGGCCACTGCCAACCTTTAATAAATCATGATACATCCTTTCAGTACTTTGAAGAGTTGTTATAAGGGGTCAGAGGTCTTTAAAAAAATTAAGATTAAAAAAAGTATACACTAAAACATATCAACCAGGACTGAAAAAAATAAATAAATGCGAAAAATAAACAAAAGTTATGATAAGTGTCAACTGAAAGGAACCAAAGTTTCAACAACAAGGATAAAATAAACTCTCTGGCTAAAGAGAATAAGATCCAGACACTCCTCATCTGTATTAGCCTTCAGAAAAAATGCAAATGAAAACCACAGTAAGATACCATTATACACCTATTAGAATGGCTAACATCAAGAAGACAAAGGCCTGCTGGGATATGGAGCAACTGGAACTTTCCTACATGGTATATGCAGAAATATGAAATGGCAAAACCACTTTAGAAAATCTTTTGGGAGTTTCTCAGGAGGTGAGCATAGACCTATCTCATGACCCAGTAATTCCACCCCTAGAGATTTGCTAACAGCCCTGAAAACATATGTCCACACAAAAGCTAGTCCACAGATATTCCCAGAAGCCTGAGTCACAATACTCAAAACAACCAACCCAAATGTTCATCAACACGTGAATACTCACTAACCATCACGGAAATGCAGATCAAAACCACAATGAGATATATCATCTTACCAAATGGTTATCATCAATAAAGACCAGAAGTAAGTACTGGCAGAGATGTGGAGAAAAGGGAATCCCCATGTTGTGTCAGTGGGAACGTAAACTGGTGTACTTAGTATGGGAAACAATATGGCGTTAACTCAAAATATTAAAAATAGAACTATGATATGATCCGGCAATTCCACTTCTGGGTACATATCCTAAGGAAACAAAATTACTATCTCAAAAAAGGTATCTGCTCCCTCCTATTCAATGCAATATTGTTAACAATAGCCAAGACATGGAAACAACCTCAGTGTCCCTCCACAATGAACAGATAAAAAGTATACAGATATACATAAGTGTACAATGCAATATTATTTAGTCATAAAAAAGGGAACCTGCTTTTTGCAACAACATGAATAGACCTCAAGAGCATCATGCTAATTGAAATATGTCAGAATAAGGCCAATACTGCATGACCTCAATTATATGTGGAATTTTTAAAAACTGAACTCATAGATCAAGAAAACAGATCGGTGGTTGCCAGGGGCAAAGGAGGTGAGGGGAGTTCTGGGAATGGTCAAAAGTTACAAACTTCTAGTTACAAGTTAAGTTCTGGGGACGTCATATATAGCATGGTGGCTATAATTAATAATACTACACTATTATTAGTTGCTAAGCAAGTAGGACTGAATTAATTGAAAGTTGCTAAACAAGTAGATCTTAAAAGCTCTCATCACAAGAAAAAAAACCTGTAACTATGTGAGGTGAGTAATGTTAAACTGATTTTGTCAATCATTTCCCAATATGTACATGTATCAAATCATTATATTGTACACCTTGATCTAATACAACCTTGAATGTCAATTCTATCTCAATAAAACTGAAGGAAAAAGCAGTCAGAGAAAATGTGGTACATTCATACAATAGAATACAAATAATCATTCCTCACTTGGTTTGCTACATGAACCTTTTACCTGGTGTCCCTTGCCTCCTTCAATCTACTCTCAAAAGCCAGAAGGAGCCTTTTTAAACTGAAGTAGAGTCCTTCTTAAATGTCATGTTACTTACCTGTAAATCCTGCCCATTTCATTAAGAATAAAAGATCCTTACAATATCCTAAGGAACCATGCCATCTGCATTTGACATGTGCCTATTAAATAAGCACCACGGCCCCATGTCCTCTATACGACCTCTAGTCAACCTCGATTTTTATCTTGTCATCCTAACTCCACTTCCTACGACTCTACTCCTAAACTCCCTCTCACTCTGTTGCAGCCACACTGGCCTCCTAGTTATTCCCGGAACATGCCCCCACTCTCCTCCCTCAAGGGCTCTGAGCTCCACACTCCTCTCCCAGTTCACTGCATGGCTCACTCCCTCATCTCATTCAATCCATGTTCTAAGGCCACCTTGTAAGGCAGCAAGCACTCCCCACCCCAAAACACACACATAGCCAACATGCCCTGGGTTTTTTCCCTACTTCATAACTCTCTACCAGCACTTACCTCTTTTAATATCTTGTATAACTTATTTGCCAGAAAGTAGGCTCTAGGAGGGCAGGGATTTCTGTCTTTTGTGTTTTGTTTTGTTTTGATTTTTCCTTGTATCCCAGAACCTAGAATGATCCCTGGTACAAAGTACATGCTTACGTTGGCCAAAGGGGGAAAAAAAATTGGGGTGGGGGGGGAATTCTTATCTTTGGAAAAAAGATTATATTCAGGGTTGTTTTACATTTAGGCATATATGGTATATCTTCAAATCTTCTAGCATCAATTCTGAAGTGGGAACTCCTTTTTCTCATAATTATTTGAGATATACTGCTGGAACACTCACAGTTCAAAATCATAAGAATTTCAGCTTGCTGGTCAAGTACTTCGTATGAAAGAATAAAGTCCAAATGCTGTAGTTTCAGTGACTACCCTGAACACGTGACCTGTCTCGGGAAAAAAGTCAGATGTTTTTACTAACCCATGACCAGCAACCTTAGCCCTCTGTCACTTATTTATTTATTTAGCCTTACTATCTGACAAGGGCCAAAGCTAAGGAGGGTGAGCTACATATTCAACCCTGCAAAAAGCAAAATGATTCTGGGGCTCTTGGATGGCTCATCTGGTTAAGTGTCTGCCTTCAGCTCTGGTTCTGATCCCAGGTTCCTGAGATCAAGCCCTATGTCTGGCTCTCTGCTCAGCAGGGAGTCCACGTCTCAGACTTCCTCTGCCTGCTGCAGAGTTCTTCTCTTGTTCTTCTCTCTCTCTCTGTGTGTCAAATAAATAAATAAAATCTTAAAAAAAAAAAAAAAGGCAAATGATTCTAGTGGCTGTTAGGCAAAACCCTAAGATAGCTGGATACCTTCCCCTCACTAACCGTATTTCATGAAATACTTTTCCATCTAATTTTGCAACCCAAATGTTCCTAAATTTCCAAAGTGTCCCTGTAGACTGAAGAAGCATTAGCTGTAGGATTTTTTTGAACCTGCAGAATTTTGCTCTTGTTACAAATATGCAAACTATTATTAGAGTTATATTCTATCATCAAGACTACAAAGTTAATTCAACCTTCGTGTGTCAGTTCCTCTGTATTCCACATTTGTATGCCTACCATTAGATTTTCCTACCATTAGATTGAGAGCTCTCCTACATGAGGAACTGATTAGGCGTCGAATTTCTAGAGTCTTACTGACACCTCCCGTGACCACAGGCAAAGGCTTAGTACCTCAGTGTAATTCAGTTAATGACCCAGTTTACATAAGCAAAGCTTATCATCTTGCCTCAGATGGGTTGGTCATTTCATCTTCCAGTAATCTGAGTTGTTAATTGCACCATGACACCTTCCCTCAGGTCATGACGGTCAACAGCTTTCAGCGACCCGCGATGCGGAGCGGTTCCACCTGCAGAACCGCCACCTCCAGCTCTGTTTCAGAGTCTCATTACGGGGAAAGCACACATAAACCATTATACAGCCCCTACCCCCACACCCAGAGCCCACACCAGGAGAGATACTGATAAAGGAAGGTCAGTAAAATATCCAGAGTGTGGAAGTGAGTTATTAGAGAAACATAAGAACCTATGAGGCATTTCATTTGAGGGGCCAATCAGAAGCAGCACAAGAAAAACAAAACTCAGTCCAGTACTTGCACATACACGTGGTATTTTGGGAAAATGGCACTGTCCCCTAGGACAGTGTTAACTGACGCATTTATATATACATTTCTACGTTTTTGAATGAATTTGAGTCTTTATATGTATTGCATCTTTCAACATCTCTTTTCTCCCCCTCTACTATTAGACAGTAAACTCTTTAAAAAAAAAAAGATTTTATCTATTTATTTATTTGACAGAGAAAAAAAGAGAGAGAGAACATGAGAGAGCAAGCGGGGGGAGCAACAGGCAGAGGGAGAGGCAGATGCTCTGCTGTGAGCAAGGAGACTGATGAGACGCAGGGCTTGATCCCAGGAACCCTGGAATCTTGACGTGAGCCAAAGGCATATGTTTACCGGACTGAGCCCCCCCAGGCGCCCCCATACCACGAACTCTTAAGTGGAGGACTGAGTGTTGGTGATTTTGTCCTTACTAGAGCTCTTCCATGTGACCACTGGGAAAGTATTCTGTTCTCAGAAGAAACTGAGTGACTATTGTCAGGAAACAGAAGTATAAATGGCAGGTTCGAAACAGGTTTAGAAAATTCCTGTTACTAACTTGAGATCTGGCATCCCCCAAAGACGGAAAGCCATAAATTTTCACTCTGCTCAGTGCTCACCCAGCCAGGAAGTGAGTGTTCGTGTCAGGAATGTCTCTCCAGATACCATGGAGCACCTCAAACTACACCCTCTAGGTGCAGAATCTAGTTATTCATACTCTAGCTAGGGATAATGCCATGGCTCAGAATCTGATTATGTCGCATCGTAATGCCAACTAAAGGCAAAGTTTTTGTTGTTGTTTTTAACGATTTTATTTATTTACTTACTTACTTATCAGGGAGAGAGAGAGCACAAGCAGGGGGAGCAGCAGGCAGAGGAAGAGGGAGAAGCTGACTCCCTGCTGAGCAGAGAGCCCGATGTGGGACTCCATCCCAGGGTACTGGGATCATGACCTGAGCCGGAGGCAGACGCCTAAGCCGCTGAGCCACCCAGGCGTCCTAAGGGCAAGGTTTTTATTCTGTAGCAGCACATAATTTCGAACACAAAACAACAATGATGAAAAAGACTCCACCAAATAGAAACTGAGAGGTTTGTATTCCGTCCCCAGCTCTGCCGGGAATTTGTGCTATTCTGCATCCTAGAGCTTCCTCACCAGTCGAAGGGGGGAAGGGGGTGAGGGAGATGGTCAATAAGACCTCATCTAGACCCAAATTTCTGTGAGTTTATTTTTGCACCAACGTCAATACAGGAGCAAGGAGATGGAAAACTCATGCTACTATTAAACCAGAAATAGTGTAAGTCATTGAAATGATCTATTTTCATTAAGGCACAAGTCAATTCAACAAACAAGAAATGAAAGGGCTTTTTTCAAATGTCTCATGATATTAAGAGAAAGCACAGTGCCACCTTAAGCCAGTATGCTGTTGTTACACCTTCAGTGACCTCACTAAAGAATTCAAACTCAAATATCAAAAAGCAGACAACAACAATTCCTCATTCTAGAGGAGGAAAAAAAATTGCCCCTAGATCCCTGGATGTCATGCTGTGGTCTCTCATTAATTATCATAACTAGTCATAATTAATCACAATTATCAAATATCATAATTCAAGAAATCCAAGTGCAGTATAAAAATTACACTCCACCTGACTTCAAAGGTAAACAAATTCTACAAGGACCACAAGTGATGTTTAAAGGTCTAAGTAAATTCCGAAGAAAAATCTGGATAGTAAAAAAGCACTAGGGAAAGATACCTTTGGTCAGGAAGCCAGCTGAACGACGGTCTCCAAGAGCAGGGAGTATGCCAAAGTGATGAAGTCCTGAGTAATTAGCTTTTTATCACACTTAAGAGGTTCTCTCTCTTTTTAAATAAGCCAGCAGTAATTCTGTTGTATTTGTTAAAGTCCGCACTATCTCTAAGCAGCCAATTATGAAAGTTTCCAGGAATAACCGTTATTGCTTCAAAAGTAAAGTATTTCCTGCCTCTGCAATCAGGAAACACACTGATTGTTCAGGACTAAAGAGCAGAAGGTTTAGCTTTCTTTAAAAAGAAACATTTCAAGTTTGATAACCACTGTCTTTCTTATGCTGCTTAACTAATCACAGGGGTCTCAGGCTTGTTAATGATGAAGACAAGAAAAGATTACAGTATGATATCCTTTTTCCACAAAACATTGGTGAACCTCAGCAAACATTTAAAAATGGATAAAAATATGAATATGAAAATGAGCTTAAGAAATAAAGCAAAAAAAAAAAACTGGGTAAATTCTTTTACAATTGACAGGAGCTTAACTCCTTGACTCATTATTATTTTATAATAGTTATAGTAGGCACAGAAGAATTTAGATAAGTACGAAAAGGAGGGGGAAAGAATTTTTTAAAGTCGAGAAAAAAACACTAGCAAACATTTGAAGTAAACCAAAAAGGCTGCCTAATGAAAAGTACTAACGATTTAAACTAGTCTCAATCCAAGAGAGACGGTATAGAAAAGAAACACATTTGCTTTGAAAGACGTGCCTTTAGGAAAAGAGCAGATTTCCCTTCTAAGTATGTTATATTTACAGTATTTAGGGGCACCCGGCCGGCTCAGTGGGAAGAACATGCAACACTTGATCTCAGGATTGTGAGTTCAAGTCCCACGCTGGATATAGATGTTACTTAAATAAATAAAACTAAAAATAAAAGAAGATCAGCTCGGGGTGCCTGGGTGGCTCAGTGGGTTAAAGCCTCTGCCTTCGGCTCAGGTCATGATCTCAGGGTCCTGGGATCGAGCCCCACATCAGGCTCTCTGCTCAGCGGGGAGCCTGCTTCCTCCTCGCTCCCTGCCTGCCTCTCTGACTACTTGTAATCTCTGTCTATCAAATAAATAAATAAAATCTTTAAAAAAAAAAAAAAAGAAGAAGAAGATCAGCTCTGCATTTTGAGAAAAAAACTAATTTGGTCATTTAATGTTATAATTTCCATTTGGCTTTCAAAATCTCCTCTTCAAACAATGGAAAGTGATCAGAAGGTAAGTCCATGCCATGAAATCACTTATGTTAAAGAAACACTCCCCACTACCTGAGGGCACAGGAGGTTTTTCCAGGACCTGTTACTTTCGAAGCATGGTCTGTGTTGTCACTTCTTTAAGGTGAGATTGTCTGACAATCTCAATAAGAAATAAAACTGATTTTGAAAAACCATCTTAATTTTATCTGAAAGTGCTTCAGCAATTCTTTGTATTTGGTTAAAAATATTAATTATTATTATTTTTTAAAGATTTTATTTATTTATTTATATGACAGAGATCACAAGCAGGCAGAGAGAGAGGAGGCGAAGCAGGCTCCCTGCTGAGCAGAGAGCCCGATGTGGGGCTTGATCCCAGGACCCTGGGATCATGACCTGACCTGAAGGCAGAGGCTTTAACCCAGTAAGCCACCCAGGCACCCCTAAACTATTATTTTAAGGGAAATTTTGCACAGTAAAAAGAGGTCTGATTATCACTAGGTCTAGATTCAAAATCACTAGAGTAATGTAGGATTTTAAAATCACATAATTTTAAAACTAAAGGTGCCCTAACAGAATCACTGATCCCCACTATCTTGTTTTATAGATGTGGAAGCAAACTACTTACAACAAAAGTCACACCAATAAAGAACAACAGGATGAGATTACAGAATAGAGACTATTTAAAGCCAAAGAAAGCAGAATATCTCTGTGACTTAACACAACAGTCATCCAAGTTGTTTGGTTTTTGAGCCACATGGGCTCGAGTCAAGAGAGTTTCTTCTCAGACCAGACTTTACTTCTTAGATATTCTTAGCCACTTTGCTCCAAACTCCTTTCTGGCTCAGCTTTTCTCTAAGTGCAATTTCTTGGTGGTCTCTAAGTTAGCTCAAGCATCAAAGAGGGAAATTCTTAAAACCCTTCTGCTAAACTCTCCCCTCCCCTTCTGTCTCCCTGCTGCCGTTACTGAACACTGTTGCTGGAAGACAGGGCTTGTGCTTTTAGGACTGCTCCAAATTTACCAATGGCCTCAATAGCAGCTGCGTTTGTGCTGGAGGGAAACAGCATGACCAGACAGAAGATGGGGTAGGGGGTAAGAATTGAGATGGTAGAAGATTGGCAAGGGCAGTCCTTTTCAAATTCCCTTTCAAAAAGTTAAATCATGGGACGTGTGGGTGGCTCAGTGGGTTGACCATCTGCCTTCTGCCCAGGTCATGATCCCAGAGTCCTGGGACTGAGTCCCACATTGGTCTCCTTGCTCAGCAGGGAGCCTGCTTCTCACTCTGCCTGCTGTTGCCCCTGCTTGTGCTCTTTCTCTCTGGCAAATAAATACATAAAATTAAAAAAAAAAAAGTTAAGTCATTACTGAAATGTGGATTTGTCCCTAGTGTGGTATATTAGAAAGTACATAACATGAAGTTAGAGGCCTTGAGTTTAAAGCCCCATTCCAGTATCTATTATTATCTGTAGTAAAGACACTATACATCTTTTTCAGCCTTTGGTTTTCCACTCATCTGTAAAATAGGAATCGCAAGGTTGATTTCAGAGATGAAGTGGGAAAATTCAATGTGTAAATGTGCCTGACCCAGCCCTTGGACAATGAAAGCATTCTATAATGTTTAATTAAATCTACAATGCAAGCAGGATTTATACTGTAAAGAGACGGAAGAAGTGGGGAGCTGCTGATAAATTTTACACACACACACACACACACACATACACATTGCCTTCACGAAATTTAAATTACAGTGGAGAGATAAAATAAATAAGTAAAATACAAAGGTTTCTAGATAGTGAAAATGGCCAAGGAGAAAAACAGTGCAGGGAAAGGGGACAAAAAAACTTGGAGGGGGAGGCAGAATAGTTGTAATTTCAGAGAAAGGACTCTCTATATAATATTTGAGTAAAAACCTGAAGTCAGCAAGGAGGTGAGCCATACCGATATCTAGGGGAGGAACATTCCAGGCAGACAGAACACCAAGTACAAAGGCCCTGAAGGAGAAATGTGCCTGGCGTGTTCAGGGAACGGAGAGGAGCCAGTGTGGCTGGATGGGAGGGAGATTATCAAAGAGGCCACTGTGGGGAACAGGAGGCATGTCAATCATGCAGGGCCCTGAAAGGACTTTGGCTTCCACACTTGGTGAGACAGAAAGCCACTGTGGGGTGCTGAGTTAGAGGTTTAAAGGCTCCCATTGCTCTTGTATGGAGAAGAGATGGCCAGGGTGGTGAGCAGGAGCCACTGTCTCCATCCAGGCTGAGCTAACAGTGGTTCACAGTGGAGGGACAGCAAGGAAAGTGGTGAGAAAATGGAAGTTTCTGGATATAATTTAAAAGGCACAGTCAAGATGATTTGTTGATGGATCTAATGTGGCATGTAAGAGAAGGAAAGGAGGCACGAATGAATTTTATGGGTTTTGGCACAGGAACCAGAAAAAGAGAGCTGCAGTGAAACAGGCTGTGGGTGGGGGATGCTTCGGAGAGCAGGAGCTTAGTTTTAGACATGTGAATTTTGAGCAGCTTATAGGCATCTAAGGGGAGATATATACATGAATGTACATGTCCAAAGCTCAGGGAAGAGGGCAAAGCAGATAAAGAAAAATTGGAAGACAGTGAGTCTAGACATCAGAGCGAGGCATAGAGAGCTAGGCAAAGAGTACCTCTAGGGACCAAGCCCAGAGGCACACAATGTTTACAGTCTGGGAAATGCAAAGATGTGAGCAAAGGAAAATACAAGACCCAGGGTCAAAACCAGGTGAGGGGGCACCTGGGTGGCTCAGTGGATTAAGCCTCTGCCTTCGGCTCAGGTCATGATCTCAGGGTCCTGGGATCGAGCCCCACATCGGGCTCTCTGCTCGGCAGGGAGCCTGCTTCCCTCTCTCTCTCTGCCTGCCTCTCTGCCTGCTTGTGATCTCTCTCTGTCAAATAAATAAGTAAATTTAAAAAAAAAAAAAAAAGAAAACCAGGTGAGAATGATATCCTGAACCAAGTCAGAAAAGTTTCCAAGAAGAAGGGAGTAAGCAACATTAAGAGGATAGGTGACTTTGACGATAAGTTTCTGGGAAGGACTTAGGGCGAAGTTCTTATGGGATTAGGTTCCAAAGAAAACTCCAGGAACAGAATTCAAAACACTAGGTGCAGGAAGCCCGTCAGGGCAGCAGCTGGAGGTACAAAAAGGGAGTCAAAAGAGGGTTTCTCATAGAGGTAAGAAATGACAGCTCCAAGAGAGAACATCCTATAGTGAAAGGGAAACAGATGATCTGGAGGAACAAGACAGAACTGCTGGCCATGTCCCTGAGTAGGCAAGAGGAGGCAGCATCTAGGGCACAATGGAAGAGTCTGAACTGACCCAGGGTCATGGACAGTCCATCTCAAAGGGAAAGGCAAACTGTAAAGGCACAGGTGCAGGAAGATGGGGTGGGGGGGAGCATGGAGAATTTCTCCTCGGACTGCCGTTAAGTTCCTAAGTAAAATAGAAGGAATGACCATCGACTGAAGCCACGATGGGGAGGAAGACCAGCCGTGTACGGAACCACGATGCAACTGGAGGATGACTATAGGCAAAACTGTGAAGTGAAATTATCTTCAGACCTCTCAGGCCACCCTTTCTATGCTCTGAGGATGCTGCGTGTGACCCCTACAACCCCTTCGTGGGAAAAACGTGCCTTTTAATCTAAGATTGAACTTGAGAACTCACGTATCAGGTGAAATTCAGGAATGAGCCAGCAACTAGAAGAGAGTTTGTACCCTGAAGTGAAACCATGTAGGTAAACTGCTTTTTCTGCCGAGGATAAGATTGGAAGCTATCCTATAGAAGTAATATTTACATAAAGAATATATTTTGGGAGAAGTTTGCATATAATTAGTTAAAAATATATATATATATAATTATGTACCTTACCAAATAAGAGTAACAGAGATTAAAAAGTATTTGTATCACTTGTAAAATAAGTCCATATTTCTCTTAGTGCATATGGATATTTATATGAAGATGACCAAAAAGGGAAAATAAGCAAAGTCATTAACACAAGAAAGTCAAACTTCTTATACATATTTAATCTAGAAAGTTAATCTTCTGGTTATTTTTTTAAACTGTAATAACCTAGAATAGGGGCATCTAAGAAGCAGAAGAAAGGTTTGTTTTTTTTAAGCTCGCACGACACCCACAATTTCAAACACAACATAGCCCTTTACCCAGTCACAGATCACTTTCAATGTGAGATAAACTTATTACCTGCTTATTCAACTGGATGCTTTCTAGTAATCAGATTAGTCCTATTATTTGCTTCATGCTCACATATTTAAAAGTATATAGTTCAAAACTGATAACCCTCTAGCCAGCCTAAGAAAAAGAGAGGATACAAATTACTATCAGAAATAAAAGAAGGGGTATTGCTACAGATCTAATGGAAATTAAAAGGATAATAAAAGAATACTATGAATCACATAAATTTGATATCTTAAATGTAGTAGTCCTTGAATAACAAAACTCATATAAGAAATAGGTGATCTAGGGAGCCTGGGTGGCTCAGTGGGTTAAAGCCTCTGCTTTCAGCTCAGGTCATGACTCCAGGGTCCTGGGATCGAGTCCCGCATCGGGCTTTCTGCTCAGCAGGGAGCCTGCTTCCTCCTCTCTCTGTGCCTGCCTCTCTGCCTACTTGTGATCTCTGTCTGTCAAATAAATAAATAAAATATTAAAAAAAAAGAAATAGGTGATCTAAATAGGTCTATGTCTATTAAAGAAAGTGTATCAATGATTAATAATTTTCCAAACAAAGAGAACATCAAGCCCAGATAGGTTCACTGGTGAATTCTATAAAACATTTAAGAAAGAAATTATACCAATTCTCTATACTCTCTTTCAGAGGAAAGAAACAGATAAAATTCTTCCTAAGTCATTCTATGAGGCCAGCATTAACCTAAAACCAAAACTAGACAAAGATGTTACAAGAAAACCACAAACCAGTGTCTCTCATGAACATAGATATAAACATTCTTAATAAAATATTAGCAAATCAAATCCAACAAAGTACAAAAAGAATTATACACTAAGACCACATGGGATTTATCTAAAGTATGTAGACTAATTCAGCATTTGAAAATCAATTAATGTAATCTATCATATCAACAGACTAAAAAAGGAAAATCATACAATCGTTCAATAGAAGCAGAAAAAGCATTTGACCAAATCCAACACCTATTCTTTACAAAAACTCTGAGCAAACTAGTAACAGCGGGGAACTTTCTCAACCTAATAAAGGATTTCTACAAAAAAACTAAACTTAACATCATAGCTACTGGAAAGTAACTCAAAACATTCCCACTAAGATCAAGCACAAGGCAAGGATGTCCCCTCCCACCACTCCTCTTTTTAATATCAGTCCTTGCTAATACAATAGGGAAGAAAAGGAAACAAAAGGTATAAATTTTGGGTAGGAAGAAATAAGACTGTCTTTGTCCTTAGATGACATAATTGTCAATGTAGAAAATCTGAAAGAATAAAAAAAAAAAAGAAAGAAAAAAGAAAACCTCACTCTCCCAGAATAAGTGATTATATCAAGGTTGTAGCATATAAGGTTCATATACACAAGTCATTTGCTTTCCTATATGCCAGCAATGAACAAGGGAAATTTGAAGTTAAAAGAAAATACTATCTACATTAGCAGCCCCCAAAATTAAACACTTAGGAATAAATCTAACAAGATATGTGCAAAGTTTGTATGGGAAAAACTACGAAACTCTGATGAATCTAATGAAAGAAAAACTAGAAAAATGGAGAGATCATCCATATTTAAGATTAGAAAGACTCGGTATTGTCCAGAGGTCAATTCTTCCCAACTTGATCTATAGATTCTATTCAATCCCAATCAAAATCCCAGAAATTTACTTTATGGACATTGATAAACTGATTCTAAAATTTATATGGAGGGGGCACCGGGGTGGCTCAGTGGGTTAAAGCTTCTGCCTTCGGCTCAGGTCATGATCCCAGAGTCCTGGGATCAAGCCCCACATCGGGCTCTCTGCTCCATGGAGAGCCTGCTTTCTCCTCTCTCTCTGCCTGCCTCTCTGCCTACTTGTAATCTCTGTCTGTCAAATACATAAATAAACTCTAAAAAAAAAAAAATTTATATGGAGAATCAAACAACTCAGAATAGCCAAGACAATACTGAAGAAGAGCAAAATTGGAAGACTGACACTATCCAACTTCAAAACTTACTATATAGCTACTGTAATGAAGACAATGTAGTGTTAGTGAAAGAATAGATGAATAGATCAATGGGATGAAAAGACAGCCTAGAAATAAGCCCACGTGAATATAGTCAGATGATCTCTGACAAAGTAGTAAAGACAACACAATGGAGCAAAGATGGATTCTTTAACATATGGTACTTGGAACTGGACATGCAAAAAAAAAAAAATTCCTCTAGACACAGAATACATCCTTCACAAACTCAATGAACTCAAAATGCATTTTATACCTATAAGCAAAATGCAAACATATAAAACTCCAAAAGGATAGCTTAGGAGATCTAGATGACTTTGGGTATAGTGATACCTTTTTAGATACAACATGAAAGAAATAGATACAACATGAAAGAAGGAAGAAATTAAGTTTAGATACAACCTTTCTAGATACAACATGAAAGAAATAATAAGCTAGACTTCATTAAAATTAAAAACTTCTGTTCTACAAAAGACATTATTAGGAGAGCTACAGAGTGGGAGAAAATATTTGCCAAAGACACTTCTGCTACAGGACTATCATCCAAAATATACAAAGAACTCTTAAAACTTAACTATAAGAAACAAACAATTTGATTTAAAAATTGGCCAGAGATATCTCTCTCTCTCTCTCTCTCTCTGTCAAATAAATAAATAAAAATTGGCCAAAGACCTTAATAGACACCTCACTAAAAAAAGATAAATAGATGGCTAATATGCATACAGAAAGATTTTCCATACAGAAAGATTTCACTAGGGAAATGCAAATTACAACAACAGTGAGCTACCACTACCTAGCTATTAGAATGGCCAAAATCTGGAACACTACCAACACCAAATGCTGGTCAGGATGTGGAGAAAAAGAAATGCTTGTATACTGATGGTAAGAATGCAAAATGGTACAGCGGCTTTGGAAGAGTTTGGTGATTTTTTTACAAGACAAAAATGCTAGTTTTTAACAAAACTAAACATACTCTTAACCTACTATAGAGCAATCAATCACTCTCCTTAGCATTTACTCAAAGGAATTGAAAACATCTATGCACACAAAAACCTGTGCACAGATATTTATAGAAGCTTGATTCATTATTGAACTTGGAAACAACCAAGATGTCCTTCAGTACATGAAAGGATAAATTGTGGCACATCCAGACAATGGAACATTATTCACTGCCAAAAAGAAATGAGCTATTAAGCCATGAAAAGACATGGAGATTACGCTAAAAAGAAATAAATAATAAAAAATTAAAAAAAAAAGACATGGAGAAACCTTAAAGGCATATTAATAAGTGAAAGAAACCAATCTGAAAAGGCTACATGCTGTATGATTCCAACTCTATGACATCCTGGAAAAGGCAAAACTATGGAGACAATAAAAAAGGGTGGGAGGGGCCAAGGACGGTAACTGGGCAGAGTACAGAGAATTTTAGGGCAGTGAAAATACTCTGTATGGTATTATAATGATGGATATACGTCAATATACACTTGTTCGAACCCAAAGAATGTACCACACCAAGAATGAACCCTAAAGCAAACTATTTACTTTGAGTCATCACGATGTGTCAATGCAGGTTCATCCTACAGGTAACAAACACACAATTCTTACAAGTCACGCTGACAATGAGGGTAGTTGTATACATGAGGAGCAAAGGTGTGGGGAATCTCTGTACCTTCCTCTCAATTTTACTCTGATCCCCAAATTAAAAAATTAAGTCTTCTGAAAAAAAAAGTCCAATGGCATTTGTATTTGCTCTGGGAAACACTAGAGGGAGCTTTCCTACATAAACTAGTTTACCTAAGGTGGGGGATGAAAGGGAAAAAAAATATTAAGTCTTTTTTAGTACTGAAAAAAAAATGCCACTGATTGTAAGACTACTGCTCCCATTCTGACTTACAAAATTAAACACTGGAAAATAAATTAACGGACACTTTGACTGACTGGAAAGTTTGGCAATAAAATTAGTAAGTCTTCAAATAAAAGAATGAAAAAAGGAGAGTATATCAAAATCAGCACTTGATAATCTTGACTCTGTTAGATATTTTCAAACAGGACACCATAAGCATAGGAAGAAAGATAGGTCTCGGTCCATTATCATGATACATGAAAGTACAAAGCCATCTAAACAAAATGCTAAGGCTGGACACTTAGTAAGTGATCTTAACTTATGAAACGCCCAAACTAATGAAGAGAGGACTTTTTGAGCAAGGCTTAGTTGAGACATGGAAAGGGCCTGGGGGAAAGAGGGAAAGGAGCAAAGGCTAAACCCAGAGGGACCCGGACATGACAAGCCCTGGCTGAGATCGGTAGATAAAGCTGTAATATTATCAGGAAGAAGAAGAAGAAAAAAAAAAAAAAAAAAAAACAGCATGCCTTTCTCAGAAACCTATTTTTGTCCTGGCCTTCTGTATGACTTCAGATATTTATACCACCGCATCAGAATTTTTTGCCTTGCAAATGAAAATATTATATCCTTGAACATTTTTTCAGAGTCATCAGTTATCTGTACTAAATGTGCCCAGGTCTCCCTTCTTCAAAGAACAAAAGTCCTAATTGCTGGCTAGTCTAGGATAAAAAGGAAAACATGCATTCACTTCTTTCCGATATTAGGCTGGAAAGAAAGGCAATAGGAAGCAACCAGAAGCCTAAGCCCTGACCTCAAGCAGCATTTCGGAGGGTGAGAGAAAGGAACTTGCATACAGTGACTATTCACGCTGGAGTTCCAGATGGCACTACCCCAACCCCGGAGTAGAATTCAACTCCTGCGAACGACGTAAGTGTAATGGAGGGGCCCGATACAGTTGCTCCTGGTACCATGAAAAATCAGTACGTACAATAAAACCTTACAGCAACACTTGCATTTCTGGCCCGCATTCTCCCTTCTTATTTGTGACTATGGCGAACATCACGTCGAAACGTTTCTGATCAGAGAATACTTTTTTCCAGAGCTGATACTAGCTTTTTAAAGATATTCTTCTTTGTTCATTAAATATAAAAGACTCCCTTCCCACCCTCACCTCACGTGCCTTGTGTGGACTGGCTAAATGAAACCAGAGGAACAGCAGATAATCATTTGGGTGACTCAAACCCATTTTTGATTGACTGTGGGAAACAACAGGAAGTTTGAGCCTTTGAGAATCTTGAAGAAAATACCCGCTCTGTGCACCTCATGGACATTTGGTTGAAACCAGATTAATACAGTACTTCCAAAGCAATAAACCTCTACCTTTGAAGTCTCCAAAATGTCACCATGTTGCCTAAAAGCCACCTGGAAGAGTGCCCTGTCATAACTAGCCTTTGCCCTAAAATGTGCCCTCTAGACAGAGATCACCTATCCCCTTCAACACAACTCAATCACATGACACCATTACCTTTCAATTAACTGATCTTCCATGATTTTGTTAAGAATTCAACTTTGGGTACTCAATATATCAAAGCTCCCCCACCTCCCACCAAAACAAGTATTTTTACTTATCAAATTTCAGGTATGTTAAACATCTAACTGCCAAATTTTAATTCCTTGAAGAAAACTCTCACTTTAGAATTTTAACTAGAGTATGTGACACTGAAACATTTTTCATGATAGAATAGTCTTCATTTTCTAATACTCAAAAGGCTTCCTCCTCTCTATTAAATGAATTTATGATTACAGCCAATGCTTCAGTGCTAACATTACAATCAACATAATTGAGGATAAAAGAAATTCAGGAAATTTGTTCAATGGCTACTAATAATTTGCCTGTATAGTATGATAATGTGGCCAGAATTCATTTTCATAAATACTCGAAAAAGGAAATCTGAGCTGTGTCTTGGCAAAATTTGTAACTTCAAAGTCAGAAAGCAAATTTAAAGCAAACTAGTGATCCTTGTTTTTTCATACATAGAATGCTTTCAAGAAAGGATAAGATGAGGGATACTTCGGTGGCTCAGTCAGTTAAGGGTCTGCCTTGGGCTCAGGTCATGATCCCAGGGTCCTGGGATTGTGCCCTGGATCAGGCTCCCTGCTCAGTGGGGAGCCTGCTTCTCCCTCTCCCTCTGCCTTCTGCTCTCCCTGCTTATGCTCACTCTCTCTCAATCTCTGTCAAACAAATAAATAAAATCTTTTAAAAAAAAGATAACATTATTCTTACTATAAGTCATTTATGAATGATCTATCGGCTGAATTAGGCATTGTTTTATCTAAATAGCACCAGCTTTAATTTAGGACAAATGGTTCTGGAGGATGCTGTCAATCCTTGCACCCTCCTGATGGTCCAATCTCTCCATCCCCCACAAAGTAGACCACAATGCAGGGCCTCTCACATTAAAGTCCAGTGTATAGTACAGGTTTGTTTTAAAACATCGTCACATCATTATCAA
This sequence comes from Martes martes, assembly GCF_963455335.1. NCBI lineage: Eukaryota > Metazoa > Chordata > Mammalia > Carnivora > Mustelidae > Martes > Martes martes. The sequence goes on along the minus strand of NC_137890.1, from coordinate 31,635,236 downwards.
AGACGAAGGTTCCTTCTATCTTCTTGTTCTGAATTTGAGAGGCCTTGACCCCATGGTCCAAAATAGTGGCAAATGAATCCCAGGCAGCAGGACTTGAAGAAAGAATGAATAAGGAGGGGAAAAAAAAATAGCAAGGGGCATGGCCCCCACAACACACATACACACACACAAATAATGAACACTTTCATTAAAAAGCTGCCACACAAAAACCCTACTTACATCCCACTAGTCAAAACTAGAGGAATTCCTAGCAGCAAGAAAGGCTAAGAAATGGAGTCCTGGGCGCCTGGGTGGCTCAGTGGGTTAAAGCCTCTGCCTTCAGCTCAGGTCATGATCCCAGGGGCCTGGGATCGAGTCCCGCCCGCATCGGGCTCTCTGCTCAGCAGAGAGCCTGCTTCCCTTCCTCTCTCTCTGCCTGCCTCTCTGCCTACTTGTGATCTCTGTCTGACAAATAAATAAATAAAATCTTAAAAAAAAAAAAAAAAAAAAAGAAATGGAGTCCTGACTCTGAGTGGCCATGTACCTAGAGCAGAATTCTATTACTAAGGGAGAACAGAAATCAGGAACAAAAGGCATTCCTGCCATAACTGTCAATGATCCATCAGAGGAAAAAGCATCAGGCAGAGCTCTTCAACAAAGAAACACTAGGGATAGATAGATATGTCAGAGTATTTAAATCATGTAATCATTCTGAAAAGAAAGGGCTCACATCAAAGCTGCAAAAATAGGCCCTTAATAAAGATAAGACTGACCTAGGGTGCCTGGGGGGCTCAATCAGTTAAGTGTCGGCCTTTAGTTCAGGTCGTGATCCTGGGGTCCTGGGATCGAGCCCTGCTTTGGGCTCCCTGCTCAGTTGGGGAACCTGCTTCACCCTCTGCCCCTCTCCCTGATGGTGCAAGCACTCTCTCTCTCTCTCACGTAAATAAATAAAAAATCTTAAAAAAAAAAAAAAGATAAGACTGGTTCAATTGTTCTAAAACTTTCCCAAGCTGAAGAAACCAAAATCCTTCTGATCAACACTCAAAGACAGTCATAGGACTATAACTTCTACTCAAATATAATAAAGCACTTGTGATAATTGTATCAGTAAGCTGCATCTACGTTCCTCACTGAAATTTTTAAGTATTTTTTCCAAATACAGTCATGTTAGTCTCGTGGCCTTTACGTAAACTTTTATACGTCTATAGAGATAGCAATGGGACAGCAATCCACAAATAACCACCAAAAACCTATTTCAAACTGTGATAGGCTCCCACCTGTATTAATCTGGTGCAAACACAAAGCAATCAAGACCAATTAATAAATAAAATTAAAATAAATTCTTAATTATGTTTCATCTTGGAAAATATAGCCAATTGATTCCAGTATAACAAACACAGGGAACAGTTACCTTTTAAATCAGCATTTATCTCATTACAAGAATTTACTGAGCAGCTGGGAGTTAGCTGTGTTGTCTGTAACTTTGTATTTTAATCTTTTGGATTATGTATTATATAGATGCCTGACTACATAAGCAGTATACAGTAGGTATAATATAAACATTTGTGGCTGATTTAAAGTGTGAACATTATACCTTCATCATAACACAGTAGGGTCCTCCTGTTCCTCCCCAGCTGCTAAACATCAAAAACTAATCCCAAGGTGGAGTGGAGCACCTTGAATTTCAAACAGAGTGAGGCAGCTCAATGTCAAACATGCCCCACATTGTCTCTGGGAAATACAGCACTTATGAGAGCTGAGGTCCTACAAGAATACCTGCTATAGCCATTTGCTTTCGTACTTTTTTCTACGACCCCCCAAAAAGGAGAGGTCTCTGCATGTGCTCTCTACCTACAAAAGCATTCTTTTCAATCATTTAGAACTATCTAGTCTCTACTGGTTATCTCCTAGTCACAAGTGGCTACTGGGCACCTGAGATGAGCCTAGGACGACCAAGGAAAAAATTTTTTAATTTTAAGTAGTTTTAATTAATTTGCATGCAAATTTTAAAACAGATTCTCTATTCAGGTACTAGAGAACTTTAACATATGATTAGAACAAATTGTGTATGCCAATCTTTTTTCTCAACTGTTAAGTTGAGAAATGAACTCTAATGAACTCTAAATATAGATCCAGTATTTCCAGTGCAAATTTAGCTTCTGAATTGAGATGTGCTGGAAATGTAACATACCTAGTGAATTTCAAGGACTTTCTACCAAAATGTAATATATATCTCATTAATAATTTTTTATTCAGATTACATGTCTAAATTATAACATTTTGGATATAATGGGTTAAAGAAAGTATACCAGAATTAATTTCACCTGTTTGTTTTGCCTTTTTTTAAAATTTTTATTTATTTATTTGACAGAGAGAGAGATCACAAGTAGGCAGAGAGGCAGGCGGTGGAGGGGTGGGGAGCAGGCTCCCTGCCGAGCAGAGAGCCCAATGTGGGACTCGATCCCACGACCCTGAGATCATGACCTGAGCCAAAGGCAGAGGTTTAACCCACTGAGCCACCCAGGCGCCCCTCTTTTTGCTTCTTTTAATACAGTTATTAGAACACTTTAAATACATATATGGCTCACATTATATTTCAATTGAACAGCATTGCTTTCAAATCTAGAATTCTAATTGTGTTCTCCACATATCCTTTAAAGTCAAATTAAATGAAATGAACTCTATGCAAATCCTATCCTAAATTCTTTAAGTAGAAATGATCTCACTCCCACTCAATACCATACAGTAAGCACTAAATATTTATTAGATGAACTGCTAAAACATTGTTTTTATCCTCATGATACTTATTACATTCTGACCTGTATATTATCCATCTTCTTGCTCTGTGTCTCCTATAAGATTCTAAATTCCTTGCCTAGTACTCTCTCTCATCTCATTATGTATTTCCTGGGCCCACAGTCTGTCAGCTTCCCTGAACTACTCTTTCTCATCTACTGCTCCCCATCATTTAAACCATTTCTAAACTTACCACCAGTGAACTAACATACTCCTTTCTGGACAGCCCTGAAGCATTGCATCAAATCAACCTGACAGGAATTTTCCAGTGTCTCAAATATTCGACTCCAATTTGGCCAAATGAAAAGATGAAGGAAAAAAATAGTAAAAACAACAATAAACAGAAACAAAAACCTAGTGCAAATCATGCAAATACGGGCCCAAAGATTTGAAATTTGAATTACAATAAAAGACTCTCTTACACAGATACCCATTAAATGGTTTTCTTATGATTCATCTAAAAGTCTGTGGGTTGGCTCAGAAAAAAGAATTTAAGGAAGAATATTCCTTCAGGAACGCCTGGGTGGCTCAGTTGGTTAAGCGTCTGCCTTCGGCTCAGGTCATGATCCCAGGGTCCTGGGACTGAGTCCCACATCGGGTTCCCTGCTCAGTAGGGAGCCTGCTTCTCCCTTTGCCTGCTGCTTCTCCTGCTTGTGCTCGCTCTCGCTCTCTCTCTCTCTCTCTCTCCTTCAACTTTCTGAAGTAAACAAACAAAAATAATGTTTAAATTTAAAAACAAATTCCAGGGGCGCCTGGGTGGCTCAGTGGGTTAAGCCTCTGCCTTCAGCTTAGGTCATGTTCTCGGGGTCCTGGGATCAAGCCCCGCATTGGGCTCTCTGCTCAGCGGGGAGCCTGCTTCCTTTCCTCTGTCTCTGCCTGCCTCTCTGCCTACTTGTGATCTTTCTCTCTCTCTGTCAAATAAATAAAATAAAATAAATTAAAAATAAAACAAATTCCAGTATGGTTAAAAGAACCTATGGAAAAATCTTCTGAAACCTCTTTGCCTTTATTAAATATTTCTATAAATTTTGATGATCTATAAATACTGGATAAATACATATGCTCTCTTTGAAACTAGTGAATAGAATGTGACAAACAAAAAATAAAATCACTAATGAATCCTCCATGCAAACTGTCTCAAGGGCATATCAGCAGATGGCAAGGGGTCCTGAGAGAACACGGAACAGGGTAGAATTAAGCCACTCTGCTCTTCAGCCTAGAAGCCCTTTGGCCCACAGTTTCCCCTAACTAACACAACTCCCCTCAGTGAAACTTCCCTCCCCCTGCCCTTTCTGAGGAGTCCTTGACCCTTACAGTCCAGTAACAGCAACACACCCCTCCATATCACCTAAAGCACTCAGGGCTTCCCCTGGAAGAGCACTCAACAGTGCTATATTTAGCCATCCCCAGGCATCCCTCTCCCGTAGCTGTGTCTCACACCTATCCGATCCCCAGCACAAGGCTTACCACATATGGCTCACGCTTAATATATGTTTGCAAAACGAATGAATGAATGAATGGATGAGCAAACAAATCATCAAAGAGAAAACGGTGATTCTGCTCACGTACCTAAATCAGAATACTAAACAGGTTCTTGCCTGAACCCAGAGGGTTTTCACTTGGGAAATCAGTATGAATCAAATTACAGAGGCCATCCGAGAAGCAAGTGCCCACTCCAAAAAGAAAAGCTGATAAGAGCCTTTGCATGACCACTGCGAATTTAACTACATGAACAATCTATAACTGAATATCCGGGAAAGTTAGCTCTTTCTAACTAATATTTGCTATGGAGTTACTTTCTGCACTTTCTAGTTAAGAATAGCTAACATTTATCAAGTACTTGTTATATGCCAAGCACTGTTCTAAATGCTTTATATATTTTATCTCCTTTAATCCTCAGAACCGTCCTTTGAGATAATTCTATTATTATCCTCATTTTACTGATAAGAAATTGCCCTAGATTCTGCAAATGTACTTAACCCACTCACTAAATCATCTTCACTGAATCAAGAAAGTGAAGATGACAATTTTCAATATTGCCAGAAGGATGAGATCAAAGACTGTGAGATTACCCTAAAAACTAGACATCAGAACGCTCACATCCATGAGTGTGCTGGCTTGTGATGAACAGCGTGGACCATAAAGCCACCATGTCCTGCAATGTCAACAATCTACAGTATTTTTATAAACATCACTGTAATTCCATCTTCCAAGGCTTATTCATAAATACCAGAAAGAAAACAAAAGGATTAGGAAAGCTGTCCCCATAGGGCTGAATTATCAAACGTCTGATATCAACATCTATGCAGTCAAGTTACCAGTAACACCTTCTTCAACAGATAGGATTGAATGACCACATTAAAGCATCTGGCACTAAATTTATTTTAATATTTTACTTACTTATTTGATAGAGATCACAAGCAGGCAGAGAGGCAGGCAGAGAGACAGGAAGGGAAGCAGGCTCCCCGGTGAGCAGAGGACCCAATGCAGGGCTCGATCCCAGGACCCCGGAATCACGATCCCAGGACCCCGGAATCACGACCCCGGCCGAAGGCAGAGGCTTTAACCCACTGAGCCACCCAGGTGCTGGCACTAAATTTAAATCACAAATCATAACTATCATTTAGCATAAAAAAGAATGCACTATAAGAACAGTTTTTAAGAACACATTATATAGGTTGGGTTATGGACATTGGAGAAGGTATGTGCTATGGTGAGTGCTATGAAGTGTAAACCTGGCGATTCACAGACCTGTACCCCTGGGGCTAATAACACATTATATGTTAATAAAATATTTTAGAAAAAAGAACACATTATATACTTCTTATATAGTTTCACATGTTTTTATAAAAATGACACATGCTGTAAAATAATATGGTTTTTATGTTGCTTTTTTGTTTTTAATGACACAGCCTCCCTTTCAAATAAAGTCAAAATGACAAGTATATATAAGGAAATACCCAGGCAGAGATTACCACTACTGAAATTTTAGTGAACACTCCTCTAGACAGCTCATGTGCACATGTATTAGTACAGGTATTAATTTTTTTTTTTATTTTGCCTTTAACTGAGAACTCTTAGTGATGAAGAATACAGTGACCACCAGTAGTGTTTGGTACCAGTAGAGGGTCTGGGTGGCTCAGTCGGATAAGCATCTGCCTTAGGCTCAGGTCATGATCTCAGGGTCCCGGGATTGAGTCCCACATCGGGCCCCCTGCTCAGCAGGCAGTCGTGTTCTCCCTCTGCCCCCCCCAACTCCTGCTCTCGTTCTCCCTCCCTCTCTCTCTCTCTCTTTCTCACAGAAGTATATTTTAAAAATCTTTAATTAAAAAGAAAAGAGTTTGGTGCCAATACATTGATTCATAGTAAGGCACAAGCAGTTTTATCTACCATTGCTTTTGTACCAGCTGTGCAAAGGTCAACATAGTGAGAAGAACATATAGTCTTCACATTACGAAGAAATTAGTTGGGAGCCCCACTGAGAGTATCTCAGGGAGCCCCACAGTTCTGCAAGCACATCTGAGAACCATGGTAATAGAATATTCCACCATGCCCACAGTAATAAAGTACTTAACATTGACCTCATCTCCACTGCATTTAATTATCTACTAAACTTATGGATATATAAGCCATAATCAACATACAATGCCTTCTAAAATTGTTCAAACAGGCTCCAATGTCTGCTCCTCAATTTACTAGCTGAGTAGCTTTATTCAAATTTATAATTAACTTCTCTACAAATGTAGGTTTCTTTCCTGTAAAAAACAGTTTAATGACACCTATTCAAATGATTGCTGTAAGGATTAGAGAGTATATATGCGTGGTGCCTAATAAGTGCTCACCAGAGGTAGCCATTGTTGCTTACCATCTATTCTGGGTCCAACTATTTTGGATTTTTTTTTTCTTTTTAATTGATAAACTGCAATATGGCAGACTCTTCTTCTCATCCTTTAAACAGGGCAGTAATATGCTTATTTGAATCCTATCTTTATGACAACTTGAACCATATGATAGATTGCCGTGAATATCCACCCCTCCCTGCCCCGCCACAGCCTGGACCTGCTTCTGTCAGTTATCTACCCTGCAGCCGAAATGAATTGTAAACAACCTTGAAAGGAGATTTAGAAAAAAAGACAGAAGCATTAATCATAGTTTTTATGTTTCATATTAAAGTCACAACCACATCTCTTTCCTATGTACTTTATTAATCTCAGAGGCTACTATTAGGATTTTCTTTCTTTTTTTTGCTTCTTCAGAAAAAGCAGTCTATAACATACTAGTTCATAGAAAAGCTTAGTTTTATTTTACTATTGTATTTCCAGAGTTGGTTTTCATTTTTTTCTTTATTTAGCATAGCTATTTTATTTATTTGTGATTTTTTAAATTTAAATTCTAGTTAGTTGATGGTTTTCATTTTTTTAATGTTGTAGATTATGAGACACACTTAAGCAAACCAAATACTGTAGAATTAAAAATAGACTAATTAAATCATTCCATAATTTTAAGAAATCATTCATCAGTTCAGGAATAACAAGTATTATAATTTATAAACCCAATTTTAAAAATGCAATCAATTATGTTATAGTCTGATTAGACCAAATATAGGCCAAATACCAATTTTAGGCATCAAGACAATTGTGACAGATGGACATATGGGACAGCAGAAAATGTGGGCAGAAAAGGTCTGAAAGTTAGCAAATTATAACAGAAGACTATGGGAAAGTATCAGCAAATCAGAAATCTGGGTTCCTAGAAGTCACAAAAGGAATAAATCCAGAACATGATTGATTAAGCCAAAAACTTAAAATGAAAAGGTCCAAACAGAGGTGAAATGGAAAGTCAAGTCTAATGGTCAGAAGGTTCTGTATCCAGGAGATGAGAAACAAGTCTATGTCCAGAGAAATCAGAATGTGAAATCAACTGAGACATGGCTTTCTCTCACTAACCCAACATCAAGTTTCAAGAATGTTCGTAAGATGCTACTCATTCTGACACTGGGGACTCTTCTCCTGCCATCTTTTTTTTTTTTTTTTAAGATTTTATTTATTTATTTGACAGACAGAGATCACAAGTAGGCAGAGAGGCAGGCAGAGAGAGAGGAAGGGAAGCAGGCTCCCCACTGAGCTGAGAGCCGGATGCAGGGCTCCATCCCAGGACCCTGAGATCATGACCTGAGCTGAAGGCAGAGGCTTAACCCACTGAGCCACCCAGGCACCCCTCCTCCTGCCATCTTCAGCAATGTCATTCACCTTTGGGATTTTCAACTCCTTTACCAATGTCCCAGAGTTAAAATGTAAACAGTCAACATGAACTAGAATTTAACTCTGACATTATGCCTTACGAACAGTAATCCCTCAAGGTTTGGAGTGAATGCTTAAGGATGTTGCATGTGAACTTCAGAGAGATGTAGCTAAGGCCACCCTCCCCCAACACACACACGTGCACGCCCGCGCACACACACACACAGACACACCTTGAACTTCAAGATGCCATTGCCTCTTACTTAAGGACAGTGCTATAACAATTCTCCCTCCCTTCTCCTGCATCAACTTTTCCTTCTCCACTTTATCTTCCCTATTGGTTTATAAACATGCTATTTTTTTTCTCTCATCCCAAAAGAATTCTCTTGATCCCAGTTCTCTGGCTATCAATGCAAATTCTCTCCTCCAGTCATAGTTAAACTCCTTGGAAGAGTTGCCAGCACTCACCCTCTATTATCTCTTCTCCCTTTCCTTCTTGAACTCACATCAGTTTGACAACTGCTTCCATCATCCCATCAGAACAGATGCTATGGCTGCCACATTGCTGAACCCAATAGTTAATTCTCAGTCCTTCTCTTTCGAGACCCTGGTCATGTTTCCCCTTTTGGAATGCTTTCTTCCCTCAGTTTCCAGATACCACACTGTCCTTGTTTCCCTCCACTTCCCTGGTTCTCCTTTCCCAGTCTCCTTTGCTGATTCCTTCTCATCTCCCACAGCTCTGAACCTTGGATCTACTGAGGGCTCCGTGGCTGGTCCTCTTCTCTTTTCTGTTTATACCCTCTCCACTTAGTAATTTCACCCGGTCTTGAAGCCTGCAAAATTCTACACTACGTGATTCCTGCTCCCCTCTGAGCTCATCTCTTACCACTCCCCCGTATTCAGCTGGCTTCAGCCAAATGACCTCCTTAAGGCACCTTCAACAGACAGACAGGCTTCCTCCTCAGGTCCGTGAAACGCCTGTCCCTCTCCCCCACCTTCTTTAGACCATCCCTCAGTGGTCATCTTCTCAGTGAGAACTTCGTTGGCCACACTCCCTGAAACTAATTCTCCTTCATCCTTTCTCCATTCCTTCCTCCCCACCCCCATTCTACATAATTTTTCTCCTTAACTATTATTGCTATTTAACATACTATATAAATTGTTTCTTACTTGTATTTTACTGTTGTATTTTTATCAGTCTTTCCACATTCAAATATAAGTCTCATGAAGCCAAAGATTTTCCTTTTTTCCCCCAAGGATTTTCAGCAAACAAGAATTTGTTGAATAAACAAAAGACCATATTTTAATAGGCACACCTAATGACCACAAAAATTGCTGTATTTAAAAATGAAAACCGTGGGTTTCGAATAGGACCATAAATATCACCACATCCTTCTTCACACTTTATTTCCATTTCATCACCAAAATTCATTCTCCATCACAACCCTCAGGGGATCATTTCCTATAGTTTCATTAATTCTCTGGTAATCTTAATCCAAAGACAGAGGAGAAGGTTCCCTGCAGCAGACGATGCATTTTTAGCTTAATGGTACTTATGAGACCACCCGGCATAAATTCTTAACTGTGCTTCTATTCCACTTCAATATCTCACTGTCCCTGTATTTATCTTCTCATACTCTGCTCTGGCTACCAAAGACATTTCTCTCCCTTTCTCTAGAGTTAGTCCTTCATTTTTACTGAGCCCCTAATCCATTTCTACTTCACTGGGACTCCAAATTTTACAATATATCCTCTTCTTTAAGATTTCCAGTCATTTCTTCCCTGTGGCCTTCATCTCTTTTATAATCATAAAATATATAGAATTTAAATTTAAAAAATAAATACGCACCCAGCACATTTGTTTGATGTTAAGACTCAGGTGTTTTTTTCTTTGTTTGTTTTTTGTTTTTGTTTTTAAGATTTTATTTATTTATTTGTCACAGAGAGAGATCACAAGTAGGCAGAGAGGCAGGCAGAGAGAGAGGAGGAAGCAGGATCCCCGCTGAGCAGAGAGCCAGATTCGGGGCTCGATCCCAGGACCCTGAGATCATGACCGGAGCTGAAGGCAGAGGCACTGAGCCACCCAGATGCCCCTTTTTTGTTTGTCTTTTAAAGATTTTATTTATTTATTTGATAGAGAGAGTGATCACAAGTAGGTAGAGTGGCAGGCAGGGGGTGGGGTGGGGAAGCAGGCTCCCCCGCCCAGCAGAGAGCCCAACATGGGGCTCGATCCCAGGACCCCAAGATCATGACCCGAGCTGAAGGCAGAGGCTTAACCTACTGAGCCACCCAGGTGCCCCAAGACTCAGTTTTAGAGAAAAAAAAAGGACTCAGTGTTGGTTTTACTTCCCTTTGCTGCCAAGCTCTGAACACTCAGTGGATAACCACCTCTCAGACACCGCTCCAACCCCTGCCTCCTGCTTTTGACCTCCAGTCTACTGCATTAGTCTCTGTAATGCTCCACTTAACCGCCTTTTTACTATAACAATATTTTCTTGGCTTTTAATATTTAAGTAATAAATATTATATAGGGTTTATTGTGTGCCAGGCTCTATTCCAAACATTTTGCAAGTATAAATCGATGGATATCTTTTGTTCCACTAGATACCAGATAATGACTACCCACTATCGGCCACTTGGCTTGCGCTACACGGGCCATCTTCCAGTGTAACAACACAGCAGACTGGGTTGACCCTGACCTGACCTGTCCCAGTCCTTATTCCCAAAGTTATCCATATGCATGATGTAAAAAGTTGTCAGGTTGTATTGTCGGCAGTGGTTTGATGACTTGCGGGGTGTTGGGGGTGGGGGGCTGCTCATTTTTAAGTCTGAAAAATGTCTTGGAAACATTAGGTCAAATATTAGAATGAACCTTACAATACAAAGAGGGAACAGACCAACAGAGAAATTTGTAGCTTTCTACATTCTTGGGTAAAGTCTTTAAAAGGTATAAATAAGAGTCTTTCTACTTGTCTAGAAGATGAGTTAGTTTACTGAATTAAAGGGAAACAACAATAGGAACAGGACAATACCCAATTAATTTCATTCAACAAACATTTATTGAGCAATTATACGTGCAAAGCCCTTGCTAGATTTGGCAGTAGAGGGAAGGAAACCACTGCCTTCAAAAAGATCACATCCAGTAGAGAAGTTACCAAATACACACTGATAGTCAGAGTGTAGGCACTAAACACAGAGAGTCTGCCCACTGAAGGGCATGAATTAAAAACTAATTTTAATATGCTTTTCAAAAAGCATATTAAATTTTAATTTTAATCAAATTTTAATATGCTTTTCAAAAAGAATACTGCCATTCCTTTAAGTGTAAAGTAGTCTTGTGATACAAGTTTATGGACAAAAGGAGAAGTTCCCTGAAATTCCAAGAAATTGAAACCCTGCAGGTACATTGCTGGTCTGAAGCTACTCAGTGGCGAATTAGAGCTCAAAAGAATCTATTGTTCCTTCTTCCCACGGACTCCTCACCATAGAGGCCTGGCTCTTAACTTTTGGAGTAGCTCAACGGGAATCGTGTAAAAGCTAACTTCGAACTAAAAAACCCTTTTCCCCTATTTTTTTTAAAGTAAGTAACAAAATTTCCAGGTCACCATAAGAAATGCATTCTTGCAATGTTGCAGTAAAATACCTATATACCAGCAAAGACGGTTTATAAGGATTTCTTGTATCACTTATTAAGGTAGTAGATATAGCAAACCCATTAACAGTTTATGAAATTCACAACCCACTAGAGGGAAAAAAATGACACACTGGTATGTACTGTGGCTCCGGAATCAGTTAATGTTTGTGTTCTTTCCATTTTATTTATTTTTTTTAAGATTTTATGTATTTACTTGACAGAAAGAGACACAGTGAGAAGGGGAGCACAAACAGGGAGAGTGGGAGAGGGAGAAGCAGGCTTCCCGCTGAGCAGGGAGCCCAATGCAGGGCTCAATCCCAGGACCCGGGGACCACGACCCGAGCCAAAGGCAGACGGCTAATGACTGAGCCACCCAGGTGCCCCTGTTCTTTCTATTTTAATTGGTTGGTTTATATAAGCTTCCTCATTTATATACAGGATCAGGTTATTTTTGCAAACCACTGACTGGACTTCCTGACAGAGCGCCTCGCTGGTCTCATGACCTGCTCTTAATGTAGTTCCTGCTCCCAAGCAATGTTTTCCACAGGGTTATTTCACAGGCTTTTAATTTATGTAAAAGGTGAATGCTTAATCCAGTTTCCTTCATTACAAACCACCAGTGCCAAATCTCATACCTTCAGAGGCGTACAAAAAACTCAGTAAAGCCTCACAGACAATGTCATTCATTATACTAAAATAATAAAGCACATTTTTTCTTTCAGGCATGACTACTATTAATGGAGTTTATAGCTCAACCTTTTATTATCTCAACAGCTGTTTCAAAGCAGGGTGATAGAACTGACCTACAAGCACCACGGCTCTTACTGACTGTGTTTTAAAAAGATAAATCTCAAGTTCACCTGCACAGAAAAACCTTCCTGAAACAAGAGTTGTAGCAATCTGACCATGTCTCAGGAAAAGAGCAAAGAAGACTCTTAAACAGAAACTAAATGAGGACACTCCAAACATTTTCGTGGTTTTTCTTTTTCCTATAAGAGGACTACCTGTTGGTTTCACAATAACGATTTCCATCTAAGGAAAATTTCACAAGTTTGTCATTTAATGTAATTAATTATCAATAGATAAACCCAATAACTAATATGTGATTGTAATTTCTACAACTCAAAATTATGAATACCAAAAAGAAAAAATTAAAACAATCATGGAACAGACAAATGAAAGATCATAACATAGATGGGGGGGGGAATTAACAAAAAAGAAGTAATTACATCCCTTACATGCATTTATGGCATAATTAGGAGACAATGCTCTGAGAACTTAGGTATTTCTTTTCCCACATTGTTTAAAAAAAAAATTGTAGTCACAGAATAGACATTTTCAGATAAGAAAAGATTCAGAAGATTTACCCATATAAGGATTTTGGAGAAGTTATTTAAAGATATACTTGAGCAAAACAGGAGTAAAATAAGAAACAGGAAGTCATGAGGTGGAGGAAATAGTGAATCCACCCGGAGGGCTGTGCCCCAGACAACGGCGCTATGGGGCCCAGCTGAAACAGGTTACCAGAGGCTCAAGCCGAGGGGTTTCCAGGAAACCAAAGGGCTTCAAGATTAGTTAGTATGGCTGAGATACAAGACGAATTTAAGGATAGGATTAAAACAGAGAAGGCAAAAACTAACAAACAAACATTGGTAGGGACTTAAAATTTGAAATGGTCACATTTTAAAATCAACCTGTGACGGTGAAATGAACTAAAGGCATGTCACAATGTAATGATCAATTTTAACAACATTAAGTAAAAAAGTAGAGTAAGTGGAAATGGAAGAAAAGAGATAAAGCCAAAGATAGCAGATATACACACGTGAAGAGATGCTATCTACAGCTGACAGGAGAGAAAACTGAGGCAACAGGTAGAAGACATGAATATAGTCACAGAACCATACAGAGTGGACGGGCACGGTCAGGGAGAGGAAGGCAGAACGAGTTCCCTGTCCTTTTACTTTCTTTCCTTCATTTTTGTTTTGTCTTGTTTTAGACTGGGTCTCTTTGAAATTTGGACTTGCTTTCTTTGACACACATCCCTTAGTAAATGCTGACCTTTCCCAGAAAACTTGGTCCAAGTGAATAGTATCAGAATCTACCAGTTACCTAAACCAGAAACACTTAGGAATGACCCTGGTGCAGTAGATTTGAGACTGCCTCAAATTCTCAGTCATTCTCTCATTGGGAAATGAGGGTTATCTGCCTCCCTTTCAATCAGGGCTTGCCCTTGGACAGACAGAATGCAAAAGAAGTGGGAGAGCCATGGATCACCATGCTGTGAGGGAGCGCAAACCAGCCAGACACCATGGGGAGGGGAGATAAGCTGTTCTCACCAAGGAGAACCCAAACTGCAGGGCAGTGAGTGGGTACGTGTTATTTGAAGCCACTAAATTTGAGGGTGGTTCGTTATGCAATCACTAATACAAAATCAGTATCTAGAAATGGGTGATGCCAAAATGATATGGCTTTGGCTTTGGGTGTGGGCATTGGAGGGTGGTATCAAGCCAAGTGCTCATAGGAGCTGGAAGCACAGTGAGAAAGTTGTTGTCAAAGAGTGACAAAAAGGAGACAGGAGTTGTGGTGAAACGTGTTTGTGGTCACGTGCACAGTAGAATGAACCTGTGGGTCAGGCTGAAGAGATTCCCAGGAAGAACGTCAGAAGTACAGCTGGCCTCTTTTAGGTCCCTGTGATAAAATATGGGAGAAACAAGATAAGCTAAGAAGACCATGTTTGGTTCTCAAGCAGAAATTAAAGGAAATTTAAAGAATCTAGGACTTTTGGGGTCCAACAGTAAAACTGCTTCTCATCTGCTGTTTTCCTCCACAAAAGATTCAAAGTGAAAAACAGCCTCTTAATCTCTGGGCAGAGACCAGAACTGGGGTCTGTCAGTATAAGTGGCTTCAAGAAAGTAAGAACTCTTTTCTTTTTTAAAACCCCAAAGGTCTGAGGGCCTGCTTCCTAGACTCCCTCAGCCAGGTGAAGGGCCTTCTGAGATCTTAAGGTGCTGTCCCAGGCCAACCTGACAGCTAGCATGAAGTAGAGAAGGGCCAGTCCCTCGCAAAGATTATTTCTGGGTGTGACTTTTGTCCAACAAAGTGTTCTGTAATTTTGATATGCAGGGAGCCCTTAAAAATTTTGTAAGCTATACCAGCTTGGACTAAAATGAAATGAGACATTCCAAAATGAAAAGAAGCCCGCTGGGCCCCCCAACTTCTCTGGACAGGAAGCAGGCTGAAAAAGCTATTCTCATCACAGTGGAAAGAAAGGATGACCCAGAAGGTGGAGCCTGAGAACAACAGAAAATCATTCTTAGTGAGAACAGGGCCCTACTCGGGAACACTCCCTGCCCCCCCAGGACAGGTGGAACGGATTGGATTTCAGAATTGCTAGAGACCGGGTTCTGAAATCTAGTCACATATATCCTGCCACAAATTAACCATGTGAGCTTGGGCCAGTCACTTTAAACCGGCTTCAGTTTCCTTTCCATACATTAGTGTTAGACAGGAACTAGATGATGTCTCGATCTCTCATTCACCATACATTGGCTGTAATTCTCAAAATGCTTGTTAAAAATTAGGCAGTAAAAGTAGAGAAGGAATATATGTTTCAAAGGAGAAGTTACCCACAGCCCCCCCCTTCTCCCTGGTCCCAGCCCTATCTTCATGGCTGCTTGGCAATGCCAGCTTGTCTCCAGATCACCTGGCCTCTTCTGTGCACAATCTGTCCCCTTTCTTCCTCACAGGTAACCTTACCTTCACAAACCCCAAGTGTCCTTCTCATGATGGCTCCCAAGATGGGGGAGGCGAGGGGCACCTGGGTGGCTCAGTGGGTTAAGCCGCTGCCTTCAGCTCAGGTCATGATCCCAGAGTCCTGGGATCAAGTCCCGCATCAGGCTCTCTGCTCAGTGGGGAGCCTGCTTCTCCCTCTCTCCCTCTCTCTCTGCCTGACTCTCTGCCTACTTGTGATCTCTGTCTGTCAAATAAATAAATAAAATCTTTAAAAAAAAAAAAAAAGATGGGGGAGGCGAGCAGCATGGCAGAGGATGCCTGCTGCCGTATGTACCCATGAGCTACTTATGAGTTGGGGTCTTCACAGGCAAGGACGACCTCTCTAATATCTGCAGTCAGTGAATAATCCTAAATGGCCTCTACAGTAGGCAGCTTTTTTCAGTAGCTAAAAACGTGATTAGAAAGAACCCAGTACTTTATCTTCAGAGACACAATCAAATCTTTTCCATCAAGAGTTACGTAGAAAATTTAAAAATATAACACTCTGGCAATGAGAAATTCTCTTATCAATAATTAACAGATTATTATACATTTTCTCACCCATGGAATGCATCGGGGTTATTTCCCAGATAACGAAGGTTTTTTGGGGGGTTTTTTTTTGGACTTTAAGGGTTTTTTACCTGCTGACAAATAAAACAAACAAGTTCAAACTAGCTTTAGGATGTGTCTATGAAACTGAGAAAGACTACATTGTAATCTCCGTGAAGACAGACACTTTTTCAGTCCTGATGGCTAGATTATCTGTCAAATTAATAGATGAATTAATAAGAAATGAACGTTAAAGCTCTGAGGTATTACTCAGATCCTGAAAACCTGTCGACTTTGGTGGAAATGAACACTTCAAAGAAAAATCCTGACTCCCATCTCCTAAAACATGGAGATCTTGAGCTGTTCCTTCTCCATCTATTGCAAAGCTATTTAAATGACACCATGTGTACTCTGTAGGATGTGGGATAGTCAGCCAACGGTGTCCCAAAGTCAAGGTTATACACAGCATGCTTTCTAGCAGACTCATTCTTACTTACAGATTGGAGAGAGGGAGTTAAGTAATTTTAATAGTGAACCATTTAGAACATTTTTATTCTTTTATTTTTAAAATAATTTTTAAGGTTTTATTTATTTGACAGAGAGCGAGAGAAAGCCCAAGCTGGGGGAGCAGAAGGGGGTAGGGAGAAGCAGGCTCCCCACTGAGCAAGGAGCCCAATATGAGGTTGGATCCCAGGACCCTGGGAACATGACCTGAGCTGAAGGCAGACACTTAACCAAATGAGCCACCCAGGTGCCCCTAAAACACTTTTATATCAAAATACTGTACTATAGTATATACTATACTACACTATAGAATAAACTAAAATCTGCAATCATTCTTAATATACATCAAAGCTTCAAAGTAGTTTAGAGTGTGTGGCAGCTGCAAGGATGACACTCCCATTCTCCCCAGGTGTACACCTTCACTTTTCTCTCCCTTAAGCTTTGTTGAAAAATTCAAAAGAAATGAATAGAACATTTCACAGAACATCTCACCGCTCTTTCCCTATAAGAACCAGCCATTTACATAATGACTGTAGTATAATAATTGCTTCCATTCTCAGGCAAGAGAGTCAAAGAAAAAAATACATACTATTTAAAGTGGAACTTCCTAATTACATTTCCCATTTAAAAGGCCATTTGCCTACCCGAGTCCATATATTTTATTTGGTACCTAGAACTTCTTTTTTTTTTTTTTTTTTTAAGATTTTATTTATTTATTTGTCAGAGAGAGAGACAGAGAGCGAGCGAGCACAGGCAGAGTGACAGGCAGAGGCTGAGGGAGAAGCAGGCTCCCTGCCAAGCAAGGAGTCCGATGTGGGACTCGATCCCAGGATGCTGGGATCATGACCTGAGCCGAAGGCAGCTGCTTAACCAACTGAGCCACCCAGGCGTCCCGGTACCTAGAACTTCTACTTTAAAAACTATTTTCCATGTGCTCTTCCACCCTTAATGTAGACACAGACACAGGTAACGTGATCTGTGATGAAAAGATTTCTAATAAATTATTCCGTATATGCATTTTAATTCCGGTAAGCACAGAATAAGGGTAAAATTTACAAAGAATGTAAAAGAGAGAGACACAGAAGACTTTTTACAGAAATAGGGCTGACACACACTGTTACCTTACTTTCAGGTGTACAACACAATGATGGCACAATTCTGCACATTACACTGTGCTCCCCAGCCTTTACCTGTAGTTACCATCATCACCCCCCAAAGCCGTGTTATTAGGTAGATTCCCCATGCTGTGCTTATCTTCATCCCCATGGCTTCTTTATTTTCTACTTGGAAGTCTGTACCTTTTAATCCCCATACACTGCCGAAGCACTCAAGAGGAAAATAGAACTCACAGAGTTACACACACACACACACCCCCATGTGAACTTCCATCACTGGCCAAAGTGAGAGGAAGCTGTGAAGCACGCCAGCCATCAGGCCCTCGGGGAATGAGGTCCACAGTCTAGTTTCACAGTATGTGTGGCATCTGTAGTCAAGGGGAAAGGACACACAGCCCCCCTCCCCCAGGGCCTTTCTCTTCAGGTCTGTTCCAAGCGGCAGGTTCCAAAATAAACCAAACCAGGAGACTGAGCTGCCTTTCACCCATAGGTGATGACCTACTCCTGGCCCACAGCTAGCTATCACAGATCCAAGGTCAATGCGCTTCCAATTCCACATCTTCTACTGCATGTTCAGCTTTACATCCTTACTCATTTTATTTTTCAGAGAAGGTTGTGGGTTTGGGAAGAGAGCATTACAATAATTATTGGTTTTAATTTCACAGAAGTAACAAAAATCATTTGCCAGCAAATAGCTTTTCATCATTAACTAAACAAAATATGACTACAGGCTCTATAATATTGCTCAAAGTACACTGTAAATGCTTTTGTGGGGTTTTTTCGCATATTGTCACAAGGTGACAAAACTTACTAATTTTGGTCTGGTGGCTAGTTTAATGAATACTGGCAAGAAGTGTAAATAATTTTTTAAAGGTTTTATTTATTTGACAGAGACACAGCGAGAGAGAGAACACAAGCAGGGGGAGTGGGAGAGGGAGAAGCAGGTTTCCTGTGGAGCAGGGAGCCTGATGTGGGGCTCGATCCCAGGACCCTGGGATCATGACCTGAGCCAAAGGCAGACACTTAACGACTAAGTCACCCAAGCACCCCAAGAAGTGTAAATAACTTTGTTAAACACTCCAACATTTCCACAATTCACAAGCTGTTCCAAAATAATTAACACATATACAAAGAAAATGATTTATTACTTGCTAGTATGTGTTTGTTTTCCTGTTTTGTTGAGGCATATTTGACATACATTATTGTAGTACTTTTAGGCTTACAACATGATACTCTGATTACTTACTATTAATTCTGTATCTCTTATGATATGAATTTTACATTAGACACCGGTGGTATAACTATAAATGAGAACAGGCTTTTGGGAAAACAGCTGGGCAAAATGCTTAGTATTGTCATATAACTCTACCCAATAAGTCTAGTTTTAGGAATCAATTCCCCCCTACATCTCAACAAAATAAATACAGAAATATATTTACAAAAATTATTAAATTATTCTTAAAAATAAATTCTTTTTAAAAATCATTTTTAGATTTCTTTTTTTTTTTAAATCCCACCCCCCTTTTTTAAGAGAGAGAGAGAGAGAGGAGGGCAGAAGGAGAGGGGGAGGGAGAAAGAATCCCAAGCAGGCTCCACACCCAGTGCAGATCCCAACATGGGGATTGATCCAAGACCATGACCTGAGCTGAAAGTTGGACACTTAACCGACAGAGCCACCCAGATGCCCCTAAAAATCCCTTTAAAACAGGGATACAAGTAAAGGATATAGCTGTTCATCAAAGCATTGCTAATTATTAGAACAATTTCTGTGATATATGTGTGTGTATAGAGAGAGTATCTGCAGTATATATACATATATACAGTATATATATATACACACTGAGTGTATATATATATATATACACAGTACAGCATATATATACACACACATATATCCCACATGAAAGAAATAGTTTCATGAATTATATAGCATATTTATTCTGAGTAATATATAATCACTAATTGTTTTAAAAGATGACACAATAAGAAACAATACAGAACTATATATATAGTATTATTACAACATTTTAACATTTTTTAGAGTAGTTTTAGATTTACCGAAACGATGTGAAGATAGTATAAAGAGTTTCTATATAATCCAAACCCAGTTTCTCCTATGGTTAACATTTTTCTTTGGCATGGTTCATCTGTCACAATTAGTGAACCCATACTGATACATTATTATGAACTAAAGTTCGTGCTTTCTTCAGATGTCCTGAGCTTTTCAAAAATGCCCTATCCTATTCCAGGACCTCGTCCAGGATACCACACAACACTTAGCCATCTTGTTTCCTTAAGCTCCCCTGGGCTATGACAGTTTCTCAGACTTCCCTTGTTATTGGTGGCCTTGACAGTTTCGAGGCATCCTCATCAAGGCATTTTCTAGAATGTTCCACCATCAGGATTTTTCTGATGTTTTTCTCACGATTACCCTGGGACGATAGGTTGGGGGGAGGAAGATCACAGAAGTGCTATTTCTAACAGTTCATGTAATAGAAGGCAGGAAAAAAAAAGGAAATAAAATGTTGATAATTAACTGGGGTTATGAGAGCCTGTGGATAATTTTTTTCTCCTCTACAATTTCTCCTCTATAATTATTTAAATCACCCTTTAAAATATTTCATTAAAACCACTGTTTATGACTGTATAAGGAAAACACCTAAAGAGAAACCATGTAGTTAAAAATGGAACAACAGCAGAAATATGTTCATTTGGTGACCCGCCTCCCCAGTTCAGGAAAGGGGTGGCTGTCCTTGTCTACCAGCTGCTGTCTCTCCTCCAGGTCACCAGCAGCCGTGCAATTAAGTTGACAGCTGCTGAAGGACTTCTAGGTACTGGCGCGTGTATTTAGGCTAAAGCTAGAGAGGGGGAAACTGGTCGGGGAGGCTCGTCATTCTCCCTGATATCTTTCTTGCATATAGGCCAACGTCTAACACCTTTATGGACACAAAAGGGAGAATTTGGCCCAGTAAATTCTCAGCTAGATGAAGGGAAGATGATGAACTATTAGGTGGCACAATAAAGCTAAAGACGGGCATAAATAGTATGATGTGATTTTTACAAAAAGATACAACATATACATCTCCAGCAAAACATATATATGTATTTTTTTTAAGTCTAGAAAGTATGCATTGGTCTATAATTTCCTGAGGGGAAGGAGAATTAAAAGGGAAGTTGTTTTTTGGTTGTTTCGTTTTTACTTTTTATACTAGCACAGTATAGAAACTTTACCATAAGCATCTTTTATTATAAAAAAGAGTTGTAAAGTATAAATAAGAGTTTTAGATTATAGAAAAGCTTTAAGCCAAAAATTCATCCATTTAAGAGTGAAATCAAGCACTATATACAAAAGAAGGCACAGTTCCAAAGAGTGAACCAAAACATGGAAGTTTCAATAAATTTCAAGCATGATGTACCAGGACTACAATTCTTCATTCACCTTTTAAGAACTTAAATGCCATATTTGTGTTGTTCCTTTTTTAAGCTGAAATTAAATGTAGCTGTCTATATTCCTTGCACCTCTCTCTCTCCCTATCATCTTAAGCAGGGTATTCGTGACAAGCCTAACCTCAGGGTTAGTGTTCAGATTTCTCAGGCTTAACTGAATTAGTTCACTCAGGCCTTTCAAACAGCTGCGTGTCTAAAAGCATCCAAGCATGAGGGCAATATGCCTACGTGTTCCTTCACTTTTTAACAAGCTGACGGGATACACAATCTTCAGGAGAATCTGTTAAGAAATCTGTTAAGAGTCCAACCCAGAAACGTAACACTAATCATTTCCACAGAGGCTCAGAGAGTGAATACTGTGTTCCTTATAATTTTATTCACAAACCTTACTTATTTCCAAGATGACTGGGCATCCCCTGGATTTAAAAACTGGCAAGGGAATTCAAATTTCTACCCAACTTAATTTCTTGGACTCCAAGCACTGCAGGCCTTTGTTCAAATACAAATAAATATGCTGATAGCGTATTTTATGCCTTTGTCCTTTCTTTCTGTCTCAGCACAATTTTATGAAACTGAATGTAGCAAAACAGAGTACCAAGGAAATTAAACACTAGAGGGTAAGTGTTGATGAGGATAAGAAGCTCAAGAAGGATTGAGTCCATGGCAGTGGCTAGCCCAAGGCAACTCAAGCAATTTCAGAATACAGGGCCTTGAGAGAATTCATTTTTGTAAGATATATAGTTCTATTTCCTAACTTTTGATGGTTCCTAGAAGAGTGGAATAAATAAAAGTGATTTATTAGAGAAACAAAAAAGCTCAGGAAAGAGCAGGCAGTTTTCTCCATATCAGACTGGAAGGTCCTGCATGACAAGATATTATCTCATATACAGGATATGCCTGTTCATAAGGAGGGTCTAGGGTAGTTTAGGGTTGGAAAAAAGAATCAAAGGCCATGCACTTGTGGGACATATGCCCAGCGTCTATGGGTCAATAACAGGTCTAACACACGCTCAGGTACGTGCAGAATCCAAGACACCTAGATCATCAATGTCCTAAGGGAACCTGACATGATAGTTACAAATCATCTCACATTTCACAAGTTCTTGATAAACTAAGGCAGATAAGACAACTGAATAGGTGACCAAAGCTTCAGAAGTACTTCTGATTTGCACGTGCAAGGAGGGGAAACTACCCATCCATGTCGCGTCAACGCTCATAGGTGGGTCCTAGCTCTAAATTCCAGTTCATTCTCCTTCGTCTCTCTGCACTTGTTTATTCAACCAAAGTTCATCTGGGTGTTATCTGATGCCAGCACCTGTGCTGGGTGCGGGATTTAGTGAGATTAATAAGCCGTGGGCTCTTCCTTCAAAGATATTAACATCTCCAAGAGGATAGCCTCTGTTTGGCCAGACTAATACCTTCTAAATCTCCTCCTCAAATTGTCTGAAAGACTACGCTTCTAGATTCTACAAAAATGGCAGCAGCAATGGAAGCAGTTTTTGAAATCTTCCTAAATCTTTCCACGAAAACAGAACAACAGATTACAAAACCAAAACTCGTGGGCTACATCCACAACAAAATAAGGTGAGAAAGTATCCTCTTGAATCCCAAAATGCAACTGGTTAGGTAAAGGTATATGTTGCTCACATAGAGCTACAAGACTTGCATGGTCTCTGGGTGCCTGGGTGGCTCAGTCATTTAAGCACCTGTCTCCGGCTCAGGTCATGATCCCAGGGTCCTGGGATCGAGTCCCGCACTGGGCTCCCTGCTCAGCGGGAGGCCTGCTTCTCCCTCTCCCTCTTCTGTTCCCCCTGCTTGTTCCCTCTCTCACTCTCTCTCAAATAAATAAACAAATCTTTTAAAAAGAGGGAAAAAAAGAAAAAGAAAAAAAGATTTGCATGGTCTCTGTATCACTGAATCACTCTGTATCACTTACTCACTCAATGGGGTGAGTAAGGAGCCTGGAGATCAGAGTAGTCAGCAGGTGCTCACTGAAGCCTGGCTGGCCACTCCGAGAAAAGCAGTGACACAGGCAGTTTTCCATCTACTCCAAAAGCAGGTAAGTGAGAGGGGCCCACTGTAAAGTCTAAGGGAAACTGCTCCCCCCAGGCCTCACATTCAAGATAGGAGCCCAACCTGATAAGAAACTGCTGTACATGGAATCGAACATGAGCCATAGGTAGGAGAAGAAAAGAGAAGGTCAGATAAAAGAGAAATAGGGAACCTGGCAGAGAATCTTGGAAAATAAACTAGGTCATTTTTTAACAGCTTTATAATGATATATAACTTACATAAACTCACCTTTTTTAAAGGTGTACAGTTCACTAGTTCTTAGTATGTTTCTGAAGTTGTGCAGCCATCACCATTACCCAATTTGGGAACAATTCCAACATCCCCCCAAAAAACCTGGTACCTATTTCCAGTCACACCTCCATGCCTCAACCTTCCCCCCATCTCCTCCAGCCCTACGAACCACTAATCTACTTTCTCTCGATGTACTTTCAACTATTTTGAACATGTTTATACAAATGGTGTTCTACACCATGTGGTCTTTGGTGACCAACTTCTTTCATGTTGCACTTTTTTTTTTTAACATTTTATTTATTTATTTGACAGAGAGAGATCACAAGTAGGACGAGAGGCAGGCAGAGAGAGAGGGAAGCAGGCTCCCCGCTGAGCAGAGAGCCCCCTGGGCTCAGTCCCAGGACCCTGGGATCATGACCTGAGCCAAAGGCAGAGGCTTTAACCCACTGAGCCACCCCGTCGCCCCCATGTTGCACTTTTTGAGGTTTATCTATGTTGTAGTATGTACTAGTAATTCATGAACTCCATTCCTTTTTGGGGGGAGGGCAAATAAGATTCCATTGCATGGATATACCACTTTTTTAACTGTTCATCGCTTGATGGACATTTGGGTTGTTTCTACCTTTTTTGGCTATGATGAATAATGCTGCTATGATATTCGTGTACAAGTTTCGTGTGCAGTATGCTTTCATTTCTCTCGGGTAGATACCTAGGAGTATCTGTTGAGCTGAACTGTTCACTCTGTTGAGTGAACTGTTGAGCCATATAATAACTCTATGTTTAACCTTTTGAGGAATTCCCAACTGTTTTCCATAGTGGCTGCACCATTTCACACTCCCACTAACAGTGTATGAGGGTTCCAATTAGTTCACTTCTTTATCAACACTGGTCATTGTCTTTTTTAAATTTGTTTTTTATTTTTTATTAACATATAATGTATTATTAGCTCCAGGGATACAGGTCTGTGAATCGCCAAGTTTACACACTTCACAGCACTCACCATAGCACATAACCTCAATGCCTTTTTTATTATAGCTCTTCTCTGGTAGGTGTCAGATAATATCTCGTGGTTCTGATTTGCATTTCTCTAATAGCAAATGATGTTGAGCATTTCTAAAGTGCTTATTCGCCATCTGCATATCTTTTTGGGAAAAATGTCTCTCAAATACCTTGTGCATTTTTTAATTGGATGATCTCTATTAATGAGTTGTAAGAATTCTTTATATACTGTGATTACAAGTCTCTTTAAATATATGATTTACATGGGTGCTTGGCTGACTGGGTCACTGGAGTATGCGACTCTTGATTTCAGGCTTATGAGTTCGAGCCCCACAATGGTTGTAGAGATTACTTAAAAATAAAATAAAATAAAATCTTTATATATATTATTTACAAACGTTTTCTCTACATTTGTGAGTTGTTCTTTCACTTTCTTGATGGTAAAAGTACATAGGGTTTTCTAATTTTTATGAGGTCCAACTTAATCAACCTTCCCGTTTGACCTCTGTATTTTGGGGGTCATACCTAAAACCCTTTGGCAAAGCCATGAAGATTTGCTGCAATGTCTTCTTCTAAGAATTTTATAGTTTTAATTCTTACATTTAGATCTATGATTCACTTTTTTAAAAAAGATTTTATTTATTTATTTGAGAGAGAAAGAGAGAGAGAAAGCAAGAAGAGACCGAGAGAGCCTGTTTATTGCCAGATGGAAATTTTAGGTCTTAATCATTTCACCGAGGGCAAAATCAACACACACACACACACAAATATATATAAAATGTCAGTTTTTAAGAAAGAGCTTTGGATCAGTTATCAGTCTTACCCTCAAGAAAACTTCCTGCGAAAGTACTTTGAGTATATAAATGTGTGTGTATATAATTATACACACATGTGTATTTTTATAAGGCTAGGAATGTACATGCAGAATCTTACCATTGTTCATATTACAGCGATGACTAGTTGTGGACATTTTTTTTCTCCTTATTTAATTTGTTTTTAATTTTTTCTGTAATGACCATGTACAACTTTTTTTCTAATTTTAAATTTTTTATTCATTTTTAAACAGTGTGTCTTCACTTCTGTCTGGGAAGTTCATCAACTGCCTCAATTTAAGGCTAGAACATAAAGGCTGAGTTCACAATTACAGTGTTATCCAATTTAGCAGTTTTAGCAAATTTTATTTCTTTTCCAGTGTGGATTTATTTAAAAATACTCATTAAGGATCCCCCCTGCTTCAAATATTGTGGTTGAGAGATAATTTAAAGTATTTGGGCCTCTCTTGAATTTTCACAAGTTGGTTTAGTTCACTCCAGTTTGAAGTATACAGTTTGATTCAAAGTCATCTTTGGTGAAGTTTTATAGTAAAACGAAGAGAATCCTACATATGATTTGAAAACATTCAGCTGCCTGCAAAGACCTTCAAAGAGATCATGAACGTTCTCCGCCATCTCAGCTTCTCTTTAGATATTTATGTAACCTCAATTAACAAATTTTGCAAACCCCTTTCTAGATAGCTATAAAAGTTCCTTCTAATCTTAGGATGTTAAATACTAGCGTCGATTTATACTTGTCTTGCTGTATCACCTCTGGAGGAAATGAATCCAATGGAAAACTTTTAAACATTCTGATCCACTTCACAGAAGCTAGAAAGCCCCAGGATTTTTAAATTTGTTCACCAAATCCATGCTCGTTTATTCTATCCTGATTTGCCACAGACCTAAAACCCAGTTGCCTACTTTGTACAAAGGAAATGCCAACCCTCTCAGAGTACTATTGTGAGGTTTAAGTAAGCTAATACATATAATGCTTTTTTTTTTTTAGATTTTATTTATTTATCTGACAGACAAAGATCATAAGTAGACAGAGAGACAGGCAGAGACAGAGGAGGAAGCAGGCTCCCTGCAGAGCAGAGAGTCCAATGTGGGGCTCGATCCCAGGACCCCAAGATCATGACCTGAGCCGAAGGCAGAGGCTCTAACCCATTGAGCCACCCAGGCGCCCCTAATATATATGATGCTCTTAACACAGTGCACGCTCATGAAGTCACTCAGTAAATGTTAGCTCCAATGAGTAATATTTAATACATGTTAAAGCTTTTCCAAATTATGCCTCTCTCCCCCTTTCAGACTAAAATTTCCTAAGCTTTCCGGTCTGTCTTCCACCATGACCTACCTAAACCACATACACCATGATGCGTAAGTAGCTCAGGTGTGGACACATCTCAGTATTATACACATCAAAGAACAATGTGTCTTTTGTCTCCTTCTCCTCAGCTGACCCTTAAATACTGCAACCCATAACCCTAGTGAACTATGCCCCAAATAAACTAAGTCCCAGTGAAGATTAGAGGTCAAAACTATAAATAAACTCCACACTCATGCTATTTGCCTAAGAAGATGGGTGATGGCCCACGGCATTGGCAAACACCACAACGTGGTATGCAGTGTTATATTTAGTTACCAAAAACTTAAAACATGCTATTTTGTTTGTTTTTCAGAGACATCACACAGAAACCAAAAGGGAAAATAACTACCTTAGAAATACTGAAGGAGGGGTGCCTAAGTGGCTCAACGGGTTATGCCTCTGCCTTCAGTTCAGGTATGATGTCAGGGTCCTGGGATCCAGCCCCACATTGGGCTCCCTGCTCAGCGGGGAGCCTGCTTCCCCCTCCCCCTCTGCCTGCCTCTCTGCCTACTTGTGATCTCTCTCTCTCTCTGTCAAATAAATAAATAAAATCTTAAAAAAAAAAAAAAAGAAAGAAAGAAATACTGAAGGAGAAAAAAAAAGGAAGAATGAAAGAGGAAATGCACAACCTACATTCCCTACATTCTAAGCATCGATATAAAATATTTTAACCAATTTCAAATGCCAAACACTTCACACCAGACCATGAATCCAAGTGGGAAACACTATATCAAGCTATGGAGATAAAGAAGCCAGAAGTACCCTAACACCATGCCACATATTTTACAACAAATGATATAAATTCTGTACTCCACAACTGTTCCTTTGCTTTACTGAGCCCAAAAGGCAAGCATATGGCAAATATGACAACTTGAATTCTAATGCAGATCATCAGAATGAAGTGAAATACACAATACCATTCTTTCTACTCTTACAGTGTAATTTAACGAAATGGAACTAGTTACTACTCAGTATGAAATAGGCGTTCTTATGTAAAACCCAACTAATAGTACCAATATTAGAGTTGATACAATTATATATCGATATGTGATAATATACTATCAAGGCTTCTGCCCCATGGAGAGGCCTCACAAACCCACGAACATATGGGGGAAAGGATGTTTTCCAAAATGCTTCAGAGCTGGGACCATTTGGCTAGTGGTTCAAAGGAACAATAGTGAAATTGTATAAAGCCACAATAACCACCCTACTTATTGAGCCAAGTGACTACAGGATGCTTATGGTATCATTAAGACTTCTGGGGTTCAAAATGCACTGCCTCTAATGGCAATGATAAATTTATTTAATCCTATAAATTTTCAGAAGTGTAAGGATCAATCGGTTAGTTTGCCAGGGGATATACTTGGTATTTTATGTGAGAGAGGAAGGATTCTAGGCCTAGGCCAATGGACAATCCCAACTGAGTTCTGGGTAATGCCATAAAAATATCTGACTTTATGAAACAAAGACTAGCAGAAAGACTCCATAGAAAATCTTAGTAAAGGGCACATAAATCTCTTCCAACATACAGAAATCCAGAGGCATCACAGAGGAGTTCTCAATACAGTGAACTAAAAAGTGAATTGCTTACAAAGTCACACTGAGAAGTTCAGACCACAATCTATAAGCGCAAGGAACTACCCACTGAAAGTATTTTAGTATGCTGCATTGATGGAAGTACCTTAGGATCATTAATCTGACCATGAGCTAGATCAACTAAACTGTGTGTGTGTGTGTGTGTGTGTGTGTGTGTGTGTGTGTGTGTGTGTGTGCTTACACACACAGGCAGGATATGAAGAGGGCATTGGTATGTGAGTGTGATGTGAGTGTGGTGTGGTCTGTGTGAGTGTAGAATTGTGCTGTGTGTGTGTTGAGGAAGAGAAAATAGAAGAAGTTAGACCTGTTAGGATGCCATGTCAATAACCAGATATGAGGTGATCCAGTTTCGAGGTAACAACTCGGAGGTGGAAAGGAAGACATGTATACAGAGGCCATTCAAAGTCAACAATGCCAAGACTGTGCGACTACAGGGGTCGAAAGAAAGAAAATCAAAGGTAAAGTATGAGACTTGAGGTAGATCATTGAATTACTACCATAATTTGAAAGGGGGATGTCAGGAGAAATAATCATGATTTTAAAAGATAAACTGGTTTGGGCGCCTAGATGGCTCAGTTGGTTAAGCATCTGCCTTTGACTCAGGTCATGACTCCAGAGTCCTGGGATTGAGTCCTGCATTAGACTCCTTGCTCAGCGGGGAGTCTGCTTCTCCCTCTCCCTCTGCCTGCTGCTCCCCCTGCTTGTTCTCTCTCTCTCTCTCTCTCAAATAAATAAATAAAATCTTTTTTAAAAAGGTGAATGGTTTTAAAGACTTTATTTGTTGATGTATTTTGGAAGGTGGGGGGAGGAGCAGAGGAAGAAGGACAAGTAGACTCCATGGTGAGTGTGGAGCCCAATGCAGAGCTTGATCTCAAGACCCTGAGTCATGACCTGATCCACAATCAAGAGTCATCAGGTGCTTAACCACTCAAATGTCCCTAAAAGATGAGCTGGTTGCAGACATACCTAGATTGGAGTGACATAAGACATCCAGTCACCAGCACAGGAGGCAGGTGTGATGCAGAGTCCCAGCAACTA
The DNA here is from genome assembly GCF_963455335.1 of Martes martes. Taxonomy (NCBI): domain Eukaryota; kingdom Metazoa; phylum Chordata; class Mammalia; order Carnivora; family Mustelidae; genus Martes; species Martes martes. The sequence goes on along the minus strand of NC_137890.1, from coordinate 31,606,080 downwards.
CAGAACTGCGGAGAATCTCTGACACTTAAAAAAAGTATTCAATAGATGACATTTCCATCACAGGTGATTAAACTGTCTGCAAAAACAAACTCATCAAGCCATTTTGCATAGGCATACCACCTGAGAGTACAACTGACCCTTGAACAACACAGCTCTGAGCTGTGTGGGTTCGCTTATACACAGATATTTTTACAGGACAGTATTGCAAACATGTTTTCTCTCCCTTAGGGTTTTCTTAATAGCATTTTCTTTTCTCTAGCTTACTTTACTGTTAGAATACGGTATATGATAGATATACAAAATATGTGTTAATTGACTTTTTGTGTTATTGATAAGGTTTCGGGTCAACAGGAGGCTGTTAGTAGCTAATATTTGGAGGAATCAAGAATTACATGTGTGGGGCACCTGGGTGGCTCAGTCGGTTAAGCATCGGCCTTCAGCTCAGGTCATGATCCCAGAGTCCCAGGATCAAGTCCCACATCAGGCTCCCAGGTCCACAGGAAGTCTGCTTCTCCCTCTGACCTCCTCCCCTCTTATGCTCTCTCTCACTCTCTCTCTCTCAAATAAATTAAAAAAGTCTTTAAAAAAAAAAAAAAGGAAGTAGACTTTGTACAGATTAAAAAGTAACCACCAGTTCATTAGCAGTGACAAATACACCATGCCAAAGTAAAAGTTTAACGACAGAGGAAGCTGGGCATGAAGTATGTAGGAAATCTCTGTATTATCTCTGTCACTTTTCTATGAATCCAAAGCTAAAATTAAAAGTTTCTTTTAAAAAAAGTAATCACTGTCCTTTTTTTTTTGCCTTTTAAGATTTTATTTATTTATTTTTTATTTTTTTAAAGATTTTATTTATTTGACAGAGAGAGAGATCACAAGTAGGCGGAGAGGCAGGCAGAGAGAGGAGGAAGCAGGCTCCCCACTGAGCAGAGAGCCCCATGTGGGGCTCGATCCCAGGACCCTGGGATCATGACCTGAGCCGAAAGCAGAGGCTTAACCCACTGAGCCACCCAGGCGCCCCGAGATTTTATTTATTTATTTGACAGAGAGAGACACACAGAGAGGGAACAGAAGCAGGGGAATGGGAGAGGGAGAAGCAGGCTTCCCGCCAAGCAGGGAGCCCGATGCAGGGCTCGATCCCAGGAGGCTGGAATCATGACCTGAGCCGAAGGCAGACGCTTAACAACTGAGCCACCCAAGCGCCCTCTTTCTTTTTTTTTTTTTTTTTTTTTGCTTTTTAATTAAAGATCACATTTTGCTTAATCTCACAAGGAACTATTTATTCACTACCTATATGTCAAACAAATGGATCTTTGGCTCTGTATAATTCCCAGAGATGACTAAGGAATCATTTCTCTCAACTTGCCAAGCTCCCACACACAAGGAGCTCAAGAGAAGAGGGAGAGAAAACATAAGAACCAGGGCACTGAAAAAGCAATATGCAAAACCATAAAGCAACTTTTTTCCTCTTCTCAAACACCCCTATAAATCCTCTCTGCCAGGCTAAATCTTCCTTGGGCCCTGGATTAAATCTAAGGTGGACCCCCCTAGTGGGGTGCCACGTGTTGGATAATAAAAAGTCCCTAAAGCAGTCTCAGTTCTGTCATTAAATACCCAGTTCGTGTAAAAACCAAACGCTGGACTTCATGTAAAACTAGAGCATCGTGGCCAGCAGATCTCCCCAGCCCCCTATTGGCTGATGAGCAGTTGCTTCTAACCCCACTGGAAAGGTACAGGGAGAGCAAGTTCTAATGCCCAGCAAGAATCTGCTCTGGTTTGCTGTGCACACACTCAAAGCTGCCTGCTCCACCCACAGGTGGGTGCCCTGCCCCATCTCTGACCAGCATGAATGCACCTTCTCTCACTAGTCACCTACAGATTCCTCTGGCCCACTGTCAGCAGGGGAAAGAGTTACTTCCCATCTACTGTCTGCCATTGGCTACAACATACAGCTTCTTCCCCTTTAGATTTCTCTGGCATGACTGATGCACGGTCCCCTCTGCTCCTCCCAAGCTCTAGGACACACTCATCAGGCTCTCCCTGCCACCCAGTTGCTGAGATGGGGCTCACAACACACTAGCCACATCATCTCCCTCTAATTTCCAAATCACCTACCACCCAGCCAGCCTCATCTACAGGCTGAAGGTGGGTGCTGAGCTGGGATTCCCAAACCTGTGTTCCACACCCCACCCTTAGCAAGCCCTGCTTAGGTGCAGCTTTGGACCATGAGAGTAATGGGCACATAGGACCTCAGTCAAACTGAATGTCATTTTATCACCTTGTTAGAATGAGGACACTAGAGAGAAGTCAAGAGCTATAAAAACAAAAACCCTGTATGGTTTCAGAACAGATGCTGCTTCTGCCTTAGGGAACTGAGAAAGACTTGACCAAAGGCCTAGCTTTGAGGACAAGACTTTAAACTCATCAAGACCAGTAAGCGTAGAGGAGTAACAGTTAAGCATAGAGGAGTCAGAAGACAGGGAGCATCCAATGAAAGCTAAGGCTTCCTTTGGGGCACAACTCTGGCTTTTTTTTTTTTTTCTTTTCCCCAGAAAGGTAAGAATTAATATATGGAAACATATTTTAACTGGTGGTATTTATTTTTATTCCAATGATTCATGTGTTACTAGGCCTTATAAATAAATACCACAGAAGGGTGCCTGGTTTGTTCACCTTTTAGTTCCAACTCAGAATGACAGATAAACTCAGAAATCAGATCTAGGTTCAAATCTTGCCAATTACTAGTTATGTGACCTTGATTAAGTTACATAATCTCTTCCACAACTGTCAATATGATAATGACACTGACACCACAGGGCAGATACCAAAATTAAATGGACATATGTATTAATCACCAACCCATGTATATGGGATGTATATGGGATATAATAAATTGCCTTGATATATTGACTACTGTATTTTTATTATTGTTATTATCATCATCATTATTGTTAAGGATACTAAAAATTACATATTCCTTCTGGAATCATAAAATGTTAGACCTGGTGAGGACTAACCTAAAAATAATCGAGTAGGATTCATTTGAACTTAAGTTAATCTAATTTCTAAATTTTAAAGATCCAATAAAAAAAATAATAAAAATTCAATGTTTGAGTGCTCGATTTTTGTCACTGTCAATACTGAGCCCAAGATACAATGTTGAAGATACCACAATATTTATCTTCACCGTCTTTGGGGAAGTCAAAATCGGAAAAACAAATTGTCATGAAACAGTGGAAAGACTAAATGAGAATCTAGATGGAGGGACAATCACTTCTCATGCAGGAAAGACGATAGGTCTGGGAGCAAGTGGCATCTGACCTGGGGAGCTGGGTCCTAAAGCATAAGTAGGATTCTGCCAATGAGCAATGGGGAGGCCTGAATCCCTAGCAAAGAAAAACTCAGAAGCAATGAGACATATGTTTACCTATTAGGCCAAAATCTTGTAAGTTAACCCAAGAAATGACCCCTTTCTGTTTCAAAGAAATCTGTATTTTTTAAATAGAATACATGCATGGTTGCCAGCGATGGGGGTAGGGAGGTCAGCAAAATGGATGAAGGTGATCCAAAGGTACAAACTTCCAGTTATGAAATAATAAGTTATGAGATGTACAGCAAGGTGACCATAGCTAGTAATACTGTATTGTCTATTTGAAAGCTGCCAAGAGAGCAAATCTTGAAAGTAGCAATTACAAGGAAAAAAACCTGTAACTCTATACAGTGCTGGATATTCAACTAGACTTACTGTGGTGATCATTTCGTGATATATACTACCATGTTGTAAGCCTGAAACTACTATAATGTTGTATGTCAATTATACCTCAATAAAAATAGGGAGAATACTTGCTATCTAAATATATTTTTACTGGGGCGTCTGGGTGGCTCAGTGGGTTGAGCCTCTGCCTTTGGCTCAGATAATGATCTCAGGGTCCTGGGATCGATCCCCGAATCCGGCTCTCTGCTCAGTGGAGAGCCTGCTTCTCCCTCTCTCTCTGCCTGCCTCTCTGCCTACTTGTGATCTCTCTCTCTGTCAAATAAATAAAATCTTTTAAAAAAACCAGATATTTATTATTTCAAACAATGTGAAAGTGAAAAGTAACACAAATACACAGCCTTATAACAAAATTGCTAAAAATTTGTCTCAGATCAGTTAGCTCTAACACTTCCTTTCAAAAGCTCGTCCTTCTTCCATTTTTGAACTCACAGAGGTTCTAAAATCTCCAGTGCTGTATCCAAATTATGTACTCCCTACCCCTTCTACACCCCCACACTAACATACACATTGACCCTGTTTCCAGTACAGCAGCAGTGCTGGTTAGAGCCATAGTTGGCTAGAAGGCTGGGGCGGGGTGAGCAGCCGCTCACATGTGGGGTCATTGGGTGGCATAACTCCAAAAGGGCTCAGGCTCCCTGACCTACAAGTTTGCTTCTGAGAGCTTCTCGTTCTCTCTCCCTGTGTTTTTTTCTTCCGCCTCTCTCTCCCATGCATGAACAGATACTATAATTGTTAATAACTCAAGGCACTTTTATAGTAATTAAAGTTAAAATAGAACCTTTACTTCAGGAGCCCCTTTCCTATGCAATTAATTTTACAATTTCCTCAGATAATTACTAAAGAAAGTTTTGCTAGAGCTTATTTTGCTAGTCAAGTTCTGGCGCAACCTAATAAGTGATTTTAAGCAATCATCTGACCTCTTTACAGTTCTGCCCTCTTCCCATTCCAGCGCTGCCAGGAATACCAAAAAAAAAAAAAAAAAGTTGAAGTTTCGTACAACACCCTACACCCTATTCCTTGGATACTTCCTGAAAATGTCTTTACCTACTTCAAATCACAGATTTTACCACCTTTTTAGTGTTAGCCACCTATCACTAGCAACAGACCAAAAGAAGGCAAGTACCTTAGCTCAGATTAAGCATACCTCCAAGTTATATGGGAAAAGCTATTAAAAAGAACACTGAGGAAAAATAAACTTCCAAATAATCTAATAGATGTTTTCTTATATTACAATAGGAAATGAATGAGAATAAAAGGGTTTATGACGATTGACAGTCTTCCAAAGGATGAGGCTGACCCTGATCATACATTAACCTGGTTTCCTGGCCAAGGCCCCCTTCTGTATGTTGGTACATTTGGGACATCACAAATTTCATTAAATCCAAAAATCTTTACTGAATGCTTACCATGTACATGATACTGCTACATGCTATGGGGAATATAAAAAATAAATGAAATGAATATACTGTCTCTCCTCAAGGGTAATAAAATCCATACAAATAATCACAGAATACCAAATGTGATAAGCACTAAAAGAACATTATGCCACTGGCAGAGATTTCTGGAAGGATGAGAAGACCTCATGCAGAAAGAGGCATGAGAGCTAGATTTTAAAGAAAGCGCAGGATTTCACTGGGCAGAAATGGGAAGAAATCTGCATTAACGAATAGAAAGAAGGAGGAGAGGAAAGAATGCATTTGAAGAATGGCAAGTAACACATTTTGGCAGCAACAGGATAGGCCAGGGGAGGTCAAAGGGCCTGGATCTGGAAAATTCCTCAGGAAGGGGTGGGCAGAGCAGTGGAAACCAGAATGGAGAAAAGACTTCTCTTATGTGAGAGACACATGACCCCAGACAAGTTCCAATGAATGAAGCTGCCACTGCTTACCTGCTGTAGCTAGCCTTCTCATTATGTGGCCTCTGCAAAGATGAGAGAGTAGTAGAAGTGGTCAGATATATGGGTTGAGGGGGGCGCCTGGGTGGCTCAGTGGGTTAAAGCCTCTGCCTTCAGCTCAGGTCATGGTCCCAGGGTCCTGGGATCTAGCCCCACATCGGGCTCTCTGCTCCACAGGGGGCCTGCTTCCCACCCCTCTCTCTCTGCCTGCCTCTCTGCCTACTTGTGATCTCTATCTGTCAAATAAATAAATAAAATCTTTAATATATATATATATATATGGGTTGATTTATAGTATGTAAATCATAAATATGGGGTCAGCATAAGTTTCAGATTTTTAAAGGTCTGAATTTTTTTTTATTGTTTTTAAGATTTTATTTATTTGTTTATTTATTTATTTGAAGAGAGAGAGCCAGAGCCCAAGCAGGGTGAGGGTCAGAGTGAGAAGCAGACTCTCCACTGTGCAGGAAGCCCAATGTGGGACTCAGTCTCGGGACTCTGGATCATGACCTGAGCCGAAGACTTACCGACTTACCGACTACACCACCCAAGCGCCCCAGGTCTGAATTTCTTTTAGAGTACTGCTTTAGTGAGTCCTGGACAAGACCTACCTGCCCATCCTTCCTTCTGTAGTTTGAAACTACCTGGGTCTCAGGTGGGTATCTGGTGAGGCAAATAAGCAAGAAATGTGCCAGGGCCGAAAGCAACCTGAAACACAGATACCTCTATTTTCAAGAAGTTAAGCAGGAATTCTAATCAGATTGCTACTAAAGCTTCTTTTTTTTTTTTTTAAGATTTTATTTATTTATTAGACACAGAGAGAGAGATCACAAATAGGCAGAGAGAGAGGGGGAAGCAGGCTCCCCGCCGAGCAGAGAGCCCAGTGCTGGGCTGGATCCCAGGACCCTGAGATCATGACCTGAGCCAAAGGCAGAGGCTTAACCCACTGAGCCACCCAGGCACCCCACTATTACAGCTTCTTGAAACGCAATCAGAAATAACAAAGATTTTCAAATAATCCCACACAACTATGCCTTGTGAGATCGATATGAATCCTACCCAACAATAATTTAATAAATTACATCTAATAGACTGGAGGGTGCAAGATGCCATGGGGACAGGAAGACAAAGGCCCAAGAAAACAGAAAAGCAGGAAATCTTTCAGAAGAGAACACATTTGACAGAAGACAGGTAGCATCTGTAAGAATTGAAGAAATCCTCTAGAAATGGACCTTGAGTGCACAACATGCAAAGCAGTTGTGAAAATTAAGAATGATTTAAGCAGATTTACACCTGGTAATCAAAAGCCCAATCTTATCCATTCCCACACTCAACAGATGAAAACATCTCTCTTCGGTTCAAAATCCAGATGTTTAATTAACAGAAACCATACCCACACATGCAAAACAAAGCACTAATAAAATCCTGGCAGTCTTTGCTTTTGGATCCCCAAGCTTCTTTCAGAGAAACGACAGAGAACAACCAGATGGCACCCCCACACTGAGGCATTGAGCTGCTTCTACAAATCCCACGGTGGCACAAACGGTGTCTTAGGACGGTGACAATAAGATGAACCACTTTTTTCACAAAGCCTTTTCAGATGCTTCTGGCCAGCCGCGTACCTCTCCATCGGCGGGAATGTTGCTGTACTTGGTGGGGTCTCTCCGACCCTATTTCTAACCTAACTGTTTAATCTTATTTCCCAACTGGGTTCACAAAAATCCTCAAGGACAGAAGCTGGGTCACACTCACCTCTCCAAGCTGTAAGGGCCTGGCACAGACTTCTCAGAAATTTCTCAGTGAATTGGAAGCCCTGTTACTAAATCTCTCTTTGGGGAATATTTATACATGCTTTCCTGTTACAAAATGTCCTGTAACAAGGACTCCAAAATAATTATTTTTACTAAGAACAATGACACTTCAAAGGAACGCTAGCGATAAGTCTATTGGTAGGGTGAATGGTCTTGCAGGAAAAACATGATATGAATCAGCATATCACAGAGCAGTCAAAGAAAACTTCTCTAACAAATTGTGTTTTCAGTAAAACAATTTTGGGCTTCAACATGCACCTCATTTCCTTCAGTATTAAAAACAAGTAAGGAAGTACTTTGAAGGTGACAACTTTCAGGGCACCTGGGTGGCTCAGTGTTGGTTAAGCCTCTGCCTTTGGCTAGGGTCATGATCTCAGGGTCCTGGGATCGAGCCCCGAATCCGGCTCTCTGCTCAGTGGGGAGCCTGCTTCCCCCTCTCTCTCTGCCTGCCTCTCTGCCAACTTGTGATCTCTCTGTCAAATAAATAAATAAAATCTTAAAAAAAAAAGTGACAACTTTCTCAGCAAAAGACAACAATATTTAAGTCTATAAAAGATACTTGTGTGTTCTAAAGTTTCACTTTTGTGGCTTAGCGTCATCACTGATATTGGGATAAATCAACCATATACGTTCTTTGTTCTTCTATTTTATTCAGTGTTCTATGAAAGTATTCTCTGCCCCCGTGGGTACATGGCATACAAAGAATGTGCCTTAAAGTACACACATAGTGAATTAAATACTGTCTTTAATGTACCCATTGTAATATACATGGACCTGATATCCAGACATTAGTGTTCCTGCTCCACGTTGTAAAATCCTGAGCAAAGACGAGTGCATGCGTCCCATGATCTTATGGAGCTCCCTGGGATGCGGTCTGAAAAATAGTCTTAAGAGAAAAAAAAAAAAAAAACACTCAAAATAATTCTGGCCTGGGGGCACCTGGGTGGCTCAGTGGGTTAAAGCTTCTGCCTTCGGCTCAGGTCATGATCTCAGGGTCATGGGATCGAGCCCTACATCGGGCTCTCTGCTCAGCGGGGAGCCTGCTTCCGCCTCTCTCTTCTCTGACTGCCTCTCTGCCTACTTGTGATCTCTGTCATATAAATAAATAAAATCTTAAAAAATTAAAAAAAAAAAATAATTCCGGCCTGAACTTGGAAGGCCCCTGCTTTTGTGGCAGCCACAGGATCACATCAGAGAGTATCCAGAGCCCTTTCCTTTCTCATAACCAAGATGAGACACTGAAGCAAACAGCCCTAGATATGATTTCATTTATCTCCGTTTTACAATACCTTTTGATAAGCGCATTCCCTTTCTGTCAAGCAAGGATTCATTTAATCACTTAAAATGGAAAATTCATTACTTTGCTATCAGAAAAAGTCTTGAGAATATTGAGAATTCCTACCATTAAGCTGTTCATTATCGAAGAAAATTCTCTAAAAAAATTCAATCTTTTACAATATTTAAAACCATCTTTTCTTAAACCTGCTGTCCTTCTGTCACACGTTTATTTATTGAATCAACTTTCACAGCCGTGCCGGAAAGACTGTGCAAAGAATCTTCTCTGAACATTTATGTTAAAGGTAACATCAAGGCAGTGTGTCTCCTAATAAAGATAGTCACAGGGAAAAATTGCATTTTTCTAATAAAAATGGGGATGGGGGACTCCCCAATGTATTTTTAAATGTCACAGAATACTTAGCAGATCTTTACTTTGATCATTTGTTGATACAAGCAAATAGCGAACTCCATCAAGTATTCAGGTACTTTTGGATTTTAAAATGGATTTTTGCCATAGTTTTTCATCAGTTTGTATGTCTAGCCACCATCTATTTACCAATTCTCTGTTAATTTACCTTACAGTTTTTATTCAAATTAAACTTAAAAAAAATCAGGCCAATTTTAGAGCTGCATTCTTGATTAGTTAGGATAAATGACCCAGTTGACAAAAAAACATACTATAATGGCATTATACCAGAGCCAATCTAGGCCGGGGGGCTGGGGGAGACATTTCAAAAAGCAAAGAAACTCTTAATTGGAAATAAAAAACATCAGCCCAAGCTAATCACAGACTAGGTCTAAATAGAGAGCTGGTATTTGCCCTCTGTCAGTTGCTACAGTTTTATTGTCATATACCCATATTAATGTTTAATGTATATAAATATCTATATATTTGGGGCACATGGGTGGCTCAGTTGGTGAAGCGACTGCCTTTGGCTCAGGTCATGATCCCAGGGTCCTGGGATCAAGCCCCACATTGGGCTCCCTGCTCAGCAGGGAGCCTGCTTCTCCCTCTCCCTCTGCCTACTACTCTGTCTGCTTATGCTTGCTCTCTTGGGTCAAATAAATAAATAAAATTTAATTATATATATGTATATATATTTAAGTGTTTATCTGTTTGAAGCTAATTGATAACTTTTAGGAAAATATCTCAGTAAATTTATATATAATTTATTTCTAAAAGAAATAACATTCTAAAAGAAAGAACATTCCTATAAAAGCTTTCCTACGTTGAAATGGTGTAAAGAAAAGAAGCGATTACCACTCATGTATATGGAAAAGTATATGAGTGTTCCCAGGCAAAACAATTAATCTCTCTCAGGTTTTCCAGATACTTTGGGACACATCTTGCCAGTAGATGCACACAATAAGTCAAGAAAAAGCACAGAAGCTCAGAGACACTGCTCAAAGTTGCAGCATCATGATGCTGAGATGCAGAGTGTGGTTTCCCAGGAAGGAGCCTGGGGGAATCATTGTTGCTCAGGGTACAGGCTGCCTCTGGGAGGGCTTCCTGCAGGACAGCGCTCAATGCTATTTTCCGTTTTTGCCTTTTGCCATGAAAACAAAAATCCTCTTCAGATTTCTTTCAGTTGGCAGAAACAGGTGCTCATGTAGGTCTTTCATAAAAGCAAGGTGGCATGATGGGATCTTTGGAAAAGTGGTCGATACCTCATATTTGCCCCCATTATGACATTAGTAAAAGCACAAGAAGTGCTGTCTTTTTTAACAAGAGGTGGTTTGTTAGGACTAACACCTTGCTGCTGAAGTTGTAATTTAAGAGAGAGTTTTTTCTTAGCATAGAAGGAGAGAAAACGCAGTAAAGCTATAAAAAGCAAGGAAGAGATTGAGTAACCAAGTTGGAGGGGGAACAAACCCAAGCAGGTGAACCCATCAATCAATTCCAGACATTAATTGCTCTACTAATTCCAGGTACTAAAGGCTGAGAAAGGAAGTTTTCTCTACAAGAGTCTACAGTAACTACATAGCTTCTATTTCTGTTTAATCTCCATCTGAAGGCCATTCTAGTATAATCCCTTTTTTTTTGGGGGGGGGACATCTTCTCTGCTCTATTCCTATACCACAAGTGTTATGGTTGAAGCTACAGAAAACAGTCACTTAATAAACTTTAAAACTTTTAATTATATTGTTTTTAAGTGCTTTTTAAAAATTTTTTTAAAAGATTTCATTTCTTTCTTTATTTGTCAGGAGCAAGCATGACAGGGGGAGCAGCAGAGCCAGAGGGAGAAGCAGACTCCCTGCTGAACAAGAAGCCTGGATGTGGGACTCATCCCAGGACCCTGGGATCATGACCTGAGTGTCAAAGGCAGACACTTAACCAACTGAAACACCCAGGCATCCTCTTTTGTTTTTGTTGTTGTTGTTGTTGTTGTTTTAAGATTTTATTTAGGTACGCCTGAGTGGCTCAGTTGATTAAACGGCTGCCTTCGGCTCAGGTCATGATCCCAGCGTCCTGGGATCGAGTCCCGCGTCGGGCTCCTTGCTCAACGGGGAGCCTGCTTCTCCCTCTGCCTCTGTCTGCCACTCTGTCTGCCTGTGCTCCGCTCTCTCTCTCTCTCTGACAAATAAATAAACAAAATTTAAAAAAAAAGATTTTATTTATTTATTTGACAGAGAGAGAGGTCACAAGTAGGCAGAGAGAGAGGGAAGCAGGCTCCCCACTGAGCAGAGAGCCCGATGCAGGGCTCGATCCCAGGACCCTGAGATCATGACCTGAGCCAAAGGCAGAGGCTTAACCCACTGAGCCACCTAAGCGCACCCCAGGCATCCTCTTTTAAGTGCTTTTTAAAAAATCACTTTAGGTAACGCTGAAGTCAAATTATGTTTTCAAAATTAACATTGTGAGTGATTCCTATTAACAATTTCACAGGAAGCATGCCTACAGCCAATAACTGGGAAGGCAGATCAACTTTTTGTTATGACTGGCCAGTGTAACCCTGTGACTCTAGACCTATTAAGATAAATGCCTACAAATCAGAGCGTTCTTTTCTTTTTCACCTCCGATTTAAGCTCATTTATTGACAACAACCAGCATGAGAGTCTCAGAACCACCTGGGCACTGGCTCAGCTTCTCACCTGGTGGGGCAGACGCCTACACAGGCTTGGAAGTGGCCTCCAACAACCCAATGTCTGATGTCCCAAAACTAGAAAGTAGAAAGAACAAATATCCACGAAACACTGACTTTTAGGTACCATGTATATCAACATTATCAAAACAGACCTTCAGAGCAGCTCATGGACCTCACATGGCTGTCGTGCCCCACCCCCACCCCCAGAGCTGGAGGGGTCTGCATGGAGACCTGAGTCCCACTAGCTCCCCCCAGTCCTTCAAACACACAGCTTTCCCGCATGGCCCTTATTAGATTTGTCAGGGTTGGCACCACGGGTCTCCCTTGTCTTTGCTTCTGCCCCAGCATTTACACCAATGCTTTATTCACTCTTTAAGTGAAAAATAGGCACTTCTGTTCTCTTTTGTTCTGAGTTGCTTAGGGAGCAAAAATAAAATGTCAAACTATTTCTCTCATAATAATTAATTTTGTGAACTATTATTAATCAACTTGTATGCACCGTAGGAAATATTCCTCTAACGCTTTATCAACAGGAAAAGGGCTGAAGGAAAAAATAGACTGTAAGAGTACAAACTATAAAAATAAAGTCAGGAGGGATGCCTGGGTGGCTCAGTCTGTTAAGCGTCCAACTCCTGACTTCCAGTCAGGTCATGATCTCAGGGTCGGGAGATCTAGGCTCACATGGGGCTCTGCTCTGGGTGTAGAACCTGCTGAAAGTTTTCTTTCTCCCTCTCCCTCTGCTCTCCTCCCTCCCTCTCCAAAATAAAACAAAATAAAGTCAGGAAATAAGTATTTAATATTTGGTATTAAACAAGAGAAAACTTAAGTGTTTATACCTTGTATTCTCTACAGGTACAAATGCTTGGAGGAGATCTAAAAATGCAGCCTTAGTAATGGAGAGCTTAGACACTGTGGGGTTTGTTTATTATGGCTTGGGAGGGGTTTGGGGGGAGGAGGGCAACAGATAAAGTAAGCATGTATACATATACAGTATACATGCTTCATCTCAAGAGACCGATCTCAAACATATCTGCTTTATACCATTCTACACTAAGGCCCAATGTTAACTACCAAATCAGACTTGCAAGGAAAAAAGGTCAAAAATTTACCTAGAAAACTCTCATATGTTTTACATACCCTTCCATCACATTTCTATCCCACCCTTACTTTTTAAAATCATATATATAATCACTAAGAACTGGAAAACTGGTATAATAGTGTTTGTTGATCTGAATCTGCACTAGACTTTTCCAGAAAAACAAGGAATTAATGTATAATGTGTATAATGTATATAATGTATAATGTATAATTCAGCTCTTGTGAATAAAAACAATATCCCTGTGAGCTAAATCACCCCATGTGTAGAACCAGGGGACGAAACACAACAGAAAGGAAAAATATAATGGGCACACGAAGAACAATTTTCCTCCAAAGTGGATTCCGGTGACATAATTCCCTGGACTGGTTGATTTGTCCATTTAGAAATGGAGCCACACTGCGCTGAGGCAGCATTACAAAACTCTTTGCCTTCTTGGACAAGGCTTGCCACAAACATCTTCAGGGAGATTGAGGGAGGGATCAATCAATGAAGGCAAGTTGTCACTAAGATCCCTCCCCTCCATCCCACATTCCCTATGGTTCCCATACTTCCAACGACTGTAGCTTTGGTCTTTAATGGTGAACTTTCAGAGGAGTAACAATGAGGGGAGCCCCACTGCCTACAAACCCACACATCCTGGAGATAAGACTAAGCTAACTGTGAAAACTGCCACCTGCTGAGCACCCCAACTATCACAACACCGCATGTCAAGATTACCATTACACAGAACCACAGTGGTGACCATCCTAGCTATGGGTGAGAAGTTTTTGTTCTTTATTTTTAAGCATCAGTGAGAAATTAAAACCATCACATTATGGTTTTTCTATCATAAAATTACCTGCCAGAAAAAAGAATGAAGCCTATAACAGACACCTGGCCCCTATTCATGGTTCATAAGTATCAAAAAAATCTCACAATAGCAATTTGCTCAAACTTAGCATTTATGCCTGTGCATGTGTGGATGCATACTTAGATATGTGCATGTTTGTATGAATGCATTCATAAACATAGGAGGAAACAATGCAAACAGGCATATGACATTTGCTCATATTAGAAGTCATGTCCATTACCAATGACCATGAATTTAAAAAAAAAAAAAAAGGAGACATGCATGCAACTTTATATTCTTTCTTTCTTTATCATTCACCATCACACAGAAGGAAAGACAAAAACCTTTGACTACCCAAATCTATCCAGTTTCTGGATCTGGATAAAGTTTATTTAGATAACTAGGGATACCTGCATTCCAGACTTCTGAAAAAAGACCCATCATCTTAAAAAGCCAGCCTCGCCATTGGAAGGCTCCCTCCTGTTACCAGCTATAAATTCCCTGCTTTGTGTTTTCCACCTTATGACCAATGAAGAATAGGTTCTACTTCACTGCGCCCGAGACTTCAGGCTGGCTTCTACAAAAACTGCACATAAAACATAAAATCTAATATTTATTATTCTGTTTAATGGCCAATGCTCATCTTCCAATCCCATTTTTCATTTTAGTAAAAAGCATAGCATGCAGAATATATCAAAAGCTATAATAATGCAAAAACAAAGCAAACTGAGAAGTTTGGGATAGTTAAATTTTGATTCAGTATTACCTTCTTAAATTATTTGTCTGGTCATAAAAAACCTCAACTTTCAAAACTGAGGTATTCTAGGACTCTTCCGGGAGGGTCCACTAAGCATAAGTTTGGTGTTCACAGTTGTAAATTGTAACTACTGTAATAGCAATCCATGGGTTTTTTGAGCAACCTGAAATATTATTTTATTGTATATCTTAAAGGGGAACTATGAGATAACTGGAATGAATGATCTCAAGGGAAGATTATCACATCAAAATAAAACACTAAGCCGAAGGAGAATATTAAATAAATTGGAGGAATTATCAGATAAAAATTAAGTGCTTTGGGGAGCCTGGGGGGCTCAGTTAGTTAAGCATCTGCCTTCAGCTCAGGTCATGATCACGGGGTCCCGGGATCAAGCCCAGCATCCAGCTCCCTGGTCACTGGGGAGCCTGCTTCTCCCTCTCCCACTCCCCCTGCTTGTGATCTCTCTCTCTGTCAAATAAATAGATAAAATCTTTTTTGTCAGATAAAATCTTTTTAAAAAATTAAGTGCTTTTTAAAGGGGATCAGTAAATGAATGAGAGAATCTCGGAGAACTCATTTAAAGTGAAGAAATGCAGATCTAAAGCTATAGGGCAGTGCCAGATGCCATACCAGAACTCTGCCATCCTGCACCAACAGCTTTTGACCATTCTCTCCCTGCCCCTGCTGTCATTAAGCAACAATCTTAAAACCAGATCAAGTGTGGAGATCTACAAAACAAAAGGGATACATTTTCACTATGAACCCCAAGACCACCCCAAGAACGACAGCGCCATCAACATGGCCTTCTAAAACTCCAATGTAAAATTGGTTATACTACCTTTTTACTTTTTTTAAGATGTATTTATTTACTTGAGAGAAAGAGAGAGAGAGCACAAGAACAAGTTGGGGGACGGGCAGAGGGACAGGAAGAGAGAACGGAAGAGAGAGTCCAGCAGACTCCCCACTGAGTGCAGAGCCCAACGCAGGACTTGATCCCATGACCCCAGATCATGACCTGTCCCAAACTCAAGAGTTGGACACTCAACTGACCGAGCCACCCAAGCACCCCTGTACTGCCCTTTTAATCAAATGTCAATAAATCAAGTTGTCAATGTTTATGGAAATTAGATCTTTACATAAGTCCTCTGTTGCAATTTATTATAAAATTCTATAAAATTAATAGTCTCCATTGCAGAGGGAACATCACTGACTAAAAAACAAACCAAGAAATCTGTGTTATAATCCTAATTCTGTCACTAGAGCTACTGCAGGATCTTCAATACGATATTCAACTCTCTGACAAAAGCTTATTTTCATATCTGTAAAACTGAGATAAAGACATTTATCATGACTACTTACTAGGCAATTGTGATATTCAAATGATGTGATTTTTGTGAAAGTGCTTTAAAAATCATATCCAAATATATTAGCTATTACTTTTCTTTTCCTTCTGGAGTTAAAGCAGATTAAGACAAAAAAGAACAGATTAAGATAGACTATCAAATAGAAATACTCCAATTTTAATAATGACTGGGTAAAATACTACATTATTTTCCCATGCCCATCTCTAAAAATATCACATTAAAGTAGAGCAAACAGATTCAGGAATCCACATTCCTGACGGATCCATAAAGGCAATAAGTATCATGATGAAAAATAATATATTTTAACATTTTACATTGTATGTTTTAAGTTCTTTATCATTAATATGTCATATCCATGATATCCTTATGCTTGATGATCTTTTTTTTTTTCAGGGAATATCACAAAGGAAATATGTATAGATGTCTGATCCAACTTTCTAAAGTAAGTGCATGTGACAATCAACATGGAGAAGATGAAGCAAACCTCCCTCTATATAATCTCCATCACAGAAAGTAAATCTTATTTTTATCTAATCACAAGAAAGGGTCCAGTTCCACAGTCCAGTCAGTAAACTGAAGTCCTAATATGAAACAGAACTTTTGGGGTATGTTCATAAAACAGAGTGATCCAGGCCTGACACAGCCCTTTCAGGATCTTCTGGCTTGACCTTGAACATCTAAGGCTGCAGGGCTTGACAAATGTGGTATTATTTTCCAGGACGTCCATGCCCAGGCATTTATCTATCAGAGAGTTACAAAATTTTCTTCCAAAAAATCCTTGCTAAAATAAAATAAAAGGTATCCATTTAAATGATTCCAAAAGGGGTGCCTGGGTGGCTCAGTCAGTTGAGGGTCTGATGCTTGGTTTCGGCTCAGGTCATGATCTCAGGATCTTGAGATCAAGATCCGCCGCATCAGGCTTCGTGGTCAGCAGGGGGTCTGCTTAAGATTCTCTCCTCTCTCCCAAAAAAAAAAAAAAAAAAAAGATTCTCTCTCTCCTTCTCCCTCTGCCCCTCCTCCTATCTCCTCTCTCTCAAATAAATAAATCTTTAAAAATAAATAAATAAATAAATAAATGATCCCAAAATGCTTTTTAGGCTTATTTATGTAGAAAATGACACTAACATGAAAAAAAAAAAAAGAAAGAAAGAAAGAAAATGACACTAACATGATCCCAGGATCCCAGGAACAAGTCCTGCATCAGGCTCCTTGCTCAGGAGGGAGCCTGCTTCTCCCTCTGCCTGCTGCTCCCCCTACTTGTGCTCTCTCTCTGCCAAATAATAAATAAAATCTTAAAAAAGAAAAAAAGAAAAGAAAGTGACACTAAAAAAAATAAGGAGGGGTACCTGGGTGGCTTAGTCAGTTAAGCATCTGACTTAGGCACAGGTCATGATCTCAGGGTCCTGGGATGGAGCCCCATGTGGGACCCTTCACTCAGAGGGGAGACACTTATCCTTCTCCTCCCCCCCCACTTATGCTCTGTCTCTCTCAAAATAAATAAAAATCTTTAAAAAAAGAAAAGAAAAAAGAAAACACCTGAGGCAAATCAGAAAATTAAAAAAAAAAAAAAAAAACCCAACAGCAACAACAACTTAAGATACTTGCTATAGACTGGTATTTGTGCCCCCACCCAAAAAATTCATATGTTGAAACCTATTCCCTCAGTGTGCTGGCGTCAGAGGGTGGGGCCTTTGGGAGGTGATCAGGTCATGCAGGTGGAACCTCGAGAATGGGATTCGTGCCCTTAGAGACTCCTGAGACCCCTTGCCCCTCACACCAAGTGAGGCTATCTATGAACCAGAAAGCTGGTCCTCTTCAGACACAGAATCTAACAGCACCTTGACCATGGACTTCCCAGCCTCCAGACTGAGGAAAAACAATTTCTGTTGTTTATAAGCCACCCAATCTACCGTATTTTTGTTATAGCAACACGAACAAATTCAGACAACACTGAAATGCAAAGAGGAATTCAGAAAAACCTTAATCTGAGAACTCACAGGACTTCCGAGCAGAAAGCAGTCCTGAAGAACTCGAACTGAATGAACAGATTTTGAGATTAATGTTGTCATCTATGTAACAAAGTATTCCAAAACATACCCACGTAGAGAAGGAGGAAAACTGGAGTTAGTCCATTAGGAGCAAGAGTGGATAAAAGTGTTTCACTCTTTTTTTGCTGTTAGATTTTCTTTTTTTTTTAAATTTGAGAAAGAGAGAAAGGAAGGGAGGAAGGGAGGGATAGGAATGGGCAGAGGGAGAGAGAGAATCTGGAGCAGGGAATCTGCAAGACTCCATCTCCAGACCCTGAGATCCCAACCTGAGCGGAAATCAAGAGTCAGGTGTTCAACCAACTGAGCCTCCCAAGTACCCCTGAAAGTATTTCACTCTTAATCTCCAACTGAAGATTGGGCAGAACAATGTATTCATTTACTATAGCAAGCACCCAGTGAACATGATAAAGGAAAATTATCACAAACTCTTAAGACAGTTGAGAATCCAAGTTTTTATAGGGAATATAGTGCCTGTAGCTCTAGCTCACCGTTAAGTTGGTCTGTAACTGGAAATCACAAAATTTACTCTGTAATCTGGATAAAGAGATGACAAAAATTACATTTTAAGTTCAAAGACGTTCCTGCCTCACTGTAAAACACACACAGTTTTAAAGCATAACAACGTCCTACTCTGCAAAAAGGAGTGCAGTTTAGCATTGTTTCACTGCTTCAAAATTGAGGATGTGGGATTTTACGAATTCTAAATTAAATAGGCTGCTTTTCAAAACAGTCTACATGGCTCCCTCACCACACCCCAAGCCCTCACTCTAATATCTCTTTTCTTTCGTATAGCCCCATCGTCTTTCCAGACATAGCCAAAGGGTGGCCACCGAGATTTAGGACACTGAATGAGAAACTGGCATAAATTGCAAAGAGGTCATTCCAAGGGCTTTTCTTGCAAAGAGTTGTTGCTTTACACCACTCCCACTCCTCAGGAGACAGATGGAGGAATCACAACTTACCAAATGTTTATGATACGTGCAGATGGCTGTTTCTGTTTTGATTTTTCCATTCTTTTAGTTCCCATTTGATCAGTGTGGATATGAACACTTGCTCCCCCAAGGCTTTTTCCTGTGCAATGAGGGCTCGTCTGGCAGAGCAACTCACTCCCTTTCCACCCTCCTTTTAAAATGGCCACCATGGTCCCATCCTGGCTCTCTGTTTGCTCACGCTTGCCTTCCCACACAACTCCCCACAGTCCTGCCACCACATCTGAGAAAATCCTTGCCGATTCTCATTCAAAGACGAGATGAACCAAAGGTCTGTGGGCTTAAAAAGAGCTGAACTCAAACTCTGGTCCTGAGGGAACCCCAGCAAATGAACATCCACAGCAAACCTAAAGGAAGCTATTTCTCGGGGTGTCCCACAGAGACTAAAAAGGAAATGAGGCTGCAATGGGCTTTATAACAGCTTTTATAAATATTCTAAATAATCAATTATAGAAGATGATCTAGAAATTACAACTGATTTTCTTATTGATTTGTAGAAACTAGTAATAACATGTACCAGTTATTATGAGCAACTAAGTGTTGGCTTTGCTTCTATTCAATTCTCAGTCTTTTCTTTTTTTTTTTTAAGATTTTATTTAATTTGACAGACAGAGATCACAGGCAGGCAGAGAGGCAGGTAGAGAGAGAGGAAGGGAAGCAGGCTCGCTGCTGAGCAGAGAGCCCGATGTGGGACTCGATCCCAGGACCCGGGGATCATGACCCGAGCTGAAGGCAGAGGCCTTAGCCCACTGAGCCACCCAGGTGCCCCAGTTCTCAGTCTTAAAAACATCGAGGTTGGGACGCCTGGGTGGCTTGGCCAGTTAAGTATCTGCCTTCAGCTCAGTTCATGATGCCAGGGTCCTGGAATTGAGCCCCACATAGGGCTCCTTACTCAGCAGGGAGCCTTGCTTCTCCCTCTGCCTACCACTCTCTTTCTCTCTCACTCTCACTCTAGCTCTCTCTCCCTCTCTCTGACAAATAAATAAAATCTTAAAAAAAAAAAAACACTGAGGAAACAGATGTCATAAGTCTATCAAGCATATGGAGGTCGGATTATATCAAAGTTTTTTGTACATTTTCTCAATTTTCAAAATGATTTTCATTACTCTAAAGACCAGAGTTAGGCAGTAAGTATAATGATAAAAATAAATAAAAGGAACTTTATGCTGCATTCTTGTTACCAAAAATCTTTATTAAGGAATGAACTGCATACAGTTACAAGTAGCCAAATCCTTGCCTTGTCATTCAGAAATTTAACACACAATTATTGAGTATCTACAATGTGTCTGAATTTGTATTCATTCTAAGGGATCTGAGTATTTCTATTCCAGAAGGCTTGTGTACATAGAAATTTCAAAAAGACTGTGTTAAAGTGTCAAGAAGGCAGTATTAGAACTAGGAAAAGAAAAGGGTAACTCAGTTGAGTCTAACAGTTAAGCACAGACCTTTTAGAAGAACTAAATTTGCTTGAACTGAGCCTACCAGATGAATAAAATTTAGTCAACTGAAGTGGGAGAAGGAGTCCAGGCAAACCACACATCTCTGGTGAAAAGTAGCAGAAACCCAACTCAAACCAACTCAAGCAGATAAAGACATTTCCTTTTTCATGTGTAACCAGAAAGAACCAGGGCAAAACTGGCTTTACAAAAAAACCGGGGGCTCCCCATCTCTTTGCTCCCCCTGAGTTGGCTTCTTTCCCTCTTGGCTACAGGAGCATCTTCCAGGTTGGTCACAGAAAAGGAGGGGCTCAAGTGTGAAATGCCCAGAGAAGGGCTCTGCCTGGTCTGGCCCATTCCGGGAGCAAGCACAGTAAATGTACCAACAGCCCAGAGAGCTCTACGGCCCCCAGGACCATGACGGCAAGCTTCACTGAAACCACAAGGTCTGAGGCGTTGGTTTTCTATAGCTGACTGTGACCCCGAACAGACAAAACAGGAATGCCATGACACCAGAGGGATGTCAACAATCATCCAGAGAAATGAAACTTCATGGGCCAAGCAGATAAGAGTAGGAAGAATGACAACAAGGCCTCTGCTGGCACAACGTGGGAAGCTAAAGCGTGACTGGGAAGTATGGACAAAAATTAAAACGGCACAGAGCAAGCAATTCAGAATGTGTACCTGATACTTACACAGAATAACTGTTTACAGGTCAAAAGAGCAGAAAAGGGTAATACTTAAGTCTGATATTCTTCCTATAGCCATCTGACCATACCGTGTGGTAGATACAATCACCTTCATTCTACGGTGAGTAAACAGACTGAACACTTAACCAGCCTGGAGACGACACACACAGCCAGAAGTGGAGTCAGAAGGAAAAACCACACCCGCCTCACCACAGTGCAGATAGTCTTCACGTGCTGCCTCGCATAGCATTAGCACAAATAACGGTAAAAAATACAACACACTTGCACTTAATGCCTCACATCTCACCATCCACTCCACGCCATGCAATAAATACTGACTACCTTCTATGTAGGAACTGCTTTCCCTGTCATGCACGGTGACCTCCATTTTGCCTGCTGTTCACTGCTTCTGTCTCAGGTCCCAGTGGCACTGCTCAGCCTCAGCCCCTCATATGCTCCGGGGAACACAGGAAGCTACTCCTGCCCACTTACCCAAAACAGTCTCTGTGCTATCCTGCCCTCACGTGTAGTACTTTCAGGTATGGGTGGAAGTGGGATTTTTGAAAGAACTTAGACTCTTGGCACAATCCATTCCCACATCTGTCTAATATTTTATCCAAAGAATGAAAATGCAGACAGGATAAGTCATAAAATAAAAACAACTGGGGCACCTGGGCGGCTCAGTTGGTTAAGCATTCTGACTCTCGGTTCCGGCTCAGGTCATGATCTCTGGGTCGTGAGATTAAGCCCTGTGTCGGGCTCCATGCTCAGTGGGAAGTCTGCTTGAGATTATCTTCCTCTCTCCTCTCCCTCTGCCCTTCCCCGCTCCCCTCCTCCCGCTCTCATGCAAGCATGCACATGTGTGTTCTCTCTCTCTAAAATAAATAAATCTTAAAAAAAAAAAAAAAACCTACTCTCCGTTGTTAGGAAATAAAAATGCAAAATCCTTTTCCCTTGTACAAACATGGAAGCATATAAGGTAGACGTGACCAATGTTCTTTAATCTAGTCTATAAATTACCTGTAGAAGAGCTAGATCTTTCCTAATATAGTTGATTCAAATATTATATCACATATGATACTCATATACTACTATATTACATTGTCTCACACAAGAAGGTAACAGAGACTCTGTGGCAAATTGGAAAGCTTCAAACAGATAATTTTAAAAAATTTTCCTATATATGATTTTAAAATATTTTAATAACGCAGATTCAACCTAACAAGGAGTAAGAGAAGTTGTATAATTTTAAAACTATAAAATGAGGGGCACTTGGGTGGCTCAGTGGGTTAAGCCTCTGCCTTTGGCTCAGGTCATGATCTCAGGGTCCTGGGATCAAGCCCTGCATCAGGCTCTCTGCTTGGCAGGGAGCCCGCTTCCCTTCCTCTCTCTCTCTCTGCCTGCCTCTCTGCCTCCTTGTGATCTCTCTCTGTGTCAAATAAATAAAATCTTTTTTTAAAAAAACTATAGAATGAAAAAGTTCAGATAATTTCACAAAGCTAAAAATGACTATTTCCATAACTTCTATATATTTACCCCACAAAGAGGAGGGGAGAAAAGGTTTCAACTAAAACATACATGATTATGACAACTAAAAGAAAAAACAAAACTCCGATATCACTGATATAATCAAAACATCTTCAAATAGAGACATAATGTGATTACTCTGTGATAACTTTCCAAGAATACCTCATCAATAATAACTCTGTAATAAGAGTTTTTAATTTAATCTTTAACTTTAAATATGAGTTAGTAAAATGCTAAGGCAATCAGTAATCTCTATTGCAAGAACATTATATTGTTTCTACCACTTATCTTTAAAATGTGAGACTAAATAAAGTATCCCAACCCAAGTACTTTGAAGAGCCACAGAAAACAGTGATCATCTCTCCCAACTCAGACATTTGCACATCTATGTGAAGTTCCCAGGAGGACCCTCTATTTGGCTAGCATAACTGGCATGTTTGTTGGGGCTGGGGCTAAACCTCTGGCCGCTCTGGTTGTAACCAAGGAGGCACCAAGTTTGATCAACCCGTACTACCTGGTCAGCACTAATAAAATGATGAAATTTTTACAAGTAGGGAGATTGAGCAATTATGTAAATATTTATGAACATAACTAGTTCAGGATAAGGGGAGGCAGGCTTCTCACTGATGCAATACAAAGTGACAAATTAATTGGGAGTCTAGAATCATCTGTGGTGTTGGGTTGAAATTGGAAGTACCAATGTGAAGGTATGATTTTAATGTCAATGGATAATTTTTAAAATAATGTTAAAACTCAGGGTTTTTTAACATACAAGTAAGAGACTTACATAGGCACAGAAATAGTTGTAGATAAATGTGTATGAATGCTATGGATTGAACTCTGTCCCTCCCAAAATTCATGTGTTGAAGCCCTAATCCCCAGTGTGATGGTATTTGGAGATGGTGGGGTTTGGGAGGTGATGAGGTTTAGATAAGGTTGTAAGGATAGAGTCCTCATGATGGGATTAACACCTTTAAAGAGAAGCAAAGATGAGGCACCTGTGTGGCTCAGTCAGTTAAGCCTCTACCTTCGGCTTGGGTCATGATCCCAGTGTCCTGGATCAAGCCACACATCGGGCTAGTTGCTCAGCAGGGAGTCCCCTTCTCCCTCTTCCTTTGCGTGTGCTCTCTCTCTCTCTCCCTCTCAAATCAATCAATCTTTAAACAAAAAATAAAATAAAATAAAATAAAGAGGAGAAAAGAGAGCACATGCTCTTTCTCTACTCTCTACCATGTAAGGATACAGCAAACCAGGAAGAGAGCTCTCACCAGAAACCAAATCTGCAAGCATCTGAACCTTGGACTCCCTAGCCTCCAGAACTGTGACAAATAAATGTTTGTTGTTTAAGCCACCATATTTATGATATTTTATTATAGCAGGCAAACACAAACATACATACATTTCATAAGTCTGTCCACTGAGAGATCCTAGGAGGTTTGACACCCAGGAGTAATGAGCGCACTAAGCATCCAAATCTTGGTCTCTAAATACCATTCTTTACTACAAGAATCTGGGGCTCCTTAAAGAAATGACTGATTTCCCAAGTGGGGTAAAGGTAAGTAAAAGAATGAGTCTGAAATATGTTTTTTGTGCCAGAAGAAAGGGCAGAGAATGATGGGAGTATGTAAAAAGACATGGGAGTCAGTGTAAAGGAGTTTCTAATGGCCAAATCTGAAACAATCTAACCACCAAAATAATAATGACAGTAGCAGATTATAGCCCATTGACCAAAAGGGGAATCCATGAATCCATGCTCATAAAAAGATAGAAAGATAAATAGATGATTGATAAATAAGGAATGGCCCTACTTTATACAGAAAGCCGGGTAATTCATGAAGGTGGAATGGTGGAATAAATTTTTTAAACAATCACCATTTCACAACCATCAATATTAATAGATTCAGGTAAGAAATCATCAATGAATGCTAATGGGTGAAAGTATAAAAAGCTACCACCTCACAAATTACTTATTAATTGACAAGTACAAAATTTTACACTGGAGAAGCCTGGCAGATACCATCTTAACCAAGTGGTAAAAATTAGCATCATTAAACGGGACAAATCAATACCTTGTGCCTCCTGATACGAAGCACTGGGAAGGACACATGTCTGTGGTATTCCTTCCAAAAAGCATAATGTGAATCTCATCATGAGGAAATATCAGTCAAACAATTGAGAGACATCCTCCAGAGTAACTGGCCTCTTTGAAAACTAATGGGTACTCTTTAAAAATGTCAAGGGAAAAAAAGAGAATAAAGATTAATAACTATTTCAGATTGAAGGAGACTAGAAACACTAGATATGGATCCTGGACCTATGAAGGGCAATATGGAGATCATTGACAAAATCTATGTGGTCTGTAAATTAAATGGTAATAACAGATCAATGTTACTTTCCTGTTTTGATGGTAGCATTGTCATTATATAACACTATCTTTGCTTTTAGGAAAAAAACACTTAAGTATTAATGGGGTAGTGGGACATCACACATGCAGCATACCCTGAAATAGTTCAAAAAACTCATAAAAATATGTTTAAAATATATGAAGAGGGAATTATAAGGCAAATTTGGCCCCCCAAAAAATGTTAACAAATGGAAAATCTGTTAAAAGAGAATATGAGAGTTCTTTGTAATGTTCTTTCAGTGTTTCTAGGAGTCTAAAATTATTTCAAAATAAATAAAATAAAAACTGAAAATCTACTTCAGTTGACTTCAATATACACATTCCTTGAGTTCAATAGGAACATTATTCCCTTGGAGTAAATTCCTTGAAGTGATATTGTCATTACAGAAAGTCAAAATGCAGAGCTGTCCCTAGGTCCTACACAAAACACCACCACACAACTTTTCAGATTGGATACACTAAAAAAGTAGCTGACATCTTAAAAAGTTTGGCAGTTCTCCAGTGGATAACAGACTCTTTGAGAATAGCTAACTCACCAGCAGCAGCTAATTCCTCTATAAAACTGAGCAGGCTGTTAAGTGTCCTGACCTTCTCAGTGAGAAGTCACTGCTATTTACTGTGAAGTATTTGAAGATGACTTAACTCTTTCTGGCTGCTGGTAGAGGGCTGCCTAAAGAGAAGGGTTGTGCTTGAAATTAGTAATAAACCTGTTTTTAGAAGTTTTAGAGAAACTTTTAGAGAAAATGCATCTGCAATTATTGTAATTTGGGAGAAATGTTGTTAAGCCTAGAAGATACTCAAAAAGCTAAACTAACGAATGTGGTAAAAAGAAAATTTATAGATTCTACCATCACACCCCAGTATTCTACAGTCATAAACTCCTTTTCGTCCATCTGCTCTATCCTAAAATTAAAACCATAGTAAATTGCTCCTTCAAAAGACAAATTCATCCTTTGAATTTTCAAACAAGCTTTCCTCTTGAGGTTGTCCCATTAACTAGATTTTTCTAGGACCTACTAGGAACTTCTTAACTGATAAAGAATAAAGTGAACGAGCATCTCTTTTGATCTGCCCATGCTTAAAAAAAAAGAAAAATCCAAATAATTCATTTGAGTAATGTTTATGTTGTTTTATCTTTTTTTAAAATAAGGTATACATTCTTTTACTGTTTTCTTTTTTAATGTACTTCATTTTTTTAAGATTTTATTTATTCATTTGTGTGAGAGAGAGAGTGCACACAGCAGGGGGAGCAGCAGGTGGAAGGAGAAGCAGGCTCCTCACTGAGCAGGGAGCCTGATGCGGGCTCAATCCCAGGACCTGGGATCATGACCTGAGCCGAAGGCAGACACTTAACAGACGGAGCCACCCAGAAGTTCCGACGTTCAGTTTTCTCTACAAACATTTCATTAACTGTGCTTTTGCATACTAGCTCTTCCTGAAATACCCACCTTAACAAAAGCCTAGTCAATTGCAAATGCCTACAGAAGGGAAAATGAAAGCACTCCATCCTAGATGTACAAAAAGGAGCAAATCCCATTGATGCCCTCCAGAGTACCTGCCCTTTTAGGGAGCACAGCCAACAAACTTGTAGCTGAATTCTGTAACAATGTGTATCTAAAGGCAAGAACACTCAAGGCCATATCATACAGAAAATTTAAGTTACAAGCAGTAAAACATTATAGAACACTTTCATAACACTAAGACTTTCATCCAGAAACATGCCACGTCTCTTCACTTATTCTTTGTAGCAATGTAATGTCAACCTCACCCACTGCAGATAAACGTGGCTAATCCAATTGCCTTACACTCATATTTTAGAAAATGCATTAACAGTTTCCTACAACTATACACCTATACAGTTAAAAAAGGCATATAAGAGGAGATGAAAGTATTTACAGTTTAAGGTAATTTAAGTGGAGAGTTACTCTTTTTATCTACCATGTAGTATTATGTGTACCACATATTTCGGGAGCAAAAAGGTTTAGTGCTGCAGCTGAAGATTAGCGCAAGCAACAAGACTAATGATGCTTTTCTCTGGAAGTTCTGTAAGTGTGTCTGTCATAAAGAAAATCCCCAGAAAAACTGCTTTGTTCCTCATCCAAGAAGTATTCCAGTTTTTCTGACGGAGACTTGAGGTGAAATTTGCCACATACAAACATCTTTATGTTAAACTTCATACATAAACTTTAGCTCTTACAGTGCTTATGTGGATTTTTATTCATTGAAGGCCAAGTATTATGATGACGTTTATAATTTTTACTCTCAACAGTCCATATTTAATACTTTGCCATCAGCCTGAATACGTTACTTATAACTCTAGAAGCCTAATACTGCTTGACCTTTCAACCTTGTGTTCTTTCTCTAATTCAAATCATACTGCTCACTCAATATATTCTGTTAATGATACAAAATAGTAAGATCTGGTATGGAAAGTATGTAATAGAAATTATAAATCACGGACTATGTCTAAATGGACTATATGACTATAAAAAAGATAGTCATTTGTGGTATCTTAGAACACTTCCCCTAATCTATGCTTTTTCCTGTCAATTACTGTATTTGTTTTGCTCCCTGCTGAGGAAAACAAGTTAAGTTTCTTAAGAGAGTTTAATCGGTGTGGTAGGCAGAATGATGCCCCATCTCAAAGATGTCCATATCCTAATCCCTTATATCTTACAGGGCGAAAGTGATTTTTGCCTGTGTGATTAAGCTAAGGATCTTGAGATGCAGAGATTATCCTGAATTATCCCCGTGGGATTCCAATGTAATCGCAAGGGTCCTTATAAGGGAAAGAGAAAGACAAAGGCATCAGGAGATATAGGGCCAAAACAGATGTCAGAGTGATGCAATTGCTGGAAAGGAGCCACAAGCCGATGAATGCGCACAGCCTCCAGAAGCTGAAGAGGCAAGGAAGGCCTTGCCAGGCTCCCCTAGTACCTCCAGAAGGAAAACAGCCCTGCCAATAGGCTGACTTTATGCCCACAATACCTACTGCAGACTTCTGACTTCCAGAACCGTACGGTAATAAATTTGACTTGTTCGAAGCCACTAAATTTGTGGTAATTTATTACAGCAGCAGTCGGAAACTAATACAGTGCATTTATATTCATTATTAGCATAAGTTTTATTAGTATGAAAATAAACTGGTGTAAGTATAACATTCAAAACCCCTTCAAAAATTGTACACTAAATGTGAACATTCACATGACTTCAAACCGTATCTTTTACTAAAGGAGTCTTGTATAATGAGCATCATAATTCCCAGGATGGTGTACAATCATGAGACAAGCATTTTTTTGATGTACTATGTGTCAGAAGCTGGTATTTAAAAGATGAATATAAATATATCAAGACAGAAATCTCCACCTTCTAGTAGTTCCAAAGACTCGTATAAGTGAATGATATTTGCAATAAGGCGGTAAGGGCTTTAACTGAGAACAAAGAGAAGGTCATCTCAATTGGGAATGGAAGAAAAACCAATGAAATGGCTAAATCTTCAAGGGGGAACATAACCCTTGAGAAGTCTGAGGCGAAGTAGAGCCAGGTCGCATCATGAAGTGGGCAGCAAGCCACACACAAAATTGGACTTCATCTCTTAAACAATGAGAAACCAGATGGAGATTTTAAGTAGTAGAGTGACTGACACAATTAAATCTTAGAAGAAAAAAAAAACACTGTGTGATGTGAAGGACGTGAAGAGCGGCCTGGAAGCAAGAAACACATATTGAAGACAGAATCGAGGTTTAGGGGCACCTGGGTGGCTCAGTCATTTAAGTGTCTGCCTTCAGCTCAGGTCATGATCCCAGGGTCCTGGGATCGAGTCCCACATCAGGCTTCCTGCTCAGCCTGGAGCCTGCTTCTCCCTCTGCCTGCTGCTCCCCCTGCTTGTGCTCTCTCTCATGCTCTCTCTGTGTCAAATAAATAAAAATCTTAAAAAAAAAAAAAAGAAGAATTGAGGTTTATATGCCACCATACTTTAATTTTACTTCACAAACATTCGGTGATCATTTACCTTCCATCAGGCAGGTGCTGTGCTAAATGCTAGGTGATAAAAAGGGGAGTAAGACATGATTAGTACCTTTTTGAGATAAACTAGAGCTTTGAATATGTAAGTATTACACAAAATGTGTACAATGAAAGCAGTTCTCTGCTTTAGGGTACTCATCTAGAAACCACATTTCCAAGAGTAGGCATCAAATTCATATCATAAGAAACCACAGGTTAACATGAAAAAATAATTGTTATGTGGACAATTTTCTTTTCTTTTTTTTTTTAAGATTTTATTTATTTGAAAGAGAGGGAGAGACATAGGTAAAGAGGGAACATAAGCAGGGGGAATGGGAGAGGGAGAAGCAGGCTTCCCACCAAACAGGGAGCCTGATGTGGGGCTCGATCCCAGGACTCTGGGATCATGACCTGAGCCGAAGGCAGCGACTTAATGACTGAGCCACTCAGGCACCCCTATGTGGATAATTTTCAAAAATGCAATGTAATCAATTTCAAAAATAAAACTTGAGGAAATTGCATTCTTACTAAAGGAAAAAAAAAATTGAACAGCTTCCACCACCCACAAGTACCTTAAGATCATTATATTTTTAATACCTGTAAGAAGATTAAAAATGTAGTTTCTTTGCTATAGCAGGAAAGTCTATGTACCAAAGACACAGAAGGCACACAGCACCTACTGTTTTGCAAAAGTATGTAGGCGTGACAATTTGAATTAATTTAAAATTGCAAGTTCTAAAAAAATAAAAATAAATAAAATTGTAAGTTTTAACAAGATCAGTTAAATCCAGAAACAGAATGAAACTCTGTAGCCTGCTCAATCCAGCCAGTAAAAACCAATCATGAATTCTTTCCCAGTGCACTTTCCCCACTGAATGATCACAGCCCTCACTATCTGAGCTGTATTAGCTGTACATGTGTCCATTTCACCCATAAGAAAACTAGACTCTCTCCGGACGCCTGGGTGGCTCAGTCAGTAAAGCGGCTGCCCTCGGCTCAGGTCATGATCCCAGGGTCCTGGGATCGAGTTCCAGTCGGGCTCCTTTCTCCCCGGGGAACCTGCTTCTCTCTCTGCCTCTGCCTGCCACTCTGCCTACTTGTGATCTCTCTCTCTCTCTCTCTCTCTCTCTCTCTGACAAATAAATAAATAAATCTTAAAAAAAAAAAAAAGGAAAGAAAACTAGACTCTCCTACGCTTCTTTGTACCTAATGGTATAGTGTAGCTATAGTCAATATTTAAGCTCAATCAGTGTGTTGAAGAGAACTGAGGTAAATGTACTTAATAGTGATTCGTCATAAGTTCTGTTTTAGGTCTATTCAAATAACTTCAGAAAATACTGAGATAACTTATAAACATCATATTCTATTTGTGTACTTTTTTTCCTACTTCCTCAATTATATAATGACTCAAAATAAAAAATATCAGGTCTCAAAAAGGAGTAAATAGGGGGCACCTGGGTGGCTCAGTGTGTTAAAGCCTCTGCCTTCGGTTCAGGTCATGATCTCAGGGTCCTGGAATCGAGCCCCGCATCGGGCTCTCTGCTCAGCGGGGAACCTGCTTCCTCCTCTCTCTCTGCCTTCTTGTGATCTCTGTCTGTCAAATAAATAAAATCTTAAAAAAAAAAAAAAGGAGTAAATGGTATTTAAGTTTTGGGCAAATGCCATTTTACATTTAACCTCTTAAAAACCTGTTTCATCATCTGTGAAAGAGGGCTAATAATAAAACTTTCCTACAGAATCATCTTAGACCTGAATAAAATAAAACATCCAGTGGAGAATCTAACACATAATCAGTGTTCAGTAAAGGACAGTCATTGTAGTTGCTCTAACTAATCTTACTATTAAGAACCTAATGATCAACAGTAATGAATACAGCAAAGCTAAAATATCCCAAAATAGAACACAAGTATAAAATCACTTACATTTGATTCTGGAATATAATCTAAAACTAATTATTTCAATTTGAATGTGAATGAATTAGGAGGGAAAATGGTGAAAAGTCACAGAAAACAAACAAATAAACAAAAGAAACAAAAACAGAAAACAATACAGCTTCTCTGTTCCTGCCTGGGCTGAGAACTCTTCTCTGGGTCCTGGCCTATGCTAAAAACAGCATCACCATTCAACCTGATAAAAAGGACCATTGCCAATAGACTGCTACATGTATCATTGCCCTGTTTATTTTATGAAGTTTATCATAGCTCCTCTGGGCTTGTGTAGGTAATTAGTTACTTGAGTTTAGAGGTCCCTAGTTGAATGTGGGCAGATGGAAAAGTGAATGCAAACAGTAGCCAGGGCTTGTCACTGACAAATAACAGTGTAACTGCTTTGTCCCCTATTGAATTTAACCATAAAGAAATTAAAAGGCAAGATTGGTCCTAAGGTTTCTAAAGTTCACTAAAAGAACACAAAAATTAAAATTACATACACAAAGGAGCTAGCTCTACCAGGTATCTGGTTTCTATCCAGACAATGTTTAAACTTTCCATATGAATATACGAATCTATCAAGTGTTTCCATATTTTGGTTTTATAATCATAGGGAAGTTTTAAATACAGCATTACATAAAACAAAAACAAAATTACGTGTGAATCAAAGCACTGGCAGGAAGATTCATGCCAACTTCCCTTTCTCCCCAAGATTCTCAATAAAGGGGAAGGAAGAATGCTCATCTCCAAGGAGGCTTTTTCCACGATCTTTCCTGCAAAACCAAGACATTCCATCCTCTCTTTCATACCTGAGAGCACCATTTTGTATTTGCCAGGAAGCCCTGTACCTGCTTGGAATCAGAGCCATCAGCAAGTACAAACCAGGAAAAATGAGGCTGAAAGAATGACATGTCTTCACCTGCCTCGCCAAGCGCTTCAGACTACCAACAACTCCGAAACCCAGCTAATGGAAGGTAGAACGCAGAGACATGACAACAGGCTAACACTCATAGTTTGCTTGAAGCATTTTTTAAGCAGATAAACTGGCAAAAAACAAAGACCTGAGAAAGGCAGTAGCTGCTGAAGTAACTAGGAGCAAAGGCAAAGTAACCACTGATAGAAGACATTCCCAAATGCTCAAGAAAATGTATTTAGTTGCTGTGGGAAAGGTGAAAGAATATATTTGAATAAATCAAATGATGCTCTTCAGTATAAAAAAAAAATACTGTGACCACCAATTTAGATAAGAGAATAATAACGCTGAAGCAAGTAGAAAAAAGTGGGTCAACAGTTTACTAATTTCGATTGTAAGTAAGAAATAGATTTTTGCTCATGCCTTATGTCTTCGTTTTACTGAACACCTTGATGAAACTTGTAATGTAGGTTTAAATCAGGTATGGTATATCCCTGAACTTTTCTAACAGGCACCTAAAGACTTATAAAACACCTCAAGAGAGGAAGAATAAATAAAACAAAATAAAATACCTCTGGCTCTAGGATTGATCATTTATCCCTGCAAACTGGATATCTGTTTTTAAACCTAATTTCAGGGAGCCTGGGTGGCTCCACTGGTTGAGCATCTGTCTTCAGCTCAGGTCATGATCCTGAAGTCCCAGGGATCAAGTCCTGCATCAGGTTCCCTGCTCAGTGGGGAGTCTGCTTCTTCCTCTGACACCCCCCCTCACGCTCTCTCTCTCACTTTCTCTCCCTCAAATAAATAAATAAAAATATTTTTTTAAAAAACCCTAATTTCAACTTTGTGTTGGGAGTTGTATTAATACATTGATTTGTAATGTGATTTAATTATGATCTATAGGTTTTCACTTCTCTTTATTTCGATATTGGAAGGATACAATATCACTGACTATAATTTAGTGATTGCTTATATGAGCCAGGCAATTTTCTAGGCCCTTTATATTAACTTATCTCATTTTACCTTCAAAAAATCTCTCTGAATAGATATAATCATCTCTATTTTCCAAACAACACTTGAAAAGAAGTCACAAGGTGCACCTGGGTGGCTCAGTCAGTTGAGCGGTCAACTCCTGATTTTGGCTCAGGTCATGTCCTCAGCGTCCTGGGACTGAACTCCACATCAGGCTCCATGCTCAGTGGGGAGTCTGCTTGAGGATTCTGTCTTTCTCTCTCTCCCCCCATCCTCTCATCATTCTTTAAAATAAATAAATAAATCTTTAAAAAAAAAAGAAGTCACTCGCCCATGGTCGCAGACACTTAGTGGAAGAGCTAAGTGAACTTAGGACTATGTGAACCTCAAAGTCCATGCTTTTTCCTGATGCTATACTGAAACTAGTATTTTCTAATAATGTTATGCAGACATCAAGGAATATAACCACATGAATAATTGTCATTTCTCAATTTCACAACTTCTCAGAATCTGGAAGAATCTACAGGTAGATACCATACATCTCCGTATTTCGTAGAGCATATAGAACAATGCATGGTGCTGTTCTTGAAAATGCTCAACTTGCTATTGAATAATTAATATCTGCAAATGTGTAGAACAGAACACTTCTTTGTCTACATGACCTACTGGACTTCTTGTGGAGATGTGAATATGAACTAGCCATGGACCTTGCACACATTATTTCCTCATTTACCAAAAGGGATAATAATGTCTATTGTTCTATTTTTCTCAGAAACCACTGTAAGGATCCAATGAGAACACATATTCAAAATGCTTTCTCAACCAAAGTATTAGAAACTTCTCCCTGCAACTCTTGATTGCAGAGTTGTAAATTTGAGCCCCACAATGGGCGTGAAGATTACTTTAAAAAATTTTTTTTAATCTTAACAAAATATAAACATAGAAACTGCTTCCTAATTTTTATGAAATCTTCTATAAACATAAACACTGAAATCAGCCACTCACATGGTCCGGCACCTAGAGTAGTGGTGATGTACATTTCATCTAATTTGTGATCCATGACAAAAGCACAGAAAAAAAAATGTGAGTTGATAAACTTACAATTTACCAACATGCAACATACAATAGCACACTGATGGATGATACAAAATTTTTCAAGCCTCAATGAAATTTGCCACTATTTCCCAGAAAGTATGAAGAATAAAAATCTGTAAAAGACTACTGCCATTTTATCACCCTATTTATAATCTAGCTCCATAAGCCTCATTCAAAGCCTAAAAACTTGTTTTTTAAAAAATTATTTCAAATAATTCTGCATCAGTTGCTTTGAGAACCATTTCTCCAGCCTCTCCTTTATATCATCATTGTCCTTAATCACATCCAAGATGCTAGAGATTGTAAGACACACCTAGATTACAGAGATATTAAAAAGTGAGGAGAAAATATGTATTTTAGAATTAATGAACTATAGTTAAATTGAAAACCTGTACTTTAAGTTGACCCAAACACTAGAATTTAGCAGCATGATATCTATACCTGTGCAATCTACATATCCCTGAACAGTCTGTAGTTTAAAAAAAAAAAAACTGGGGCATCTGGGTGGCTCAGTGGGTTAAAGCCTCTGCCTTCAGCTCAGGTCATGATCCCAGGGGCCTGGGATCGAGCCCTGCATCGGGTTCTCTGCTTGGTGGGGAGCCTGCTTCCCCCTCTCTCTCTGCCTGTCTCTCTGCCTACTTGTGATCTCTGTCTGTCAAATAAATAAATAAAATCTTTAAAAAAATGAAATAAACTTTGTATTTTTTATAATCAGATTAGGTTTCTGTAACTAGTTTTGCAAAAACATACTACATTACATTGATTGCACTGACAATCATCGTTACCAAAATAAATAATCCTTTATAGTATCAAAACCAGTTGGTCAGGCTTTGGAAGATTTTTCTATATTCAAATTGGTTTTGGCGCAGGCCTCATTATGTAACCTTGAGAAAATCATCACACTTAAGTGATTGTTGTTTCATCTGTGAAGAGAAAGGATTGGGGTAGGTTATTCTGAAAATTTCTTCTAGATTTAAAATTCTGTTTCTATGCCATTGTTCTTCAATTATTTCTCACATGTAATCTTTAGGCCTCTAAACAATCAATTTCTTAATGATGACAACCTTAAATAACTTTCTCTATGGTATACACACACACACACACACAGTGCCTAGTATAATCCTGGGTTGTGACACTGACTGGCAAGCACTCACCTTTTCTTTTCGTACTACCTGCTCCGCCACCTGGGATCTTGTCCTGCTGGGACACGGAAGCGCATATGTACCTTCCAGGCCCAACCAGAATTTTCTAGAACTCTCAATCACAGCCACAGTGGTGAGACAATATATGCAAACATCTAGTACTAACCCCTGATTTCTACTCTTCTAGGTCTTTTGACAATAACTGATGTTGGGAAAACTGGATATCCACATGCAAAAGAATTGGACCCCTACCTTACACCACTCACAAAAGTTAACTCAACATGGATTAAAGACTTAAATGTGAGACTTCAAACTATAAAACTCCTAGAATAAACCATGGGGGGAAAGCTCCTTGACATTAGTCTTAACAACAGTTTTTTGGATATAACACAAAAAGCAAAAGTAATAAAAGCAAAAATAAACAAGTGGGACTATCACAAACAAAGCTTCTGCACAGCAAAGGAACCATCAATAAAATGAAAAGACAACCTATAGAATGGGAGAAAAATTTTGCAAACCATATATTTGATAAGGTTTAATATCTGAAGTATATAAGGAACTCAGACAACTCAAAAGGAAAACAAGAAATGACCTTATTTTAAAAAGGGCAAAGAATGTGAATAGACATTTTTCCAAAGAAACATACAAATGGCCAAAGGTAAGGTGTTAAATATCAGCAATTATCAGGGAAATGAAAATCAAAACCACAATGAGAGATCACCTCATACCTGTTAGAATGGCTATTCTCAAAAAGACAAACGGTAACAAATGTTGACAAAGATGTGGAGAAAAGGGAAACCTTTTACACTGTTACTAGGGGATGTAACTTGGTACAGCTATTATGGAGGTTCCTCACAAATTAAAAATAGAACTTCCAAATGATCCAGCAATCCCCTTCTTGGTATACATCCAAAGGAAATGAAATCAGTATCTCAAGGAGATGGCTGCACTTCCATGTACATGACAGCATAATTCTCAATAGCTAAGATATGGAAGCAACTTAAGTGTCCATCAACAGACGAATAGATAAAGAGAATGTGATCTATGCATATACAAAGAAATGCTATTCAGACACAAAACAGAAAGAAATCTTGTCATTTGCAACAACATGAATGAATCTGGAGGGCATTATGTTAAGTGAAATAAGCCAAAGACAAAGACAAATACTTTATGGTATCACTATACATAGAAAAAAAAGTTGAACTCATAGAAAAAGAGCACAGAATGGTGGCTCTTTTACCATTTCCAGGGTAGGGGAAATGGGGAAATGTTGATTAATAAGTTTTGAGGATCTAATGTATAGCATGGTAACTACAGTTAATATTATATTGTGTAGGGCGCCTGGGTGGTTCAGTGGGTTAAAGCCTCTCCCTTCGGCTCAGGTCATGATCTCAGGGTCCTGGGATCGAGTCCCACAT
This sequence comes from Martes martes, assembly GCF_963455335.1. Classification (NCBI taxonomy): domain Eukaryota; kingdom Metazoa; phylum Chordata; class Mammalia; order Carnivora; family Mustelidae; genus Martes; species Martes martes. Next base: position 31,569,621 of record NC_137890.1, on the reverse strand, counting down.
CAGGCTCTCTGCTCGGCGGGGAGCCTGCTTCCTCCTCTCTCTCTGCTTGCCTCTCTGCCTACTTGTGATCTCTCTCTGTCAAATAAATAAATAAAATCTTTTTTAAAAAAATTATATTGTGTACTTGAATTTTGTGAAAGAGCAGATCTGAAGCATTCTCCCAAACACACACAGAAAGTAACTATGTATAGTGATTAATGTATTAATTAACTTGATTGAAGTATTCATTCCATAATGCATGCATATATTTATTAAATCATCACATTGTATACTTCAAATATATACAATTTTATTTGTCAACTATACCTCAATAAAGCTGGAAAAAACAAAAGATAGGAAATAAATTTTCACATAAAGGAAATCTAACATTGAATCTGACTTGAGGAAAAAAACCTGTGCCCCAGGTCATTCATTCACTTATTCAATAAAGTTTTCTTATGCATTTATTCCATGCCAGGCCCTGTACCAGGTGGTGTGAATACAACAATGATTAAAATAGTCCCTGGGTGCCTGGGTGGCTCAGTCATTGGCGTCTGCCTTCAGCTCGGGTCGTGATCCCAGGGTCCTGGGATTGAGCCCCACATTGGGTTAACTGCTCAGCGGGAAGCCTGTTTCTCCCTCTCCCACCTCCCTTGCTTGTGTTCCCTCTCTGGCTGTCTCTCTATGTCAAATAAATAAAATCTTTAAAAAAATAAAAATAAAATAGTCCCGAAAGCCATGATTCTGCGGGCAGATATGGGAAGATAAACGGAAGGGGGAGGGAGCCTCCGTAAGTGCTGGCCCCAGGAAAGTGAAATAACACAGGAACGCAAAAGCATCCCCTACTGGGGACAAGGCACAGACTCACAGACCAGTAGTGGTGGGAAAAGGACTTTAGGACAGCTGCCCCACCCCAGACTGAAACCTGGAGCTGCAGGGTGCATGTGTGAACTGGGGACAGCTGGTGGTTTTAGAAGCACAAAGGGCAGAGATGTGCCTGGACCTGGAAGTGAGGGCTGGGAGTGCTGAGTGATATTTAGCAGTACAGACAAAAATGCAGTCAGTGTGACCTGGTGGGCTTTCTGGAGAACAGACTGTTACCTCTCTACTCTGAGACAAAGGATTGGATACGGTCACCTCTGCTCTGATTCTTGGAAGAGACGCAGAAAGCTGCCAGGGAAAAAGTACCAAAGATAAAAGCCCCCCAAAATCGGTTTTCACTGAGCCTATTCCCACCCCCACAAAAAGGGGCAGGGCAATTCTGCTCAAACAAGGTTGCCTGAGTAACAGTGCCAGAGGCTCCTCCCCCAGAAGACAGGCTGAGAGAACAAGAGGCCAACAACCCTAAGGTCCCTATAAAACAGGTGCATCTTGCTTGGGTTGTGGCCGATAGTGTGGATTCTGTACATTCCCTCAACCACCTCTCAACAGAATGACCAAAAGGAGGAACCTTCAACACAGGAAAAATTCAGAGACTGTGACCTCTGCCACAGAACTAATGGATATGGACATAAGCAAGATGTCGGAAACAGACTTCAGGGTAACAGTTATGCAGACAATAGCTAGGTTGGAGAAAACATTAACAGTAAGATAGATTCTCTAAGGGCAGAAGTGAGAGCTGATCTGGCAGAACTTAAAAATGCTATCAATGAGATCCAATCTAATCTAGATACTCTAACAGCTAGAGTAAATGAGGCAGAAGAACAAATCAGTTATCTAGAAGACAAACTGATAGAAAAGGAGGATCAGGAGGAGGCCTGGAACAAACAGTTGAGAATCCATGAAAACAGAATTAGATAAATAAATGATGCCATGAAACATTCCAATGTCATAATTATTGGGATCCATGAGTGGGTGGAGAGAGAGAGAGAACTAGAAAATATAGTTGAGCAAATCCTAGCTGAGAACTTCTCTAATCTGAGGAATGAAACAAGCATTCATGTCCAAGAGGCAGAGAGAACACCCCCCAAGATCAAGAAGGGCAGACCGACCACCCTGACATGATAGTGAAACTCGTGAATCTTAAAACCAGAGAAAACATCTTACGGGCAACTAGGGGAAAGAAATCCCTTACATACAGAGGGAGGAACATCAGAATAATGTCAGACCTGTCCACAGAAACCTGGCAAGCCAGAAAGAGCTGACAAAACATATTCAGGGTACTAAATGAGAAGAACATGCATCCAAGAATAATTTATCCAGCAAGGCTGTCATTTAGAATGGATGGAGAGATAAAGAGCTTCCAAGACCAGCAAAAACTGAAAGAATACGTGAACATTAAGTCGGCCCTGCAAGAAATATTAAGGGGGATTCTATAAAAGAAGAAAGACCCCAAGAGTATACAGAACAGAAATTTACAGAGGCAATCTATAGAAATGAGGACCTCATAGGCAACATGATGACAATAAAAACATCTTTCAATAATCACTCTCAACGTGAACGGTCAAATGCTCCCATAAAATGGCACAAGTTGCAGACTGGATAAAAAGACAGGACCCATCCATATGCTGTCTACAAGACACTCATTTTGAACCTAAAGATATATCCAGACTGAAAGTGAAGGGATGGAGAATCATTTTCCATGCCAACGGACCTCAAAACAAAAATGAGGTAGCAATTCTCACATCAGACAATTAGGTTTTAAAGACTGGAGTCAGAGATACAGGAGGACACTATATCATTCTTAAAGGGGCTATCCAACAAGAATATCTAACAACTGTAAATATCTAAGCCCTCAACATGGGAGCAGCCAACTGCATAAGCCAACTGTTAATCAAAATAAAGGGACATAGTGATAATAACACGTTAATTGCAGGGCATCTTAACACTCCACTCTCAGCAATACACAGATCATCTAAGCAGAAAATCAACAAAGAAACAAGAGCTTTGAATGACACACTGGACCAGATGGATCTCATAGATATATACAGAACATTCCACCCTAAAACAACAGAATACTCATTCTTCTCAAGCACACATGGAACTTTCTCCAGAATAGACTACATACTGGGTCACAATTCTCTCAACTGATACTGAAAGATTGAGATTATTCCCTGCATATTCTCAGACCACAATGCTTTGAAACTGGAGCTCAATCACAAGAAAAAGTTTGGAAGAAATTCAAACGCTTGGAAGCTAAAGACCATTCTGCTCAAGAATGTTTGGGGGGGAAAAAAAAAGAAAAGAAAAAGAATGTTTGGGGCAACCAGAAGTCAAAGAACTTAAACAACTCATGGAAACCAATGAGAATGAAAACACATCAGTCCAAAACCTATGGGATACGGCAAAGGTGGTCCTAAGGGTGAAATACATAGCCATCCAAGTCTCACTCAAAAAAATAGAAAAATAACAAATATACAGACCCTGTTTACACCTTAAAGAACTGGAGAATCAACAACAAATTAAGTCTAACCCATGCACAAGAAGGGAAATAACTAAAATTAGAGCAGAGATCAATGAATTAGAAACCAGAGAAACAGTAGATCACAACAATGAAACTAGAAGCTTGTTCTTTGAAAGAATTAATAAGATCGATAAAGCACTGGCCAAACTAATCAAAAAGAAAAGAGAAAGGACCCAAATTGATAAAATTATGAATGAAAGGGGGAGATCATGACTAACACCAGGGAAATAGAAACAATCATCAGAAATTATTATCAGGGGCGCCTGGGTGGCTCAGTGGGTTAAGCCTCTGCCTTCGGCTTAGGTCATGATCTCAAGGTCCTGGGATCGAGCCCCGTATCGGGCTTTCTGCTCAGCGGGGAGCTTGCTTCCTCCTCTTTCTCTGCCTGCCTCTCTGCCTACTTGTGATCTCTGTCTGTCAAATAAATAAAATCTTTAAAAAAAAAAAAAGAAATTATTATCAACAGTTATATGCCAATAAGTTAAGCAACCTAGAAGAAATGGATGTATTCCTGGAAACTATAAACTACCAAGACTGAAACAGGAATTAACTGACAATCTGAATAGACCAATAACCAGTAACGAGATTGAAGCAGTGATCAAAAACCTCCCAAAAAACGAGTCCAGGACCTGATGGATTCCCGTGGGAATTCTACCAAACATTCAAAGAAATAATACCTAGTCTCCTGAAGCTGTTTCAAAAAATAGAAACAGAAGGAAAACTTCCAGATTCTATGAGGCCAGCATTACCTTGATCCCAAAACCAGGCAAAGACCGCATCAAAAAGGAGAATTTGAGACCAATATCCCTGGATGAATATGGATACCAAGATTCTCAACAAGATCCTAGCTAATAGGATCCAACAGCACATTAAAAAGATTATCCACCATGACCAGGTGGGAATTAACCCTGGGATATAAGTGTGGTTCAATATTCACAAATCAATCAATGTGGTAGAACAAATTAATATGAGAAGAGAGAAAAACCATATGGTCCTCTCAATTGATGCAGATAAAGCATTTGACAAAATACAGCAACCTTTCCTAATTAAAACTCTTCAGAGTATAAAGATAGAGAGAACATTCCTCAATTTCATAAAATCCGGCTATGAAAAACCCACAGTAAATATCATTCTCAATGTGGAAAAGCTGAGAGCCTTTCCCTTAAAATCAGGAATACGACAAGGATTCCCATTCTCACCACTGTTGTTCAACATAGCACTAGAAGTCCTAGCAACAGCAATCAGACAACAAAAAGAAATAAAAGGTATTCAAACTGGCAAAGAAGTCAAACTCTCTCTCTTTGCAAATGACATGATAGTTTATGTGGAAAACCCAAAAAACTCCACCCCCAAATTACTAGAACTCATACAGCAGTTCAGTAATGTGGCAGGATAAAAAATCAATGCACAGAAATCAGTTGCTTTCTTATACACTAACAATGAAACTGTAAAAAGAGAACTTAGAGAATCGATTCCATTTACAATAGCACCAAAAACCATAAGATACCTTAGAATAAACCTAACCAAGGAGGTAAAGGATCTATACTCTAGGAATTACAGAACACTCATGAAAGAAATTGAAGAAGACACAAAAAGATGGAAAAACATTCCATGTTCGTGGATCAGAAAAATAAACATTGTTAAAACGTCTATACTGCCCAGAGTAATCTATACTTTCAACATCATCCCAATCAAAATACCATCAACATTTTTCAAAGTGCTGGAATAAACAATCCTAAAATTTGTATGGAATCAGAAAAGACCCCAAATCATCAAGGAAATGTTGAAAAAGAAAAACAAAGCTGGGGGCATCATGCTGCCTGATTTCAAGCTATATTACAAAGCTGTGATCACCAAGACAGCATGGTACTGGCACAAAAACAGACACATAGACCAGTGGAACAGAGTAGAGCACCCAGAAATGGACCCTCAACTCTGTGGTCAAATAATCTTCCACAAAGCAGGAAAAAATATCCAATGGAAAAAAGACAGTCTCTTCAATAAACAGTGCTGGGAAAATTGAACAGTTATATACAGAAGAATGAAACTCGACCATTCTCTTACACCATACACAAAGATAAACTCAAAATGGATGAAAGACCTCAATGTGAGACAGGAATCCATCAGAATCCTAGAGAGAACATAGGCAGTAACCTCTTTGATATTGGCCAGAGCAACTTCTTTCAAGACACGCTTCCAAAGGCAAAGGAAACAAACGCAAAAATGAACTTTTGGGACTTCATCAAAATAAAAAGCTTCTGCACAGCAAAGGAAACAGTCAACAAAACAAAGATGCGACCCACGGAATGGGAGAAGATATTTGCAAACGACACTACAAAGGGCTGATATCCAAGATCTGTAAAGAAATTCCCAAACTCAACACCCAAAAAACAAATAATCAAGTCAAAAAATGGGCAGAAGACATGAACAGGCCCTTCTCCAATGAAGACATACAAATGGCTAACAGACACATGAAAAAATGTTCATCATCACTATACATCAGGGAAATTCAAATGAAAACCACATGGAGATACCATCTGACATCAGTTAGAAAGGCAAAAATTAACAAGGCAAGAAACAACAAATGTTGAAGAAGAGGTGGAGAAAGGAGAACCCTCTTACACTGTTGGTGGGAATGCAAGTTGGTACAGCCACTTTGGAAAACAGTTTGAAGGTTTCTCAAAAGATTAAAAATAGAGCTACCCTATGACCCAGCAATTGTACTACTGGGTATTTACCCCAAAGATACAGATGTAGTGAAAAGAAGGGCTATATGCACCCCAGTGTTCACAGCAGCAATGTCCACAATAGCCAAACTGTGGAAAGAGCAAAGATGGCCTTCAACAGACAAATAGAATATTACTCAGCCATCAGAAAGGATGAATACCCAACTTTTGCATCAACATGGGTGGGACTGGAGGAAGTTATGCTGAGTGAAATAAGTCAAGCTATCATATGGTTTCACTTACTTGTGGAACATAAAGAATAGCATGGAAGACAGTAGGAGAAGGGAAAAATGAAGGGGGGGGAATTGGAATGGGAGACTATGGATGCCAGTAAACAAACTGAGGGCTTTAGAGGGGAGGGGGGTGGGGGGATGTGTTGGTCAGGTGATGGTTATTAAGGAGGGCACATACTACATGGAGCACTGGTGTTACACATAAACAATGAATCTTGGAACACTACATTAAAAACTAATGACACACTATATGGTGACTCACCTAACATAATAAAAAATAATAATAAAAAAGAAAGAAAGACAATAGTCCCTGAAAAGAATATGAACATACTCTCAAAGTATCTTTCCATAGTTCTCTATTAATTACAAAGGAGAAAAGTTACCTTGAGATGGAAAGATCTGGCAATACCACCTTAACCTCCTTATCAAATGCAGCATCACCGAAAATAGAATCAATGACATTTACGCTTCTTGATATGATGAAATGGGAAGAACACAAACTCCCCTAGATAATATTCTTGCCATGATGTTTAACTTGAATCTAACAGGAAATACAATCAAACAAAACCAGACTGTGGGGCACTGTATAAGAAAAGGACCTGTACTCTTCAGAACTACCAGTATTATAAAAGATATAACGCATGTCAACCAAATGTCCCTTGACTGATACAAGGCTTGTTCCTTGACTGAATCCTATATTGGGGAGAAAAAAAAGAAAAGAAAAGAAAAACAGTTACAAAGGATATCTCTGGGACAACTGGGAAAATCTGAATGTAAATTTTATCAGATTACTATATAAATGTTAACTGTCTTGGCTGTAATAATGATAGGCTAGCTGTGGAATGAAAAGAAATATTCTTATTTTTATTTTTTTGAAGACTTTTGTATTAAAAAAAGATTTATATATTAATTTAAGAAAAAAGAGAGAGAGCATGTACATGTGCATGAGAACTGGTTGAGGAGCAGAGGGAGTGGGAGAAAGAGAATCCTCAAGCGGACTCCCGCTGAGCCCCGACCCAACGTGGGGATCAGTCTCACAGCCCTGAGATCATGCCCTGAGCTGAAATCAAGAGTCAGATGCTTAAGAAACTGAGCTACCCAGGTTCCCCCAAAATGTCCTTATTTTTTAAAGATACATTCTGAAATATCATGTCTACAACTCATTTTCAAATAGGGACACCTGAGTGGGTCGGCCAGTTGGGCATCAGCCTCTTGATTTCAGCTCAGGTCATTATCTCAGGGTTGTGAGCTCAAGCCCTGCATCAGGCTCTGCGCTGAACATGGAGGTGCTTGAGATTCTCTCTCTCCCTTACCTCTGCCCCTCCACAACGCTCCCCCAAGAAATAAATAAGTAAATCTTTAAAACAACAACAACAAATAGTTCAGCATTTAGCAAAGGAGATAACACAAATGTCCCCAAATGTCAACAACCAGTTAACCAGTCCATAGTATTGTTCTCCACATTTTATAGTTTTAAAATTATTTGAAAAAAAGAAATTACCTGAAATAAAGTTTGGGTTTAAAAATATATGGACCATGCCCACCAGCTTATAGTCTGATGTCATTATGTCATATCCTCTGGTTTCCTCTTCCATGAAAATAAAGTAACAATAAGAATCCCTTTTTTGTACTATACTAGGGGGAAAGTGTGAATGATTATACCCAGAGCTTACAAATATGCAATGAAACTGGAACTCTCTTAAACCGTTAGTTTCACCACAAATTAGCAAAAGCTTTAGGAAAATCCACTTGAAAGCAGGTGTACAGAACCAGTAAAATCTACTTTAATCCGGGGCACCTGGGTGGCTCAGTGGATTGAGCCTCTGCCTTCGGTTCGGGTCATTTATCTCAGGGTCCTGGGATTGAGCACCGCATCGGGCTCTCTGCTCGCCGGGAGCCTGCAGCCCCCTCCAACTCTGCCTGCTGCTGTGCCTACTTGTGATCTCTCTCTCTGTCAAATAAATAAATAAAACCTTTTTTCTTAAAAATCTACTTTAATCCTTCCATACTTCCGCCATTGATGATAAATTAACCAAGTTTAAATGACAAAATATTTGCCTATAAATATACTCTGATTATTTCTAGGTTTGCCACCCACCAAGTCCACCGACTAAAATAAGCAACTTCTGTAACCATGTACAATAATTATGTACCTTTGTGCAGAGTGAGGCTTATACTTTGTATCACCTTCAACTCATTTCTTAAACACATAAAATAGATCTTATCCTTCAAATTCTATTTCACTATTAACTGCAAAACATACCCTGGCCCACCCAATCAGGCTTCCATTTCCCGGGGACCTGCTGACAAAGGTCTTAAGGACTTCTGCCTCACATTCTGCCTCTTTCTCATTAAAAAAAAAATTATCTGAACTAATTTGAGATCAAGCAAGTAGGACAAAAGTATTTGTGGTTTTGCTACATCTAAAATTCCTATCATTGCCTCACAGAATAAAATTGTGCCTTTAGCTTTTATTGAAGGTTATTACAGAAAGAGCCATATTACAAATGTTCCAGTACCAAGTATAAAACTGTAGTCACTCAGTGGGACAAGTCTCAAATGAGAAATTTCATTCAGATCCGAGTTGTAAGAAAAAATATTTCCTCTGAGGAACTGGTATTCTTATAGGCTTTCAGATTACTTATCAGATATACTTTCATGCTCCCTTACTGGGAAGCCTAAGAGTGAACCCTGACATTAAATAAAAATGACATTAACACTTGTAGATTACATATTAGTTCCCTTCTCCTTTCCCGGGTTCCGATCTTCCATTTCTATTTCATTAATCGTCTTTATTAGAAGCCACTTCCAGGCTCCTTTTAGAAAGAAATCAATATAAATACATTTAGTAGATAACGTTTTAAAGTACAACACAGTGATGAAAATTTTAAACCAGACAGAGGTGATAGCTGCACAGCATTATGAATGTACCAAGTGCTACTGAATTCTACATTTTATCTAAAATAGTTCATTTCAGGGGCCCCTGGGTGGCTCGATTGGTTGAGTATCTGACTCTTGATTTCAGCTCAGGTCATGATCTCAGGGTCCTGAGATAGAGCCCCCGCCCCCCTCGGGCCCAGACTCAAGGGGGACTCTGCTAAAGTTTCCCTTTTTCCCTCTGCTCCTCCCCGGGTTTGTGGGCTCGCTCGCTCTCTCGCTCTCTCTCTCTCTCTCAAGTAAATCTTTTAAAAAAATAGTTAACTTCATATTCTACAATTCTTTTCCTCAACAACCAAGAAAATACAGCATACTCCCAGAAAGTAGCATATGTTTAGCAGCCAAATAATCCTATTACATTCTTCCCATTTTCACTGTGGTGTGTGGATAGACAACTAATCTGTTCTCTGCCATCTGTACTGTTTTTCCCTTGCTTCTCTATGTTCTGGTATAATTTCCAACTGCTCACTTTATGTTAAAAATCCTAAATATTCTCTTAGCAGCAGTTTCAAAACCAGCCTGGTTTTGGAGTCAAGAGGAATTTTTTTTTTCTTCAAAAGACATCTTTCATAGACTCCCAGTATACAACTCGAGTAAAACCAGTGGCTCTGCTTGCAGACTTAGGATGAGAGGTCTCAGACTGCCACACACTATGCTCTGCGGTTCCCCTCAGATCTCCTCAGCACACCAACAGGCCACACAGAAAGCTGGAAACAGACACTTTTACAAAGAGAAAAAAAGACTTTCATATGCCATTCCTAGATAACCACAATTAAAATGGTATCTTATCTCCTGTGATCCTGATAATTACTTCCTTTCTCCACTTCACTCACATAAGAGGGATTAAAGTGTTCTAAGATAGAGTTCAACCTCCACCAGCTTCTCTGGTGAAAATTACTTGTGGCTATTTGTAACAACTTTCATGGAATAGTTATGCAATAAAGTGTGGGTTAATATTTCATCATAAAAATTGACAAGTTCTTAGAAAACTATGAAATAAAAATGATTTTTCTATAAACCACATACTCATTTTTATTGCTTTTATTATGACCGTCAATAAAGATTTCAAATTCTGTTTCCCCCCTTTTCGATTGGTGTTTCATTTTAGCTTCATCAACCAGTATTACAAATTTCTCATCTTTTCCACTTGTAATTTTCTGGGGGTTGAGGGCACCTTGTAATGTATGTGTTTGTTAAAAATTAAATATCAAAGGTACTATTAAAAGGCTTAACACAAAAGAGGTACACACTCCTTTCTGAAATTATGACGTAAATAAATAGGCAATACTAAAATTTGATACACACATATTTTCAGGAATGCTACTATTACATTAAATGAAGTATACCTCTGGAAAGATGGAAATTCTGACAGTACATAATAATGAAGAAAAACAAGGAAAACAATGTATAAGAAATGAACAGCAACTCTGGCCACAATGATGTGAGGTAGGTGGCAATAAACACAGGTGTACCAAGCCCATACAATGACAATTATGAAAGTACCGGCATGGTAAATTTCAGAAAATAAGCAAAATTTCAAGCACTTCATTTTCAAATGTATTAAAAGTCTTATCAACTTGCACAAGTTTTATTCTTTTTATTTTTAAAGATTTTATTTATTTATTTGACAGAGATCACAAGTAGGCAGAGGGGCAGGTAGAGAGAAAGAGGGGGAAGCAGGCTCCCCGCCGAGCAGAGAGCCCAATGTGGGGCTCGATCCCAGGACCCTGGGATCATGACCTGAGCCAAAGGCAGAGGCTTTAACCCACTGAGCCACCCAGGCGCCCCACAAGTTTTATTCTTAGGTCCAATGTAGCTACAAATCAGCCACAGTAAACAACATCTAAATTAATTAAATCTAATATTATACTGCTTTATAAATAATGTAAATAAGATCTCTAGGTAGAATGTTTTTGCTTCCAAGTATCCCCAAGCATTTGGAAGCACACTTAGAGGAGTTAAGCTGGTTACAAGGCTTTCTTGTAACTAAAAATTTCCTAAGGATTTCTAACGAGTAATACATTTCATATAATCACCTTTAGTTTCAATATAATAATTAAATTATACAATTAAAACTTAAATTTGGATTTTTCACCAATTCATATTTTCTTCCCCAAATATTGTGAAATAACTGGGTTCCATTCAGACATATTTAAACCAAGTTATTCAATTTTCTTAAAACAATATTAGTTATAAGAATAGCAAAGCATATGCTCCCACTCAGGAGGAAAAATATTTTCTACTTCAAAATATTCTTATTTTTAATAATGTTGAGTAAGAAAAATCACATGTGGATCCTGGTACCTAAAACTGTCAACAACAAATAAAGCAAAAATAAAAATAAAGGACTATTTTGTGAAATACCATTATTTCTAATAACGCATCATAGAATAAATCTCAATTGCGATTTTTAAAAAAGTATATACTCTACCATTCTAAAACGTACCTTAAACCATCTACTCATATCTACTCGTAATTGTTTAATAATAGTCTTTCCAGGCTTTTAAAAAAAAAAAAAAAAAAGATTGAGACAAACATTAGCGTAAATGTTCTCTTTTAAATTCTTACAAGACTTCTCCTAAAGTATATAAAACTGTTGTTCACAGGGCATTAAAAGCTGCATGCAAAAATTGCTTCCAACTAATTTTCAACTCAAAGATTTTAAGTAAAAGATAGTATCACTTCCAAAATTAAACACATTCTATCTTCAGCTTCTACAGAAAACATATAGGAGCTGCTAGACTTCAGTAAGCACCAGGCAACTTCAAGTTGGCAGACCGCTTTAGAAAAGAATGTATGGGGTGGAATTTGGCATGTTAAGACAAGGCCGACTCCAGATACAGACAAGCAAGACCAAACAAGAGCCTGTAAGGCCCCAGTACCTCTTCTCAGGATTTATATTGATCTGAAATAAAGGGATATACACATTGGAAAGGTCTTCGAATATCACCTTCTCTAGTTGTCAGGTCCCTCTGATTCCCAACTATTATTTTTGAATATGAAAGTTACGTACTCTAAGAAAAATGCGAACAGGAACATATAAATGTTTTCCCTGATTAAATATATGGTTACTCTTTTATCCACTTCTGATTCTTTTCAGAAAGTATGAATTGGTGAAAAACCCAAATTTAAGTTTTAAATTGTGAGATTTAGAGAAAATAATGAAAATAGAGACCATTTCTATATAACTCATTAAAAAGATCAAAAAAATCTAGCTTTCCCTTCTTCCCTTCCTGTCTTTCAAACTATGTGGCTCAGTAAGACCTGGAGAGGATTCCTTCATCCACCTTTCCTTAAATGAATTGATAAATTAACCCTTGATCTGAACTGCCTCCATAAAACATGCACACCCCACGTGCCTGCAGCCCACTGGCTACTAGCAGTTAGGGGCCCAGCCCTCCAAAAGGAAAGCTTATCTGTCCCCCCCATTGGAAACCTATGCTTGTTAGTCTACTGTGTTTTGCCCCAGTCCTCTTGGTACTCACTACATAGCTAATGTAATTACATTCATGTAACTAAATATAATGTAAACGGATACAAATGAGTTTCCAAATAAAAAAGAAAATGTAAGTCACAAGACTGAGGTGGGGCACTAAAACAAAAAAACTTGTCAAATCAAGAACGGACAAAACCACCATACAGGAAAATGAGAAAAAAATTGTAAAAATGTAGGATGACTTTGTATTCAGACCAATTCACAAGTTTCTTTTCATTCTGACTCTACATTAAAGAAACCTTTTAAAAAGCGTGATTTTAGTGGAAAGACTGCACTCTCTCTAACATACCATCTGCAAACAAAGGTCCTTGACCTGGACCTACCTCAAAAGAGTAGTGAATGGTTGGCTGAAAATATTTCAGAAATGGGTCCTCTCTGATACTCTACTATATTATATAATATTAATCCATATATATATATTAATTTTACTTGGCAAGTTGGGATGGGCAGTTGGGGGCTAATATTTTGCTTAAAGTAAACAGTATTGTTATAATACTGTCATTATTATACTTATTACTAATATTAATACAATATATATTATCAGCCTCCTATTCATATAGGCTTTTTATAGAGTATCCAACTTAAACCAATTGCATTATATATATATATATATATATATATCTTAACCTCCTACAAATCAATAGTAAAAGGGAGGGAAAAAATTATTCATGGGCAAAAGACTTGAACATGCACTTTGAAAGAGAATATCCAAAAACCCAGTTAAGTTATGCAGAAAGGAGCTTAGCACATCATTAGTCATGTTGTAAATTCAAACCTCCATAAGATAACACTGCACTCCCACAGAAATGGCTAAAATGTAAAAACTGACAATATCAGACACTCAGAAGGAAGCAGAGCTACTAGGAAGGTCACCCATGGCTGGCAGGGTGTGACACTCTGGAAACCTGCTTGGTAGTTATCTGCTAAACCCAAACACTCTGTCTTAAGATCCAACAATTCCATTCCTAGGAACATACACAAGAGAATGAATGCCTACGTTCTTCAAAAGACTTCTACAAAGATATCCAGAGAAGCTGTCATCGTAACAGCCCCAAACTAGACACAATATACAGCTGCCAGCGGTAAAATGGATAACTAAATTGTGGTAGACATACTGCAACAATAAAAGAAGACAGACTTCTGCCCTATGCAACAAGAACATATCTCCCAGACACAATGCGGAACAAAAGAAGCCACATATGAGTACATACTGTATGACTCTATTCATATAAATATAGGCACAATCAAAACTTATCTGTGGAGAAAGAAGTCAGAACAATGATTTCTGGAGGGGAAATGGGTATCTGCTGGAAGAAGGCACAAGACACCATTCTGAGTGATAGAAATATTCTCCATCTTGGAGCGCCGGGCTGGCTTAGTTTGAAAAGCATGTGACTCTTGATCTCAGGGTTGTGAGTTCAAGTCCCAGATTTGGTATAGAGATCACTAAAAAAGATAAGCTTAAAAAAAATGTTCTACATCTTAAAATGGGCCCATGTGGGGTAGATATTATACCTCAATTTAAGATGTAGCTAATAAACTATTTATTAATTAATGCAGAGAGAACTACCTTAGGGGCTAATCAGAGTTTCTAAACCTTGACACTATTGATAATTGGGGCTAGATAATTCTTTGTTTGTGGGAAGTGTCCTGTGCACTACAGAATATTTAGAATTATTGAGGCACTTAGATGGCTCAGTTGGTTAAGTCCCCTACTCTTGATTTTGGCTCAGGTCATGACCTTGGGGTCCTGGATCAAGCCCCCATCTCACATCTTGGGCTCTGTGTTCAGCGGGGAGTCTGCTTAAAGACCCTTTGTCTCTTCTTCCACTTGCACAAGCGTACTCTCTCTCTAAAATAAATAAGTCTTTAAAAAAAAAAAAAGAATATTTAGCATTATCTCTGGTCTCTCTACCCATTAGGTGCTTGTAATACCCACAACATCAGTATGGCAGCCAAAAAGTCTATAAATAATGCCAAATTTCCCCTAGAGATAAAATCCATGCCCTCCCCCACCATTTGAGAACCATAGGTTAAATTCCTAGTCTAACCAGGAGAATACAGTAAACATTCCTTATGACTTCTCAAAGTCGGAATCAGAATACAATCAGACCATGACTTACAAATTAAATACTAGAATCCTTGACCCACAAGGATAGCAGGATTCAGAAGTCTTTCATTTGACACAAGCAATATTTATCCAAGTTACCTAATCATAAGAAATAACCTGGGACGTTTACAAACATGAATTCCCAGATGCTTTCCATAGAAATTCAGTAGGTCTGGGGTGAGGTCCAGAAATCTATATTGTCTCACAAGCACCAGAGGGGATTTTTATAAACATGTAAGTCTGAGAATGGCACTCTCAGACAGCTATATTTAACATATACACCTTAGGTAGAAAATCCTTTGGCTATAAGGATGACAAAAACCCTCAATGTTTCTATAAGCACAACAAACAAGGCTTTCTTTTTTTATGTCATGCTTACAAAAAAATACAGTAAGATCAAAGTCTATAGAAGTGGAGACCCTGAACATAGGATCTGCCTAATATTTCAAGAAAGAAGAGTCAAGCCAGCAAGTAGCTGTGGACGCCCCTAAGGGCCCATGAGACGGACACCATCTTCCAACTGATTGCGTGACCTTGCCTTTCAAACCTTGAAGTAGAAAGAGAAAGCACTACGTTCATTTTAACTGGGATCCTGTTTCCCATAAGCCTTTCAGCCATTCTTCTAGCTCAAAAGGCTCTCTACTGACCTCCACCGCTATCCTATCTCTTGTCACAATCTGCCCCTGCTGCAATTCCCCACTTTCCACAAGTCCCCCTAATTACCAGCTCACCCATTCAGCACACTAGCCCTTGCCAGCAGGCCCCGGGGTTGGTCAGGCTCCGGGATCGCTCCAGGCCCAGCAGGAAGCAGATCAGATTTTTACCAGCCTAGGGTAAGCACTGCCTTCGCTTCAAGGTCATCTTCATTTCCTTAGTTTTCTGTGTTCAGTCCTCGGCCGGAAACTTCTCTGTGTTTCTTTCCTGTCCTCCAACTCTGATGTGATACCAGTTCATTCCCAGTTTCCTTTTGGCTAATCTGATACCTGATTCCTTATCTTCATCTTCTCCAAATACATTTCTTTTATTTTTCCCCCAAATACATTTCTGATTGATTGTTTGGCTTCGCTTTCTATGGTTCCCTCATGAAAAGTGTGTGTTTATGCCTGGCCACCACAATGTAATGATAACAACTTAATAATAACAATAATAATGATAATGACAATAATAATAATAAATCATTACCCTGTGTTTCCTATGTTTGCATTATCTCACTTCTTTTTCATAATCCTGTCAGATAGGTACTAATATTATCCCTACTCTATAGGAGAGAACAAGAGATTTAGATTAAATAATTTGCTGATTCTCCCAATTCCATCTAATCTATAGTCTGGCACTACTTTTTTTTTCCCCTGCTTTTCGTCCTCCCGAAAACATGCGTACACTCTATCCCACTTCCCTTCTGTATAAATATAGCATTTTTTACCCAGTTTCCTACTGAAGACCTATCTCCTTTCTCTGGGTTCTTTTTCTTCAAACAGTGGTAGAACCATTCTCTGTATTTAATTATTTAACATTTTCCCTGTGTGTCTTTTCTCTTCCAACTGCAGTATAAACCTCTTTAAGGTCCGGGTCAAATGTCACACTTCTTATACCCCCGGATACAAAGTACAGACCTACTCATGAGACCTACTCATGAAGAAAACCCTCAGAAGAAATAACAAACAACAAACACAACAAATATATATATTTTTTATATTTATATTTATATTATTTTTATTTATATGAAATTATTTCAACAAAGCACCTAATGGATGCCCCATATTGGTCATTGTGCCAGATGCTCAAGATAGCAAAAAGACTGTCTCCACTTTCAATGAGCTTACAAACTAGTGGAGAGAGCCTTGCAAAGAAACAGCAAGAATACCAGAGAACTGCTGGAATAAAGCAATGGATCAGTATGGAGCGCAGAAGAAGAAGCAACTCTCAAACAGGGCATGGAGACTGATAGAGAAGATTTTATAGAAAAGGAAGTGACTTTTGAGGGCGTTTGTAAAGATTAGGACACCACACCACCAGGATGCTGGATAAAAGGACATTCCCATCAAAAAGACCAGTATGTTAACGTCAAGATGTGACAGGCCCAGTGGGCATGAGAAATGGTAAGATGTTCAGAGAAGGCTGGAAGACAGAGCTGGGGTGGAGGAAGGAAGAAGGGGCAGAACTGCAGCCATGTTAAAAAGTTTGGGTGGGGGATGCCTGGGTGGCTCAGTGGGTTAGAGCTTGTGCCTTCAGCTCAGGTCATGATCTCAGGGTCCTGGGACTGAGCCCCGCATCAGGCTCTCTGCTCGGTGGGGAGCGTGCTTCCCCCCCACCCACCCTCACCAGCCTCTCCGCCTACTTGTGATCTGTCAAATAAATAAATAAAATCTTTTAAAAAAAAAAAAAGTTTGGGTGCAGCCAAATTCACCCCCTCCATGACTACAGAGTCCTACAGACTGGCCACTAGTATTACATAATGTTTAGGAAGCTGCACCGATTCATAATGTTTCCATGAATAGTCAACATGCCTTTTCATCATCATCTTCAATGCTCACCACGATGACTTAAACCACCTAGCTTACAAGTACGCATCTAACACTGGGCTGTGTATTGGGGGGGCAAGTGTGTGTCTGTACCACAGGAAGTAAACAACAGAGCAATCAGGAGCTCCTGCTCAGTTTACCACTTCTTAAAACTTTTTTTTCCACACTTCTTAGAATCTACAGTACACAATGGCATAAAGAAATTTGAGTAGCAGCTTAGAATAATAAGGGTTTAGGGGCACCTGGGTGGCTCAGTGGGTTAAAGCCTCTGCCTTCGGCTCAGGTCATGATCTCAGGGTCCTGGGATCGAGCCCCGCATCGGGCTCTCTGCTCAGCAGGGAACCTGCTTCCTCCTCTCTCTCTGCCTGCCTCTCTGTCTACTTGTGATCTCTGTCTGTCAAATAAATAATAAAATATTTAAAAAAAAAAAAAAAAAGAATAATAAGGGTTTAAAGACTGTTTGTTTGTACCATATTTCAGAAAGGACTCCAAGTGGACTTCAGAAGGACTATCTGTGGATGTCAATTACCATAAATTCTCAAACTCCCCATTTCCATATATAATGGAGCTATAAATTTCTTTAATACTAAGTTTCAAAAATTACTAGGTGCTATAAACTTGCCAACTCTACCAAGATGTTCTCTCAAAGTGACATTACATTTCTGAGCAACTCAGAAATCACTATGAGGTCTTTTTTTTTTTTTAATTAACTTGGCTAAATCCACAAATGCCACGTCCTTTATAGGAATTTAAGAATGACACAGAAACCATTAAAATCTCCTAATCACTACATTCTTTACCTCCTACATACAAGTGGACATACTGACTTTAAAAAGTCAACAGATTAAGAATGACACTGCATTAAAGAACAAAAACCTTACGTGTTAATTATCGGTCCTTGTTCTCTAAACTCTAGAACCAGGCCCTGAAGCTTCCACATTCCTGGAGACTGAGTGCAGACGCCATGTTGGGGAATATGGAATGCCTCACCAAATATGTGTTCTCTCAATAACTTCCCCTCGTAATTAACGCCAGCATATGCTACTCTCACTGTTTACCTGTTTCTGTAGAAATCACTTAAACCTCTTTCTCCCCAGCTACTAACTGGCTAATCTTACACTTGACTGCCCTCCACCAATATTTGTGAATGGCCATGGTTGAGCTGATAACCACGGCAGTAACAAGGAACTTCAAACACTCTAACAACTACAAGATAGTCATGGCTTCCGCCATTAACACGCAACCAAAATTCATCCTCTAACAATCCTACACTGATACCATTATTTTTTTTCTCACGTGACTAATTTTTAAATATAAAATCCACTTCAATTATGGAGAGCAAATTGAATCAAAGGAACAAACGCAAACGTGTCCCGTGTTCTAAAACTTGGTATGATGATACCTAAGACAACTGCCAAAGTATGTATCACCTCAAAAATAAGTAAGCAAAGAGAAGAATGTTGCCTTTAACCTGCTCTCTTTCTTGGGAAGTCAAATCAGAAACCTCTTACTAGGTAGAACAGTTAATATGTTGCCTCCTTCCAGGACTGAATGTTCTCCTTCCCTCATTTATAAACCTACAAAGGTGGAGGTTGGGGAGAGCAGGAGACAGTGCAGAGGTAAGTTTCCCTCAAAATGCCTGAAGCATCATTTTCCAAAGCTGAGAGCATCATTACCACCTAGGGCCAATTGCCTGGCTGCCAATGCAGTCCCAAATGACCATAAATAAAGCCTTAATTATATTAATTAGAGCAATTGCTTCCTGCTGACCATCTCATTATTTGGGGGCCCCGTCTCAGCCTTGGAGCCAGTACCCTCCTTGGCTCACCCCATCCCAGACATCTCACTTCCCCACTGCTTATAGCCCTACTCCTAATTATGCTTCAGTGTGTCCTTGACCCATTTCCTCTCCAAGACCCCTTTCGCTATGACAACAGAGGTCTACTACCATTATCTAGCGTTGACAGAGCATGGGTAGATGATGTCCATGCCAGGACTCTAGAACATGATCTATGATTAGAGGCTGGTCAGCCACCTGATTTCTCATGGAATTTCCCCAGCTACTGATATGCCAAGTGTTATTTTAACAGCTGTTTAGATATTCTAATTACCAAAACATGTAAACACCGTGTAAACTGTTAAGACACTCTCTATATTGCCCATATGCCTGCCGTCCCAGACAGTGGGTGACTCTCACTGTCAAAAGAAAACATGTAACAATTTGACTGGAAGGGTTATCAAGAAACAGTATCATCAGGATGGCAGCTGAGGCGTTTTAACAACGCCAATGTGCTATGGCTACTCCTACGGGTCCTGCTCTGTCCTGAGCTTACAGTTAACGGATACTGGTTCCTGGAGTTGTCATCAAAAGCCTGGCAGGGGAAGGGACCCTGCATCTCCATTAGCAGTGGTTTCTCAAATTCGCTGCACGCAGGGCCAAGCGACCGCCAACCCAGCTACCAGCTCTTCAACAGATCCCACAACTCACCCCAGAGATTGTGATTCAACAGATGTGGGGAAGGGCCCAGGAGTCTCGTAGACATGCCTACTTCTCTTAAACTCTGCAGGACGTTCTTATGTGCCATCAGGTTGAAAAACACCTGGGTAGCTCCCTCCCCACCCCGGCTGAGACTCTATTTTCAATGGCACCCTTGTTGGTGAAAATGGTTGGCAATGCTTGAGAAATCATAATTACTGATGGAAGGATGTCATTTCTCTCCACTATCTTTAGTCAGAAAACGTGTGCAAATCGCTAAGATCCAGCCCTCTTATTTTACAAATGAGAACTCTTGATTTTGCCCCTGAAACCTAGTTCTCCCCCACGCCTCCCACCAGCCTTCCTGACATCTATAAAGGGTATCAAACGCACCTATTAGTTTAAAAAAAGGGGGGGGGGGTGGAAATCAGCAAACTTGGGAATCATCCTTAATCATCACGTCCACAAGAGGCCTTCCCTGACTCATCTCTTGGTTTTGGTTATATGTAGCCGAAAGCTCAACTCAACTCACATAACAAGAAGTTATGAACAAGTCTGCAGGCAGGTGCTAAGCAGGCTTATTGCTATCAGTGTTCAGATGCAATTTTCCTGGCCTCTCTGGATTGCCCAGCTCATTTTCATCATCACTGTGGTAGTGAAATAACTATAACTACATTTCAGGTTTTAAATCGACATGTTGACAGCCAGGAGAAAACTTTCTTAGGACCCCCCAGAAAATTTATCTCCTCTTGCATTGGCACAACTGTCACATTCCCTGGGACCACGGGAGCCGCAGGCACAAACTCATCACGTGGCTTGGGCCTGGACAAAGGGATGGCTTTTCTCACCTTGGGGCTGGGGCTGGGGCCAGCTTTCCCGTAGATTCTAGACTAGCAGAGGGAGCATTAACTAGAAAAATGTAAGATTTTAAATAGTAAAGAGACCTAAAGAATCTACTTACTGCACAACCCAACCTCGAGTAAGTCTTTTCTTATTCTCTCATAGCACCACATTCTTTTCCTTCACAGCCCTTTTAACAATTTGAAATTGGATACCTGTGGATATGCAGGTAACATTTCTGTAGTCGTTACCACATGGCACTGTTCTGCATGCTTTGAATGGGTTCACTTAATCCTCACAACAATGCTCTCATCCCCATATTACAGATGAGGGGTTCAAGGTAAAGAGAGGTGCGAGAACTTACCCAGGACCATGGAGCCCAGCCACAGTGGAGCTTTGGGTCCCTGAGATCAGACTACAGAGCCCAGGCACTTGGCAATTACATTATGTAGTTCTTTTTACTTAGTTTTGCCTCACTTCTCCACAAAACTCTATGAAGATCCATGAAGCAGAGAATGCATCTGTTTTACAAACCACTCCAGTGTGGTGTCTAGTACAATATCAGGCATCAGGAAACATTCCATTCACCTAGTAACTAAACAAATGAATAGATGGTTGAAGGAATAACTGAATGACTGAATGAATGAATGAGGTAATGAACAAAGGAACAACTAAAAAACCAAGACCCAGATTAACATTGTGCATATAATATGATTACTTATGGAAGACTGGGGTCCAGAGCTTCAGCTTCCTGTGTCGGGTCTGGCTTCTCCAGCTGAAGGCCTGTTATCTCTGTGTCACCTGATCACACCTGCATCATCAATAATAAATGGACTTTTCTCCATTGCAAATG
The DNA here is from genome assembly GCF_963455335.1 of Martes martes. Lineage (NCBI taxonomy): Eukaryota > Metazoa > Chordata > Mammalia > Carnivora > Mustelidae > Martes > Martes martes. The sequence continues at coordinate 31,548,046 of NC_137890.1, read as the reverse complement.
AAAAATCGAGCAGGAGTTAGTCACTTCTTTTGAGATACATTATACATGAACATGTTCAAAAGAGAGAACAATATAAGAATGGGATTTTCCTGCATTTACCCTAACTGAAATAGACAAACACATGGGGCGCCTGGGTGGCTCAGTGGGTTAAAGCCTCTGCCTTCGGCTCAGGTCATGATCCCAGGGTCCTGGGATCGAGCCCCACGTCGGGCTCTCTGCTCGGTGGAGAGCCTGCTTCCTCCTCTCTCTCTGCCTGCCTCTCTGCCTACTTGTGATCTCTGTCTGTCAAATAAATAAATAAAAATCTTAAAAAAAAAAAAAGAAATAGACAAACACTTTGTTCACTGAGAAGAATCAAAACAGAAAATATGTACAAAGCCCTTTGAAGTAGCAGGTACTGAGGAAATTTCATGAACATTTTTTTAAATCAACAATTTTTAGTAAACTCATCGGTTTAAAGTCTCCCCTTGATTTATGGAGATCTAAGTATACATAAAGTGTTGCTGTAATTCTCTTTCATGGTGGCAGCACGACATTTAAAAATAAATCATCTGGAAAACGTAAGCAGCTAAAAAAATAATCACAGGGCATACATATGTCAGTTCCCACCATCAATGTCCAGAATTAATTCTGCTCTCCCGAGAGAAATCAGAGCCATATCATAGCAAACAAGGTTTCCAGAGAAACTATTAATTGGTATAATCACATGCACACAAAAGCTGTCAACCTGACTGGTTCCTAGGTAAATGGGGTAATATATTATGACTCAAATCCAGTACTAACGAATATCAACTCCCATTCCCAGTATGTACAGTACAGTTTTTCTCCCCCTACAGAAGTGACTGGACAGTTTGTTCTCCAGTCAAGGAGAAAAGAAAACCACCTCTGTAAATGGGCAAACATGTTGGGAAACTATATTTACCTTTTGCCTTAATAAGTAGCTACATTTACTGTTTCAAATAATGTGCAATTAGCAATGTCCATGTCTTACAATGAGCATACTCATGGAAAGCAGGTTTTTAAAGGTCATTCCAATCATGAATAAAGGACAACGACAAACTCCAGAAGCTCACTCAGAAAACACACAGCTTCACCAATGGAGCAAAATGGAATCTCCTACCCCATGCAAAGCTTCAAAAGTTGAAGAAAATCTGGAGAGAAGTAATGCTCAAAGAAAGGCACGATGGAAGGTAAGGAGGGAGTAAGGAGGAAATGCCCCTTCTGAGGAAGAGGCCGAGTGCCTATATTTATAAAAGCACATGACTGCCGCATTTTTAAATTTTTCCTGGAAAAATAATGCCATCTTTCCTTGTGTTGTTCCCTTTAAAGTAGAACCCCAGGGGAACAGTGCGAACGGGAATACCGTCCTACTGGTACCTTGGTTCGTGCCCCAGGGGCCACTGAAAACTACAATCAACCTATCTAAGTGTCCTTATTATAAACATTACACAAAATGAATACAAGGTAATTACTCTGTCACAAGGGCAGGCTGTTTAAGCAAATAAAGAAGTCCAGAATACAATCCCACATCTTACTATCAGTCTACAGTTCACTATGGACATCGGCCCTAGTGTCTTCCTTTTTCATCCCTGGCCACACTCTGGTGATCTCCTCTCCAGCCCCTCATTTCCCTTTTTGATTAAAATAAAAAGTTCTGAATACCTTTTAGGCCTTCCCCACCCTTTCTAGGATCAGGCTTAAAAATCAGGGCCTTGGAAATTGGTTAGATTTGGGAGTAAAAACTTACAGAAGCCATCCAAAGCGTTGTGTAACGAAATAGTTTGCCTGATGAGATCATACTTGCACGGAGAAGCCTAAATAACTGAACTGGGCTGAAAATGAAGAATTAATCCAATTACTGCAAGGATACTTTCACAATACCACTCACTGATCACCTTCCAGATGCCCAAAGGCTCGACTCATGTCATTCAGAGAAAAGGCCATGGAGATGCCTCTTCTCGTGTCGGCAGCTTCAGTAAACTTCCCATGTTTTGGTAGGGAAAAAAGCAGACCAACTTAAATTAGTCTAGAAATCTTTTCTCTTTTTTTTTTTCCAGAAATTACACAATGTATTTATTTTTTTTAAAATGCCTTCTTGGGGTGCCTGGGTGGCCCAGTGGGTTAAAGCCTCTGCCTTCAGCTCAGGTCATGATTTCAGGGTCCTGGGATCGAGCCCGCATTGGGCTCTCTACTCAGCAGGGAGCCTGCTTCCCTTCCTCTCTCTCTGCCTGCCTCTCTGCCTACTTGTGATTTTTCTCTGTCAAATAAATAAATAAAATCTTTTAAAAATATGCCTTCTTTATAACCCCACTTAATTTATAAGCAGGATGATGTCTCTAAAATTATAAATATTCATAACAAAAAATAAAACTGAGCAAACAATACAATTAACTCTTGCTAAAGTTAACAACTAACGGTGACAAATATGGGAACACACACACATCCCAGCAAACAGATTTCAGTCTCTTGCCAGCAGATTTAAATTCCTTGAGGGCAGATACTGATTCTTAATTTCAATCTGTTAAAATGAATCTCTATTACAGAACTAGGTCCCAGGTATACAACCATGAGCAGACAAGAGCTCTCTCCCTATGAAGCTTACCTTACATTCTAGAAACAGTGACATTCCCCTAGAAAGTATTTTTTAAAAAATTAATTTTAGGGGGGGCACCCAGGTGGCCCAGTGGGTTAAAGCCTCTGCTTTTGGCTCAGGTCATGGTCTCAAGGGTCCTGGGATAGAGCCCTGAATCAGGCTCTCTGCTCAGCAGGGAGCCTGCTTCCCCCTCTATCTGCCTGCCTCTCTGCCTACTTGTGATCTCTGTCTGTCAAATAAATAAATAAAATCTTTTTTTTAAAAATTAATTTTAGGAGCACCTGGCTGGCTCAGTTGGTAAATCATGCAACTCTTGATCTCAGAGTGATGAGTTCAAGCCCCATGTTGGGTGTGGAGCCCACTTAAAAAATAGTAATAATAATTTTAAATCTACTCATGTCAGAAGGAAAACAGGGCTGAGATAGAAGTGAAAAACTGGGATACCTATCTACTTTAGATAGAGGGTCACCAGAGGCCAATCTGTGTAAGCAACATTTATGATTTGGACAAAGAACTGAGACCTGAGAAAAAGCCAATCTAGCAAGAATGGGGACCACACATGCAAAGGTTTTGAAGTGACCTGGGAGCTGGGCTTGTTCAAGGACAGCTGAAGTGTACAGCAGGAGCTGGAGAGCAGCAGTCTAAGCTGGAGGGACCAACCCAACTGTAAGGGGAAATTGACGTGTTATTCGGAGTACAAAGGGAACCTGGTCTGGTTTGTGTTTTATAAGCACACTCCTGGGGTTCCATGGAAGACGGGTCTGACAGGAGGGCAAGAGCAGACCAGGGAGAACAGCTGAGAGGAGAACAGTCCCAGCAAGAGATGACAGGGGTTATACCAGCATGGTGGCAGGCGTGGTGGAGCCATGTGACATGTTAAAACTAAGTTTCGGAGGCTCAATCAACAGGCCATCCCTCCAGAACTGTAACTGGGGAGTGAAAAGTAGGACTCCAGTATAATTCCTTGGTTTACCAGCATTAGTAACTACATCTATAAGTGTAGGTATCAAGGAAGCATTTAGAAACTGAAAAAAAAAAGCTTGAGTTCAGAGAAAAGAGCTAGGCCACCTCAATAAATGTGGGGGCCATCAATAAAAATTTACAAAGTGGGTTTTAGAAAATGCGTGGGGTTTGGAATCCCAGATCCGTTCCTTGCTAGCTTGTGTCCTTAGGAAAAGGGCGGGCTTCATTTTCTCACCTGTAAAACGGGGATTTAAAAAAACCATTTAACAAGTGTTGTCTAGAGGGGCACCTGGGTGGCTCAGTCATTAAGCACCTGCCTTCAGCTCAGGTCATGGTCCCAGCATCCTGAGACGGAGCCCCACATTGGGCTGCTTGCTCTGTGGGAAGCCTGCTTCTCCCTCTCTCACTTCCCCTGCTTGTGTTCCCTCTCTCACTGTGCCTGTCTCTCTGACAAATAAATAAATAAATATCTTTAAAAAAATAAAAAATAAAAGTGTGTCTAGAGCAGAAGTCAGCACTTTGTAAAGGGTCAAATAATAAAGATTTTAAGCTCAGTGGCCATAAAGTGTCTGTCCAAAATACTCAAGACTGCCATGTAGCACGAAAGCGGCCACAGATCATATGTAAACAGGGGAGTAGAGCAGTGTTAAAATAAAACTGTATTTCAAAAATAAAGGTCATAGTTTGCCAGCCGCTGGTTTAGAACAGTAGTTGTCCAAGGTAATCCTGGACCAGGAGTATCAGCATCACCTGGGAACTTGTCACAGACACAAATTCTGGACATCACCCAAGACTTTCACAACCAGCAGCTCTGGGGGTGGAGTCCAGTGACCGGTCATTATTACAAACTTTTCAGGTGATGCATGTTAAAGTTTGAGAACCGCGTGGTCAAGAAAATAAATGAATACATAGTGATTAGAACTAGTATCATTATTATTATTACTATTATAACTGGCTCCTAGAAGTTTAGAGTATAATTCCGAAAGACAGAAGCAAATGCTGGATTTTTGTGGTAGGTTAAGCAAAAGAGAGACAAACTGTTAGAATCTAAGGTAGGCTTAGGTAAGACTACTTGAGAAATTAAAGATTGTTTTTTATACTTTTATTCTAAAGAACTCCTATATTTTCTCATATACTAATTAAGACATATTTTATTTAGTCTTGTTCACAATCCACTAGTCAAAACATATAATACAATCTCAAATACATATATCTCCAATCTAACTTCTAAGAGAAACAGTTTTAGGGGCACCTGGGTGGCTCAGTCGTTAAGTGTCTGCCTCCAGCTCGGGTCATGATCTCCAGGTTCTGGGATGGAGCCCCATGTCAGGCTCCCTGCTCAGCAGGGAGTTTGCTTCTCCCTCTGCCACCCACACTCCCGCTCATGCTTGTGTGCTCTCTCTCTTCTCTCCCTCTCAAATAAATAAAATCTTTTTTAAGAAATTAAAGAAAAAAAAAGAAACAGGTTTAATGCCAATTAACTAACTCCCAGATCCCCAACAGCATATTATTCTGTTGCTATGACTAGTCTCTATTGCTATGACTAACACACTGTACTTACACAAGCACAGAATGAGCAAAGTTGTCAAATGTCATTCATTATTTTAACAGAATAATCTGACCTCTGGAAAAGGTTTAGAATCAATGGGGAAGTTAAAATATAAAGGGTGGTGTCAAGAAACAGAATGTAATACCATCCATTTTTACATTGCTTTTAATATTGGGATTAGAAACCAGAGATCTGCCTATTGAACATGCCTCAAATTAGATAAAAGAATTACAGATGAGCAGTGTCTGGCTGGCTCAGTTGGTAGAGCATGTGACTCTTGATCTTGGGGTTCTGAGTTTGAGCCCTATGTTGGGTCTAAGGTTACTTAAAAAATAAATAAACTTAAAAAAAAAAGAATTATGGATGAACATAGAGGTCATGCCCACTATTACTATTAGGCTATGTTCATGTCAACAGACCTTTGCAAAATTCCAACTGAAAACTAAAATAAAATCAGTACACAAGCTTCATAGCCTTGGAAGAAGCCAACAGGAAAGGGCAAGGACCAGACAACAGATCATCTCTCAGAAGAGGGAAGACAAGCTTCCACAACTGGAAAACAATTCAATCAAGCAGACAGCACGGAATATTTAAAGAGCTAGGCAACAGGCATTGGCTGGTCTTCACAGTGAGCAGTCAGCACAGAGTGAAAAGATATCCCGACAGGCACAGAGCATGCTCCTGGGGACCTAATGGGAAGAGAGATTTAGAAAACCAACCAGGAAGGCCATCAGCTTAATTTTAGGTAAACTCACAAAAATCTCTCAGGCTGCCCAGCTAATGAGAATGAAGTGCCTGAAACCAGGGCAAGAGGTTAATTGAAAAAGCCAGGAGCCATCGAGGGCCTGAAAACAAATTTGCCTGTTGGCTTGTAAAAGGCCTAGGTCATAAATGTATTTGTCCACATTATATACCCTGCTCCTGGAAATGTTTATGAAAGTACAATGGTGAGATGCAAAAGAATGCCTGATTTGCCCAGAAGTACAGTTTGACTTAGAAACTAAAACTGATAATGAACTCCTCCAAAGCGACATTGATAGTACAAAGTTCCATGGTTCTAACATTGAGAATTTTAGAAATTCATGTAAAAATTCACAGCAGTGTCTAAGTGGAAACTATTGAACTAGTTAAGGGCAGCCACAACGTAAAAGAACTGGAGCAGCAAATTTAGGCTTCTATATTTAGCCGGGAAAATCCCATTACTTGGAGATCCTCTTTCCAACCCAACCTCTTACAAGAAATAAAACTTGGAAGAGATCAGTAATTTAAAAAATAGTAACTCCCATATCTTCTTGGTGGGCTGCAGAAACCAGTGTTAAGATGATCTGAAATTAAACCAACCAAAATTTTAATCCCACATTTTTTCCCTTTGTATCATGTGATTATAGATTATCAGGGATCCATTAAATAACATCTAAAAATTTAAACCCAGAGTTTCCCAAACTTACGGATTGTTCAGTATCTTTTCGAAGGTAACTGAAGAAGCGGATATTGTTATTTCACTGTTAGTCTATTTAAATATTTTCACAAAAATCTAGATATAAACTTCATATGCTTACAGCGTTAGTTTTTAAACAACTCTAAAGGCAAAACCAATTTACAAAATAGCCACAAACACAAGTATAAAACCAGTACTATTTATACTAACAACCTAAATTCAATGTAATAAAAGATGTTATTTTCCCAAACAACAGGACTATGACACAGCATGGGAACAGCATGCCAGTATCACTATGGCCCTTGTGATTTTTTTTTTTCTAAACCACTTTTTTCTACTTGAACTCCTACAAAAGCATACATAAGCCCATCAAGTCATTGGGCTTTATTTTGACTTCAAATTTTACATGTTCTTGAGGTGCCTCGGTGGCTCAGTCGTTTAAGCATCTGCCTTTGGCTCAGGTTGTGATCCCACTGTCTTGGGATGGACACATCGAAATCCCTGCTCAGCAGAGAGCTGGCCTCTGCCTTTGCCTGATGCGCCCCCTGCTTGCGCTCACTCTCTCTCTCTCTGACAAATAAATAAATAAAACCTTTAATTAAAAAAAAAAAAAAAAAGAAAGCATCTGTCTTTGGCTCAGGTCAGGATCTCAGGGTCCGGGATGGAGCCCCGAGTCCAGCTCTCTGCTCAGCACAGACTCTGCTTCTCCCTCTACCCCTCCCCTGCACTGGTGTTATTCCTCTCCACCTAAATAAATAAATAAAATCTTTATTAAAAATTTACATATTCTCGGGGCGCCTGGGTGGCTCAGTGGGTTAAAGCCTCTGCCTTCGGCTCAGGTCATGATCCCAGGGTCCTGGGATCGAGCCCCGCATCGGGCTCTCTGCTCGGCCAGGAGCCTGCTTTACCCTCTCTCTCTGCCTGCCTCTCTGCCTACTTGTGATCTCTGTCTGTCAAATAAATAAATAAAATCTTTAAAAAAAAAAATTTACATATTCTCTTCTCTTTAACTTAAGGTAATTATGATAAGACAACTTGGTTCCAGTACTTCTTGCTTGATCATATATATTTTATAATGATGGTAAGTGTACTATTTTTATATCTTATAATTTTATACTTTATACTATATAATTATATAGTTTCATATTATAATAAGTAGTTTAATAGTTTATACTTCATACTTTCTTGTACTTTATAGTGTTTATATACTTTATATATACTTGATATAATGCATAGTTGTATCTGTTCTTAAATACACATCCTAAAGCCTTATATTCTTTTGCAAACTTATTCTAAATTTTTATTCTAAACTGTACTTATAGAGGTTACAGAGAGACTGTCATAGTTTACTCCCCTGCCTTCCTAAGGACACTACATAAAAGATACACCAGAGTTCAACTTCCCCAGCCTAAGATATCATGTAGACCTTTTACTTCTCATTAAAACAAATATACATATATAGGTATAACTATATCCAAGCATGCACTAAGCATTATTATTTTACAAATTTAATGAGCATATTTAACTATGGATATTTTTAATATAAACATGGGGAAAAGTAGACAAATACTCCATAATCTCATTCACATATGGTACCTAAAAAGTCAATCTCATAAATGCAGAGTAGAATTGTGGTTTCCAGGAGCTGGGAGATGGCAGAAATGGAAAGATGTTGGTCGAATGGTACCAACCGTCAGTTATGCAGGATGACTAAGTTCTGAAGATCTAATGAGCAGACAGCCCGGTGACTATCATTAATAAAATACTACATTGTATACTTGAAATTTGCTAAGAGTAGATTTTAAGTTTTCTCAACACACACACAATAGATAGCCATGTGAGCAATAATTATTCAGAACGGTCATCATCTTATTCACCAAAATGTCAACTCTATTTCTTTTTGTCTGATTTGTTTTTAAGATTTATTTATTTTAGAGGATACAGAGTGCAAGTGGTGGGGAGGGGCAGAGGAGAGGGAGAAAGAGAATCCCAAGCAGACCCGTAGTGGAGCACAGAGTTCAAAGCGGTGCTGGAGCCCAGGACCCTGAGATCGTGACCTAAGCTGAAATCAAGAGTCAGACGTCCAACCAATTAAACCACCCAGGCACCCCTGCTTGATTTTCTTAACAGCCAGTGTACCAAACATGCAGAATGTTGTTATTTCTCTGGATGCAAATAAATAAATCTTTATTTTTTGCAAAATCTTATCATAACCTAACATTGTGACATACTCCTAAGAAACTGTTTATTCCATCTGCAAAACTTAAAACTTTGGCTTAAAAGGTAAAGTTTTCATTCAACATATGGATAGTCCTAGGATGCCCAGCAGAATAACGTCTATCTAGGGAAGATGTGCAAAGCCATTTAGCTAGAAATTGAAGATTTTCTTTAAAAATCTTCTGTAGTCAGATATTACTCCTCCTCACACTCACCTTGAACTTCTAAGTCTGAGAACTGCCAAAATAACTAAGGGGACAGCATATAACCCAACAAATGAATAAAATCACTGAGGGCAGTGGATCTCGATTTGTGGTCCCCAGACCAGTAGACTGAGCATCATCATTGGGGGAGCTTTTTAACATCAGAAATTGCGGCGGGGAGGGGGGTAGTCATATGTTTTAACAAGCAGGTAATTCTGATACATACTCAAGTTTGAGAACCAGAACTCTGGCTTATGATAAACAAGCCTAGATACTGAACTGTATCAGTCTTCACTATAACTAACACTGCCTCACAACTGGGAGGCTCTGGGCACACATTTTTTACCTTTCCCCCAGATATCAAGGTCAAGATTTTACCATGGTGTAGAGCCAGGGCAAATCAACCTCCAACTCAAATCAGGACAGGGGGGGTGGGGGACGACAAAAAAGCAACTACAGCAAACATGAAGGGAGAGATCTATCTGTCTAGAATGGCACAGACTATTCTAGAAGCAGAAAGAGAAACATGAAAACTTTCAGATTTCCATTTCTTTAGTTTCCTGACTAGTATAGCCCCATTAGCAATGAGTAAGAACTTCTGAGAAACGATCCCTTTTGAAAACTATCAACAGAACTAAATTGAAAATTGGTTACCTGAATAAAGCTCAGAAAATACTAAATATTTTAAGAGGAACAAAAAACATTACAAATTTAGAGAATTTTGAGCTCAAATAAACTGGTGTCAAGTTCATCTTTAAGAATCTTAAGAACACAATTTATAGAATCTCTTTGAAATTACATTCTTGCAAGCTTCAAGAAATACATAAACAAAATCAGCAAAAATCATAGTAATTACGTTTTTGTTTTTTAAATGATTGCTCATTCTGTAATTTTGAAATATAATTTTCATGCAGTCTCATGCAAATGATAATTAACACCTTTAATCTCTAACAATATTTATAAACACTAACAACTCTTGCTTTTTTATATGGTAAAATAGACATAACTTGGAATAATTTCTGCTTTTCATTTGGGAAATTGAGATAATGCTACAGTCTTTCTGAAAGTAGATAAAGATAAAAATTTGAAAAATATAAGTGACCTACCCTAGATCTCAGATAGAGAAAAAACAGATATTCTTATTTCCTCAACCAGTTTTAAGTCTCTAACTCAATTTATGCCAGTGGTTTTTTTTTTAATTATGTACAGTTAAATACTTTTACTAATTCAAATATCCAAGTTTGGCTGAAATGTACTAAGCCTGACATTCCTCCTGTGCAGGACCACACAGGCTTGAATAAATGGGAACCACTCTGCACAGGCATATATTTGATCTAGAACTGGTTCGTTTGCTCCTGACCCCCACCTCTCTTTGCACCTGGGACAAACAGCTCCTCATTAGGCCATTCTGGCTGAGAGCTCCTTTAGGCCCACATGCTTAAGTTGACTCTGACCCACCCATAGAGGAGAGGGGGATCCAGAGGGCACGTCACCATGGCAACTCCCCACAACAGACCCAAGCTACTAGCACAGTGCTCCCATCTTAGAGGCTACCCGTAGATCCAGCCCCCAAAAGAGATAAGCAGATACTCTGCAAAACCTTATCATTTCTTATGTGGAAACTACAATCCCCCATCTCAGTGGCTAGGTATGAACACAAACTTTTCCATTTAGCTGTGGTCACCGCATTTCCTGGTTTGCCCTACACGGTCCGGGTTTATCCTTGCTATGTCTGTGTAATTAGCGGTGCCCCTGTTCTCAATAAAAATTGTCCTAGATTGGAGGCGCCTGGGTGGCTCAGCCAGTTAAGCCTCTGACTCTTGATTCTGGCTCAGGTCGTGATCTCAGGGTCCTAAAATCAAGCCCCAGGTTGGGCTCCACTCTCAGGGGAGAGCCTGCTTAAATTTTCTCTCTCTCCTCCCTCACACGTACTCTTTCTCTCTCTCTCAAATAAATAAATCTTTAAAAAAGATCATCCTAGATGATTCATTGAACAATTCATTAGACATCCTAGATTCATTAAACAATGAATTACATGGCTGTCCTACACAAAGGCATATTTCAGCAAAGGGACAGGCATGAGAGACAAACCAGAGGCAAAGTTATTCATGGATGTTTGCCAGCCTACTCCTCTAGGCTACTTTCCATACTTTATTCAGTGACTGGAGACTCTTTTAACAATGATCTTAATAATTAAATAATTATTTAATTATTTAAATAATTCTCAGGGACAAAGCAGACAGTAGGTCTTTTTCCTTCTGATTTCAAAGGTGCCTAGAACCATCCAGATAGTAGAACTCAGGGGCAAAGCAGACAATGTAGAAATGTAGAGCTCAGGGGCAAAGCAGACAGTAGGTCTTTTTCCTTCTGATTTCAGAGGTGCCTAGAACCATCCAGAGCCTACTCTGGGGTATGAAGCATACCCCTAGATGGTAACAATGTGAGGAATCCATCCCTTTAACCAGTTCAGCAGTAGAAACAACACTTTTGAGAATATTACTTATAAATTCTTCCCCCAAAATGGCCCTATGCCTACTATGAGAGCCATATTAAGTGAATCCAGATGCCCTAACAGAAAAGTGGCAAAAAGCAACAGAGCCTGATGATTGCACTCGTCCATTCAACAAATACTTATGAAAAACAATGTGGCAGCCTTTACATCTCTGAAGCCAAACCTCAGATGTGTTTTGTTTGGTCCAGATAGGAATCTCAAATGTTTAAAATATTTGCTAATACTTTAAAATATGAAGTCATACAAAAAATCCAGACTTCCACTCTTAGGAAACCAGAAGCTCTGACAACACCGGACTTGTATCTTGTTAACGCAATTTGCAACTGGTGCTGAGTAACTCCCTGAGAAATGAGCATCATTCATGGTCCTTGGTCCTTACTCAATCTCCACATTCATGGTCCTTGGTCCTTACTCAATCTCCACCTCACTCAACCAAATCCCATGCATTTGAGTTTGCAACCCTGCTATATGGCTAGAGATAATCCTTCATGGAACAACATCTGGCCTTTCAATTTAAGGATCCTCTACCAGGGATTCTCTAGGTTCATAGTAAACTGGAATCCATATCTTTAGATCAAAGACTCAACAGGGAAATGGCAATAAACAGGAAAAGTTGGGGTTTTTTTCTCTTTTATCAAACGGGCATATGGTTGCCACTACAGGATCAAAAGGAAGAAATGAGCCTAAGCCTGTTGTTATTTGTAAAATAATAGCACATTCAGCCTCAAACACCTAAATACATAATTAAGGTAAAAAAAAAAGGGGGGGGTGTTTTTAATTGATCCCCTAACAACGAATCTGGGAAGAACTCAACAGCCACTGTCAAGAATTCTAAGTGCTGGGGCGCCTGGGTGGCTCAGTGGGTTAAAGCCTCTGCCTTCAGCTCAGGTCATGATCTCAGGGTCCTGGGATCAAGCCCCGCATCAGGCTCTCTGCTCAGCAGGGAGCCTGCTTCCCTTCCTCTCTCTCTGCCTGCCTCTCTGCCTACTTGTGATCTCTGTCTGCCAAATAAATAAATAAAATATTTAAAAAAAAAAAAAAGAATTCTAAGTGCTTTGACCCATAAAGAAATTTGACCATCAATGACATTAGCCATGATGTATCAGATCTGAAGAAAATAACTTTAACATAAGCTACCCAAAATCATAAAACATTCCTTACAGTCCTGGGAAAATGCAATTTCTTCCTCCTTACTGAGAGAACAAAAAAAAAAAAAAAAATCTTAACACAATAAAATTAGTGATAATTTTCAGATATAAAGAACTGCACTCCCATTTCAACAGAGGTAAAAGCTAAAAATAAGCTTTGAACAAATAAGCACAAAGTGAAATGCATTTTAATCATGGATTTAAATGCTGAGATCATTTGTAAAAAGGTATTTTGACAGCGGTCATATAAGTTAAAACTGTTCTTTTCATACTGGGAGTTCTGAATGTTCATGTATTAATCTAGCTTACAAAATAATTGATGAAATCTAAGACAATGAGCTTTTATTTTCTTCAATTCAGCTACAGGCCTTTTGTGAAAAACTCAATGACAGATACTAAAATAATGAATTAAGAAAAAAAGCCTATTTGCAGGATGTTTTTGTGCCTTGACTACTATTAATTTCCAGCTACCCAAGGAACAGCCACATGTTGCAACTGAGACTTTGTTTACATTTAGAGAACATTATTTTTCTAAAGAATCTAAAGCACTTTGCAAACATTAAAGAGCTGTTTTTAGAATAGCATTTCAGGGGCTTAGCACATGATAAAAACTCCTTACACTGTTATTTTAAAACGAGTTTTCAAAGACTTAATCACTGTTACAAAGTTTTGTTTAGATTCCTCCAACCATTGGTAAAGGGGCTTGCCTGTTTTTAAGGAAGTGAAAATGCACTGTTTGGTAACAGACACCTCAATTAAGTAGACTTTGGAGAAATATTAGAAAATAGATCTTGGCCTCTTTTACGAAATGGCTTTTTAAATCATCCAAGCTGGTATCTGTCTCCAATTAGTGAGTTAAAAAAAACTGTTTTTTAAAAAAAAGGCAAAACGAAACAAAAAGTTTTCTTTCCACTAAAAATCTAAACGAAGATTCCTACTTGGTGACATCGTTGTCGACTAACTTTTCCCTAAACTCCACTCCCAAACAGCCTCACAGCTCCCAGACACGCAGATGCTGCCGTTACTAGGACTCGACGTTCCACGTGGGTTAAGGTGCCAACACTCGACTCGACCAAGGCCGAGAGTGAGTGCGGGGCCTCGAGGACCCCAACTCTCCAGTGTCTCGTCTCACGCACACGTACAGACGCAAACCAACGCCAAGGCCGGGCTTCCCTCCTCCAGGCACACCCCAAACACCGCAGCCCTCTCGGGACGCGCGCTGCTCGCCGCGTCCTCCTGGAGCGCACCCGCTCCTCCACCACCCCGGGACCACTCTCCGCCCCCCTCCCTCTCTCCCGCTCCCGCGGGGCATCCGCTCCTGCCACCCCGCCCACCCCCGAACGCCAGCTCCAACACTCCTGGTCCTCCGGACCGGAGGAGTGGACGCTGGAGCGCGCCACGTGGAGGGCGCGCGCTAGCAGCCCGACCACAGTCGGTCAGCCCTTCCTCAGGGGTCCCAGTGCCTCCAGCCCCGCTACTCCTCCCCAGGGCGCCGGACCCTCCCCCGCGCCTCGAGCCGCCGTCTTGCCTGATTGGGGTCTGTGGCGCGGAAAACGTGGCAGGCCATCTGGGACTCGGGGTCGTCGGGCTGCGCCTTGATCAAGTAGGCAAAGTAGGTGAGATCGTGGCTGTTGTGAATGAAGCGCGAGATGTGCTGTGCCTTGTGCTCGAAGATGAACACCGCCGGGTTGGGCTGCGTCGCCGCGGGGCCGCCGCCCCCCGCGGCCCCGACGCCGGGTGCGGGGACACAGCGCAGGAAGGGCGCGCTGAGCACCAGGAGCACCTCGCGGGGGGCCGGCGCCCCGCAGCCGCCCGCCTCCGGCTTCTGGCTGCGCCGGCGGATCTCAGCCATGAGCCAGGGCAGCATTGGCAGCGTGGTCCTGCGGTCCAGGCACGACCCCCCCACGTACCACAGCCGAAACCGTTTGTCGCCGGGCTTCCCGGGGCCCGGCTGCGCAGGGGCGCCCGGCTCGGGCTCCAGAGGGTGCGGGAACGGCTCATCCTGAATGCAGCTGGGGGGCTCCATAACTCGCGCCTCACGAAGGCACCGAGGCAGCCGGGTTAGGCGCGCCGCGCCCCCGACTCCCGCGCTGAAGGCGCCGCCGAAACCGTGCCAACTGCCGCACCCGGCCCCCGCGCCCTCTCTGGCACGGCAGGACCACGAACTCCGCGCTTCAGCGGCCCTGCCCCATGCGGCACTCCCCCCGGCGCGGCTCGGAGGCTCGGGCGGCTGGCAGCCCGGGGGCGCCCCGCAGCCGGACTGGCAGGAGAGGGCGGCTTAAATCGTCATCCTCCTCCCTCGCTCTAGCGCCTAGGGGCCGCACTTCCCCCTTCCTGCGCCGCGGACCCCGCGCCGCTGCCCGTCGCCGCCTGCTCCAGCGCCGCAGAGCCGCTGCGGCCGCCGCGCTCGCCCCGGGCAGGCAGACGGAGGCTGGGCGGGGAATGGGCTGTGGGCGGGCGGGGTGACTTGGGGCGGAGCTGACTCCTACCAGGGTGACCGGCTGTCACCTGGAAGGTCGGGGCCGCCGGGCTTCGGCGCGATCAGCCATACGGAAAGGGCCTGCGAGAACTGTTCCACTGGAAAACAACAATACCAAAACGTGGCCACGCTGGGCCGCTCCCCCTAGCTGTCGTCGCGGCCCAGCTCGCTGCTCCTCCTCCCAACTGTTCCCGTCCCTCCCTCGCTCCTTCCTTCCTTCCAGGCTGCTACTTTAATCGGGCTGCTACCCCGCCTCCCGCCAGGCGGGCGGAGAGCGTCGCCTGTAAAAGCTTTTCTGTGAAGTCGCCTCTCCGCCTCTTCCTCCGGCCCCTGTCGCAGCCCGCCCTTCCAAGCCGCCCCTGGGGCAGCAGTCCTGCTGCTGGCGCGGGCACTGCCTGGATCTACACCGCCTCTCCCGGGTCGCCGACTCTCCGTCCCCTCGCGCGTCTTTGCTGCCCCCTGGAGAGGGGGCCCCTCTCCACTGGGCGTGGAGACTTTTTTATGAACAGCATTTGCATGGTTTCAGTTCTTTCGGAAGACTGCCTAACAATTTCTGAATCTTATTTCCAAATACTACCCAAAAGAATCCCATTTTATCCATTTTTTTGTACCCAGTTCAGAGGCAGTGTAGAGATTTCTCACCTTTTATATATTTCCGAGGTACACAGAAGACATTTTACGGATAATTTGATCATTCTAACTTTAAAGTAAAGAAAGAAGTATTTTTTTTTCATTTTAGCAAATTAGATTCTCGTTCTTTTTGCTCTTACTGAATTATATTGAAGAATTCGATAAGTAAACAAAATAAATGGGAAACACACAGCAAGTTCCCAATTTTCCCCAAAGTACCTACATGGAGAATGAAAACCCAAACCCCAAAGGTTTCTCACTGTTTTTAGTTTAATGGTATGCTCACTTTCTGTAAAGTCCTGGAGTTTTTTTTTATCCTATTTATGTAAGATGATTATAGTTGCCCTTAATTATTCCTATACTGAATTTGTGGGTACACCCTGATGGTTCTCTTGTAAAAAATCATCTAGGTTCCAAGAGACCTTATTAATTGTTTAGGTTTAGTCACTTGGTTTATAACTACTCCACCTCACCTTTGTGCAAAATGTCTTCAAGAAGCAGTGACAAGTTCTCAGAACGCAGACTGAAACCTTCTAGAACCTTACCAGTAACTTTCTTCTACAAATTCCCAAGGCCATTTATGGCCATTTCTCTAGGCCACATATGCCGGAACCAAAAAGAGGGGGAGAAAAGAACAAACAACTGGGGAGAGCTTGAAAATCTTGTGGGTTCTACCAAGTCAACCAGCTTGGGAACTAGGACTGAATTTGGAGCCCAGCAGATTATTTCCTACTGGTTAAAGAAAATGAAGCAATAAACTTTCACTCATTGACAGAAAAACAGAATTGTCTTTTATCATGTGACATCCTGTCATTGTCTCCTGTTCTAAAAGCCTTAGCCTTTTCTTTGGAACATTTTTGCCATGTTTATCTTACTATGCAGTGAGTGTTATTATTGTCTACCAATATCTGATCTTCTCTGCATCCTGACACCTGGGAAGATAGCTCTTCTCTGCCCCCTTAAATTTAGGCATGGGTCATAAGACTTGTTTTGGCAGTGAAGTAACTTGGGTCACATCTTAAGTAGAAGCATTAAATTGCCAGTAGTTGTCACTCCAGCCCACTGTTCCCCTCCAGTGGTCATCACGGAAACATGTCCATAAAGAGGTTGCTTGTAATCAAAGCTCAGAGAGCTGAGCCAACGCAAGGAGGACAGCTGTCCGGAAGAATCTCCTGGGCCCACAGCACACTGCTTATGAGTGAAAAATAAACTTTCTGGTTGTGTTAAGCCACTGAGATTATGGAGTTGTTTGCTACCCTGTTGTTAATCTTATCCTGTCTGATAAAATTATTATACTATAGTATATTTATATAACTTATTTTATGATCATTTATATATTTGGATTTATTACATGCAGGAACTAGATGGTAAGTTATTCTTACCACTATTGTAACAGCTGTAGGACCTTACAGAATTGCACGCACATGAAAAGTACTCCATTATATATTTGATCACTGAATTTTTTTTTTAAAGATTTTATTTATTTATTTGACAGAGAGAGATCACAAGTAGACAGAGAGGCAGGAAGGGGGGGGTGGGAAGCAGGCTCCCTGCTGAGCAGAGAGCCCGATGCAGGACTTGATCCCAGGACCCTGAGATCATGACCCGAGCCGAAGGCAGCGGCTTAACCCACTGAGCCACCCAGGCGCCCCTGATCACTGAATTTTTAAAAAGATAAGAGGACAAGACATGATTTTAAAATGTTCGGTAGGAATTACAAAGAATATGCAAGTCTATGATGTTTACTAAATGGTGGAGGGACAAATCAACCTCTGACCCCCAACCCTTCCATTCTCAATCCCACCCCACCCCCAATAAAGGGTGAAAGAATATGTTCAGAAAAATATTTCCAATAATCTGCAAGAAATCTCTCTCGAATAGTCCTATAGGCAGCACCGCCTGTGATACCCAAAAGTGACCTCTTATATTAAACCAAAAAAATAGTGCTCTTCTAACATCCCAATCTAAATCAGTGGTGTCACAGTTAATTAGAAGTGGTAAGACCTGGTCAAATCCTAGTTAAAAAAATGTGTACCACATGGAATTGTAAGGGCCTGAGCTGGTGTGGTGATGTAAGCCTGGAAACTTTTGTTGCAATCTCTTAGCTTGTTTCCTAGATGCTAAGCCCTTGTCTCTGTTTCTCTGACTCTCTCTTTCTCTCTCTTCCATTCAGCATCCCCGTCCAACATCTACTTTAATTCTCTGCTTAAAAATCTC
The DNA here is from genome assembly GCF_963455335.1 of Martes martes. Taxonomy (NCBI): domain Eukaryota; kingdom Metazoa; phylum Chordata; class Mammalia; order Carnivora; family Mustelidae; genus Martes; species Martes martes. The sequence continues at coordinate 31,530,097 of NC_137890.1, read as the reverse complement.
TAAATGAAGATACATTTTTTTGAAGCTCAAAACACAAATCTTTCTAGTTTTGTATCTGTGGCTCCTGTCTTCCCTATATCCAGACAGCCTCTCCATCCACAACCACTTGGCTGCTCACTCTCTGGGCCTTTGTAGGCACTTTCCTCTCCCAACTGCTCTTCCTCCTGTCACCACCCCCAACTCTGAAATTCCCCCTCCCCCACCGGTCCTTCCTTACTTGAATATCCATTCATTGTTCAAGACCCAACTCAAAACTCACTCTTCTGTGAAGCTGTTTCTCATCTCCCCAGAGTTAGTGACCCTCTCTTCTTTGCTCTTTTTAAATGCATTCCACGATTATAACTCTTAAGGCGTTCTTTGTAATTACCTGCTGATTTGTCTGTGTTCCCCCCACTACAAAGAGGGCATTTTGAGAGAAGGATTAGTTTTGTTGTTGCTGTTGTTGTTCCATACTTTCCTCCAACGAGGTCGCTGACATGTAATAGGTTCTTAATAAATGTTGACTGAATGAATAAATTGAATAAATAGCAAATTCAAATTGAAGAGACCAAAGATTATAAAGAGAGTTTTAATATCACAGAAGGGGTATACCAAATGATATAATTAGCTTATTTCATAAACATACTAAATATATCTACCAGCTAACTATGAAGTACTAGAAAATAACAGGATGCCTCCCAACAATTGTAATGGAGCTCTGAGTGGAGGTGGCAAGTAAAGCACAAGTGTTTGTGACTGAATAAGATTTTGAGATAATAATCTGGTTTTTCCTCCATTGTTCCTTTGTTCCCTGTGACCTTCCCTCAGCCCAGACAGCCAAGGCAGTGCATCTTCCCTGCTCCAGGGGAAGGATGACACAGCAAAATACAGATAACAAAAGAGTCCATTCTTCGCCTTGAGGTCCCAAAAGCTAAGAACCTGGCAAAGGCAAACGATTTAGAGTATGTGTGCCGTGTCATTTTCTCCTGCTCTAGAAACTTAAAAGAGTTTTCCCAAACTTGGGAAATGGAGATGATGAAGAAATAAATAAGAGGGAACTACTGGGAAACCAAAATACAAATGTATGACTTTTTTTTTTTTAAATTTATCCATCCAGTGAAAAGAAATGGGAATAAGAAAGAGAAAAAAAGAAAACAAAACTAAAGTATGATAATAGAAAACTAAAATAGTATGGCTAAAGTAACTCCAAATAGTAACTATAATAAATGGCAATTATTTAGTTTAACCCACCAAAAGATAACAACTTAAAGATCCAGGAACCTGCTGTTTACAGAATCACTTTAAAAACACAACCATACAGAAACTGTGCAATAAATAGAAAAAAATATATCAGGCACAAATGAATGAAAAGAAAGCCCGAGTAGTGGTTTCAGTATCCAATTAAATAGAAATTGAGGCTAATGAAGGGGAGATCACAAAGAAAGATTTTCCAGGGAAAGCACTAAGAAGATATTATTGTTTAAACACATATGCGCTAAGGAAATTGCTTTCAAATACATAAAACAACTAAGAGAGTGACAGGAAAAATAAATACATCAACATTTTTTGATGGTGATTTTAACAAATCATTCTCAGGGGTGCCTGGGTGGCTCAGTGGGTTAAAGCCTTTGCTTTCGGCTCAGGTCATGATCCCAGGGTCCTGGGATCAAGCCCCGCATCAGGCTCTCTGCTCAGCAGGGACCCTGCTTCCCCCTCTCTCCCTGCCTGCCTCTCTGCCTACTTGTGATCTCTGTCTGTAAAATAAATAAGTAAAATCTTAAAAAAAAAAAAAAACAAACGCATATCATTCTCAGATACAGTAAGATTAAATAAACTAAGTATAATCAAATCTATAAATTTGATGAATAGAAAATGCAAAATTTTTATACAGTACCTGTGGAAGAAACAGAAATTGACGATGCACTGTGTCATACAAGAAACCCATAAATTCCAAAGAATTGCCATCATGTAGATGTTTTCTGATGATTCAAGGTAAATTAAAACCAAAAACATAGATCTAAAAATCACTACATCTGGAGAGTAAGAATATAATATTCAATATTCCTGATTAAAAAGAAAATTATAAAAGAAAATTTTAATACATGGAATAATTTTTTTAAAGATTTTATTTATTTGAGAAAGAGAGGACGAGTGGGGGCAGGTGCAGAGGAAAAGGAAGAAGCAGACTCCTGCTGACCAGGGAGCCAGACCAGTCCATGGGGTTCGATCCTAGGACCCTGAGAATATGACCTAAGCCAAAGGCAGACTCTAAACCTACTGAGCCAGCCAGGCACCCCTTAATACAGGGAATTAAATGATAAAAGTAATTTAATGTCAAAACTTGTCAAATATAGGTAGATATAGTGATTAAAATAAATAATAAAATCAAAAATTGAAAAAAAAATTTATTGGGGATTTTTTTTTTGGGGGGGGGCTCAGTCTGTTAAGCATCTGCCTTTGGCTCAGGTCATGATCCCAGGGTCTCCTAGGATTGAGTCCTGCATTGGGCTCCTTGCTCAGCCAGGAGCCCACTTCTCCCACCACCCTGCCACTCCCCACTGCTTGTGTTATCTCTCTCTCTGACAAATAAAATCTTAAAAAAAAAAGAATGAACGTAAATGAACAAAAACTCAACTTAAAAAAATAGGAAAAAATGTCATAGAGAAGCCCAAAGAAATATTAAGGGAGAAAGTAATAGAGATAAGTTTAGAAATTAGGAAAATAAAAAATGGGAAAACAATAGAAGGGAATAACAAATACTAGTCTCTTCATGTCTATTGATTTGGTATTCATAGCTTTTGCCTTTTTTTTTTTTTTTAACCAGGGTCAACTTATAGAATTGTCCTGTATTAAGGTATTAGGGATAGTAACATTTTGCCCAAAATATATTTTGTATGTTTTTCCCAGTTTATCATTTATCTTTTTTGAACATAACAAACAGAGAGAATACAGATTTTTTTTGAAACATTCATGGAATATTTGAAGAAATTACACCTGCCTTTTGACATTGTTTAAGATGTCTTGACAAAAATTAAGGTAATTATTCATTTACACCAGACCACACCCCAAATATAGGCATTACTTATTAATGCTCTTGACAGATAAATGGATGACAAGAATTATAAAAGTGCTATTTTTCTAAAAATTAGGAAATTGAAGCACAAAATAAATGGGCAATGAAAGTAATGTGATAGAAAATGAATGGAATGAATAGCAACTGATTGCTAATCAAATGCACAGTGCTTTGCAAACAGAAGGTGATTAATAAATGTCTGGTGAATGAATGGATTTACAGCTCTCTCAAATGCCAAAGAACAGAATCAGTTAGTTTCAGAAGTTAAAAATTTCTACAGAGGAAACAGATTTTTCTTCTACCATAAGGCTGAGATAATTTTATGATATCTATTTTTGTCTGACTGTATAATTCAGAAGTGCCTCAAGTGATCTAAAAAACTCTGTTGTCATAAAACCAATTTGAGAGGTGAAAGGAAGCAGGATTAAAATGAACATTTATTTAATGCATGCCCTCAAGTCAAAGAGCTCCATCTCAACAAAGCATATGAAATCAGCCATACGTTGGGAAGTACCGTATATTTGAGTGAAGTTATTAGTATAGCGAGATTAGATATTTTCCCCACTAAACACTCCTTTATCACTGAATGAAATTTCACATTTATGCTCTTCAAAATTGTGTAGATTTACATTGGTATTATTGACTATTTTCTCTTGAAGTTAGTGGAATTTTTTGCCACCAAAACTATATTGATACCACAAAAAAACTGTCTCCCTGTAAGAAAACTTCTTGTTTACTTACTATTTCTAATGGGCCCTAAGAATCTTAAGAAGGAATCTATTTTAAGTCTCTCACGGATGAACTGTTTCGTATATTCCTTGATGATTTTAAGATGCAACTTTCAAGCTTCTAATATAATAGGGATTAAAAGGAACAAATATACAAGTAGTATTTTTTTTAAAAGATTTTATTTATTTATTTGACAGAGAGAGATCACAAGTAGCAGAGAGGCAGGCAGAGAGGGGGGAAGCAGGCTCCCTGCCGAGCAGAGAGCCCGATGCGGGACTCGATCCCAGGACCCTGAGATCATGACACGAGCCGAAGGCAGTGGCTTAACCCACTGAGCCACCCAGGTGCCCCTACAAGTAGTATTTTTTTTTAATTTTTTAAATTTATTTATTTGTTAGAGAGAGAGCGAGCGAGCACAGGCAGACAGAGTGGTAGGCAGAGGCAGAGGGAGAAGCAGGCTCCCCGCGGAGCAAGGAGCCCGATGTGGGACTCGATCCCAGGAAGCTGGGATCATGACCCGAGCGGAAGGCAGCTGCTCAACCAACTGAGCCACCCAGGCGTCCCTACAAGTAGTATTTTTAACACCCATTATTGTTTGGAATAGATGACATATGTAGACGGTAGAAAATTCTAGAAGTTACAAAAAATACAGGTGCCTGAGTGGCTCAGTTGGTTAAGCATCCAACCCTTGATTTTGGCTCAGGTAATGATCTCAGGGTCCTGAGATCAAATCTTGTGTGGGGCTCTACGCTCAGCAGGGAGTCTGCTTGAAGATTCTCTCCTGCCCCTCCCCCGGTTCACTCTCTCTCAAAAAAAAAAAAAGGTTACAAAAAATAATAATAAGATTACAAAAAAAAATAAATAAATACAGCAAAATACAAGCCTTCCTTCTACTCCTTTCCCCAGCAACCCATTTTCTTTCTGGAAGCAGCCATTTTTACAAATTTTTATGTATGGATCTAAAAATGAATTAATAATAGCCACCATTTGTTGAGTACTTACTCTGTACAAATGATCCTCAGGACAATCATGTGGGTTTAGTAGTACTGGCTTTTTTTTTCTTCTTTTTTTAAGGAGATATATGCCATTTTTGCTGTGGCCTCTTCTCTAGGATTAGCTGTGAAGAGTCTCTTCTGCCAGTCTTGGATCATTCTCTGGATTATTTACACTGATGTGGGTGTTACCTGGGTTTATCTGTGGAACAAGGAGAGCATGAGTTGGTTCTACCAACTCAACCTGCTTGGGAGCTGGGACTGAATTTGGAACCCCTGCAGACCATTTCCTAATGGTAAAAGAAAGTGAAGCAATTAACTTTCCCTCCTGGACAGAAAAACAGAAGAATTGTCTTTTACATCATGTGATACCCCTAAATGTGATTGCCTCCTGCTCTAAGAGCCTTTAGCATTTTCTTTGTAACTTTTTTGTGATGTTTATCTTACTATGCAGTGAGTGTCATTACTATTTACCAATATCTGATCCTCTCTGCATCCTGACACATGGGAAGATAGCTCCTCTCTGCCCCCACTTAAATTTAGGCGTGATCATGAGACTTGTTTTGGCAGTAAGGGGCGCCTGAATGGCTCAGTGGGTTAAGCCTCTGCTTTCAGCTTATGTCATGATCTCAGGGTCCTGGGATCCAGCCCTGCATGGGGCTCTCTGCTCAGCAGGGAGCCTGCTACCCCCGCTCTCTCTGCCTGCCTCTCTGCCTACTTGTGATCTCTTTCTTTCTCTGTCAAATAATTTTTTTTTTTAAATCTTAAAAAAAAAAAAAAAAAAAAAAGACTTGTTTTGGCAGTGTAATTATTTGGGTCACGTCTTAAGTAGATCCACTGGCTAGAACCTGCCAGTCTGGAATATAAACTATCTCTTATTTGCAGTTTCTTAAGCAAATAAGGTTCTCAAATTAAGACATGGCCTAAGGATAAAGGTCAAATCAAAGGTTTGGCCCTAGGACACTTTTTTAAGGCTTCTAAGGAATTTAAATTGGTGCTTTCTCAGCTAAACCAAATGGCATTTTGAAAGCACAAAGATAAGGTACCACAGAAGCCTGATACCAAAGTAGCAATAAATCAGTCTCAAAGGAGAAAACTGTTTTGAAAACAATTGTGGCTTTGGCTTCTAGAGCATAGAGTGGGCTTTGATCTCAAATATAGAAAGCCCCCAGAGTTCTTAAGGGAATTGTATTAGCAAAAGTACTGCCAGGCTAGACTCATAGGGACCGTGACTGTTCAAATTGTAAAGAGGTTCCTGGACCCCTAACTTAACACAGACAGGAACAGGCTGAGAAGTTGTTCAAAGGACATGTAAGGAGATACAAAGGAATCGAGCATTTGGAATTTTATGTAACTGTGGGATATCAGAGCAGAGGAATCAGAAGAGTTGAACATACCTTTCTGAATCTTAGGAGACATGTACGGGCTAAATATATAAGTCTGTGAGTCTTTAGTACATAGTAAAAATCAGAAGTACAAATATAAGCTTTCAACCTTGAATGAAGTATAGGTGAAATCTTAGGACCCCACATCACATTATTCAATGAGAAAATGAGAATCCTAAATAGACAGAATTGTTGACACAAGTGCTTTTGAGAATGCAACACACTGGGCTAATTTTACAACATTGTCATATCAGTCAGGTTCTTGGAAAGAAAAAAAAAATCACCTTAAATGAGTTCAAATTAACACTTGAATCAGTGCCTGGGTAACTCAGTGCCTGGGTTAACTCAGGCATTGGGCATCTGCCTTCAGCTCAGGTCATGATCCCAGGGTCCTAGGATCAAGCCTGGCATCAGGCTCCCTGCTCCTCGGGAAACCTGTTCTCCCTCTCCCACTCCCCCACTTATGTTCCCTCTCTCGCAGTGACTCTGTCAAAAAAAAAATAAATAAAAAAAATAAAATCTTAAAAAAAAAAACAAAAACAAACTTCAGTGGAAGGATTATAGAAGTATGGGAAGATATGATGGGAAAAAACACAATATTGAGGGATTTGAGAGACTTACAACAATGGGAAACCGTAATGACACCTAGGACCAAAAAGTCAAGAGTAAAAAATTGTTAATGGAACCTCATGGGAGGCACAGCCCAGCAGAACCTTTCACTAGGGAGGGACACAGATACTGCCAGAGATACAACACAGAGCAGGACAGGAGCAGAGAAGAAACACCCTGACCTTGCTGTCCTCCTGTGTTACATCTCCAGCTGGTGTACCTCCCACTGGAAAAGCCAATTGAGCACAGGTGATACAGTTCTCAAAGGACAATATTCCAGGGCATAAAGCAAAGGAGATAAGGGCAGACAATGTATCTAGATAAGTAAATAGAGAATAACACAGGTGTTAAGGTAAAGGAGAAGATTTACTAATACTGATAAATCACATATCATAAACCCACAAAGAATATATAGCATGAGCCAGGTGGGAAGAAGGTCATGTTCAATTTGCATATACAGGTTCTGTCCCTTATAAATATTAATCACTGGACATTTCACTGAGAAGGACAAAAAGAACCTTCTTCGTGGTAGTCTACTTTTTAATTACAAAAGGATTACCGTCATCATCTTCTTTGGAATGGAACATTAACTCAAGGCAATAGATACCATAAAGTTTGTTTTCCATTTTGTTATGGTACTGTATTTTTGCACTACATCAGTATTTTGTGAAACTTCATTGTAAAAATTGCCTCTACACATCTACATTGTAAAATATACCTAGCACTGGGATGACTAAGGTCCTATTATAAACCTAGGAACTTTCTTTTGTCACTCCACTGGTATTTCATTGGCATGAGATAGATTGCTAATCAGGCCATTTATTTTGGCCTTCTCCTTATAGACCTATTTAAACAAAACAGTCTTTGAGAGTCTCACATCTTCATGTCAACACAATGGCGAGTATCTTTTCTACATGATATGGATAATAATTACCGTCTTAGAAGCTGATGACATCAGCCATAACGTGCTGACAAAGGAAGGTTGCCCAGGAAACCCTGAGGAACATCAACATTTAAGAGAAATACAGACCGAAATGTAGCCTGCAAAAAGACGGAGAAGTATGAACCAGACACTTGGGAGAATGTGGTATTATAGAAACCTTGTGAAAGAAGAAGTGGTCCACATGTTTAAATGCTGCCTACAGATCAAAGTGAGAACTGAAGTGATTCCATGCATTTCAGCCACAAGCTGGTTTTGGTGACCACAATGAAAGCACTTTCATTGGGAGCCATGAGAGCCGTAGCTAGAAATCTGTGTGTTGCAGAATGAGTAAGATAGGCAGACATGAAAACACCGAGTACAGACAATGTTTTAGAGATGTTTGGGCTGTGTAGAGGAGAACAAGCTAGTAGCTGAGGAAGGAGTTATGGTGAAAGATTTTTTTTGGCCTGGTTGGTTTTTCACTGGGAGAGCATTGAGCATGGGTAAAGGCTATTGGGAAGGAAGCAGTAGTGTGAGAGCAGCTGACTCTACAAAAGAGAGAATGGATGGAGCATGATGTCTGTTAAAAAGTAGATGCTCAGGGCACCTGGGTGGCTCAGTTGGTTAAGCAGCTGCCTGGCCCAGGTCATGATCCCAGGGTCCTGGGATCGAGCCCCACACTGGGCTTCCTGCTCAGCAGAGAGCCTGCTTCTCCCTCTCCCTCTGCCTGCCTCTCTGCCTCCTTGTACTCTCTCTCTAGCTCTCTGTCAGATAAATAAATAAAATCTTTAAAAAAAAAAAGTAGATGCTCAGTAAGTGTCTATTAAATAAATGAGTATATTCCTTGACAAGACGGGAAGGCATTTAATCCAGAAGCCAGGTGAAGAAATTATCCTAAGACAAGAGGTGGGATATCTCTTCCATCAGAAAAGCCAAGAAAAGGAAATAAGGGTGGATGCAGCTTATTTGGTAGATGTTGTATGAAGAACTGGAGAAACTTCCATCAGATGACTTCTGTTTTCTCTGTGAAATGGAAGATGGGATCATCTGATGGAAATAAAGGTATATTGGAGCCACCGAAAAGAATGAAAAAGGTTGATGAAATAGGTTCGTATTCTGGAAAGAAGCTTCAGAGGAAAGCCCCTTGAAGCACCTGCCAGCCTCCGCTGTATGTGTGGAGGCTCATGAAAGGGGTTGACCCACATACACTCCCCATCCTGGGCCTCAGTATTGAATCAGATCTTCTGGCACCTTTACCTGTTCCTTAAAACTTAAAACGCTAGGCCACAAACTTCAATATTTGTTTTCTCCTTTCTTTTATTTTTATTATTATTATTATTATTTTTAATTTATTTGACAGAGAGACACAGCGAGAGAGGGAGCACAAGCAGGGGGAGTGGGAGAGGGAGGAGCAAGCTTCCCGCTGGGCAGGGAGCCCAATGTGGAGCTCAATCCCAGGACCCTGGGATCATGACCTGAGCTGAAGGCAGGCGCTTAACAACTGAGCCACCCAGGTGCCTTATTTTCTTGGCAGTGCTACAGCAGATTTGAAACATGATGGCTCCTGAGAGTCCACAGCCTTCCACAGTTCTGTCTCCCCACCTGGACAGTGTTTCATCATTCCATCTTGAGGACATTTCTTTTTTTTTTTTAACCCACTGAGCCACCCAGGTGCCCCAAGGACATTTCTTAAAGCTCACTACAGTTCTGACACCTGGCTGCCCAGATACTGAAACAACCATCAAGGCACCCACCAGTCTTCAAAGGAGTAAACTGAGGGGCACCTGGGTGGCTCAGTGGGTTAAGCCTCTGCCTTCAGCTTAGGTCATGATCTCAGGAGCCTGGGATTGAGCCCCACATCGGGCTCTATGCTCAGCAGGGAGCCTGCTTCCCCGTCTGTCTCTGCCTTCCTCTCTGCCTGCTTGTGATCTCTGTCAAATAAATAAGTAAATCTTTACCAAAAAAAAAAAAAAAAAGCAAAATTAAAAAAAAAAAAGGAGTAAACTGAGCATGAGATATATGAAGTAAGATAGAACTACTTCACTGTATACATAGTTCCTTCTCACAGAACTTGAGCCATCTTTGGGTAGGGAAGCAAGGGCCCAAAAGCCTGATCTTAAGCCCCTGCTCTAGCCTCCCAACGGCTTAACCCCTCCAGTCTTCCATGTGGCCGATGGTGGAAAGGACTTCTCCCTCCAAGAAGAGATCCTACTTCAAAATCTACAGCACTCTGACCTTAGCCCATGGCATCAAGGAAACCCTATCAGGACATAACACAGAAAACCTACAAAATACCTGAATTCTTAACACTGTTATGTTTCACTATAAGTGGTGACTTTTTCTTTTCATGTCTTTGATCTGGTTTCGTTCCTGTAATACAGCTACCCAATTTTGGGGGGGGGGGGGAATAATACGTGGTTTTTGTACAAACGTGTTTCTCAGTGTGTTGTTATTTTGGAAAAATGAAGGGAGGGAGTTTTGGGAGATTGGAGGAAATTGATCAAGAAAACCTCATCTCCCTCTTTTTTTTTAGTGAATAAATAGAACATTTCTGGATTCTAAAAAAAAAAAAAAAAATGGGGCACCTGGGTGGCTCAGTGGGTTAAAGCCTCTGCCTTCAGCTCAGGTCATGATCCCAGGGTCCTGGGATCGAGCCCCACGTCGGGCTCTCTGCTCAGCGGGGGGCCTACTTCCTCCTCTCTCTGCCTGCCTCTCTGCCTACTTGTGATCTCTGTCTGTCAAATAGATAAATGAAATCTCTAAAAAAAAAAAAAAAAAAACCCACACTCACCTACCTTCAGGTTATTCATTCTTAAAAAAAAAAAAAAATTTCCCCTAAAGGAGAAAATAGTCATAAGACGAGTGAGTTTGTTACACAATCAGAAGAACTGCCAAATCTGTATAAGGATAAATACTACAACCCAACATGAAATCTAACAGAAGATTGAATGAACTATATGTTGATTTGTAGTCATTACCTAACCAATAGATAATATTATACAATGCATTTTTTAAACAAACTCTAGGGACTTTTAAATCAGTTCTCCACAAAATTTAGCTTCATAGAGAACTTGGCCAAAATAACGGATTATCTAGTAGTGAGATTACTTAAGAGAAAACAGTGAAAAAGGTGGCCTAGAGAATGCATTTTTAAGCAAACGGGTTAAAAGAAGGGATGAAAGAAAGAAAAAAACAATGGCTGAAGGGCTAAAAATACCCTGAGAAGTGGTGGGACTGCTTCTGGATTAGTTCTTAAGTTTTCGCATCAGTTTGCTCTAATGTGTGTGCAACAGGTTATTTAGACAAGGCCATTTTTTTTCAGGGTTATGAGTATAAATCTAGAGAAGAATTATTAATCTCTACCTCGGATTATTAAACTACATACATGCCTTTTATTACAATTCCACTGCTTTCTCAGCTATTCATTGTGATAATCCCTGTTTTAAAGTAATTCTCCTTTGTTAAGTGATCCATTGCTTTCCTTAAAAAGGGGGGGGGATGAGAGGCAGATCTCTGAAAGAGATCTATTTCTTCCTCTTCTTTTTTTTTTTTTCCTTGTTAGTTTGCAAAAACAACAGAAGGATTCCTGGAATAAGGGAAAATCTATCTTTTTGGACCTCCCCCATTAAAAAAGTGTGGGAAAACTTACTTCATGTCCAAAATAAGCAGTAAAAAAGAATCGCAGCCAAATTTCATGCAAAATTATTGTAAGAAGAAAAGGAATAAGGGGCAGAATGAAATCCCCACACACTATGATGAAAACACTTCAGGAAGACATGCCAACAAATTGGGAAACTGTAAAATCTAATATTTCAAAATAAGCTTAAAAATTTTAACAGAAGTATAAAAGCCATTAAAAGCACATAAATTAGCATTAGAAAAACTCAAAAACTGCCAGACAAGAACCTGGAGTTTTATTTTATTTGTCTTTTTAAAGTTTTATTTATTTATAAATAAAATAACATAAAATTCTAAAAATAGAGAGAGTGGAGGGGGGAAGAGCAGGGGAGACAGAGAGAGGATGAATCCTCAAGCAGACTTCCTGCGGAGCACGGAGCTGGTTGCTGGGCTTAATCCTATGACCCTGAGATCATGACCCCAGTTCGAAATCAACAGTAGGACACGTAACCAACTGAGCCACCCAGGCGCCCCAGAATCTGGGGCTCTAAAGCAAAGATGCCAAGAATTTTGCTAAATTTCTTTCCTCTGTCCCACCAAAGATCAGCTTGAGCCAACTCTCAGGCTTTGCATGGCCCTCAGCAATGTGGACACACAATAGCAGATTAGGCATGATAGCTTTCATTGAACAAGAAAACAATGGGAAAGCAGAAGGAAAAGAGACAAAGGCCAAGAAAATGCAAAACATTTGAAAGGTTCTCTTGTGCAAACAAAAAGACTGAATGTAACAGAATATCATGAAAGGAAAAAAAATGCAGTTGTGCAGCAGAAGGAAATTTAAATGCCCAACTTGAAGCAAGCACATTTAAAAGTCTTCTGAGCCAGAAATGACCTTATTACGACCTATGAGAAGCAAAACACATGCTCAACAAGGTGGTGAAGGTACAACCAGGCACTGAGTGCTGGAAGCACTGCCCTTTTGCTATAGCTTCCGATGACTGTTCATTGCAGGAATCAGGACTTCCTCCTAGTAAAGGCTGAGGTGCAAAAGAATGATCCCTTAAGACAAAACTGCAGAAGTCTAAATTGATTAGGAGGCCCACCTGTCTGAGCCAATAGCCAGCAGTGTCAAAATCCATAATGGAGGTCACAAAATGAAGTTTTCCAATACCCTAAAATGCCAGCTGGATCTCTTAGTTCAGGAATGATGCCAGAAGTATGGTGAGCCTTGTTTGGTATGAATAGCAACAGAGAGTTTTTGGATTAAGCCTGTGGGAGGTAGAGTTTTCTTCACTGCATATGACTGTATTACGAAAGCAGCTGATATTTGGAAAGACAAGATTTTCTATGTAACCCCCTCTCTGTTCTGATATAGTTCTATATTTACCAGTGGAATACCTCTTCCGTAGCTATTGCCTTTGTCCTAACCATTAACATAGGGAGAAAATGCACTTGAACAAACAGGAACACGCCTCCAGGTCTAGAAGTAATACAACTTTTGAGCCGGAGGTAGAGGGGATCAGACAATGGCTGTATGACTTACCTAGTCTTCTCCCTATTCTCCAGCTCCAGATATCTAATTTAGAGAGTTTTAAGTAAGGCTGACCAGAGACTGGACTCGAGTCCCCTCAATCCTGACCACAAAACACAGTGTTTGGTGCTGAAACCTGTGCCTCTGGAATAGCCCGCCCTACAGGACTGCAGAAGGGGGATGCTTACCAAAGGGGGGACTCCACTATGAAGACTGGCAAAGATCAAACCAAACCAGTCTGCACGGAGGCGGACTCCAAAGCTGACCTTTCACTGACTTGTTCTCTCATTATAATACTAAAAATCACACCCGGGGCGGGGCGGGGCGGGGGGGGGGGGGGTTGAGATTTAACATACTAATGAGACATTGACAAAACATGTTATGTCCACTGAAACTGTGTGCCCAACTTCCTGTACCTCTCTGCCCCTACATGCTTAGATATCCCTCCTTTCCCACCTCAGTCTCCATAAAAATTTTCCCCAGCCTTTGTCTGGAGATCCAGCAGGAAGGACTTTTTCCTTTGTGCTGTCTCCTTTGTGCTCAAGCATACCCCCCCCTCCCCGGCCCCCCCATAAAAGCCTTACCTGGAACTTCCTGTTTGGCCTCTAGGAAATTTCAATTGGTTGGAGAGCGCAAGGACCAGAGTGAGTAACTTAAGCCCCTGTAAGTCTCTGCTCTTTTGATTTACTATGCAGGAGGCAAGCATTCATTATAGCCTTAGTAGCTTCTGCAGTTTGGGCCTAGTCGTTTTCCTCGTATGTAAAAGTGCTTTATTTAATAAAACAAAAGGTTTTTGTGAGGAAAAAAATGAGGGAACTCAGAACATAAATTTTAAAAAACGTTAAGGAAGCATAAACAAGAAACACAAGAGCATGTAACAGTAACAAATAATGTTTTAGCAGAAATCGAAGTTTAAGAGGAGAAAAATGTTAAAAATCAAAAAAGAAATGAAGAAGGAGGTGAAATGGTTTTGAGAGAAAGTGACAGATAAAGGACACGTTCCTACATATGTCTGCCAGAAACACCCCAGGGAGAGAACCAGAGCAACGGAACAGAACAAAATAATCTAAGAAAAAGTTCTTGAAGGAAAGAAACAAAACAGAAAAACCTGGAAAATATACTGAAAAGCATACCTGGAAACACTGACACCAAAATGGCCAATGCCAAGAATTATTCTAGTAAAACAAATGAAAATTTTTTTAAGATTTTATTTATTTGACAGATAAAGATCACAAGTATGCAGAGAGGCAGGCAGAGAAAGGAGGAAGCAGGCTCCCCACTGAGCAGAGAGCCCTATTTAGGGCTGGATCCCAGGACCCTGGGATCATGACCCAAGCGGAAGGCAGAGACTTTAACCTACTGAGCCACCCAGGCGCCCCAAAACAAATGAATTTTAAAGAAAAACTTTAAATATTCTATTGTATCAAGGCAAACACCAACAGCTAATCACTTACGAGAGAAAGAATATTAATTGCCACATCTTTCTACCTCAACCCTTTATGGGTTGAAGATAATAGAGTGCAATACTTAACACACTCAAGGCAAGAAAAACTGACCTAAGGGTTTTGTACCATGCAAACATATTCAAGAATAAAGACCATAGACAAACAGTTATAAACATTCATGAACAAAAGAAATAGTTTCCTGCCCCTTTCTAAGATTATCTAATAGAGAATGAGCTTCGAACAACCAAAATGGCTGGACAGACTTCAATATCTTGACCTATGGAACTAAGACTAAATAATGATATAAAGGAGAGAATATAATATGTTATTGGTCACATGGTCTAATAAAGTAGACTACAATGATCAAACATAGGAGGAGTAGGTGTGAGATGGGGAGAATATATGAAAAGTAGAGTAAGCTACCTGATTACCTTATAGCTATTCCCTAGAAATAAGAAGATATTACTTCACATCAGATGCTGGGAGACAGAGAGGGAAGGAAGAAGAGGTGGTTGGCCAATTTCAATTATTTCTCATAGTAGAGAACAAATAGAAAGTTACTAAGGGTATGGTATAAAGGTATTAGTATACAACAGACATCCAAGTAAAAATACAAATTTTACCAGTAAAAGAAATGCTGAGAGAAAGAGAGAAGGAGGGTGGGAGTAAGGAGAGAGGAAACAAAGATTATTTGGTTTAAAACACTACATATGTGTAAATGTAATCTGAAGACAACATGGCAGTATGGAAGTCCTAGCTAGAGCAATTACATGAGAAAAAGAAATAAAAGGCATCGAAATTGGGAGGACATAAATAAAACTGTCACTATTTGCAGATGACATGATATCATATACAGAAAATCCTAAAGACTCCATCAAAAAACTTTTAAAACTAAAAAAAGGCAGGGCGCCCAGGTGGCTCAGTTAGTTAAGCTTCTGCTTTCAGCTCAGGGTCCTGGAGTAGAGCCCCACATGGGGCTCCCAGCTCAGCAGGGATCCTGATTCTCCCTCTCCCTCTGCCGCTTGCCTGCTCTTTCTCTCTCTCTATTTAAAACTAAAAAAAAAAAAAAAGAAGAAGAACTAACAAAAGAGTTCAGTAAACTTGCAGGATACAAAAGTAATATACAAATATACACAAAACTCTGTTGGGTTTTTATGCATTAATAATGAACTATCAGAAAGAGAAGTTAAGAAAACAATCACATTTGCAATTGTATCAAAAAGAATCAAATACCTAGGGATAAATTTATCCAAGGAGGTGATAGATTTATACACTGAGAACTGTAAGACATTAATGAAAAACTTTGAAGAAGACACAAATAAATGGGATGATATTCCATGCTCATGGATTAGAATAATTAACATCATTAAAATGTATATACTAACCAAAGCAATCTATAGATTCAATGCAATTTTTAAAATCAAAATTCCAGCGGCATTTTCCACAGAAATAGAACAAACAATCCTAAAATTTGGTGTGGAACCACAAAAGACCCTTCGTCAAAACAATATTGAGAAAGAACAAAGTTGGAGGCATCATGTTCCTGATTTCAAACTGTACTATAAAGCTGTAGTAATCAAAACAGTATGATATTAGCATAAATATAACACATAGATCAAGGGAACAGAATAGTAAGCCCAGAAATAAACCCACACATATATGGTTAATTAATATACAACACAGGCAAGAATACACAATGAGGGAAGGACTGTCTGTTCAATACATGGTACTGGGAAAACTGGACAGTCATATTAAAAGAATAAAACTGAATCAGTGTCTTGGGGCACCTGGGTGGCTCAGTGGTTTGAGGCCTCTGCCTTAGGCTCAGGTCATGGTCCCAGGGTCCTGGGAAACACTCTGCTCGGCAGGGAGCCTGCTTCCCCCTCTCTCTCTTCCTGCCTCTCTGCCTACTTGTGATCTCTCTTTCTCTGTCAAATAAATAAATAAAAATCTTAAAAAAAAAAAAAAAAAAAACCTGAACCAGTGTCTTTTTTTTTTTTTTTTGACAGAGAGAGAGATCACAAGTAGGCAGAGAGAGAGGGAAGCAGGCTCCCCGGTGAGCAGAGAGCCCGATGCTGGGCTGGATCCCAGGACACTGAGATCATGACCTGAGCTGAAGGCAGAGGATTAACCCACTGAACCACCCAGGTGCCCCTGAACCAGTGTCTTATACCATCACAAAATTGAACTCATAATGGATTAAAGAGTTGAACATAAGGCCTGAAACCATAAACCTAATCTTTCCGGAAGAAAACATAGATGGTAAGTCTCTGCAGTTATTTTCTTGATAATAACAGTTCTTTAATAGTACATCTTAAATATTTCTTTCCCCTTTCCGTTGGCACAGAAATGTGAAACACAGTAAGACGTGTAACTGCCTTTCCTTAATCAGTGTTCTTCATATGCTGAAATTGTAACTAGCCAAAGCTTAATAGCTACTTTCTCTGAGGGCACTTGTAATTCAAAAGAACATAAATCAAAATCAAGTTAATCAAGCTATGCAATCTGTTATATTTAGTATTTCTTCATGCTATGAAATGTTGGTTAAATCCATAGATGGAATATTTCCCTTACCAAATAAAGGCCCTAGTAAAATCAGCACTCTTGTTTGGGAATGATATATGAAATTATATAATTCCATTTAACCAATTTCACACGTCAGAAGTTTCTTATTCAAATTTGAAAACACGTAATACTTAAATTCTGAAGTTTCTTAATCCGTGAATTCTTAATCAGTTTAGTAGGGTGTATAGGCTCAATTTACACTGACATCATTCATTACATGAGATTTAATGAAATTAATACCAATGAACTAGCACTAACACAGGTAGGTTCTTTCTTTAGACAATATATAAGAAACTATTTAGTAAGTTATCTCCAGAATTGTTAAATAAGTTTAATCATCCGGGTGCAGAAAAAGTTAACATAGTTAAGTCCTAACATAAAAAGCTTAAGTCCTTACTTAAAAAGTCCGCCGTTAGCTGGCATCTGGGAGCATGGATCTCTGGAATGTTCCTAATATTAACCCATATAAGTGGCTCACAGTATCTAAATTGTTTGTACAAACAATATAATTTATGCAAACCCCTGCTTTTCTTCTAAGAATCTGAAATTTGGGTATATGCCGGACAGAGGGTCCCCGTTATGATCAGACCCCAATGAAAACCTTGGGTGTTGAGTCTCTAATGAACTTTCCTGTTGGCAACATTTCCTATTTGTCACACCTTTTTTCTTGAGAAATTAAGCACATCTTGTGTGACTCCACTGGAAAAGGAATCTTAGAAGCTTACATCTTGTTTACCTGGGACTGAGCCCCATGGACCTTTTCTGTTTGCTGGTTATGCTTTTTATCCTTTCACTATAATAAATCATAACCATGTGTATGACTACATGCTGAGTCTTGTGAGTTCTAAAGACTTCCCAAAACTCAGAATGGTCTTGAGGACTCCCAACACAATCTCCTAATCTACTTCTACAAGAATCACTTAATTTGAGGATTAGTTGTTAGAATCTCAAGATAGGAAATGACTTCTAAACGCATTACTAATGAAAATTTTAGGAATTCTGTCAAACAAAAAATCTACAACAATTGATTATAATTGTAACTTGTGATTTTGATTACAGTGGTATAACCAATATTACAAAGCATTGGTAGGAAATTATATTTCAGTTGTTGTCAGGATGTTATCCAAAATGACATCTGAGTCATTGTAGAGTGCCCTCCGTATTAGGCAGGAATGCTGGGCAAAATTCAGATCTCTTGACTAAATTAGGCTTACCTTGAGGTATATGTTTTGCTTTTATATTACAGTGATTCTTAACGACTGCTTGAGGGTTTTAGGGTTTGTTTTTTTTTAACTTTAGAAAACTAACAGTTAAATTGCAACCCAATCTAATCTACTGTACTAGATGGTATCCTATATATGTTTCTCTGCACTAAGCTCATTTTAGCTATTGTATTTTCTGACTCGTAGTTTGTTTGTTTTTTTTTAGAGAGAGAGCATGCACAAGTATAGGGGAGAAGGAGCAGGGGCAAGGGAGCCAGAGAATCTTAGGCAGGCTCCACATCCAGTATGGAGCCTGACACAGGGCTCAATCTCAGGACCCCGAGATCATGACCTGAGCCGAAATCAGGAGTCAGATGCTTAACCAACTGAGCCGCCTTGGCGCCCCTACTCGCATTTTTAATGTGTCCTAACTTCCTCAGTATTTTTCTCTTTTATTGTTTGTATTGTTGCCAGACATTTCAAAACTTTTCAGATGAACCATACTGGAAGGAAGAAAAGGAGTACTGATCGATAACATCTGAAAAAGGAATAGTGGGGGGAAAAAAAGGTAAACAGTTAATACAGGAAAATGAGAATGAAAGAGTGAGAATTCTAGGGGCGAAGCACTTTTAAAATCAAGGCAGTATGTTGGAAGTTTCAATTCCTTTAAATAAATATGGGTATTTTGCCGTCTTTCCTCATAAATCTGATACTTAAGTTAACTCGTCTCAGTAGCTGAATATATGAAAACACTGGGGTTTTGCTTGATGAGTTCAAGGGCAATTTGTTCCCTTTTGGAAACTAAAAGCTCATTAATATCTTTTCAACTTGAGAATAAGTTTTCTTTTTCTCAAAAGTTTACATTTAAAAGCAAGTGTTTAAAACTTGAAACACATTTTCCCACGGAAAAGTTATTAACAGTGGTTAACTGTCAGGCCATCCCAGTGAACTCATTAAACTTATAAAAAGCCGAAGTAGACATTTGCAATGAACATAGTATAAAACTGTATTATGAAAAAAAAAAAAAGCCCTTGTCTTTCAAATGCAAAAGTTAAGTTTCCACATGCAGTTTGTTCATTTTTTTTTTTTTAAAGATTTTATTTATTTATTTGACAGACAGAGAGCACAAGTAGGCAGAGAGGCAGGCAGAGAGAGGAAGGGAAGCAGGTTCCCTGCTGACCAGTGAGCCTGGATGCAGGGCTCGATCCCAGGACCCTGGGATCATGACCTGAGCCAAAGACAGAGGCTTTAACTCACTGAGCCACCCAGGCGCCCCTCCACATGCAGTTTAAATGTATTCTAATCGGATCCATTACCACAGTGTCTGAGCCAGGACCTCACTTTGGGACTCTGCATAACCATTGCAAATGGAGAGGGAAGAGTGAACTTGGGTGGGCGGGACATGGAGAGACCCTGTGCACAGTCTAGGAAGGTAAGTATGTTGTATTTACCCAGATTGTTTTCTACTCTGATTTCTGGGGGTACAATGAAGTTGGTACCCCACAAGATAGAAAAGGGATGGAAAGGGGATTTGGGATTCTCAGAATCCCAGAATCATTAATATGCTACTATCCATAGGGTGGGTAATAGGGTATATCTCTGGGCAGCTGGTAAGCATGAATGACCATCTGGATGACTCTTTAAGCAGGTGGGTTCTGAATACCACAGGTGGGCAGCAACAGGCAGTGGACCCAGGCCCCTCTTAGCAGTGTGCTTCCCGGCAGAGGAGAAAGAAACAAAATGGATTCACATAGGGGACCTGTGGAAATGCCAACAGTGTGAAGAAGATGTAAATTTCCAACACGGAAGATCAGAAGAGGAAACAAAGGTATAAGACATGTATCTTGTAGCAGTGCAGCCAAAATGTTAGACCCAACTGGGCTCACCATTTCTAAAGCATCGCTAGGCCTACGTTTGACGTATTTCAGGTTTGTCTATCCTGGTTTGGGGAGGCACTTCACGAATAATCCTGCTTCTAAACACTACACATTTGTTATTCATTCTGTAACTGGAAGCCTGTATCTTCCAGGTATCTTCCACCCATTTGCCCACCCCCGCCCCCAACTCCCTTCCCCTCTGGCAACCATCAGATTGTTCCCTGTATTCACAGGTCTGATTCTGCTGTTGTTTTTTAGATTCCACACGAGTGAAATGATGTATTTGTCTGTCTTAATCTGACTTACTTCACTTAGCATAATATCCTCTAGGTCTATCCACATTGTCACAAATGGCAAAGTCTCCTTTCTATGGCTGCATATTCGTGTGGGTGTGTGTACACACCACATCTTACTTATCCATTCATCTATTGATGGATCCTTGGGTTGCTTCCGAATCTTTATTGTAAATAATCTTGCAATAAACATATGGGTACATGTTTTCAAATTAGTGTTTTCGTTTTCTTTGGGTAAATACCCAGGAGTGAAATTATTGGACCATGTGGTGCTCCTATTTTAAATTTTTTGAGGAATTTCCATACTGTTTTCCACAGTGGCCTTCCCAATTTGCATTCCTACCAACAGTGTATGAGGCTGCCTTTTTCTCCACATCTTTGTCACTTGTTATTCCTTGTCTTTTGATTTTAGCCATTCTGACAGGTGTAAGGTGATACCTCATTGTGATTTTGATTTACATTTCCCTGATGACTAGTGATTTTGAGCATTTTCTCATATGTCTGCTGGCCGGAAGATGAGAGGGATTTATGACACAAACTGGATATGGCTTGGGATGCTTCTGCCCAGATTTCACTGGCTACAGCCCAATCATGAAGTCCTTACCTTACTGCAAGGAAGGCTGGAAAATGAGTCTTCTGGTGGGGCCCAAAGAGAGGAAATGGATGACATTCCACCAATTTTGCCAATATCTTTATGTACCGTAACTTTATTTCAAAGGATTTATTTCTGGACTATGAAATTTCTCTATCATGTGTCATCACTTTACATAATGACCATAAGAACTCCTATTTCTTCAGCAGAGTAAGAATATTTGGCACCATATTTGCTTTTTGAAATCTCCCCTCTGAGAGAAGAGTAGAAACTGATAGTCAGCAGGGTCCTGGTTTAACGTCCACCAAAAAGAAACATTCTCGCTGTGCAACTAGGAAGGGCAAAGAAACCAAGCAGCCTTTATTTCATTACGCATGTTGACAGACGGCGGAAATGGCGCACACGGTGGCCCCCAGGTATGTCCTGCATTTTGCAGAGATTATTTGCTGTGGTTTTCCCTGACATTCCTGCACCACTGGATTTCTAAAAGCCAGCAAGAATTTCTAGTGACTTTTTCCTTCAGTCTGACAGGTTAGTGAGCATCTCATTTCTTGTATAAAATCTCTTCCTACTCGAAATATTTAAAGCAATTTTTTCTCCAGACCAAGACTAACTTACATATCAACCTAGCATTTGTCTTTAGTGACTCGTTTTTCTCCAAATATAATTTTTTAGTTCTTGTATTTCAAATATATGTGTTGTATGTTATAGCTATGGAGCTGCTACTGGCCTCAGCCTTAATGAACATAAATATTCTATAAAACTTCTAGTTTTTCAATGAATTGTTACGCTGAAAAGAAATAAATAAACAAAACAACAAAAAAAAACCTTCTAGTTTTTATATTTTAAAGGCATTAATCCATCTGGAATTTATTTTTGCCTGTGTTGTGAGTGCTAGTATAATTCATTAAATAAATCATATTTCCCCACCCAACTGAAATACATCCCTGTCCCAAGTGGCTGGATCGGTTTCTAGACCACCTAGTCTATTCCAGTGATTTATTTGTTTATTTCTAAGCAATGCCATATAGTATTCTTTGCTGTGGTTCTATAAAATAGTTTAATAACTGGCTTATAAATTTAAATTCAATGGAAACCATCTAACACAATAATTAGTGCTACCAGATTAACTCAGTTATATATAGAACTCAAGATAAATCATATTGTTCTATCTCCATGCATGTATTTGAACTTCCCACAAATATTAATAAGAGTAACAACTAAGTGCTTGGGTAATAGAAGGCAGCAATGGTCAGTCCTAACCTGATCCAAATGCATGAGAAGGAGCAGGCTCAGTCTTCTCACTGATTGCTATGATCTTAAGTGAATATTAAAATATTAAATTTGATTTTATTAAATATGTATTTTATTAAAAAATTTAAGAGTATTAAAATTGAATTTGTAATGTTATTACAATCAAATGCTACTTTTAAAGTTTATATATAGTTTATATATAGGACTCCATAAGAGATTCTGTTTATTAAATGGGTACAATTATTGGTAAGTTTTAAAATTATTGGTCTAACACATAAACTTGTGTTGCCTCCAATATCAATTATTCAACTGTTTGTCTGATTTTTTTATTGAGATAAAATTTACATAATATAGAATTCACCCTTTAGAGCGTTCAATTCAGCAGCTTTTAGTACATTCAGAAAGTTTTGCATTCATCACCACTATCTAATTCCTGTTTGTCTAATTTTTTTATTATTAAAAAGTGGAAAAACAGAAGTACAATTTTCATTCAATAAATACCATTTGACCCTTATATACTTTTGTTACAGGAAGTGAAGTCCATGATTTTAGGATGATGGTAGTAATTTATCAGCCAAGTAATCAGTTTTCACACAGTTTCTATAACTGCAGCAATTTCCTTGAACTGTCTGTAGAAATTCTGGAGAGAAAAAGGAAAAATAATATTAACTTAGCTTTTAGAGGATATGTAAGTAATTCTTTAACTTATTACACCTGACCATTAAAGATCATATGACATATTAAATTTGTTATGTTAAGTTTCTATCACTATTATTATTGGAAAGCTATAAAAAAAAAGGGTACAATTTGGTACCACAAGCAAAAATACTATTATAGAGTTGGATTATTATCTCACAACTAAAATATTTAAAATCACACACAAAAAAGTTCTTTTGAGATCATACCAGAAAGAGTTATTAAATACCCAACACTGTACTAGGCAATGAAGATAAAAGCAAAAATGACAGTGTGGGGGGGCACCTGGCTGGCTTAATTGGTAGAGTGTGCAATTCTTTTTTTTTTTTTTTAAGATTTTATTTATGTACTGATTTTAGAGAGGGAGAGCAGGTGGAGGGGCAGAAGGGAAGGCAGAGGGACAAGCAGACTCTGTGCTGAGCATAGAGCCTGATATGGGGCTCAATGTCATGACCGTGAGATCATGACCTGAGCAGAAATCAAGAGTCAGATACTCAAGTAACTGAGCCACCCAGGCACACACAACATGCAGCTCTTAAAAAAAAGAAAAGAAAAGAAAAAAACCAGTTTCCAGGCTTTAAACCACTTTAAATCTAGTGAAAGACTTTTTCAGGATGATAGGAGCTGTCTTCTTTAAGATATGGGTTTAGTTACAGTAAGAAAGACCCAATACTAGGGTGCCTGGGTGGCTCAGTAGGTTAGTGTCTGCCTTTGGCTCCAGTCATGGTCCTGAGTCCTAGGACAGCGCCTGAAGTTAAGCTCCCTGTTTGGCGGGGAGCCTCCTTCTCCCTCTTCTCTCCACTCATGCTCTTTGTCACTATTTCTGTCTCTCTTTCTCTCAAATAAATTTTTAAAAATCTTAAAAAAAAAAAAAGACCCAACACTGACAATCACTTATATAGTAGAAGGATAGTTTCCTTTCATTTAAAAATTAAGCTAGTATGTTTGTTCTCCTATAAAAGTCATCTTTTTTTCCATCTCCCAAATCTCCAAGAGAGGAAGTAAACAAACTCTGTTTTCCTTTCTTCTCTACCTGCTAGGAACTAGGAGGCAAATCTGAAACTTAACCACAGCAATTAGGATATGCTCTAATGATTTACATATCTGCATTTCCTTCTTATTTGGTCTTAATTCTCTTTGCTACTTAAAAGTATATATATTTCATTTTAGTTTATATGTAATGAAGCCAGATGTAAAAACTATTTCTTTAAGACTATATACTGACGGTCAAAATTTCAGCTACAAGAAAGATACAAATAAATAGCTCAAAAAAGTTCCTATTCTCTCAGTCCTGCTCTGTTCTTGGTTAAAAGCCATGTAAAAACAACCTTTAAAAAAATGTGTCCCATTTGTGATTCTTTTCTATAGGAAAAAAAAATTCTTAGAGGTAGAATCAGAGAGCATGAATGCTATATAAAAAAATAAGAATTGGACCAAGACTGTGAATTATATAAAGGAATGAAAACTGTTTTTTGTTCCTTTTTTTTTTTTTTAAAGATTTATTTATTTATTTATTTGACAGACAGAGATCACAAGTAGGCAGAGAGGCAGGCAGAGAGAGAGAGGAGGAAGCAGGCTCCCTGCCAAGCAGAAAGCCTGATGCTGGGCTTGATCCCAGGACCCTGGGATCATGACCTGAGCTGAAGGCAGAGGCTTTAACCCACTGAGCCACCCAGGCGCCCCATGAAACCTGTTTTTTTTAAATTGATTTTGTTCTTATATTCAATTGAAGGCTACTCACATATCATAATATACTATATTTCCTTTTAGACAAGTCTTAATTCTTTCCAGGATGCTACTTAGCATAATAATGTTGAATCTGTGACCATAGGTTTTTGTTTGAAAGTAGCAGTATCTATTTTAAAAGAAAAAAATCAAAGGGAACAAAAACCCTTAAAATGTAATTTGTAAAACAGAACTACCATATGATCCAGCAATCCTACTTCTGGGTATATATTCAAAGAAAATAAAATCACTACCTCAAAAAGGTATCTGTACTCCCATGTTCTTTGCAGCATTACTCACAGTAGCTAAGGTATGGAAACAACCTAACTGTATGTTGACAGATGAATGCATTTAAAAATGTGGTGTGTGTCTGTATATATATATATATACACACAACAGAATGCCATTCATCCTTAAAAAGAAAGAAATCCTGCTATTTTTGACAACATGAATGAACTAGGAGGACATTATGCTAAATGAAATAAGCCAAACACAGATAAATATTACATGATCTCACTTATCTGTGGGATCTAAAAAGTAGAACTCTTGGTAACAAGAGAGTAGACAGTGGTTACCAGGGTTGGGGAGTAAGAGAAATGAGGAAATGTTGGTTCAGAAGTACAACCTTTCAGTTATAAGATGTATAAGTTCTGGAGACCTAATGCATAGTATGGTGACTATAGTTAATAATAATGTATTGTGGAGTGGCTGCAGCCACTCTGGAAAACAGCACGAAGGTTCCTCAAAAAGTTGAAAATAGAGCTACCCTATGACCCAGCAATCACACTACTGGGTATTTACCCCAAAGATAAAAATGCAGTGATCCGAAGGGACACCTGCACATCAATGTTTATAGCAGCAATGTCCACAACAGCCAAACTATGGAAGGAGCCCAGATGTCTATTAACAGATGAATGGATAAAGACAATGTGGTTCATATATATACATCAAAAAATGAAATCCTGCCATTTGCAACAACATGGATGGAACTCTAGAGGGTATTATGCTAAATGAAATAAATCAACCAGAGAAAGATAATTATCCTATGATCTCACTGATATGCGGAATTTGAGAAAAGAGGCAAAGGATCATAAGGGAAGAGAGGAAAAAATGAAACAAGATGAAACCAGAGAGGGAGACAAACCATTAAGGGACTCAATCTCGGGAAACAACGTGAGGGTTGCTGAAATGGAGGGGGGTGGGAGAGATGGGGTGTCTGGGTGATAGACATTGGGGAGGTATGTGTTTTGGTGAGCGCTCTATATTGTGTAAGACTGATGAATCACAGACTTTACCCTAAAACAAATAATACATTATATGTTAATAATAAAAACAATAATGTATTGTGTACTTGAAATTTGCTAAGAGTAGACACCACACAGACACATATAAAAGGTAGCCATACAAGGTGGTGGATTATGTTAATTAACTTGATTGTGGTAATCATTTCACAATGTACACGTAATACCAAAACATCACATCATATACCTTAAATATATACAATTTTTATTTGTCAGCTATACCTCAATAAAGCTAAGGAAACGGTGTAGTTTGTAAAAGAAGAAATCAAAAGCATCCTTTGGCCCATGAGAAGCTTTTCTTAAGAAGGAAGCCTAGAACCAGCATACTTTTAGTTTTACAAAGAATTCTCATTATATTTCCATTGCATTCACTTGGTGGTGGTTGTTTTTAGAGTACTTTTTCTTAGAGTACTAACTACTGTGGGGAGTCTTAAGTATTCAAGCAATCAAAACAAACAAAAACAGGGCGCCTGGGTGGCTCAGTGGGTTAAGCCGCTGCCTTCGGCTCAGGTCATGATCTCAGGGTCCTGGGATCGAGCCCCGCATCGGACTCTCTGCTCAGCAGAGAGCCTGCTCCCCTCTCCCTCTCTCTGCCTGCCTCTCTGCCTACTTGTGATCTCTGTCAAATAAATAAATAAAATCTTTAAAAAAAAAATAAAAAAATAAAAAAAACAAACAAAAACAAAACTCTAAGGCCAATTAACGTAGTCAATGATAAAACATTTCCTTGAATACATCTTGAAGAAAATCAAATTTTTCACTTATCCCCTTTTTTCTTCCTTGCTTACAGAAAAGAGGTAGAAATGATCATATGAATAAGATGACTCTACATATAAACTATTGAGTTACTCAAATCTCTAGCTGATAAAACTATCATCAAGTACTGGTACGCTGATCAGAATTTTATAAACATTTTTAGTCAGAAAATTCAGGGTCAACACTGCAAAGATAAGATTCATTTAGCTATCATTCTCAAATATTAAGCCTAAAATGAATAAGAGTAGAACAGTTAAATGCAAAGTTCATCTTCCTGCCAAAGAAGATGAAAATTCTCTAAATATATTCACAGAGGAGTACTGTGAAAGTGATCAAATATGACAGTATACCAGTTCAGCATTATATTGAAAACAATGAAATTTATCAAATTCCCAAAGAAAACAAGTTCAGATCTTTTGTGTGTACTAATAAATATAAAGCACATCAAAACTGAAAGTAAAAACAATTACAATTTTCCTTAAGAAAGATTTTAGACATTTTTTTTTTTTTTTTAAAGATTTTATTTATTTATTTGACAGAGATCACAAGCAGGCAGAGAGGCAGGCAGAGAGAGAGGAGGAAGCAGGCTCCCTGCCGAGCAGAGAGCCCGATGCGGGGCTCGATCCCAGGACTCTGAGATCATGACCTGAGCCGAAGGCAGAGGTTTAACCTGCCGAGCCACCCAGGTGCCCCGCTTTTAGACATTTTTAAGTAGCAATTACAGAACAATGAACTACAACTGAATGAGTAAAATCACAAACCTGAAATTGTGGAATTGTCATTTCAAAGGACTTGTTCTTTACTTGGCCTGAATGATCTGCCACTTTCAGCAACACTGCAACATAAGGATACTTAAGAGATCTGCAACTGTCCGAGCTCACGGCCATACCCAGCTTCCACTGAAAATCTACAAGCTGTAATGAAACATTATAGAACAATACATGGGTAATAACACTGCCATGAATGCAGATATTTATTAAATTTTACTGCTCTCACACTGAACTTTTAGTTTCAATGCCAGTCACAGTAAAAGAAAATATCTTCATTTTAATATTGCTAGGGGGAACAATAATCAAATGAAAATGGAGAGGCAGTACGGGACAGAAACAGAGTTGGAAAACAACACTGTCATCACTACAATAATAAAACACACACACATCCATCTTTACCAGATGTACAATGGAAGTAGAAGGAAGATGTGGTACGACTGCTGGTTTTCCCTTCATTTTGCTCCTGCATTTAACGGGACCACAAATGCTTTGTAGCCTCTCTCACCTCACCTGTTCCATATATGCTTTCTCCCATTCCATGACCCAAAATCCTAAAATGGAAGATGAGCTACATACCATCTTCATATGTGACTGGGACCCACATGGGAACCATTCCAGTTTCCTCGCTCACCATGGTCCTTGACCTGAAGCCATACGTGAGCATAAGCACTTGGTGACAAGGTGGTTTTAGATTTCATCACTGTTAATGATGAACACCTGTCAGGTGATGTGCTTTGTAGTTTATATGTATTAAATGCCTCATTGAATCATCATAACATTATAGGCTATTATTTCCATTTTGCGGATGACAAAACTGAATTTCAGAGAGCTTAGATAATGTGTGCAAGGTCACACATTTCTACGATCAGAACTGAAACCAAAGTCTGCTTGGCTCCAAAGATTATATGCTTATTGACTACTGGCTGCCTTAATACTTTTAATCTAATTTCTGTTGATGATTGCTCAGTGTTCTGGGCATAAAACAGGATTGGATAAATGCAGCTCTTAATACTGACTAAAACCTAAGATGGTGAGTAGAAGGATTTTGTTTCTTGTTTTCAAAGCTTTAACAAGTAAATGGTACACAGCAGGCACTTACAAAAAATACTTGTTGATAGATTGATACTTTTTGCTATCAAATGAGTGCTGATAGGGCAAAAAGCTTTGCTTATAAATAAACCTCTTTTTATAAAACTTAGGATGTTTTATAAACAAGACTCATCTATATACCGCCTACAAGAGACATGCTAATACACTACAAATGAAGGGATGGAAAAGGTATTCCATGCAAATGGAAACCAAAGAAAGCTGGGGTAGCTACACTTAATATCAGACAAAATAGACTTTAAATGACTGTGATAAGAAACATAAAAGCAAGTTACATAATGAAAAAGGGTTCAATCCAATAAGAAGATATAACGTGTAAATATTCATGCACCCAACATAGGAGCACCTAAATAGACAAAGCAAATATTAACAGACCTAGAGGAAGAAACAGACAGCAGTACAATAATAGCAGAAGACTTTAATACCACTCTTACATCAATGGATAGAACATCCAGAGAGAAAATCAATAAGGAAGCATCACCCTTAAACAATATGTTAGAACAGATGGACTTAACAGATATTTACAGAACATTCCATCCAAAAGTGAGAGAATACACATCTTCCCAAGTGCACATGGAACATCTGCCAAGACATATCATTTGCTAGGACAAAGACAGTCTTAATGTAAGAGTACTAAAATCCTATCAAGCATCTTTTCTGACCACAATGGTATGAAACTAGACATTAATTACAAGGAGAAAAATGAGAAAATTCACAAATATGTGGAGACCTAACAACGTGTTACTGAATAATCAATGGGTCAAAGAAGAACTCAAAAGAGAAATTTAAAAAATACCCTGAGACAAAGGAAAATGAACATGTAATATAACAAAAGTTATGGGATACAGCAAAAGTTGTTCTCAGATGAAGTGCACAGCGATAAATGCCCACCTACCTCAAGAAACAAGAAAAGTCTTAACTAAACGAGCTAACTTTACACCTCAAGAAAATAGAGGGGCACCTGGGTGGCTTAGTCAGTCAAACATCTGACTCAATTTCAGCTCAGGTCATGATCCCAGAACCCTAGGATCCAGACCTCCCGCAGCCAACCTGCATGGCTGGGAGTCTGCTTCTTCCCCTCTCTTTTCTCTCCAACCTCCCTTCCCCTCCCCACCTCCAGCTTGTGCTCTCTCTCTCAAATAAATAAATAAGATCTTAAAAAAAATTAGAGACACAAATAAATGGAAAGATATCCTGTGTTCATGGATTGGAAGAATTAATGTTGTTAAAATATTGTCCATACTACTCAAAGCAATCTACAGATTCAAACCAAAAGTCCAAAGATACTCTCTACAGAAATAGAAAAAATCCAAATAGCCAAAGCAAATTCTGAGAAAGAACAAAGCTGAAGATGTTATGCTCTCTGGTTTCAAACTATGTTACAAAGTTATAATAATTTTAAAAGTATAGCACTAGCATGAAAAGAGACAGATTAATGGAAGACAATAGAGAGCCCCAAAATAAACCCATGCATATATGCTCAATTAACTTATGACAAGGGAGGCAAAAATATACAGTGGTGAAAGGACAGTATCTTCAATAAATACTGGCAAACTGAACAGCCACATGCAAAAGAAGGAAACTTGACTATCTCATACCATACACAAAAATTTACTCAAAATGGATTAACGACTTGGAACTAAGATCTGAAACCATAAAACTCCTAGAAGAAAATGTAGGCGTAGGCTCCTTGGTGATGATTTTTCCAGAAATCTTGGTGATGATTTTTTGAATATGACACCAAAAGCAAAAAAAGCAAAAGTAAGCAAGTGGGACTACATTAAACTCAAAGCTTCTGCACAGCAATATTCATAATAGTCCTAAATTGAAACCACCCAAATGTTCAGCAGTTGTAAGAAAGATAAATATGTACAGCAATGAGCTTCAGCTACACTAACACCAAAATGTTGAAATAAACGTCAAAAGATACATGATTCCATTCACTTAAACTTGAGAAACAGGAAATACAATATTGTTTAAGGCTGCATACACAAGTAGGAAAACTGTATATAGAGGCAGGAATGTGATTATCACCAAAGGATCATCATTACCTCCAGGGAGAAGAGAAGGGAGAGGTGTGATTGGGGAAGGGCATGTGGTGGGTTTCTGGGGTACCAGTAATACTCTAGTTCTTGAATTTGATTATGGTTACAGAGGTGTTCACTTTAAAATTATTCATTAAGCTGGCAATGGTAATGCACTTTTTTTGCATATGTTATCTTGTAGATATCAGGTGGGGGGAGTGAATATAAATCACTGAATACAAAACACATTTCTGGTCGAAAGGAAAAATTTATTGTAGGCTACAGTGATCAAAGGAATGCTTTACAGAGAACATAAGCTTTCAGCTCAGTTTTGAAGATTAAACAGAACTGAAATTGAGATGAGAATGTGTCTTCTTTATATATTCCAGAAATATACACCTAACAGAGAATAAATGGTTACTAAATATTAAGCTGAACCAACCGGAGATGGAAAGAGTCAATATCTGGTACAAGAGAGCACTTAACTGCCTTAAAGTGGACAGCTCGTCTAAGGAAGTATGGAAGATAAAGCTGAAAAAAAGAGATGAAGAAGCCAATAATTATTTTCAAATTGTGGGTTTTCAGAGGTTTTTAAAGTATTCTCATATACTTTATCTTATGGAAAATATGTTAAATCATTTAAACTTTTTCAGTATTCAATGGAGACTCACTGAATTTTTTTCAGTAAAGGCAAGGATATGAAAGTATTGATTTAAAAATATTCATCTGATGGTGGCAGAATACAATAATCCAGGAATGAGGTTTTAAGTGCTGGAACTAAGGTGGTAACTCGCAGGATTAAACTGATCCTTAAAGAATGAATCAGTAGGTCCTGACATTTTTCTTCACAATTATGGGAGATCAAAGACAACTATGCAAATCTGAGTACAGATGATAGGGAGAATGTTGATATCATGTTACCAAGCAGACTTGGTATATTTAAAGATTAGCAAGTGGGGGTACAGGATATTTAAATAGGAATGTTAAATAAGTGGCTAAAAATTCAAGAACAGAATCTAAGAGAGTTCATGATTAGAGATGCAGTTTTTGTATTAGATTAATGGGGATATCCAAAAATTTAATTCAGAGTACTTCTTATTCAGCCTGTACAATTTCTTTTTTTCTTTTCTTTTTTTTTAAAGATTTATTTATCTGACAGACAGAGATCACAAGTAGACAGAGAGGCAGGCAGAGAGAGAGGAGGAAGCAGGCTCCCCGCTGAGCAGAGAGCCCGATGTGGGGCTCGATCCTAGGACCCTGAGATCATGACCTGAGCCGAAGGCAGAGACTTTAACCCACTGAGCCTACATAATTTCTTGATGCTTTACTGTCTACAGGAAAATGGTAGAGAAAATCATTACTTATCTGACTCTGAGTCCAAAATAAAACTGGATTATTTAGAATGTTTCAAACAGAAAATCAATAAAGGAACACAATGTTGGAATCCGCTGACAATGGTGAACTCTCAAGTGACAAAACAGGGAGAGCTACCATCCAGACACTCACTGTGCAAAATGAATACTCATGAATAAAAGAAAGATGGGATTCAGTTTATGATTCTAAAACTGAACACGCAAATGCTAATTAAAAGCAAATTTTCTAATTAATGTGGTGTAGCCTGAACTAGGAATTAACTGCACTGGAGATTTTAACAAGAAAAGAATAAAAGAAAAATCAGAACAGAGCACATATCATTATGGAGGATATTAAGAATGAAATAATACAGTCTCTAAGCTATTGTAGAATTAAGAAAAGGAAAATGTACAAAGAAAAAAAAAAAACTAGTAGTGAAAAAACATAAAAACATCCCCAAGTAAAATGAATAGAAAGAGGGACACCTGGGTGGCTTGGTCAGTTAAGTGTCTGCCTTTGGCTCAGGTCATAATTCCAGAGTCCTGGGATTGAGTCTCGAGTTATTCTCCTTGCTCAGGGGGGAGGCTGTTTCTCCCTCTGCCTGCCCCTCTCTCTCACTCTCTCTCTGGCAAATAAATATATAAAATCTTAAAAAAAAAAAAAAACAACAACAAGAAAAGTAATCTCAAAACAAATATAGATTAAAAGGAAAACAAAGAAATTAGCTATAGTCAGTCACAGTTTTAGTGTGACTAAAAATTTAATTGATCTAGGGGCTCCTGGGTGGCTCGGTTGAGTGCCTGACTTCAGCTCAGGTCATGAGCTCAGGGTCCTGGGACAGAGCTCCATGTCCATCCAGCTCCACACTCAGCAGGAAGTCTGTTTCTCCCTTATCCTGTGCCCTTCCCCCTACTCGTTCGCGTGCGCACGCGTGCACACACACACACACTCTCTCTCTATCTCAAATAAATAAAATCTTTAAAAAATTAATTGATAGGTAGCCTGCAGTTATTAATGTAAAAACTTCATATAAAAACTATAAAGAAAAATACTGATAAACACCATTTCAGTTTAAATTTACATTTCAGTTTAAATTTAACTTTTATTTTTTCAAAATACAACATATAATATTAGAAAAGCAATCATGCACTACTCTATCTTAACTACTATTTTCTTATTTCTAGTCTTTGAATGTATTTTTTATAGCTAGAGTCATAAAATACATACTTTTGTGTTCTCTCCTTTTTAAAATGAAAGTCTGCCAATGGAAGGAATGTTAAGTATTCTCCACACATTAACCTCTCTCAAAAGTAACTATGAGGAAAATACAGACCAAATAACTCACCCAATGATACAAAACTTGTATAGTTGCTATTCCAACCCTAATCTGTCTGATTCCATATTCTATGCAATTTTCATTATACCTAGCTGCAACATTACTATTTGGAGTTAAATTAAGTTCTAGTAGGTCAAAAAGTAAACAGGCCTAGGATGGCATGAGAATATCATCTTCTACATGCTAGACTCGAGCTGTCCAATACAGTAGCCATTACCCAAATGTGACTATTTAAATTAATAAAAAATTTCACTTCCTCAGTTGCACTAGTCATATTTCAAGTACTCCAGAGTACATCTGGCTAGTGCTACCATACTGGACAGTGCCAACAGAGAACATTTCCACCATCACAGAAAATTCTATTGGACAGCGCTATGCTACACTTAGTGTTTGTGTGTGAAAATTAAGGCATGGGGGCACCTGGGTGGCTCAGTGGGTTAAAGCCTCTGCCTTCGGCTCAGGTCATGATCCCAGGGTCCTGGGATCGAGCCCCGCATCGGGCTCTCTGCTCAGCAGGGAGCCTGCTTCCTCCTCTCTCTCTGCCTGCCTCTTCATCTGCTTGTGATCTCTCTCTGTCAAATAAATAAATAAAATCCTAAAAAAAAAAAATAAAAATAAAAAAAATAAAAAAAATTTAAAAAAAAAAAAAAAAAAAAGAAAATTAAGGCATGAGTTATTAGCAAATTTCTACTTGAGAAGTCATATTACTCTAGTCCAAGTATACAACATTTGCTAAGTTATTAGCCTTCCTCACCTTGTTTATTGATACCTTCCTCCATTCTCTGCTTTTTAATTTTCTCAACAGCACTCATCATTATCTGAAATTATCATGTTTACTTATTACCTGTACCCCAAGGAAATTCAAACTTCCTAAGAGGAAGAACATTATCCATCTAGTTTATTACTGAATCTACTACAACAATACTTGGTACAAAGTGAATGTTCAAATAAATATTTGTTGAACTAATATGTTTGTAACTTCCAGAGCTTGTGGTAACTGGTCTCCAAAGATAGATTCCAACAAATAGTGTCACCCCTCCCTGTACATACATGTCACTCTTCACATTAAGTGGAGCTTATTTTCACTCTGCACCAATATGAGCTGTCCCTGTGATTGCTCTGACCAGCAGAATATGGCAGAAGAGGTTTTCTGGAATCCTTGAGCCTTAGGAGAAATGGAAGTGTCCACCTCTTTCTTTATGCAATGCTGGCTCTTGGGACTTTCCCTCTTGAAACCCAGCTACCTTAAGGTGAACAGCCACGTAGGGAGAAGAAGCAAGCCACTCCAATGATCAGCTCTACCTGAGCTCTTAGCCAACGTCATCACTAGCCATGTGGGTAAGCCCTCTGGGTTTCTGGCTCAATCAGGCTTCTAGATGACAAGGAGTAGAAGCTACCGCCTAGCTAAGCCTGGATAACCCACGAGAGTCCTGAAAGATCACTCAACTGTTATTTCAAGTCACTAAGTTTTGCATAGTTTATTACACAGCCAATACATAACTAAAGCAGATAAACACAACTGGCTGAAAATAACTTTGTCAATAAATTTAACATATGACATCAAAAACGTATTTTCTTAACTGTTTAATCTGAAATATACCAGTTTCTAGAAATTTTAGCAAAAACAACTAAAAGATATTTCAGATTTAGTCTGTTTAACCTGTTACCTCTGAGAGATGCTAATACTTCTAATAAAAGACAGAAAAAATAAAGCCTTTCCCAATAAACACATTCACTACTAAAAAATTCATAGTACACATGCCCTCTAACACCAGACATATATCATCTTCCCTCAAAAATGTTTCTCATCCTCATTTCATTTCTACTGATGACCCCCATTCCCTCAGTGACACAGGTTTGAAAAGTTGGTCAACTTTGATTTTTCTCAAAATATGTAACAACTGATAGGCATTCAAGATTTTATTTTAGCCAATGCCAACATTTATTCCCTTCTTCCCAATCTCATTGCCCCAGACCTACACAAATACCTTTTTTGTTTTTAAATCTTATCTTAAATTTTACTGCAGCCTCTTAATTAGTTTCTTGCCTAGGTCTTTGTTGGCTCTAATCCAGACTATGGTCTCTAAATACTGTTTATAGATTAACCAAATCTAATATCACAGGTCAAAACTTATAAAGTTTACTGGCTCATGAGGTAGATACTAAGTACCTGAGTTATCTTGCAGCACAGACCCCATTTTCCCACTCTTCCTCAAACAGGACTGCATCCTTTCTTTAAATCTCCTTTCAGCCTTTATACCTTTGCTCATACTGCTCATTCCCCTTGCAGTAGAATTCTCAAAGATCTACTTAAAATTCTTCTCAAATTCTACTTGCTCTGTGAAGTCTTTCCTAGTTTATTCAAACTTTCTATGAATATTCGCAGCATTTCTTACACCCTACCACCTAGAACATTCTGCCTTGTATAGGTGGATCTGTCTCCCACCCCCACATCCACTAAACTGTAAACTCCTTGAGGGCAGTTTATACATCCAACACACGTACATAGAAAAACAAACATAAGCATTTATGAACCTCTATATAAAATGTACAAATTTAAGTCACTATGTCTCATATATGGGAAAAGAAAAAACGGCACAAGATATTGTCCATGGAACATCTTACCTTTTTTTTTTTTTCAATGTATTTATTTGAGAGAGAGAGGATGAGAGAGAGAGAAAGAGAGAGAGAGAGAGCATGAGAGGGCCAAGGGTCAGAGGGAGAAGCAGACTCCCCGCTGAGCAGCGAACCCGATATGGGACTTGATCCAGAGACTCCAGGATCATGACCTGAGCCAAAGGCAGTCACTTAACCAACTGAGCCACCCAGACACCCTGGAACATCTCACTTTTTACTTCTACCATAAAACTGGCAAGGAAAGCAATAACAGTGGTAGCGGTAGGAATAATCATTCATCTATGATGATGCGTTCTAGTTAGACATCTGTAAGAAATCATAAGCTACTTCAAAACAATGATTATAAGTATCAAAACCGTGTAGTAATGAGTAATCTGAGACCTCTGGTGCTGGGTAAGATAGCACTGATTTGTTCAATGTAACAAGCTCAAATTCTGAAGTCAGACCACCTGATTTGAATCTCAGCTCCCTACCTTTTAACGATGTGGCCATGGGCAAGTCACAATATGCTCCAATATTCAATAAAAATTTACTAAAGAATACTATGGCCTAGGCATTGGGGATATAAAAAAAGAATAAAAAAAAGTTCCAGACCTCAGGCCTCAGGACCTTACCTTCTAGTGGGGAAGACAAACAATAAACAAATATAAAAAGTGGAAAAAAAAAATGCAGGGTAAGGGATAGAGTGACCAGGAAGGCTATTTAGGTAGAATCTGGGAGGGACTTCTTTGAGGAGTGGCTTCTGAGTAGAAACGGAACAGAATAAAGGAAAGGAAAAAGCCACATGGACCTCTGAAAAAAAGAACAGTCTAGACAAAGGGAGAAGCATGCCTGACATGAACAGGGAACAACAATGAGGCCCATGTAATTGGACTGCCATGAACCAGAAGAGGAGTCAGGGATGAGGAATCAGTTTTTGAAGGGCCTTGCAGCCCATGTCTATGACTTTTTTCTAGTGTGACAGGAATCACTTAAAAAAGACTCTGAGCAGGAGAAAGACATGGTCTAACTTAGACTTGCAAATGGCTCATCCAAATTGCTGGACAGAGCATTAAGTTTAAGAAGAAAAGCAAGGAGACCCAATTGAGTGCCCACTGCAAAGCATTGTAGACAAGAGGATGGAGGGTTGGTGGTGGTAGCAAGGCAAGATGAATTTAGAATATAGTTTAAAGGTGGAGAAAACAGTTGGTATGCTGATGGGTAGTATGGGGGGTTGTGAACTCTCACTGGAGCTATCGTCTCAATTAACTTGGCTAATTCATACACTCATGAGAAATATTTAAAGACAGAAGGTGTTACAGGTCAAGCCTAAACACTAGTTTTATCTGGAGCATTTTAAAGAGCATATACTGCAAACATAATGACTTGAAGTTGGGTAATGGATTTTTTTCCCCTCAACAATGTTCTTGAATAATCATTTTTTTCCCAGCAGCACATTTAAAACTGCATCGTGAACTATGAATAAAAATGTTCCACTTAGGAGTTCCTGGTGGTAAAACTCATGGAAGCGTGCAGGTGCTTCCCACCCTTTCTCCC
Source organism: Martes martes (assembly GCF_963455335.1). Lineage (NCBI taxonomy): Eukaryota > Metazoa > Chordata > Mammalia > Carnivora > Mustelidae > Martes > Martes martes. The sequence goes on along the minus strand of NC_137890.1, from coordinate 31,492,790 downwards.
CCAGTGACTAGGTCCTTGAGGTTTTCACTCTCAGACTTATCCACAGTTCCTCTAAGCACTTTATCAATTATAGTTTAGGTTTTCCTACCCTGGCACTGGTTTCCACAGATTTCTATTCTCGTGACTTGTAATTCTCTGTATTCACCTCTGTCTCTCCAATTTGAAGGCAGCAGTTTGCCTTGGGACCTCACTTCTCTGATGGATCCGAGAGTTGTTAGCTCTTCAGTTTGTTCAGCTTTTTACTTGTTTTTATGATGAAGTGATGTCTTCCACATTCCAAGCTCCTTATATGTCAGACTGGAAACCAGACGTCTAAAACTCATTGTCATTTTCCTCATAAAGGCGTTGAACAATCTTGTTAGATGACTGCAAGGTTTATAACTTACGTTGTAAATGATGTCTTTTACAAAAATATTCTTCAGCCTCGTGTCTGAATTAGATAAACAACTGAATGAATCACCTTGCTAAAGTCTCATACATTCTAATGTTTTTAAATTATCTTGGGCTTTTTTTTTTTGGTCTTAGCTTCTTCTGTGTAAATAATCCTATAACCTGTGAATGATTCCATGGAAGGAATGGGTAGTTGGCTCAAAACAGCTCCCCTTTCACCCAACCAAATGTCCACATTCCAACCCCTGAAATCTGTGAATATGTTATATGACAAAAGAGACTTTGTAGATTCGATTAAATTAAGGATCTTAAGGTTGGAAGATTTTTCCTGATTTATCCAGGTAGGTCCAACATAATGAGGGTCCTTATCAGGAGGCAAAAGGTTCAGAGTCACAGAAAGAGTTGTGGTGATCGTAACAGAACAAGAAGTGATGATGTGATGATAGAAGCAAATGTTGGAATGCTGTGCTTTGAAGAAAGAAGTAGAAGCCACAAGCCAAGGAATGCAAACAGCCTCTACAAGCTGAAAAGAACAGGAAATAAAATCTTCCCTAGAGCTTCCAGAAGGAACATAGCCTGGGCAACACTCTGATTTGAGTCCCACAAAACTGATTTTGGACTTCCAACCTTCAGAACAGAGATAATAAATCTGTGCTGTTTTAAACACTGCCCCTCCCAAAACAGGCTCAATTTTTAAAAGCCTATAATCAACATAATTCAGTTTCAGGACATCTTGCTGAAATAAACATATTACTTAGTGTAAGTGAATAGATCAAAATGATTTGAGAGATTCAATCAAAGTGTACTATCAATAACTCTGAGCAAAGCCAGGTAAGGGGGTTGATTAATCTATTTTAGTTCCCCCTACCTCCCAGGAATCCTCAAAAGCAACAGCAGCTGGAGACAGTTGACAGGGAGCAGCCAATGGGCTCTCCATTGTACTCCTGTTTATTTATCTCAGCCCTTTCTTGTGTTTTGTTTGGACTTGGGAATCTCCTAACCTAAAATGCTCTAGTTTTCGTACTCTTCTTCTGGGAAATGTGTCATTAAGTTGTTCGTCTGAAAATAAGTTATTACCTGAAACAGGGCAGGAACACTTAGAACAAAGAGGCATAAAACATACTTAAAAATTCAAACTCTCTTTTTCTCGCGTAAAATATGTAGTCATTGAAAGGTTCAAGAGGTATACTTTCCTTCTTCAAAATAACTTTTTTAAAGGCTAAGGAAATGTTTGCGGTGCTATCTTTGTAGATTTTTAAAAATTTCTTCTATTTATCACATTCTAGAATACCGTGTACCTAGTTTTGAATAAACGGTCACCAAGAATAAGAATTGCTCGGTACTCTTCGTGCTGGAGTGGATGGAAGAGGTTCCACTACAACGGCAGCGGCTACTGTAGCAGGTGCAAAGTGGAAGGAGCAATGCAGGACGGCGGGATGAAAGAGACTCGGAGACACAGGCATTGGATTGCGGGATTGCTGGGGAAGGCTCACCGCGGCATCGTCCCCCCGCAGCAGGGGGCGGGCCAGGTGCTACCGCCCGCCCCTTGCCAAGCTGTCGCTCGCTGAGGGCGGGGCGGCCATTCACTCACCTGGTTGGTGACCTGAAATGAAGGCAGGAAACACAATTTAGGGAAACATCCCTCCAGCTCCAGAGCCCCGCTGCCCCGGATCCTCTCAGGCCCGGACTTACCTCGGACTTAGCATCCAGTCGCGGCTCGCTGCAGCCCTCCATGGCAGGGGACGAGGGCTCGGACACCGACTGACCAGGTGGCCTGCCCCCCCGGCCGCCAACACTTCCGCTTCCTTCTCCCGCCCCTCGCGGCCTGGCGCACGCAGCGGAAGTGGGGGGAGCGGAAACAAACATATTTGTGTAACTCACCCTTACTGTCAATTAAACATCAGTTTCAAGGAGATATTCATCAGTAAGACATCTATGTGGGGAAAGGTCCGAAGGTTATGGAGATACCTTGTGAGGGGAAGGACCGATTAACTTCAGGATGTCATCTTCCCCTTCTAACCTGTAGACGTGGACTCTTCCCGTCTGCGCTCCGCCACTCACCCCCCGGCGCTTTCTGCGCTCGGGCGCAGACTGGCGGCCGCTGGAGGAATTGGTCCCCACCAAGTTTAAAAACAGCTGGAGACCACGCCTCTTTCGCCGTAGAAGTCGTTGGGCTGGAAGATGCCGTTGGAAACTATAGTTGTGTGATTGGCTTTTGTCCCTCGGATTACTTCACTGGCCTAGCTGCGGGTGGGGTGGGGATGCTTTCCTTTATCACGCTGCCACTGACCAACGCCGGCTCTCAGCGTGACTACGGGATCCTTCTCATCTGGTCTTCCTTCTTTCCCCCTCCGCACCTCACATGCCTTCTCCGCAGTATCTAAAGCGATTTTTTTTTTCCTCGCCAACTTTTTATTTTGAAAAACTTGAAATTTTTTGGAGAAAAGTTGCAAAAGTAGTTCAATGAACATCCGTGTACCCTTCATCTAGATTCATCAACTTAACATTTTATCCATTTGCTTTACCTCTAGCTACATATACGGTAATGACGGCACTTCATCTCTAAATACTTGAGCATATAGCGCCTAAAAACAAAGACATTTCCTAAATTAATCACAATACTATGGCTACACTCAGGAGATTTAACATTGACAAAAAACTATGATCTATCACGTGGGCCAAATTCAAATATCCCCAGTGGTCTCAATATTCTTCAGAACTGTTCCCCATGTTAACCCACCGCCAGAATCTAATCAAGAACTACCCGTTGAATTTGGTTATCGTTTCTGCTCCGTCTCTTCCAATCCAGAACTGCACCGGCGAAATGTCCTTGGGACTGCATTGGTTCTTTGTTGGAGGCTCTCCGGGAGGATCCGGTTTCTGCTTGTTGCCAGAACTCAGTTCTATGCAGGTCCCACTTCCTTGCTGGCTTTTGGATGTGGTGTTCTTTGTGTCGGAGGACATCAGCATTCCTTGTGGTCCTCTTCATCTTCAAAACCATTAATAGCAGGTTAAATCCTCCTCAAACTTTGAATCTCTGATCTCCCCCTCTGCTTCATCTCTCCTCTGCTGTCTTCTCACCACTCTCTGAGTCCAGCTTGAGAATGTTCTGTTCTTAAGGTCTTAAATCATTATATCGAGCATTCTCAGATAATCCAGGATAATCTTTACCTCTTAAGGTCCATAATCATAATTTTACCTGCAAAATCATTGCAGAGAAGTACCCAGATTAGTACTTGATTAAATAATCAGTGGATGAGACTCTTGGGGGGAGGAGCATCTTTAAAATTCTGCCTGAACACAACCTCACAGGATTGTTGGAGAACTACATTGTTCTAATGCATGTAAAACTTCTAGAACCATGCCTGGCATGTAACACTGAGAATCTGTGCCAAAAAGCCACTGACTCGAGGTTATTGGACATAATTAAAAGTACTAACTGGCTTGGGAACATAGTCTCTGAATTAATCCAGTGATTTCTTTCTTATGAAAGAAAGTCTGGAGAGATAGAACACTGTGATGCATCCCACTGGTATGTCAATTCCATTTGTCAGGGATTATTTCTCTGAAGCTCTTGGTTGCCATCAGATTATGCTCCCTTGGCGGCATTATGTTCCATACAGGGCTGTGCACGAGCGCGCGCACACCCACCCCTTAATTACATAAAAATGTTTCTGAAAGGTGAAAAGATGACATATATTAAAAAGTTAATTATTGGGGCGCCTGGGTGGCTCAGTGGGTTAAGCCTCTGCCTTCGGCTCAGGTCGTGATCTCAGGGTCCTGGGATCAAGCTCCGCATCAGGCTCTCTGCTCAGCAGGGAGCCTGCTTCCCCCACCCTCTTGCCTCTCTGCCTACTTGTGGTCTCTGTCTGTCAAATAAATAAATAAAATCTTAAAAAAAAAAGTTAATTATTTTGTTTTTCTGTATCTTTCCTGCATTCCTTTTATTTTTTTTAAAGGTTTTTAAAATTTATTAATTTGACAGAGAGAGAGAGCATGCACAAGCAGGGGGGAGTGGGAGAGTAAGAGGCAAGCTCCCTACTGAGCAGGGAGCCCAATGTGCAGCTTGATCCCAGGACCCTGGGATCATGACCTGAGCTGAAGGCCCATGCTTAATGGAGTGAGCCACCCAGGCTCCCCTTTCATGAATTTCTTTTAGAACTGTTTTTTGGTTTTTTTCCTTAGACATTAGTGCCCCTTTTCAAAAATTGAAAAATTTGGGGAGAGTAAAATGTCTATAATGTTTAGGCCAATGTCTGCCAGTTGTTAATCTTGTATTGTGCTCCTGACACTTCAGCACATATGATCAACTGTTTACTTTTAAGACCTCCGGGACGCCTGGGTGGCTCAGTGGGTTAGGCCTCTGCCTTCGGCTCAGGTCGTGATCTCAGGGTCCTGGGATCAGGCCCCGCGTCGGGCTCTCTGCTCAGCAGGGAGCCTGCTTCTCTCTCTCTGCCTGCTGCTCTGCCTGCTTGTAATCTCTCTCTCTCTCTCTCTGTCAAATAAATAAATAAAATCTTTAAAAAAAAAAAAAAAAAGACCTCCATCTTATTCAAGATCAGAACTTATGCAAGTTTCAGACTTGGAAAACACAGATTTTATGAATAGAGTCAAAAATGCTAAAATTCAAGATGTATAGCCATACTTCTGTTTTATTTATATTTATTTTTTGTGATTACATGTTAAGTAGGACCTATGAGTAAGAAAACATGTTTTGGAGCTCCTAGCCAAACAAACAAAACCAGCACTGACAGATGTGTTGGAGGATGTCCCCAAAACTATGGCATGAACTCTGACCTCTGTATGTGTAATGGTGAAAACAAAACTGATACACATGAAGCAAGCAGTACTTCAATCAAAGCTTTTTTATTTTAGGGCTCTTCCGTGCCAAGTGACATTAACCCAGCTCAAACTAGCCTGAGCAAAATAGCAAAATCATCCTGTCACAGGGGTGACCTCTGAAATGCAGGGGTGGAGCCAAGTGCAGGAATCTCACAGAATTGTGAGATTTTAATAGCAAAAGGGCCCAATCTCTGTTTCTCAGCTGTGGTCTGACTCAGTTTGTCTGTCTGTTGGCTTATTCTCTTGGGTTTCTCCATATGTTGTAGAAGAGAGTATCTGCCCGTAGATATATGACTGCTAGCACCACTGAGGTCATAGCCTGTGTCTCATGATCCAAAGGGAAAGAGGAAGCTGCTCTTCTGTCTCAATTTTTTTTAAGATTTTATTTTATTTTATAGTGAGAGCACACATGCACACATGTGCAAGGGAGGAGGTGCAAGGCACACAGAGGAGGAGGGAAAAGCAGTGGGGGAAGACTCTCCAGCACACACACCCCCATACTGGGCTCAATCTCACAACCCTGGATCATGACCCGAGCCAAAACCAAGAGTCAGAAACTTAAGTGACAGAGCCACCCGGGCACCCCTTTCATCTCAATTTTTTTTTTAAATATAATGTATTATTTGTCCCAGGAGTACAGGTCTGTGACTCATCAGGCTTACACATTTCACAGCACTCACCATAGCACATGCCCTCCCCAATGTCCATAACCCAGGCACCCTAACCCTACCTCCCCACACCCCAGCAACCCTCAGTTTGTTTCATGAGATTAAGAGTCTCTTATGGTTTGTCTCCCTCCCAATCCCATCTTGTTTCATTTTTTTCCCTCCCTAACCCCATGACCTCCCACCCTGCTTCTCAAGTTCCTCATATCAGAGAGTCCATCTCAATTCTTAAAGGAAGACTTTGATTTGCCTATTTGGGTCGTATGCCCACCCCTTGGACCAATACTGTGTCTAGGGTGATGCATTACTATTTTTCCCCTCTGCCCCCTATTGTGGCCACGAGAGGTAGAATTGTGTAACTGGTGGTCAGTAGCAACAAAAGGGTTAAGAACACCTACCCTTTAGGAGACAGAGGTGAGGATGATGCAACAAAACTTAGATGAAAAGGTACTGAAGGAACAGAAACAATAGATGTCCACTAAATACATTTACTAATGCTATACTATACAATCGGTACATATGGTAGGCAAAATAATGCCCCCCAAAGATGTGTTAAAAGATAAACTAAGGGGGCGCCTGGGTGGCTCAGTGGGTTAAGCCTCTCCTTTCAGCTCAGGTCATGATCTCAGGGTCCTGGGATCGAGCCCCGCATAGGGCTCTCTGCTCAGAAGGGAGCATGCTTCCCCTCTCTCTCTGCCTGCCTCTCTGCCTACTTGTGATCTCTCTCTGTGTCAAATAAATAAATAAAATCTTCAAAAAAAAATAAAAGATAAACTAAGGCCTGTTAAAAATTTTTAGAGTTTATTTGAACAAAAAAATTGATTCCTATCAGGCAGTGCCAAACCAGAAATGGTTAGGAAGGCTCCGCTCACAGGAACTCAAGAGGAGATTTCATAGAGAAATGGGGGAAGCAAAGTAAGGAAGATATTGATTGGCAATGGCTTAAAGCCTAGTTGGCTGTGCGTGATTTGATTGTCCTTAGCGTTTTGACCTTGTAAACTTGAGGCATTTAGAGGTGTAGATTTTGGTTTGCTTCACAGAGGCCACCACAACATTAGAGCCATCCCAGTCAAATGGCCTCGTTGTTTAATTAACAAATAGTCACTTCCCAAACCCCAGAATTTATGAATATAGTATGTTACATAGCAAGGAAGGATTAAATTTACAGTTGGAATTAAGTTTGCTAATCCCCAAATCTTAAAATCAGAAGGTGTTCCTGGATTGCTGAGATGGGCCCTCTGTCATCACAGGGTCCTAATATGTGGAAGATGGTGACAAAGGAGTTAGAGTCACAAAGAAAGCGTCAGTGGTGGAGGACAACAGCTAAGGAAAGCAGGCAGCTTCTAGAAGCTGGAAAAGGAACGGACATGGATTATCCTATCCAAGAGCACAACCCCGCTGCCACCTTGATTTTAGCCCAGTACAACCCATTTTGGATTTCTGACCTTTGGACTGTAAGATAACAAGTTTACATTGTTTTAAGCCACAAAGTTTGTGGTCCTTTGTTACAGCAGCAGTGGGAAACTAGGACAGCACCAGAGGCTTTAGAGTTACATAGGCCTAAATCTAAATCTGTCTTCTACCACTCAGCTGTGTGACTTCAGTAAAGGCAGTCTTCCTGAACAACAGCTTTCTAATTCGTAAAAATGAGGCTATTCATATTTGACTTAGATGGTTTTTACTAACTCTTAAATGAGATCACAACATAGTGAAGCCCCTGAACATGGTTAAGTACTCAATAAACACTGGTTCCTATTATAACCATCATGATATTCAATCCTCAAAAGAAGACTGTAAGTGATCTTTAGCATACATTGTTTCCATTTTAAAGATGAGAAAACTAAAGTTCACAGGGCGCCTAAGTGGTTCAGTGCGTTGACCATCCGACTCCTGATTTCAGCTCAGGTCATGACTTCAGGGTCATGAGACAGAGCCCCACGTTGGGGCTCTGCATTCAGTGGGGAGCCTGCTAGGGATTCTCTCTCTTCCTCTCCTCCTGCTCCTTTCCCCCAGCCTCCTACTCTCTCTCCCTCTCCCTCCCTCTCAAATGAATAAATAAAATTTAAAAAGAAGAAAACTAAAGCTTTAGAATGTTCGTCAACATCACCTAGCTATTAGGGAAAACTCCAAACTCTGGTATTAATTTACAGTCTGCAGTCTAATCTCAGAGAACTCTAGAGGGATTCAGAACTCCCAGAGTATGTACTGAAATCCTTCTCAGCTGCCTTGTGCTAACGGAATGTTCGACTTGTACTCCAGGCTGTTCAAGAACATGAGAGATTGTGTGTGTGTCTGTGTGTTTTGGTGCAGGAGTGGAGGCCGTGGAAGATAGCAGTAGTACTGGATGGGCAACATAAGCAAAGAGGCAGGACGGGGAATAAGCCATGATCACTGATCCTAGACTCATAGTAGGTTTTAGAGCTTATAGCGGATTATACGAATTCTTAGCCTTTGGGCCAAACCTGGCCTACCCACATATTTAAAACCAAACAAAGAAAATAAGATGAGCTACATCAAAAACTGAGTCAGAATGCATTTAGACAGGTTTTATGTTTTCCAGTTTGTCACTATCCCTGCATTCTACTTTTCAATTCACCTGGCCAATTCGCATGTTTATCTGAAACCTGCAGGATACAGGCTTCAACTTTGGCTTAAAGGGACCTTGTAGAGTCTCTTATTTAAAAGGAGACCTAAGTCAGTTAAGTGCCTGGTTTATAGAAACACGGCTGGATTATGGTAGTCATGACTTCTGATCAAGTGGGGAGACGTATTAAGCTATCACACAGGCAGATGAGGTCAAATTATGTAAGGTTTGGATATGTTCTTTTCATTTAAAAAAATATTTATTTATTTGAGAGAGAGAGACAGAGAGAGAGAGTGTGTGCGCATAGGGAGGGAAGCAACAGGAGAGGGAGAAGCAGACTCCCCACTGAGCAGGGAGCTGATGATACAGAGCTTCATCCCAAGACCCTGGGATCATGATCTGAGTTGAAGGCAGCTACCCAAGGGACTGAGCCACCCAGGCACCCTGGATATGTTCTTAAGCATTGCAGAAAGCCTGTTTTTTGGGATGATGGTTTGGCAATGCAATGCAGGCTCAAGGGAGATGATGACAATACAGACACATACAGTAGGAAGACAACTAGACATATTCCTATAAAGACAAATGGTATAAGACAGTGAGTAGTCATGGTGGTGCACCACAAATGAGTTACAGGTGTATAGAGAAATTGATCCCCATAGCTCCAGGGAAAACTGGGTGGGCCTGAGCCTGGAAGATTCCCTGAGCTGGTTGACACTGTGAGGACAACCTTATTGGATTGTTAGGTGTTATACAAACACTGCATAACAATAACAACCATTGTTAGATTCTTATTTCTTTTCACATTTAACATCTCAGCAATTGCCCTGCTTATGGTGACAGGCAGCCAGACAGAGTTGTGACTCGGTTGTTTTTTCAAGTGCATGCATGAACTTGGTCATAGCCGATCAACACTTCTATTGAGTTATGGGTATTGTTGGCTGTATATTTACTATGTTTAACTGCCACTTCAGATGTCTTTAAAAAGATTAGGCTTTATTTAGCATTAAGTTACTAGGTATGGAAATAGAACAACTACTTGGCAAAAAGTTACTAGGTATGGAAATAGAACAATGGGTGTAAACTTGTATCAGTAAGGCAAATATGGCTTATTAGAGTAATGACCAAAAATCTATGTTTTCTCACAAAACAGCCAAATAATTTATTGCTCCTTTAAAAAGTAGATAGTCTTGAGTAGATAAAACAAAAAGGTAGCTTATTCTAGTTCAAGGTTGGATAAATTACCAAATCCCTCAGAGTATAAGAAAGAAATTTATGAGGATGAGAGAGCGCAGTTTTGAGAAGAAAATACTTTTGTTAAGACTTCAAACACCAGTTTGTTAGAAATATACTGCTGTTTTTGAATAAAAGCTGTTGAATTTTCATTAGTGGGTGAGAAAATGATACCATGAGTTTAGACAAGTAGGAAATGGCGACAAACCTTGATATTCTTTGACAACTCCCAAAATCAATCTGTTGGTGTTAAAGTCAATAAAAGGACATGAAATACATTGTCAATAAAAGGACATGAAATACATTGTTTATCTGTGGTGTATCACGTTGGGAAGCACTGGAATAGATAATAAATGCTACAGGAGCTTTAAGAAAGAACTTTAGGATAGATCCAAGATGAAAAGATGTGAAGTTATAACCCATAACAACTTGAAAAATGTCCAAACTCATTCACCAGCAGTGAAAATAAAATTAAATACCCTGACATCCACTAAGTTCTAGGATTTTTTCTCCCTTATAAGGCCCCTCTCTCAAGCTCCTCACTTACCTCCTTTTTTTATCCCCTCCTTTTCATCCTCTCTCTCTCTCCTTCTTCCTTCCCCACCTTCTCTAACCCTCCTCAGACTCTCCTCTCATGAAGAAAGGTGTAATAATGACTTTCTGTTGCTTGTACTCCTGCTGAAGTGGATGTCCTTGGGGCTCAGTCTCCAACCCAAGTGGTTCGTCAATGGTGTGAAACTTTTCTGAAGAGACAGTGCAGAGGGATTCTGGCACCTCCTGTTGCAACATACTTTTTATCTTCCTCCAATCCCCAGCTTATCTTCTGAGGACACTTCCCTGGCTTGTCAACAGCTTCACTGCTCCTGCCTCCTTCCTGCTTTGAAAAGAATTCTCGATCTGCTGCAGGAAATCTAGGTTGAAGTCTCATTCTGCCACTTGTGCAACCATGGGAAACAACACACTCTCCAAGCCATAGCTACCGTGTTTGTAATACGGTGACACCCTTATCTCACCTGCCTACTTGACAGACTGTGGTGAGGATTCAACGAACATATGAGAAATGTCAAAGTTTCTATTAAGAGTAAAGTCTGGGGACACCTGGGTGGCTCAGTTCTTGGTTGTCTGCCTTTGGCTCGGGTCATGATCCTGGGGTCCTGGGATCAAGCCCCGCATGGGGTTCCCTGCTCGGCAAGGAGCCTGCTTCTCTCTCTCCCACTCCCCCTGCTTGTGCTCCCTTTCTTGCTGTGTCTCTCTCTCTGGCAAATAAATAAATAAAATCTTAAAAAAAAAAAAAAGCGAAGCCTGAATCAAGTCTGAATACATATCACTGCTTCATTGCTAACATAACATCTCACTTAGTTAACATAGTTCAATAGTTCATTAATAAATTAAAGTTGCATTACCATATACATTTTTTTTTAATTTCTGGAGGTAAAACTTCAAATTTTACTTGGCTCTTAGAATTTGGGGCAAGTGTATCAATTACCTGGCTATTCCTTTTAACTTGATTATTTGAAGTTTTGGCAGGCATAGCAATTAGCTGATGCTATGTAAAAACAAACTAATGCCCCCTCCCCAACACACACAAATTCCCAATGTCCTGCTACAAGCAAACATTAGTCTAGCTTACAATTCTCAAGGGTTAGCAATGTGTTGGCTAGTCTAGCCTGAGCCTAGGTGAGGTGGTTCTGCTGTGCTCTTGGTATCTTTTACTGTGTTTCTGGGACCAGCATGCTAGCCCAAGCACATTCTTCTCAAGGCAACAGTAGAAGTGCAAGACAGCAAGCAGAAACACAAGCTTGTTAAGGCCTACACTTGGAACAGGCACACCATTATTTCTGCACTACTTTATTGACCAGAACAAGTTACATGGCTGAACTCAGTGTCAAGGAGTGGGGAAATACACAGTTGATTCTCATTATTTGTGATAGTTATGCTCTACAAAGTCACCATGAATACTGCATTACTAAATACAGAACCACTGCTCCCAGGAGAAATAGAGGTTCGGTTCCTGTGAGCCTCTGATCACATTTTCAACAGATCAATACATAGCGTTGTTTAATGTGTTTCTGTTTAGAGACACCTCACTTAATATATATTGTTGACTCATTAACATTAAGCTTCTGACCAACAATACCATAACTCATGCTTGAAGGAACTTACCTAACACATGCATTTTCTGTGTAAGGCACATCACAAGCTTCTTGTGTTTGGAACGCCAGACAGAACATTTGCACAATGCTTGGGGCCATACGTACTCTGAAATCATCAACAGGCAAAAATGCAAAAACAAAATGTCTCATTAAAAAATTGCAAAAAGGACATTTGTTTCTAGTATGAGACCTGAAACAAGAAGGAAGAATATTGCCTGCTCAACCTCAGCTGGGAACTCAAGTTTTTTTTTGCCACTGTGCATGTCTGCAAATGACGGCGGAAGTGACGTGAGTATGAATTGGGGGGGTTACAAATAATGTTAGCAAGTAGGCAAATTCAAAATGCAGAATCCATGAAAAACAAGAATCAACACTACTTTGCCCCTTACTGGGGAAAAAGTTCAAAGTTATATGGCAAAAGAGGTAGGTAAAAGGAGGGTTAAAAAAGTTGGGACCAATAATGCAGAATCTGGAGTTCCATCTCAGACTTACTGAATCAAAATCTGAATTTCAGATTCCCCAGATGTTTGTATGCACATTCAAGTTTGAAAAGTGCTGCCTTCAATAGGATGATGGGTACATTCATGTCAGAGTGTGGAAGTTAAACCCTACAGAGATTAGGGGCCTACTACATAATATTTGTATGAGTATTTATGAGTCTGGGGGCATACTGGGACAGCCTCTCTAAGGTGAGGAATAATTTACTTCATTTTGCAATTCCTATTAATAGGGAAGAGGCAGAGGACTTGAGCCTCTCTGGCTTTCTGAGAGCAGCATATGCCACACTTGAAAATATAGCTGCAACACATTTATTGGGCAACATGGATGGCTGCCAGTTTGAGTGGGTCCCTGAGCAAAATAGTGCTCTGTAGCAAGTCTATGCTGAAATGCAAGCTGCTCGCTGTTTGGCCCTATGTCTCAGCAGATCCGATGGTACTAGAGAGGTCCACGGTCAGTAAGGATGCTATGTGGAGTGTTAGGTAATCCTAACAAGAGAATCACAGTGCAGAACCTCAAGGTTCTGGAGCAAGACCATTCGCTGACAGTCCGTCATTTGAAAAGCAGCCCCTGGCACACTGCTGAAAGCCTGACCATACAACTCAGTATTATGCAACAATGACTGCTTATCATTAGCTGGACATTTCAGATTTACCAAGTGACTTATGGGTAGGTATAACAGCAATCTATCAGATAGATAAGGAGAGAAAGGAGTCAAAAGATTGAAAATTCCTTGGAAGTCAAAAAACACTGGCCAGAAGAACATGAATGGGAGAGTTGGAAGTTCTTCAAGAAAGACAAACTCAGTATAATAAAATTACCTTTTTCCCACCTTTTTTTTTTTCTGACATTTTATTTATTTATTTGTCAGAGAAAGAGAGAGAACCCAAGCAAGCAGGCAGGGAGAGCAAGTAGAAAAGGCAGAGGGAGAAACAGGCTCCCCACTGAGCAAGGAGCCTGACGCCGGACTCAATTCCAGGACCCAGAATCATGACCTGAGCCAAAGGCAGTCACTTAACTGACTGAGCCACCCAGGCGTCCCTCTTTTTCTCATTTCTAAATTCTCCTCTCCTGGAATGCCCTCTACTGGGTGCAGATTTGACCCCAGGTCAAATCTATGGAGTTACCATTGACAATTCCTGCTCATCAAAGGGATACCTCCCTAAAGCAGTTTCTCTTTAATCTGTGCCTCCCTCTCCATCTCCATGGTTATTGCCTTAATTCTCTCATCATTTCACTCTTACACATATCCTACATTACTGACAAATTATATTTCAGCATATCTGATGATTCTATTCGTTCCTCAAGTATTTATTGAGCATCTACTATGTATCAGACACTGGGCGAGGCTTTAGGGAAACAATGTGAAGAATTTAAAAAGACACTCCTGCAGACCTCATGGAATTTACAGATTGGTGGAGGAGAGAGATGAAAATCCTGTGTAAAACCCTTCCATGGTTCCCTGCTGTTTTCAGAATGAAGCCCCGATGTCTGGATGGGCTTGCTCCTTCTTACCTCTGCAGCATCACCTCTAACCTCAGCCCGTCAGTCTTTCTGGGTCTACAGCCACAGTGCATACTTTCCTTTCTTCAGAGCATCCTCCTTTCTGCCTGGCTAAAGTCTTAAGAGTTCACTATGTCTTTTTTTTTTTTTTTTAAGATTTTTATTTATTTATTTGACAGACAGAGATCACAAGTAGGCAGAGAAGGAGGCAGAGAGAGAAGAGGAAGCAGGCTCCCCGCCGAGCAGAAAGCCGGATGCGATGCGGGGTTGGATCCCAGGAGCCTGGGATCATGACCTGGGCCTAAGGCAGAGGCTTTAACCCACTGAGCCACCCAGGCGCCCCAAGAGTTCACTGTGCCTTAAGAGTTCACTCCAGGGGCGCCTGGGTGGCTCAGTGGGTTAAGCCTCTGCCTTCGGCTCAGGTCATGATCTCAGGGTCCTGGGATCCAACCCAGCACTGGGCTCTCTGCTCGGCGGGGAGCCTGCTTCCCCCCTCCCCCCTCTGCCTGACTCGCTGCCTACTTGTGATCTCTGTCTGTCAAATAAATAAATAAAATCTTTTAAAAAAAAGTTCACTCCATCTGTTTACCTTCTGCTGGAAGCCTCTGGACACACCCTCCCCCATTTAGCTGCACATCTCTGCAGTTCTACGCCTCACTCTACCACTATCACATATGTATCATACTTCACTGTGATTTTTCATTCTTCTGTCCACTTCTTCTACCCTGTGGTGAATGCAGAGTCTGATTCTTAACTGATGCTTGGCTTTTTTTTTTTCAGACGTAACTGAATAGGTATACAGAGGGCACCCTCCCCTCCCCTCCCGTCCCTTACCCCCGCCCCATTCTACAACATTAGAAAAGGCCAATATATCAACTGCACCGTGACAAAAGAGCTTTTGGGACACGACTCCTGGGCATCCTGGCCTTCAGTGGTCTTGATGTGTGGGTGGCTGTCCCGTCTCACCTCTCGGGCGCCCCCTAGCGCCTCCAGATGAAGTTGCAGGAATGGGAGGGCGCGGGCGAACATGCGGTCCCCGGCCCTTGCATGGCGCATGCGTAGCGCGCGAGCGCCTGCCTTGGATAGGAACAGTCCAAGTGAGAGGGGAGCCGGCTGTGGATTCAGGTTCTTTTTCCTTGTGCAGGAGGGAGGTGGCTTCTCTTCTCCTCTCCGATTGTATCTTAATTTGTAAGACTTGAGTGTGGCTCTGCAGAGAGCAACAAACGGGCTAGAATGTTGTCAAGCTCTGCTTCGTTCTTCAGCCCCCCTCCCGGGGTGGGGGCGGAGGGTTAGACGGTCCCAGGTCAAGAAGCGCGGGGGCGGAAGCGGCGGCTGCTGCGACGGCGGCTGCTGTCAGACCTGGAGAGGGGCCGGGCGGAGCGGCGATGGAGGGTCAGCGCTGGCTGCCGCTGGAGGCCAATCCCGAGGTGAGCGCGGCTTGGATCTGGGCCTGAGGCCGCGGGCAGGGGTCGAGAGAAGCGGGCTGCCGCGGCTAGTCGAGAGCGGTTTGTTTCTATAAATTGTGTTCTCTGTTTCGTTTTCAGGTCACCAACCAGGTGAGTGAGGTGTCTGTCGCTCGCGACCCCGGAGCCCTCCCTGCCCGCCTGCATCTGTGCGCTCACTAGGAATCTGGAATTAGATTCCGTGAGGGCCCCTCTTGCTCTGCTTCTGACGGGTGTGCCCCTTTACGGCCGTGTGCCTCCCACCTGGCTCCTGGAGATGCTCCCAGCTGTCTCAGAACCCTCCTCTGGTCCCATTGCCCAGTCATCGCGTTTCCTGGGGTCTCCGGGTCTGAGGCTTGTGGCGTGTTGATCCTGTATTCCCATACCTCTTCCCTCTTCGTTTTACTAGTGCCGATTCCATAATTTCCCAACCCTTGGACCTTCTGGGTGACTAATTTGTCTACACTACCTGACTCCAAGCTTTGTAAACTCGCCCACCCAGTCCTTGTAATTTCATCCACCGCCTGCACTATGAAATCACCTTCCAATCATCTTCTCTTGCTCCATCAAGTCACTTCTCTTCCCCGCCACGCCCCCTTTCTCTTCCAGTCTCTTAAAACTGGAATTCAGCTTTGCTTTGATACCATAGAAAGCGCACTAATAGAAACCCACGCCATTCTTTGCCCACCTACCAACACTTACAGTCCTCTGGGTATGGGAGGTTCAGGTTTGGGGAGGGAAAAGGGAACATCTCCCAGCCGCTCTTTAAAAGAACGGTAAGTGCTACCAGGTATAAACTTTTGATTTACTCAGGTGTATTTTGTCTTAACCTGTTTTTCATTCTCAACAGCTCATTGACTTTTTACTGCCCTCTTACATTATTATATGATATACTCCCCCCCCCCATAATCTTCCTTTTCATCACCAAAGAATAATGATTCATCATGTATTTAATTGATTTTTCGTTTTCAGACCTTGTAGAAAATTTCTTATATACCGAAAGTGGATAGAAATGCTTTATCTTAATGTTGACAGCAAATCCTTCACCTTATGCCGTTTATTTTATGCTTTCCGAATGACTCCAAACTCTTGTCTTTTCAGTAACCTAGAAACATACAAAACTGAAAACCAGCATATATCTTTTATATTACTCTTTAGGTGGCATTCCCTGCCCATTATCATGTACATTTTCTTTTGTTTTCCACCTTTGAAATTTGCTGTTCATTTTTTCCTTAAAACATTTTGACCCTTTTGTAAAAAGAGAAAAAAAAAATTGAGGGGCTGAAAAAAATCAGTATTTGCAACTTCTGATTTAGTGCTAGAGGAATGAGGTATTTTTCTCAGGCTTAATCCAAAATGATATTTACACCTTTTGTGAAAAATTAATTTACCATGCATGTAGACTCTGTAATTTTCCATTTATCTGTGTGTCTGTTCTTTTCTCAATACCACACTGTTTTGATTACTGTAGTTTTGTAGTAAATCTTGAACTTAAATGGCGTGGATCCTCCTACTTTGTTCATTTTTGAAATTGTTTTAGGTTATTTTAGTTCCTTTGCCTTAGCGTATAAATTTTAGAATCACCTTGTCAAGTCCTACCAAAAAATCGTTATTTTGATGGTGAATGTGTGTCTAAGTATATAGATTTAATTTGGAGAAAATTAACATCCTAAAAATATTGAGTCTTGTAATCCATTAAGATGGTATATATCTCATCATTTACTTGGGTCTTTGATTTCATTCAACAGTGTTTTATAGTTTTAGCATTTAAGTCTTGCATATATTTTATTAGATATATACTTGAATATTAATGATTTTCAGTACTGTTGTAAATGATGCTGTTTTAAAATTTTAATTTCTAACTGTCCATTGTTATGTATAGAGATGCGGTTGATTTATGTATGTTGACTTATATCCTACTACCTTGCTAAATTCATTTATTCTGGTGGCTTTTTTATGAATGTTTTGGGGCATTCTATATAGACCATCATATTCTCTGTGAATAGACTTTTTAATTTCTTCCTTTTCAGTCTGAGTGCTTTAATATTTCTTATTCCTCTGGTTGGGACCTTCAATACAAAGTTGAATAGAATGGAAAGAGAGGACATCCTTGTCTTGTACCAGACCTTGGGTGGAAAACGTTTGATTTTTCATCATTTGATATATTAATTGTAGGGTTTCAGTAAATACTTTTTCTCAGATAAAGAAATTTACTTTTTTTCCTAGTTTGCTGAGAGTTTTTACCATGAATCCGTGTTTAATTTTCTCAGATGACTTTTCTGCATCCCTTGAGATGATTATTTAAGGAAGAAATAATACCAATTTTACATAAACATAGAAGAAAGAGGGACACTTACAAATTCATTTTAATGGCCAGCATTACTGGATAAGCCATAATATGAGCAACTGCAGACCAGTATCCCTCATGGGATCTAAAAATCTTCAACAAAATTTTAGCAAAGAGAATGTAGCAATGTGTGAAAAGGTTAATATTTCAGGACTAAGCAGTTTATGCAGGTATTGCAAAGCTAGTTCATCATTCCAAAGTCAATCAGTGTAATTAACCATAGAACAGACTAATGAGCAAAACTATTTTTTAGATTTTAATGTTATTTGTTAATAAGATATAAACTTATTCAGCCGTGATGTGATCCAGCTGCTATTGGACTTCTCCTAGGTCATTGTAATAAATTATAAAATGCATTCACTAAAAAAAACCTGAGAACCCCCAAAATGTACTTTTAAAATTAATTAATAATATTATTCATATAATATAAATAATAATTTTTTATAAGAAGGAGCTGGTTATTCTTTGGTGATTAAAATATTCATGGTTTTCTGCTTTTCATTTCAGTGAGAAGATAGACAATAAACAAGTAAGCAAACAATTAGCAATTGTTTTAAGTACAATGAAAAAAATTAATAGGATACTGTTTCTCCATTAGGAGAAACATAATAGGTTGGATGGTGACAGGAGGCCATTCTGAGGTGACATAAACAGGGAAAAGATGTTATTTTAGTGTATGATTCTTTCCTATTTCTGGCTTGCTTTGGCATGGTTCAAATTTGTTTTAAAGAAGTAATATGCTTTTAGGGAAGAATGGCCAAATATCTAAGAAACTATTAGTTTTAACCAAATTTTTGTGGTTTTTTTCTTTATTGTTTATATATTAGTGACAAAACTGAGAGTAGAAAAGGAATAGAAATTTAATAACTGACTTAGAATTTGGAGAATTAATAAATTAAACCATAGATAAACCCCAACAGCATCTATCCCCACACTCCCTATTTCCCTAACTTAAAGGAATCTTAGGCCTTTTACTTGTTACAGTTTGATAGTTGCATATATTATTATTGTACTCTTAGTTTGAGCAAGTACTGTTTTATGTTCTAATGATACATAGTTTGTAGAAGAATGATCAGTCCATATTTACTGTATGGAGAACATTATTAACTGTCAGATACTAACTAGTAACCATGTGTCTCTGTAGATGTGGTAAGCAATGATTTTTCTTATTGATTAATATGCTGTCAGTCCCTTCTAAGGATATTTTGTCGTGTTGCAGGTAAGACTTACCTGGAATAAAATCAGTTAAGTGATAGAAAAAAATTATTCTCATTTAACTGATTTCTTCTATTTCTGCATCTAGCCATTATTACTAATATATGTTTATCAGTAGTAATATCAAGCAAGTACTAAATAAGTATAATTTCCATTAGAACCTAAATCATTAACAATTTAGTAATAAGGCAGAGTCTGTTGTTGCCGTGAGCAGGCCATTAAAGACTGGAGAAAGTGGCTTAAGAACAAATTTAAAAGGAAAGTGAATATTATTTTTCTATTTTCTTAAATTTGTAAAATCAGAGTTTTTGTTATTTGTCACCTAAAAGGAGAAGGAATTCATTATAAATTAGGGGTAGAAGGTAACAGTTTTTCATGTAGAGACATCTAACTTGTGTGCAAAAACCTGGAGGGTAGAGGTGGTTATAGACCCTTTGAGAATGTAGACTTTGTAGCTAAAGTTAGAGAACAAGATACAAAAAAAGAGACTTCAGACAGTGAGAAAATGAGGCTAGAAAAGTAAATAGGGATGAGAGCATCCAGAGCTCTGCATGTGGGTTCTGGCAATGTGAGCTTAAAAAAAAAAACATGTAAACTCTCAGACTCCATGTTCTCAACTGGTAAAAGGATTTAATAAAAGCTACCTTGCCAGTTGCAATAATGGTGAAGTACTTAAAGCCTATAGCGTGGTTTCTGTTACATGATACTTTTAAAAAATATTTAAAAATAATTTTAAATTTATT
The DNA here is from genome assembly GCF_963455335.1 of Martes martes. NCBI lineage: Eukaryota > Metazoa > Chordata > Mammalia > Carnivora > Mustelidae > Martes > Martes martes. The sequence goes on along the minus strand of NC_137890.1, from coordinate 31,473,178 downwards.
TGGTGGAAAATTTTATCATTGGATCATAGAATTAAAAAAAATAAAAATAAGTGACCTAAGGATCGTGAGAGAGCATGCATAAGGAGCAGGGGGAGGGACAGAGTGAGAGAGACAAGCAGACTCCATGTTAGCAGGGAGCCAGACTCAGGGCTCCATCCCGGGATCCTGAGATCATGACCTGAGCTGAAGTCAGACACTTAACTGACTGAGCCACCCAGGTGCCCCTAAAGGCACGTACTATACTCATTTTTCTTGACTGGCCAAAATTGTAATGGCACTGTGAAAGTTTGGTGAGCTAATCGGTTAGAATTTTGTTATTTTATTATCCAATGTTTAGAAAAGTCAAAAGAATGGTATTAGAGTTATAATACTGTTTAGCCTGCTTGATGCAAACTGGATGCTTCTAATTGTGTAGAGATGGCTTTGCAAAGGCATATATAGAATACTCTGTGGGTAGTCTGAAGAGATTTTTTTTTTTTGGAGTAGTTTTAAGATTGTTATTTTGAGTTTTCTCCCAGTTTTGTAAATTTAACTAAAATACACATGTGTGTCAGTTCTATAGCTTTTTGTAACTTACAAACTATATATACCTATTGTAAAAATAACACATTTTTTAAAAACTGGAAAATAAAAAAGTTGAGTTCACACCACCCAAGCTAACTGCAGTCAATATTTTAGAGAATTTCCATTCAGTCTTTCTCTATTTGCATAGGGTAAATTTAAACACGGGATTTGTTTTTGTTGTAATCAATGAAGGACAGCTTCATGATTTAAAAAATAAAGTAAGAGGTGAAAGTTGAAAGCCTCTTCCTCACCCTTTCTCAACTTCCCAGAGGTAGTTACTATTTTTTTTTTAAGATTTTATTATTTATTTATTTATTTGACACAGAGAGAGAGAGAGAGATCACAAGTAGGCAGAGAGACAGGCGGGGGGGGGGGGGGAAGCAGGCTCCCTGCTGAGCAGAGAGTCCCATGTGGGGCTCGATCCCAGGCCCCTGGGATCATGACCTGAGCTGAAGGCAGAGGCTTTAACCCACTGAGCCACCCAGACGCCCTGAGGTAGTTACTATTAATAGCTGCCTTTATTCTTTTTATTCCTATGATGACTTCCTGTGTGAATCTTACAGAAATCTGGTCAGAGGGTGCAACTAATGTACTTGATAATGACTGAATTTTTTTGTATCAATCTCATTTGATTAGCAATATGAGTAAAAAGTTTTAAAAAGTGTGATTTCAGTTAAAATTTAGCCCTTTATATGTTAAGTTAGTCATTCATTCCTCAGTTTGTTACTTATCAGTCCCACTAGAATTGCTGCCCTGGATCTTGGTACTTTGCATACTTAACAACTTTGGCTGCCATGGAGTCAGTTGAGGAAAAAGGCTTCTACTTCACAGAAATTGGCGAGTCTTGTCCAGACTATCACTAAATTATTTAAGTCTTACTTGCTGTTTGTGGCACAGATGTGAAATTACTCTGTTATGTGTACCATCTTGTTTTATAATTTTATGACAGCATGACTTTTGGGGGTATATAAAATTAACAAATAATTTAAATCCTCTCATTGGGGTTCATGATACTTTTCCTTTTAGAGGTCTCAATCCTGGGCAGGTAGTATTCTCCCAACCAAGTACTAACCACGCATGATGCTGCTTACTTCTGAGATCAGACAAGATCGGGGTGCGTTCAGGGTGGTATGGTGGTAGACTGGGCAGGTATCCTGAGTTGATTAAATGAATGCCTGGTTTTAGATTAGGCAAATATATTTTTCCTATCTATTTAACTTGACACAAATAAAAATGAACATATTTTAAATACATCCAGAGCTTAATGGACATATATAGACATAGAGATGGCAAGATTATCTGTTAAAATAGGGATATAATCTTCAGTTCAACAAGTAAAACTTTAGTGTCTTTGGTTTAGCCAGGTACAGTGCTAGGGGATGGATTAAAAAAATGAATAAGACACAGTTCCTTCCTTGACTTTGTCAGTTTTACTTCTTTTTGGTTTCTAGATAAAACTGAATATTGAGAAGGGCATTAACTAAGAATTTTGGAGAAAGTGGAGAATGGAGAGAAAAGTGGTTTGGAGTGAGTGGGAATCAGATGAAGAATAGGTATGATATAAAGGAATCCATTGATTTCTGTGACCCCAGACTGTGGGAAGGCATGTGACTTGATTAACTTAATTAGGTGTTGAGCACATTCCACCAAGAGAAGTTTTTTAAATTCCATATTATTTCTTATTAAATGTATCTAGGACCTTATTTTTCACCAACCATATTATCGTTAATTAGAGTTTCTTCACCAGGCAAAGAAGGAGACTGACTAGCTATTTAATGAGGAAGGTCTTTTCTTATAGAACCTGACTGTATGAGACACATGGCGCTGTTTATGTAACATGGCATTGTTTCTGTTGATTTTGCGAGATCTCAGCTGATGGTCCAGGTACATGCGATCGTTCTTCAGGGACAAGTACCCAAGGCACAGTCTTATTTTCAAATTTTAGACAATGTTAGGTCAATAGGTAACATATATATATTATATATAGATGTATTGACCTAACATTATCAATATGTTATTGACAATATGTTACCTATTGACCTAACAACTTAAGTTTTTTATATATATATATACACATATATACACATGTGTTACCTACTGACCTAACATATATATATATATATATATATATATATATATATATTTTTTTTTTTTTTTTTTTTAAGAGAAAGAGAGTGCTCAGAGAGGGGAGGAAGGGGCAGAGGGCAAGGGAGAGAGAGACTCCTTAGCAGACTCCATGCTCAGCACAAAGCCCAACATGGGGCTCGATCTCACAATGCTGAGATCATGACCTGAGCTGAAATCAAGAATTGGACACTTAACTGAGCCACGCAGGCACCCCACTAATTTATATTCTTGAAGTAAGATATAATGACCCACTTTTTTAGAGGGGGAGGGGCAGAGAGAAAAGGAACATCTTAAACAGTTTCCACGCCCAGCGGGGAGCCCAAAATGGGATTCCATATCATAACCCTGAGATCATGAGCTGAAATGAAGAGTCGATGTAAAACGACTGAGCCACCAGGTGTCCCATGATGCGTTTTTAATATGATTTTTTTTTCCTGTCTGCCTTTTTTTCTGTCGTCTAAACCTTATTTTGTGATGGTTTACTTTTATTTATTTATTTATTTTTAAGATTTTATTTATTTACTTGACAGACAGAGATCACAAGTAGGCAGAGAGGCAGGCAAAGAGAGAGGAAGGGAAGCAGGCTCCCCTCCGAGCAGAGAGTCCGATGTGGGGCTCGATCCCAGGACCCTGGGATTATGACCTGAGCCGAAGGCAGAGGCTTTAATCCACTGAGCCACCCAGGTGCCCCAGTGATGGTTTACTTTTATAAATCAATAGCTTCATTCAACACAAATATTTATTAAGACTTCACTAAGAAATTGACATCATTCTCATTTTTTCTCTGACATTTTATTTTCCTATGAAATCTTAAGAGTTTAAAAAACCACTAATCTTTTGTTACAGTTGTTTTGCCAAGTATGAGAGACAATGAAGTTGAATAGGTTTCACTGTATAGTAGGGGTCAGGAAGCCCATAGTTTACTTCTTATATCAAGGATTTTCTGGTGTTCATATAATCACTGGGCTTTTTTGGCTTTATGTACTTTTTGCTCATTGATATAATTTGTGATACATGTCTGTCTTTAAACCTCAAGCATCATCTTTGGTAAGTAGGATAAACTGTGTTGATCATCTAATATAATTCTTTATTTGCTAGGACTTAAATACACCTTCTTAAAAATCATGTATTGGGAATGAGTTTAACATATCAACCAAACTAATTTGTGTTTGGTGAAGTCCTGGTTTATTATGTTCAATCCCAGAGTAATAGATTTTTAAAAAAGAAATTTTGCTTAATATATTATAAAATTTTAATGTTTATTTCTTTTTTTTTTAAGATTTTTATTTATTTATTTGACAGACAGAGATCAATAGTAGGCAGAGAGGCAGGCAGAGAGAGAGAGAGAAAGAGAGAGAGAGGAGGAAGCAGGCTCCCCGCTGAGCAGAGAGCCTGATGTGGGGCTCGATTCCAGGACCCTGGGATCATGACCTGAGCTGAAGGCAGAGGCTTTAACCCACTGAGCCACCCAGGCGCCCCAAAATTTTAATGTTTCTTAATTGGTATAAATATATTGCTATTTCCTCCCACCCTGTTCATGGAAAACCTGCTTTAGTTCATTCTTACCAAACATCACTAATAATCGTACCTTTCATTCTCTTTTATGTATTAGCTACTCAGTAATACATGTTTATTATTTCCCTGTTAACACTACAATTTTTGTTTGTTTATTTTCAACTTTTACCAGTTTCTCAAACAATTAGGTCTACATCCTAACTGGCAGTTTGTTGATGTATATGGAATGGATCCTGAACTCCTTAGCATGGTACCAAGACCAGTGTGTGCAGTGTTACTTCTCTTCCCTATTACTGAAAAGGTAATTGTTGACTAAGATAATAAAGTTGCTGGTAAACGTAATGTTCTCTTTCGATGTTGAATTAAAAACATGCTCTTCTTTAAGAACAGATGACTCCCTTACATAAAATAAGGAAATCTAAAAGACATCTTAAAGGCCTAGTTTTATTAAAGAGATGATATTTAGATTTTGATTTATAGATTGACAATAAAGCTCTGAGTTAGATTTTAACTTGACTGGTTTTCTTCTTTTATAAAATATGATTAGTTTGCCTCAGCATGTTTCAATATCACATTTAATCACATTTCGTTGTATCTACTTTAGAAATGTTAGGTACTGGAATAATCTTAAATCTGTCTTAGAGAAGGCATGAATAAAGAATATTCGCAATTTCAGTATATAAAACATGTAATTGTTTCCAATATATATATATAAAAGAAGTCTTTAAGGAGGTAGGTATAGCTAATGACAGGGGTCACATTATTTTCAGAATAAACTCAGTATGTTTGGAAATCATTAAGTTTAAATACAGCTTAATGGGCAGATTTAGGATGTGTTGGGGGTTATGATTAGCTGTTCTTAGGGTTCTGTATTTAATTTCATATCTCCATATTTCAGGCCCTTCTTCTAGAATGTCTAGATACATGTATTATGGAGGCAGAACTTTTTTTTTTTTTTAAAGATTTTATTTATTTGACAGACAGATTACAAGTAGGCAAGAGAGGCAGGCAGGGAGAGAGAGGAGGAAGTAGGCTCTCCACGGAGCAGAGAGCCTGATGTGGGGCTCGATCCCAGTACCCTGGGATCATGACCTGAGCCGAAGGCAGAGGCTTTAACCCACTGAGCCACCCAGGCGCCCCTGGAGGCAGAACTTTTAAGTTCATGTTAAAACAGGTGTTGAGTCTATATCCTTCTGATTTTTATTTTAAACTTAGAAACAACAGGATGAAGTCAGTAGTTGTGAAAAATGAGGAAGTAAATGGAAAGATGTGGGAGAAGTGAAGTATTGATGACTTGGTAAATACATGCTCAGGTCATCTTATTTTTCAGGAATGAATGGAGCCAAGTCTCACAGTCAATAAGAATTAGGCTTTGTTCAGTCGTAGAAATTCCTGGATAATTTTCTTTATGCCATAACTAATTAGCCTCAATTCAATATAAATTAAAAATGCTGAAATACTTCTCTTTTCTACTTAAGGTTCTATAAAACTAATTAAGGAAGGGATCTTTATTCATATTTGCTGTTTATAATATAGGAATTCAAAGTTAGAAATTTCTTGTTGATTATCCATTATTAGACTAAACTAGTTTTAATGGTGAGGCTGTAATTATTCTGAAATTTGAGAAGGAGTTAGGACACTTAAGTTTACTCTCTCTTAGTCCAGCTTTATTGTAATTAATTAATTTATTTTATTACTAAAATAAGCCAGTTGATAGCTACCCCAGGATAGCTATCCCTTACTCCAATTGTAAGGAACAGTAAAAAGAAAAGAAAAGAAAACAGCTGCTTAAAGCTTAGGATTTCTTAGTTGGTGTGATACAAATGTGAGTTTATGGTCTGAATTGGAAATTTCCCAAAACATTGAGTTTAATGACCTATCTTTTTTTTTTTTAAGTTTCTTCTTATTTTAAAAAAATTTTTATTCACTTTTTTAAGTTAATATAAGGAGAATATAATGGCATCTACCACTTCAGGATCTCTCTTACAATTTGGTATATTCTCATTCCATTCATAAGTGATACATTAAAGTCACTCAAAAGATATCTAGTGGATATTTGAGGAATATGAAGTGTTTCAGGCTTCTGTGTTCTTTTTTCTTTTTAATATTTATTTGAGTGAGAGGGAGAGAGAGAGAGTGAAAGAGAGAGCATGAGCAGAGGAGAGGGGCAGAAGGAGAGAGAAACAGACTCCCCAGTAAGCAGGGAGTCTGACACAGCTCTATCCCAGGACCTCAAGATCATGACCTGAGCCCAAGGTAGGTGCTTAATTGGCTGAGCCACCCAGGTGCCCCTTAAACCTTTTTTTTTTTTTTTAATCTATCTATCAGAGAGAGAGAGAGAACGCTCATATGCACATGAGTGGATGGAGAGGGGCAGAGGGAGAGAGAGAATCTAACCAGGCTTCATGCCTAGTGCAGAGCCTGACCCCGGGCTCCCTCTCACGGACCTTGAGACCATGAGTTGAGTCAAAATCAGGAGGCAGAGGGTTAACCAACTAAGCAACCCAGGTGCCCCTATAAAGTAGATATTTTAAAAACATAAATGAGAATCACATTAATATATATTGACCTAGAACCACCCTATAATCATGGACAAATTTCTGAGTTGGAATAGGTAAATCTACTTTGTTCTTTTTTAAGTGCTTTATAGTATTCCATTAAGATATGCCATAGTATGTTAACCAAACCCCTATTGATGAATAGTTAGAAGTTTCCCAGTTTTATGTTTGATTTCTTTTTTTTTTTTTCTTAAGATTTTACTTATTTATTTGACAGAGAGATAGAGAGCACAAGTAGGCAGAATGGCAGGCAGAGGGAGAGGGAGAAGCAGGCTCTCCACAGAGCAGGGAGCCTGCTGTGGGACTCGATCCCAGGACTCTGGGATCATGACCTGAGCCAAAGGCAGCCGCTTAACCAACTGAGCCACCCAGGAGCCCCTATGTTTGATTTCTTTTTAATGTATTATTTTCATGTTTAGACTATTGACTTTTTTTTTTTAATAGTATGAAGTATTCAGAACAGAGGAGGAGGAAAAAATAAAATCTCAGGGACAAGATGTTACATCATCAGTATATTTCATGAAGCAAACAATCAGCAATGCCTGTGGAACAATTGGACTGATCCATGCTATTGCCAACAATAAAGACAAGATGCACTTTGGTAAATGATTTTGTATTACTGCTTGTCCCCTCACCCCCACCCAAGTTAAAAGTTAACTTCTTGAACAGTAGGTGGTGCTATAGTTCTTTCTTTTAAAGTATTAAAGGAAACCTTTTCCTCTTTCCTTTTATAATGGGAATATATATTGTGTAGAAGAAATACTAATCTTTCCCATTCTTTTATATGACCAGTGAACAAACAACTTAAAGCCTATCATTTATCCAAATTTTCTTACATTCCCAATTTACCAGTGAAAAAGTTTTTACCTGAAAAAGTTAACATGCTTCTAGTATTTTCATGTATCAGTGAGATAGCAAACCTTCTTAATTTGATCTTCTTTAACATTCTCAGAATCTGGATCAACCTTGAAAAAATTCCTCGAGGAGTCTGTGTCAATGAGTCCTGAAGAACGAGCCAGATACCTAGAGAACTATGACGTCGGTACCTTCTTTCTGTCTCAATCTCAGTTATGGGCAAAGTTTTGTGGAATTGTAGATTCTGTTTGGGGGTTTGTCTTAAAACTGTAGTTTTGAGCACTTACGGATTTTGTTGTGTCGTTACCTGAAATATCCATAAATATTGATAAATTGCCACTTTTCTACATCCAGAGCTGAATGAGAGAAAAAAGTTTTATTGACAAATTTTGAATGTTTTATGATTGGCTATTGCTTACCATTCCCAACCTATAATATATATATATGCCTGCCAATACTCTTTGTGTATTTCACTGGGAATTTGAAACAAGGCTGAAGACCAATGGAAAAAGCAGAAGTTTAATGGTAGATTCTAGACCACACTTTAGCTCTTTTATCCTCTTATTAATGTTTTTGCATGTGTGAAGCACAAGCCACATAATCTACTTTTTAATAATTGTACCATTTCATAGAATTGTTTTAGAGTGGCATTTAAATATCATTGGTTTTGAAATCTATTTTTCTTTTGAGGTTCTTTTTACCTTTTATTAACACTATTACATAGATGGTAAGTTCTCTAAAATTAGAAGCAGTGTAGTATACAGATTATTTGGCTAGAAAAATGACTTGAACAGACTTTGTGCCCAATAAATTCATTGATTGATTATGTTGTTTTAGCATTTTTATATACTTCAATTATCTTAATTTTTTCTTAAAAAAACCTGCAGATCTCATAAAATATCTTTATTTTCCACAAAAGTAAAATAAACAACATAAAAATCACCAGTAATCCCACAAATGAGAGGTAGCCACCATTAGTCATATTTTTTATAGGGAATATATATGTATATACACAATTTTTTTAAAACAAAAATTTGATCACACTGTAATATTGTTTTATAACTTGCTTTTTTCACTTAACTTATCACAAACGTATTACATACCAGTAAGTATATATTTGACATCATCATTTAATGGCTGCATAGCTTTCCATTGTGCAGTATTTTATTTCACCAATAAATTATTGTTGGAAATTTAATATTTTTCCTCTTTATTCATCATTTAAAAAATACTACAAGGTATATTATTATAGTGAAATCTTTGCAAATATCCTTAATTATATATACTTATGTACAGTTACATGTAAATCAACTCCTAGAACAGAAATTGCTGGATCCAACAGTTTGCATGTTTTTAAGGCTTTGACACTTACTGCCAAATTGCCATTCATAAAGGTATATTCACCCCAAATTTACTACTTTTGCCTATTTTCTTCATCTTTGCTAAGAGTGGGTATTGTAAGGGCATTTTTTTAAGTTCAGAAAGCTAAAATCTCTAGTTTCTGATAACTGCATGCTTTTTGCTCCCCATTTGAAACTGCTGACTGAAGCTGCATGATTAAGCATAACTACAGCCAGAGCTGCAGAGGGGCATGTAACCTGGAGAAACAGATGAGATAAGCTTTTTCCATCTCTATCTGTGAGATGCTTACTTTATTCTAGTCCCAGTTGAATAAAGTGTTAAGGTGTTAGTTTTTTTTTTTTTAAAGATTTTATTTATTTATTTGACAGAGATCATAAGTAGGCAGGGAGGTAGGCAGAGAGAGAGGGGGAAGAAGGCTCCCCACTGAGCAGAGAGCCTAATGTGGGGCTCGATCCCAGGACCCTGGGATCATGACCAGAGCCAAAGACAGAGACTCAACCCATTCAGCCACCCAGGCACCCTAGTGCCCAAGATGTCAGTTCTAACAAATAATTTAAATGACTCCCACTTCACATCTGGAAGTTACAAGTAATCAGATCGTCCCTTTCCTAAGTCTTCAGGGATTTGTGGGTTGGAAAGTAGAGAATTCATTTGGTTACCCAGAAATCATTCTTTAATATTAAACTCTTCCTAATTTTTTTCCAATTTGTTATCTCTTAATAAAGCTTTAGATGTTAGAATTTAGCATTGTTGTTTTCTTTTAAAAAATTGGATATAATCATTTTTTCCAGTTAAGATCTTGTGTTCTTATTACAGGCTATTCGAGTCACTCATGAGACCAGTGCCCATGAAGGTCAGACTGAGGTATTTCACATTTTTCAAAACTTTTCTTGCTCTGTGTAAGTTTAACCCTGGTGTTGTTGTATGGCATGTAGTTTTAGAAAATCACTTGCACTTTTTTTTTTCCTTTGAGGGAATCTGCTTATGTAAAACTAGTCATGAAGTAGTTCAAGAACATGTATCGATAAGCTATTAATAGGCACTTTGATATTGGCCATCGCAGTTTGATCATTTAGAAGGATTGCAGACTGTGGGCAGGTTGCATCTTCCTTATTAGATTCTTCCGACTTGTGCAAGTGTTTTGAGAAAAATACCTGCGTGGTAGTGCAAGCAGATGAACCTGTAGGATTTTCAAGACTTTTAATCATGCCCAACCTCCAGCAAAAAGCCCCATCATTCTCTTTGCTCACTAAATTTGTTTGGGGGAAATATGATGATTTCTGCCATCTTCATTCTGATAGTAGTTCCTTACCTGGGTCACCTCTCCTCTCCTTATTTCGTCTCTCTCATTCTGTCTCTCTCTCTATTTTCTTTTTTTTGTTCTCTTGGTTTCTCTCATGCTCTCATTCCCTCTCTATTTCTTTTCCTTCCCTCCAAGCCTCGTGTTCCTACTCTTGGAGTAAGTTTGTCAAAAGGTATTTCAGTCAAAACAAATAGAGTTTAATTAAAGTTGTTTGGTAAATTTATAACACATTTAAGCGCTAACACCAGAGAATTATAGATTTTCTTTACTCTTATCCATGTGTGACTTGAAACCGGGTTTTTTCACATACAGAGCTCATGTTGCCTTTATGCTTTAACATTACTTGGAAAAATACTTGAAAAATATCTGATCTAAAAATATTGTTCTTAAATGTATTCACTATCTCCAGAAAGTTTTTTTTTTTTAAGGAGAAAACAATTCAATACTGTGATATAACTGCAGTTTTTCATAGATTGGACTGGATAACTGAAAGTTTAGAATAAAGCAGTCTAGGAATTTAAACACTAATTCTCCCTATAGTTATATTATACCATCTTGGTTGCTCTCAAGTTCTGTTTTCAGGGGTGTGGACTATTGTTTTTTGACTAAGTTTACGCACACACACACACATACACACACTCACGTGGCATCTCTAAATGACTGTAACACTAGATTGGAAATTAATGAAATGCTCCCTTTTTTAATTGCTTTGTATGATCCTAAGTATGTTCTTCATCTTCACTATGCTTTGCTTTCTTGTTGGTAAACTTATAGTATTAAAATTAGCAATGATGATGATCAGCACAAGATTATTATAAAATATGAAGACAGTAATTTATAGTAAATCTATTAAATGCTTTAATACATGTTTACTTCAAAAAAGTTTCTCGGGGTGCCAGGGTGGTTCAGTGGGTTAAAGCCTCTGCCTTCTGCTCAGGTCATGATCCCAGAGTCCTGGGGTCGAGCCCTGCATCGGGCTCTCTGCTCAGTGGGGAGCCTGCTTCCTCCTCTCTCTCTGCCTGCTTCTCCGCCTACTTGTGATCTCCGTCTGTCAAATAAATAAATAAAATCTTAAAAAAAAATTTTTCTCTGCGATACCTTCTCTTGTCTTTTTCGTGGCTTTATCCATATTATGCTTCAGTAACTCTTTTTAGATGAGGTTCACAGTTTTTTTCCAGACCTAAATTCCACTTTTCTTCAACTTAATTTTTTTTTAAAGGATTCACATTCTTTTTTTTTTTTTTTAAGATTTTATTTATTTATTTATTTGACAAATAGAGAGAGAGACAGCAAGAGAGGGAACACAAGCAGGGAGAGTGGGAGAGGGAGAAGCAGGCTTCCTGCTGAGCAGGGGTCTCAATGCCAGGACCCTGGGATCATGACCTGAGCCAAAGGCAGACACTTAATGACTGAGCCACCCAGGCACCCCTCCGCTTTTCTTCATCTTAATCTTAACCTTTTAGACACCACCTGAATGACCTGAATAACCACCAGTATTTTAGAATGCATTAGTCCTTGTTTGAGCTTATTATGCTGTATTTTAAACTTCTTCTTCCCTTTATTTTTCCTGTTTCTTATAATAGTTGCATCATACATTTTCTCCATTATCACTAATCTAATATGAATTTATTTCATTTCTTCCTAGAAGATCAGCTTCTTTTTTTTTTTTTTTTTTTTTGACAGATAGAGATCACAAGTAGGCAGAGAGGCAGGCAGAGAGAGAAGAGGAAACAGGCTCCCCGCTGAGCAGAGAGCCCCATGTGGGGCTTGATCCCAGGACCCTGGGATCATGACCTGAGCCGAAAGCAGAGGCTTTAACCCACTGAGCCACCCAGGTGCCCCAGAAGATCAGCTTCTTATGTAGATTCTCAATCTTTAATCTTTAATACTCATTCATTTTTACACAGTTCTCCTGGATTACTTTTCCTGAATTGTAACTTGATTATTATGGGTACTCAGATTTTTCTTTTCTTTTCTTTTCTTTTTTTTTTTTTTTAGTGTATAGAAAGCAGTGATTTTCAAGGGGAGGTAGGGGTTAGAAGTTAGGATTTTCTGGACATCTTTTTCTAAATTTACTCTCAGAAGAATTAATTGCTTTTGCTCATTATGCATCTCCTATAGTTGAGGATCACTGGTAGAGTGACCCTATTTTTTTTATGTATACTATAGCCCCAATGTGTATTGGGTAAAAAAATGAAAAGTGTTTGAGAACCATTCCCCAGCATATATAATACATTTCAGCCTCTTATGCCTAGCTGTATTCAAGGTTTTCCTAGCCCTATCCTTCTAAGTTTTCAACAGTGTTTTCTCTTTAAATATTTCTCTCTAGCCATCCCTCACTTAATTGTTGCTATGCTTTACCTCTTGCAGTTTACTCTTGCTATAAAAATTCCTTCGTCAATCTCTGCTTTTCCTGCTTCTACCCATTCTTCAAGATTTTGCTTAAATACTACCTTCTGCATGAAACAATCCATTCCTTCTATGGGTTCTTTTATGTGACTTCTATTATTTGCATTTAGCTATTTTTATGTTCTTTTTCATTTATTTAAGATGTAAACTTTTTCACTTTTTCCCCCTACATTTTAACAGCCCTGAAATTAGGATGTAATTTTACAGTTAATGTCATAATTTACTTGCTTAGCTGTGCATAAAATATGACACATCATATAATGACTGATACCTTACATTTGATGAAATGGGGTGTCATATCTACCATATTACTGTGGCTCTTAGACCTAGGATTGGTATCTGGTTCATTTGGACATGCTCCAAAATATCCAACACCATTCCTTGCACGTGGCCACCACACATACTTACTGTTTCACCATAATTCCCTCAGAAACATCTTTAGTGATATAAGAACTAAACAGCAACACCCCCCCATCCTCGTTTTTTCCATAGTTCTCTGTGTAAACAAGACGTACCCATTAGCCATTTTTCTTCAATAGGGCACTATTCTCATTTTGGGAAGGGTTCAGTTCTTTGTTGTGGGGGGCTGTTTTGTGCGTTTCATGGTGGACTATAAATTACTGTATTTTAGTCACTATTTTAGTGACTCTTAGTCACTGAGAAAACAAAAACCCACAGCATACATTTTCAAATCCAGTATGAACCAGCTTGAAACTTTTGCCCCAGATACTATTTTTGTGATAGTCTCATTTCAGGTTCATCTGCCATCTATGGGCTTAAGAGTTTTTGACATATTATTATCTCCGTTGTCTCTGTATTCTAGCACACTGGTTTTTGCCAGTTTCTGGAAAACAACTAAGTCTTTCTGATTCATATTTGTTTGCTTGGGCTGCCATAACAAAATATCACAGACTGGGTGGCCTAAGCAACAGAAATTTATTTTCTCACAGTTCTGGAGGCTAGAAGTCAATATCATGGTGCCATCAGGGTTGGTTTCTGGTGAACCTCTCTTCCTGGCTTGTAGATGGGTATTTGTGTCCTTACCTGGCCTTTCCTCTGTGTGCATATGGAGAGAGGGAGAGAGAGAGATTGATCGATCTATCCATCGATGGACTGATCTCTGGTATCTTCTCTTCTTCTTGTAAGGAAGTCCTATCCAGTTGGAATCCCACATTATTAACCTTAATTATGCCCCTGAAGACCCTAACTCCAATTGGGGGGTCAGCGCTACAACATGAGCATTTTGGGGGAATGCAGTTCATTTATAACACCATCTTAGTGCTTTCTATTGACTCAGTACTCTTCTGGAAATATCCCTCCTATCTGTATAGTTAGCACCTTATCCATGAGGTCGCTTCTTAAAAGTCATTTTTTCAAAGAGGCTTTTCTTTTGTCACTGTTAAGAATATCCACTTCTGAATTTTCTATCATAAAATCCTATTTGTTTTCTTCATGGAACTTTTAAGTGATTTATAATAAGGTGTTTTGTTTATTTGTTTTTTTGTTTGCTTACTAGACTTATAAGCCCCATGTGGTCATGAGCCTTGCTTGTCCCATTCACCTTGAATACCCAGGACAGTGCTTGGCATATGTAGGCATTTATGAGAAATTACATATACAAAGGTAAGGAACACAGGATATAGGTTTGTATGCTGACTCCACTACTTTGTAGCTTAGACGAGATACTTTCCATAGTGTAAAGTGGAAACAGTAGCATCTACCCTATGGGATTGCTGTGAAGATTGATGGGTTAATCAGATAAAGTGTTTAGAATAGTTTCTGGCATGTAACAGACCTTCAGTAAATATTAGGTGGTAATTTTATTAGGCATTCAGAAAAATGAATATGGATGGTGGAGGATGAGACTCTAATATGGTTCAGATGAGGCAGAGGAAGAAGTAATAAGGTGAAGCCAGATCAAGGAGGGGCTTGGATTTTATAGGCAATGGGGATCCACCAAAGATGGTGCATTGTTTTCAGCATATTGAGTTTAAGGTGAATTTATGGGTCATCTGTGTAGAAGTTGGATATGGAACCTAAAGCTTTGGGGAGATATCTGAAATCTTTTGTATTTGGGCAGTAGTTAGAACCTTGAGAATTCTATAGAGGGAGAATAGTGGTGGACCACAATAAATCCCCAGGGCATGTTGGTGTTAAAGGAAGTGGTTAGAGGAAGAGGAGACAGTAATAATATGTAATTGCAATGGTAGTCGTCATTGACATCGTTGGTACTCTGTCAGAACACGTTCATGGAAGTAGGACAGGCAGGAGCCTTAGTGCATGTAGATAGAGATTTGTAGACTAAATGAGAGATCAGTAAGTCAGACCACCCAGATGCAATAATGTTTTCAGAAGATTGGCTTTAATATGCTACTATTGACCAGTTGTCTGTTTTCTTGTATGGTTTTCCCCATCCCACCATCCCACCATGATACGTAGGCATACTTTGGCTAATCCAGAAATTTAGACAGTAGCCCCACCTCACTTATGTTTCATTAACCTATACTGAAAATTATTGCTTTCATTTTTCACTTAAGATAAAAGAACAATGAGCTATGAGGAACTTAAATTATGTGTTTTTAAAATTGTGAACAAGTATCAATGATACAATAATGGAAGCAATCTGCAAGTCCAATGTGAAGAAAAGAAAAAATTCCAAAAAGGTATTTAATTTGCCTTTAAACTGTACTTTTATTTTGTTGCTGCTTATCTAAAAAGCACTTTCTAAAGTTTGTCATTTGTTCATATTAGTCTGGGAGCCAGTCCAGATAAAAAGTAGAGATCTTCTGATAATTTATTGTTTATTTAACTTTTTACAAAAGAATAAATTTATTTTACTGCTCAGAACCCTCCATTCAAGTTTATAATAATAAGGAAAAGTAATAGAAGGTGGCACTGTTGTTTTATTTATGGTTTTAAATAAGCATGGCAATATGGAAAGTGTAGCAAAAAATGCTTTTTGATATATATACATATATTTACTTCCAATCTTTTCTTTAAAATTTATCTTTTTTTAAAGATTTTATTTATTTTATTTGAGCGACAGAAATAGCGAGGAAGAGCACAAGCAGGGGGAGCAGCCGGCAGTGGGAGAAGCAGGCTCTCCGCTGATCAGAGAGCCCAATATAGGGCTCGATCCCAGAACCCTGGGATCATGACCTGAGCTGAAGGCAGACACCCAACTGATTGAGCCACCCAGGTGCCCCTCCGCTTTTTTTTTTTTTTTTTGAGAGAGTCAATGGGGAGAGTCAGAGGGAGAGGGGGAGAGAGAATCTTAAGCAGGCTTCATGCCTAGCATGGAACCTGACTTGTGGCTTAATCTCACAACCCTGAGATCATGACCTGAGCTGAAATTAAGAATTGGATGCTTAACTAAGGGAGTCACCCAGGCGCCCCTTTAAAATTTATCCTTTTTTTTTTTTTTTTTTTTTTTTTTTTTTTGAGAGAGTGTGTGTACAAGTGGGTGTAGGGGGAAAGGTGGGGGGAGAATGGAAGGAAAGAATCCCAAGTAGATTCCATACTGAGTGCAGAACCCATTCCAGGGCTTGATCTCATGACCCATGAGATCATAACCTGAGCTGAAACCAAGAGTCAGATGCCTCTCAGGTACCCCCCCTTTTAAATTTATCTTTAAAACAGTTAAGGGGCAGTTGGATGCCTGAGTCGGTTGGGTGGCTGCCTTCGGCTCAGGTCGTGATCCCAGGGTTCTGGGATGGAGCCTGCACAGTGGGGAGTCAGCTTCTCCCTTTTTCTCTGCAGCTCCCTCTACCGTTCCCCCTGCTTGTACATGCGTGTGTACGCATGCGCTCGCTCTCTCTCTCTGTGTCAAGTAAATAAATAGATAAATGAAATCTTCAAAAAGAATAATAAAATAATTAAGATCAAAGAATTTTGTGAGATCTTTTTTCTTTATATTTTATCTTGAGCATTTTCTTGTCTCTTCAAGACCTCCTCATAAAAAATTATTTGTGGCTGTATACTGTCATGTGAATGAATCGTAATTTACTTTGAATTTTTTTAAACCTTTGATATTTGTTTTGTTTTCAGTTTTTCAAGTGAAAACTATAATTTCATTAAATATCTTTATTCAAGCATTCATTCTAGGTTCTTTAAGTCACTTTTAGGTAGAATTATTGAGACAAAGGGATGAACATTTTTAAGATTCTTGTTACAGATTATAAAATTGTCTTTCTTTCATTTGATCAACCACATAACCTGTCTGAGCACCTATAATGCCAGGCACTGTTCTAGGAGCTGTATGTACAAGGAGGAATAAGACACATTTTGTGTCTTTAAGGATCTCTCACTTCAGTGGAGATAGCCTCAAAAATAACCCTTACCAGGGTTAAATTCTATTTTTAAATTTTAGCATGTGTGATAGAGGAAAATAATAAGTTTGTTTGCTAATGACAGTTCAAAGATCTTTATGAAAAGTTTACAGAATGAATTTAAATTGTGAAATTAAATTGTAATTTATTTATGATGAAATATGTAATAATATATTCTGGTTAGTCTTGTTGTACTGTAAGAGGAAGTTTAAGGTTAGGTAAGGTAAGCAAAGGGTAATTTGTGATTTCAGGTATGTATTCATATATGTATACATAGTTAAAAATAAAATGTGTGTGTGTGTATTTAATTTGCTTTTTGGCCCAATCAGTGCAGACTGTCAGTGGAGGAAAACAGTGTCAGGTTTCATTTTCACTATTGTAGAAGTATGGTTTGCATGGCTTCATTTTACTCTGCAGTACAGTTTTGAGTGATTTTGATTATTTTAGAATTGGGGTCAATTAAGATATTCACATTTATTTCTCTTCTTTAAGGTTTTTTTTCTTTCCTATCTTTGAAAGAAGCTAAACCAGTTAGGAAGAAACTTAGTTCTTATATAATGTACAGTTTAAGTTCTTTATATTCTTGGAAGAATCAGATGGAAACAAATGGAACTCTGATGAAAAGTATGCTTTTTAAGCTGTATAGTCCACTTTTGTTAAGAAATCTGAAATTGGCACTTTCTGATCTTTTTTCTACATTTACTTTCCACACCTCATTTTCTTTATTCCATTCCAGCAAGACTTAAGGTTAATCTTTTGGGCAACTTCATTTTATCTCATTCTTAAAATTGAGAAATTCTCTGGAGCACCTATCCTAACTTCTTATACTTTTGCCTCCATCTCTCTTCTCCATCTCCATCGTTTTTTATTGCTGTCATTCCTTCTGCATATCATTACCCAGATAGAAGCTTGATTTAAAAGTATATGTAAAGTTGAGTGGAGGAGCTGAATTTGAGGGAGGGAGTACAAATTAGATTTAGTCATAATTGGGAAAATGTTATTGGAGTGGTTCTTTTCATTCCTCTATTTTCTTTTTTTTAATTTAAATTCAATTTAGTTAACATAAAGTATATTACTAGTTTCAGGGGCAGAATTTAGGGATTCATCAGTTACATGTAATACCCAGTGCTTATTACATTAAGTGCCCTCCTTAATGCCCATTACCCAGTTACCCCATCCTCCCACCCACCCCCCCTCCAGCAACCCTCAGTTTGCTCGTTGTAGTCAAGAGTCTCTTATGGTTTGCCTCCCTCTCTGTTTTTATCTTTTTTTTCCTTCCCTTCCCCTATGTCCAACTGTTTTATTTCTTAAGTTCCACATATGAGTGAAATCATATGGTATTTGTCTTTCTCTGACTGACTTATTTCACTTAGCATAATACCCTCTAGTTCCATCCACGTCATTGTACATGGCAAGATTTCATTCTTTTTGATGGCTAAAGTAATATTCAAACACTAACACCATGTCTCCAATCATGTAATCAGTTATTTACTATCACTAAAAAATGATTATAGATAGATTAAATTAGTTGTTGAAGGGTAAGAAATGTAATTATTACTCTATCCTGTTTATGCTTTTCTTCCTCCCTTCTTAGGTTAACAAGTGCTTTGTCCTAAAATGGATCAAAATATTCTTTTCTTTCTTCATCCTCTTACTTATTTATTATTGTTTTTTGACAATATGAGGGTTTGGGAAATAGAGATATTAAGCTATTACTTATTTTATTTTATTTATTTATTTTTTTAAAGATTTTATTTATTTATTTGTCAGAGAGAGAGAGGGAGAGAGAGTGAGCGAGCATAGGCAGAGGGAGAAGCAGGCTCCCCGCCAAGCAAGGAGCCCGATGTGGGACTCGATCCCAGGACGCTGGGATCATGACCTGAGCCGAAGGCAGCTGCTTAACCAACTGAGCCACCCAGGCATCCCAAGCTATTACTTATTTTAAAGGAAAATTCTTTGACTGAACTCAGGAATGTACTCTTTCAGATCTAACTGGCCGTAACCCTTTATGTAAAAATGTCTTCAGCAATAGATTAGAGTCAAGGCTAGGTTTGGGATGGTGAGGTTTTTCTGTTTGTTTTGTTTTAAACCATAGCTTTCCAAAACAGAGGATAATGCTAGGATTTAAGATTCTTTTCATTTGTAATAAATGAAAACCTATTCTCACATTGCCAAAAAAAAAAAAAAAGGAATTTCTGAGAATTCGTTTGGCCAGCTTAACAATGGTAAGGTTGAATTTAATATGACATGTACAGATATAAGTCATTATATTAATAGAGATTTCTGCCATGGAGAATTATAAATTGAAGTGAGAAAACACAGTTGTTAAAACCAATAGAAGAAAAGTCTTTGAAGACATTCTTAAATGTGGACATCTTAATTTATTAGGTGAGCAAAATGAATACATATGCCATCATGCAGATTTTCCATGGACTATGTGGTGCTATTTTGTGTATTTTGATATCTAGCCCATGTTTCACTTTGATTGCCTTGCCAACTAAACATGGATACTCTGTAGGAAAGTTTGCATCTTTTGCATGAATCTGGTTTTACTTTCCTTTTTAAAAAATATTTTGTTTATTTATTTGACAGAGATCACAAGTAGGCAGAGAGGCAGGCAGAGAGAGGAGGAAGCAGACTCCCCGCAGAGCGGAGAGCCCGATGCGGGGCTCGATCCCAGGACCCTGAGATCATGACCTGAGCCGAAGGCAGAGGCTTTAACCCACTGAGCCACCCAGGAGCCCCTACTTTCCTATTTTAAATTTGGACCTTACATTTAGTGTAATCCAATGTATTGTATGGATAGTTACTAAAAATATCTACAGAACTCCGTTTAGAATTAATTTATAATTTTGATTTTAAACTTTTCAAGTTTTATATATGCGTACATGTTCTCATGCATGTGCACACATGTGCTTATACCTGTATGCACACACATTTGTATTTTACTTCTTTTCATAGCATTTGGCAGCCCTAGGGAAGTTCCTAATTCTTTTTCTGTCCGTGGACCATTTTTTTAAACTCAGTGATATTTCTGACATCTGAAAGGACGTTTATCTGAAAGGACATGTACATACATTCAGGAAATAACTATGAAATTTGATTGTGATCAAGTACATTTTTTATCAACAGGTCAATAAAAGGAATCATGATTTCTAATGATCATATAATGAGAAGCTAAAATTATTTTTAGAAGTTGAATTTCATTTTTTTTTCAGTATTTTATTCCAGTTTCTACCCTGTGAAGAGAAGGAGATACTGTGAAGAGAGTGCACATTTTTCCTTACTAGACATGCACAGATATAGGTTTTAAAGCCAAAAAATTCTCGCTATGAGGTGACTGGGGATGCTTGGAGTTAGGCATCATTTTGGGTGCCGCAGTGTCAACTGAGGAAGTTTTCTTTGTAACTCTTTAGTGTCATTTATGGGTGAATAAAAATAGAAATTGAGGTGCTTAGTAGCTTCCAAATATTCTCATCTTCTTAATTCTCACTGCTTTTGAAAGTATGTTTGCCATCTTATTTTAATGATTAGTATAGTTATACTGTACTAATCCTCTAAATTCCTTAAGATCCATATATGTTACCCTATTTTATTGGTGGGAAATCTGAGAAATTACTTGTTCAAGGTCACATAGCTAGTAAGTAACCATGCTCTGAAGGCAACAGAATGTGTACGTAAATCAAAATCCTAACACAAAAAAGAAGAAAGGGAGGATTTTTAATTTTAAAAATTTGTTTTTGTCCTAAAAGCAAACTTAAATACAGCTAATAGTTTTTTATTTAAATTCAGTTAATTAACATATAGTGTATTATTTGTTTCAGAGGTAGAGTTTAGTGATTCATCAGTCTTAAACACTAAGTGCTCATTATATCACGTGACCTCCTTAATGTCCATCACCAAATGATCCCATTCCCCTCCAGCAACCCTGGAGGTTTGTCTCCCTCTCTGATTTCTTCTTCTTTTGCTTTTCCCTCCTTTCTCCTTTGTTCCTCTGTTTTATTTCTTAAATTCCACATGTGAGTGAAACCATATGATAATTGTCTTTCTCTGATTGACTTATTTCTACAGCCAATTAATACAAATATGTAATGCATTATAACTGTCCAGAGTTGTGCTGAATACTTTATTCCTTGTTACCTCTATATCTAAGTTAGCTCTTAGTAGATATTTCCTTATATTAAACATAAAATCTCACCCATAAACCAAGACAGTCTTTTGATTATCATATCATGTATATTTCAGAAAACAGTAATTATTTTAAGTATCTACCAGCTAATGATCCCTTCATGTTCAGAAAATTACATGGTTAAGGGGTGCCTGGGTGGCTCAGTGGGTTGGGCCTCTGCCTTCAGCTCGGGTCATGATCCCAGAGTCCTGGGATCGAGCCCCACGTCGGGCTCTCTGCTTAGCGGGGAACCTGCTTCCTCCTCTCTCTCTTTCTGCTTGCCTTTCTGCCTGCTTGTGATCTCTGTCTGTTAAATAAATAAATAAATAAATAAGTTTAAAAAAAAAAAAAAAGAAAATTACATGGTTATAATGATATTTTTCTTAATAATAGGATGCCCATTAAAATGAGAAGATGTTTTGGGTGTAAGCCAAAATATACTTCGTTTATTTTAGCATTTTAGAATAATTCAGATTTGAGCACTTAACCTACCAAACCTTGATTTCTTAATAGACAAGTTCTTTTAGGTAGACCCCCTGCCCCCTTTTTAAAAAATGTCTGTATCATTTCTTTTTAGCCTTTATAGTGTTTCTAATTCCTTGGTTAATGTTAAACAATTTAAATCTTTTTTTTTTCCAAAGATTTTATTTATTTATTTGACAGACAGAGATCACAAGTAGGCAGAGAAGCAGGCAGAGAGAGAGGAGGAAGCAGACTCCCTGCTGAGCAGAGAGCCCGATGTGGGGCTTGATCCCAGGACCTGGGATCATGACCTGAGCTGAAGGCAGAGGCTTTAACCCCCTGAGCCACCCAGGCGCCCCTAATGTTAAACAGTTTAAAGAATAGTCTTCATTTTTCCTACACACAGAGACGTGTATTAGTTGAAAGAAGGTAATTTTCCTTTTTAAAGGGACACACACTCTCCACCTTTTTATTAAAGGTTTAGCTCATTTCTTTTTAGTCTTCATGATATTTCTATTTTTTTTATTGTTATTAAACAGTTTAAGGAGCAGTTGACTCATTTTCTCATATACAAGGTAACATGCATGTTACCTGTGAAGGAAAAGTAATTTGGCTTCATAGGACCCGGGAATTTTGGTTCTGGGTTTTTTCTTTGTTTTTTTTCTGAACTATTTGTAAGTTTTGGAAAACAAATTCTTGAGTTGTGTTTGGAGAATATAGATAAAGATAGTAATAGATTTCCCTCTCTGAATCAGATAAATTAGTTGACAATTGATGGGTGAGTGGCTTTGTATGTAATGAAAACACTGAATTTAGAGCCAGGAGTCACGTGTTCTGCCTCTCACTTTGACAGTCACTAGTTGAATGCTCTGGGCAAGTCAATTAAGTCCTTTTGCTTCTGAATATTAAAAAACCCCAACATTGTCATGATAAACTCACTCTCTGTATTTTATTTATTTATTTATTTATTTATTTTTGGTGTTTTATCTTTAACTCTGAGGATTTAAGTCGAAATGAGAATGCTTAAAAATCTCTTAAAATGAATGTTTATAACTAATTCTAATTTATTAAATTCCTAAGAGTTTTATAAAGAGCAAAACATTTACTCTGCTTTTAAGATGCCTGGGGTTCTGTAAAGTCTATTCTAGATGTTTCCAAACATCGTGTAATAAAGAGATAGATTTATAGTATATGTGAAGTGTTCTATATGTAGGTACATTATATGGTTGCATTACCCACACAGCAGAGGGGATGCAGGTTCGATGTTAAAGTCCTGGCAGATGTTGATGTTTTTAGTAATTTTAGTGAAACACGTAATTTTTAGCAATTTTGGATTCCTCTACCAGAACTGAAAAACCGAGGGAATGAGCTCTTTACTATGACTCTTCTGAAAGATTCAAGAATAAATTATACATATTTGATATTTTCCAATTAGTATGGAAGACAATGAAAAATCGGATATTTAGTCTCAAGATTCAGTTTACAGTTTAAATTTTCATATGTTGAAAGGAAGCCTATCTTGACTTCTTAAGTATTTGTGTTGACAGTTAATATGAAAATTTATAAGTTGGTGTAATTCTTTGTAATTCTAGGAAGAAAGCCTAGGAGTTTTAAGAATCCATAATTGCATACTTCATATCAAAGTTATTTCATCTCTTGAAATGATATTGACAGCCTTTTCCTGAATTATCATATAAAATTTTATTAGAATTGAGAATATATATGATGCACACCATTATGTCTAAATTATGAATTAGATTATCTTTAGAAATCATGTTATTAGAGAAAATATGTATATATTATGTTCATTTAGCATTAGGTAGAAATAAATTGACTAGACTAAACATTTAGAATTAATGCTTCTAACATTTAACACCTTAATATGTTCACTTATTTATTAAAAATAATAGTAAGCTGGCACTTGGACTATAAAATAGTAACAGCTTTCCTGCCTAAGACCTTCACAAGGTGGTTAAAAGTAAACAGTCATAATATAGTATTGTACCGTCCTATTTTTTATTTTCTACAACATAAAAACATAGCCAGATACAGACACACATGCATACAAACTTAAAGTGTGGAACTCATTCAGCATGGTATACATTTTTCATTCTTTTCTCTTATATAAGTTTACATTGGAAGATGTGATGAGTAAAAAAGGCTAAAATCACGTATAGATAATCTGATAGAACTTGGATAACAATTGTATCTCCATTTTTAAATAGAAATGATCATAATTTTTACCTTATAGGGTTATTGTGAGGATCTACGTCATCTATAGTTTAGAACATCTGGTATATAACGATAATCACACAGTGTTAGCTATTACTATTATTCATTGCTGAACATATTAAAGATACTTGTGTGAACATATTTATAGCATAGTTTATAAATGTAGAAAACTACAAACAACCTAAGTATACAATTTTATATATATATATATATATATATATATATATATATATTTATGGTTCATCTATTTAACCATATTTAAAAAATAATATCTTGCCTTGAAAAATGATATAGATACATACTTATTGGGGTGGACAGATGCCCAAAATATATGGATAATGAAAAAAGCAACATGAAGAGTATGATCCCTTTTTGTAAAAAGAAAAAAAGAAACAAAATGCTAAAAAATTTTAACAAATTGCTAAAGGCCAAGTATAGACTAGTATGAAATTATAAAATTGCTGTAAGGGGCCCCAAAAGGGAAGCTCTCATTCACTCCACAAACCTCACTGGTACTTATAAGATAGACTAAGGACAAGACTAGAGAGAGACTTAAGGTACAAACCTGAGGAAGGGAGCAGTTTCTACTTCGGCTAAGCCTCCAAGCCTTGGTTCTTCTCCCCTACAGAACAAAACCTAAACATGCTAGGACAAAACACCTTCTTTGGGTAAGGGAATAGATAAAACAACCTTTTTGGAGAAGGGGCAGAAAACAACAAGAGAAATAGTCGAAGGAGGAAAGCCTGGTTCTTGATACCAGGGATAGACAACCTAGCTATAATGGTAGAAGCAATGGCTAAACCAGAACAATAAAGAATATCTCTACCTTCCCACCATTAAAGACCAGTAGGCACAATAAACAAGTGTCAAAAGTGTGTGAGTGAGTCAAGAACAAGGAGAGAGACCTCTGAGCCCATGCTCTGAGAAAAAGCCTAAAGCTGTGGGTGGAACAAGAACACTGAAAAAGAAAGCATCCAACAGCCTAGCTGCTACCCTAAGCACAAGGTAATGCTAGACAAATTTTAAGCTGGCAGGTTGCTCAGGTTAACTGTAGCACAATAGAGCACAAAACAGCTCAACTCCTGACTAGACTAATTCAATTCCACACACTAAAGGTGTAGCAGAAGAGGTATGCCCATTCTCAGGCATAAAAATTATTTACCTCAGTCTGCTCTTACACAGGATTTATAACTTTTAACCAAAAACTACAAGACAAAGAAGAAACAAGAAAAACAACAATACATTGTTATTAGACAAACCAGTCAACAGAATCAGAGTCGGATATGATCCAGATATTGGACCTGTCAGATGTAGTTTGAAATAACTATAAATAATATGTTATAGACTTATGAGAACAAAGTGGACATGTACTAACAAAGAGGGAATATCAGCGGAGAGTTGGAAACTATAAGAATCAAATGGAAATGTTAGTAATGAAAAATATGGTACCAGAGATGAATTCCTTTCATGGGTCCACCAACCAGTAGACTTCACAAAATTGAGGGGAGATTCAGTAAATGTCAAGACACATCATACTCATACTAGATTGCAAAAGTAAAATATACTGCTGGTGGTAGGGGGTACCCAGGGCATCTAAGAGTTGTAGGGCATTTCAAATGATCTAATACATGAAAAGAGAATCCTAGAAGGAAAGAAGAGGCGGGGGTGAGATGGGGACATGGGACAGAAAAAATATTTCAAGATCTAATGGCTGCTTTTCAAAGAATAATTAAAGACCTCAGATCACAGCTTCAAGAATCTCAAAGAGTACTAGGTAGGATAATACCCCTATCCTGTGAAAACCAAACACACATATATACACTGAGGTACATAATACTCAAACTACTGTAAACATAAGTAGAAAATGTTCAAGGCAGTCAGAAGAAAAAGATAGGTTAGATACAGAGGAACAAAGATAAGAATTACAGCAGGCTTCTCATGAGAAATTATGCAAGCCAGAACACCATGGAATGATATTTTTAAAGTGTTAAAAGAATTAAAACAAAAATATCTTTCAAAACTAAAGGACACATTGAAACAACCCCAAACGATTCATTAGCAGCTTACCTGTACTACAATTTGGAGCTACACAAAAACTTGGGGAGGGCTGGAAATGGAACACGGGAAGGTAAATGTAAAATAAATTTTGTTCTTTTAAAAAATTGCTTTAGAAGATAGTTAACTGTCTAAATATAAAGTAGTAGCCATGTATTATAAATTTATAGCATACATTAAAATATATGGCATTAGCACAAAGGATGGGAGAAAGAATTCAGAATACTGCCATAAGGCTTTTAGATGACATATGGTGTAATATTATTTGAAGATGCACTGTGACAAAAGAAACATATTTTAAACCCAAGGGCAATTACCAAAAAAGATAGAAATATAAACAATAAAACAATAATACATATAAAATGGAATCATAGAAATAATCCAAAAAAAGGCAAAGAAAGAACAACAAAGAACAGATGGTGAAAGTAGAGAGCTGACAAGATGATAGGTTTTAAGTCAACCATATCAATGATTACATGAAATTAATAAAATATAAATGGTCTTAATGTAAACCCATCAATTGAAAGAAAGATTACAACTGGTAAAAAAGCAAGACTCAATTATATGTATCTATAAGAAAGTCACTTTAAATGTAAAGACTTGGGAAGATTAAAATTAAAATAATGGGAAAAGATTACAATGCAAAGAGCAATCAAAAGAAAGCTGGAGTAATATTGAAATTAGATGACGTAGACTTCAGAACCAGGAATATTGAACAGTGATGAATGACATTCTAAGGATAAAGAGATCAATTCACCAATAAGACAAAGTATGTGTATGTAGCTGAAAATAGAGCCTCTAAATATATGAGGCAAACACTGAGAAAACTGAAGGAAGAAATAGACAAATGCACAAATATTTGGCTATTTTGGCAGTCTCCTCAGTAATCAGTAGAACAAGTAGACCCAGAAAATTAGTAAGACGTTAACATAGAAGACCTTCACAATGTTACTAAGCAACTTGGCCCTATTAATATTTATGAATATTCCATCCCAAAACAGCTTAATATACATTCTTTTCAAATACACATGGAATGTGCACCAGGATACACCTGGATCAGGAAATTAACAATTGTCTTAAAAAGTTGAAATCATACAAAGAATGTTTTCTAGATT
This sequence comes from Martes martes, assembly GCF_963455335.1. Lineage (NCBI taxonomy): Eukaryota > Metazoa > Chordata > Mammalia > Carnivora > Mustelidae > Martes > Martes martes. Next base: position 31,446,125 of record NC_137890.1, on the reverse strand, counting down.
AATAAAATTAAATTAGAAATCAGCAATGAAAAATATATGACAAATTCCCAAATATTTAGAAGTGAAACAATATACTTTTAAATAGTTCATGGGTCAAAGAAGAAGTCACAGAGGAAATTAGGAAACATCTTAAATTGAACAAGATTTTTAAAAAATCAAAATATACAGATTTCAGGTAAAGCAGGAACTAGAACTCTTTAACATTAAGTGCTTATAGAAGAGAAAAAACAGGAGTTACAGAAAAATCAATAGCACTAAATGCTTACAGTAGAAAAGAATAGGCAAGGATTCAAGATAAATTCATAGTATTAAATGCTTATAGTAGAAAAGAAAAGATCTTTTCAAGTCAGTAATCTAACATTTTACCTTAAGGTAGTAAAAGAAGAGCAAATTAAACCCAAGTCAAACAGAAGGAAGAAATAATAAAGATAAAAGCAGAAATCAATGAAATTCATTATTATACTAAAGATCCTGGCAGGAAAGCAAGAAGAAGAAAGGTCATATGGGTTAGAAAGGAAGAAATACGTGACTGTATTCATAGCATGATCTTTTTATGTAGAAAATTGTTTATTTAAAAATGGGGGATGGAGACTGTTGAAATGTTAATGTCATAAAGGACAAGGAAAGACTGTTGGAAATATTCCAAGTTAAAGGATACTGAAAAGACAGGACAAGTAAATTCAGTAGACCTGTTCCTAGGTCACGAGGGAAAATGCTCTAAAAGAAATGAATAGGTCAACTAACAAATTAAAATATGGGCAGACTAGACAAGATATTATAGTGATCTAAAATTATGAAGGTGGTAACTACACTGCTGTTATATAAGAGAATTCTCTTTGTAGGAAATACCTTAGGGGTAAAGGACCATGATATATGTAACTTACCCTAAACCCCCAAATGGTTCAGGAAAAAAATTACATAGAAAGAGAGCATAAATACAGAGGACAAAGCGAATGGGGGCTAGGATGTTGTGGGCAAAGAGTTCAGCGCTTCCTGCGCTATTTTTGTTTTTGCAACTTTATAAGCTTGATTTTTTTTTTTAAGTTCTTAAAAGGTTTTTCAAAAATGGCAAAAGAAGAAGGCCATTACACTTGAAGGAAAACTGCTTTTCTCCCAGTAGAAAATTGTGAGGGATTAGGTAAGGTCTGCTTATAGGAAAGAGAATGTTTGCTTTTTGCTATAAAACACGATTCCGCAAACTCAATGTTCCTCTCCTGGAATGCAGCTCTCCTTGTGTGCAGCCATCCATCTAGGCCCTCTGTGTCGCCCTCCCGTGAGCGTGAGCGCATGCAGACCTGTAGATGATCGTGCTCCTGGCTGTGCTAGAAGTCAAGTCCCTTTTCTCTGACCCAGGCATCCCAAGTCTTCTTCCAGCATCCCTGGAAAAGTAACAGGCCAGCTCTTTTGATTGAAAGGGTAAAATCAAATCCTAGACCCGGCGGTCTAGTTCTGTGAATATGTCTTCCTTGTCCCTATTTTCTGTTCTTTTTTCTGACACTGAATTCTTGGCCAGGAATCCCTTTCCCATTTCACCTCCCCAAACCTTCCACATTCTTTCGATATTCACCTTCCAGTTCTACTTCTAGCTTAGTAATCTCTCCTTCTTGCTCAGAAGATTGTTGTTTTGTTCCCCTGCTCATTAGTCATCTCTCCTTCCCTTTCTTTCTCCTATTTTAATGTAATCAGATTGAATATGTCAAACTTCTGATTAGACTGTGTCTGTGGGAGCAGACCATTTACTCCTGTATAGAGCCAAGAGGATTTATTTATGTATTTCTGGTTGACTGGTTCTTATTAAGAGCCACTAGTTTTTTAAACCCTTATTGCAGTGATAGCTTTATTTTAGGTTACTGTACTGTTTCCATAGATTGAAGATACTAAGAAGGATCACAGAATTTTTAGGGTTGAAAGAGTCCTAGAAATCATTCAGGGAAAAACCCTTCATTTTCCTAAAGAGAATAAGTCATGGTTAGTGATCATTATCGCTTCCCAAGGACTCATAACACTATTCGTATTGCTGCTTCTCACTATGGTTATAAATTATTATAATTTTTTCACACTGCCTTAAACTTTTATTTCATGTACTGGTAATATTTATTGGAGGTAGCAATCATAAAATTAACATTGGATTACCATTAATAAGTTACTTATTGTAAGCATGTGCATTTTGTGAAAAACTGTTGGGCCGGATTCAACCTTTGTGGTGTAATTATGTTTGAAAACATGATTCTCAAAATATCTAATTTTAAGAGGATTGTACCTCTCCTCATTAGAATCTGGTCTATTAAGTTAGTTATAAAATCTTTCCCTTGGAAAATGAGGGTCCACATCAAGGTGATTCTACACAATGGATTCTAGAACCAGATTTCCTGTATCCGAATCCTATCCCTGCCACTTGCTAGTATAGTGGCCTGGGTTATATTATTTAACCTCTGTGTGTTCTGATTCCTCATTTGTAAAGTGGGAATATGGTACCTATCTCATGGATTGCTGGGAGATTAAATGAATTGATAATGTAAAGTGCTTAAAAGAGTGCCCAGGACAAAATAAATGGTACATATTTTAACAAACACTATTGATTAGTGAAAGATGGCTAATAGGCTATGATAGTTTCCATTTAACTTGTCAGTGTAAGAGAATACTTAATGCAGGTTATCAGCTTCAGAGGATTGCTGTACTCCTCTTTATATTTTAAAGGTTTTTTTTCCCTCTTTGAGCTTATTCCCACTAAAGAATTCTTTTCATCACTGCCTATCACCATATTGTTTTCTTCTACACAGTATTCTTTGTGTTTTGTATGTGTTACATGTTGTGTGTTCTGTGTGTGTGTGTTCTGTTTTTTAAACAATTTGATGTGATAATTCCATTATTAGTGGCTTTTAAATAATTTCATGAGACTGCTACACAAATGAGAGTAGGTGAATATTTTAGATGTATCCTTACAGAAGCTATGGCATATAACCTTATACCTTAGTTATATATTTCCACTTTATCCAGTTTTAACCAACATTCATATATGATTCTTTTCTAGATTATGGTTGATTAAAAGTACTAGACCATATAAAGACAAGTATGACCATACGTTGCTTTTAAGAAAAAAAAAATGATCGCCCAGTAACGTGGTCTAAGTAAAATGTTCTCTTTTTTAATTATGTAGTCCTCCTCGCCATCCTCATCACAGCCTCATTCTAGCCACTGCAGAACGAAGGCCTCATCATTGTGTCACCATGCATCCCTGCCCTGGGTCAAACGTAACCATGTAGGCCCTGCAAAAGCTACCAGTCCATCTCTCCGTCTTCGTCGCTGGCGACCCTTCTTACGCCTACCATCTATGGGTCTCCATTCTGTTGTAAGTGTAGTCAATCTTCCATCTCTTCTTCCAGTGACAAGGATAGTCCATTTTTTTCCTTACACTTCTTCAGTCTTCCAAGTGCTTTTCTCTTGGTTCACTCAACCATTAGCTTTTTCTCCCCCAATAAGATTGCAAGCATACCTCTATGCTTTGCAGTCTAGCTTGACTTTCACCAGTGCCTCGGTGAACATTCATCTTCCCACTCCATATCCCGCCAGCATTAGGATGCCTGCCTTTTGATGAATACTGATCGACATTCATGACAATGTTTAAGTTCCTGTCTGTTGTTAAAGTGAATATGTATTCTCTTAACCTTCATCTCTCTGATTTCATTTAGTTGACCCAGGTCAACAAATGCTGTGTACCTTCTGCGTTCTTTGCCATCTCTTTATTTTTTTCATGTTTCTGAACATGACTATAGTCTCTTGTCATGCTCTGGGGTCACTTTACTTACTCTATCCTTAACCTAATCCTTCATGGTGTAGGGTGTTTCATCTAAGCTATTTTATTCCCTGAGGTGTCTCAGGTACTTGGTTTAATCTTGATCCAATCTTCCCTACCTATTCAGTTTCTAAAGATCTTTTTCCAAGTAGGAGGTGAAGATTTTCTCCTTGAGAATTGCTTCCCACAAATTTTATGATTTCTCCTTCTTAGGTTGATAATATTAAAAACTATTAAAAAGTACATTTGTTCTTATAATCTTGCCAATTATCTTTAATGTTGAGGTTGATGATGGAATTCTAATAATTCTCATGATTGAAATAAATTGTAGGATTAGGCAACTCCAGCTCTTTTCTTTCTGATGTTTTAGATTGTTAATAGCAATGACTGTGGTTTGGCAGAGTCTACCTAGAAATGCTGTATCTGAAAGATTTGATGTATGCTATCCATTTATAAGAAACTTGATGCTTCTGGAAATCCTAACTTTTGAAGCCAGAGGAAGTCTGATTCCTCGTACATTTAATGCTAAAAAAATTAAAAGGTGTCAAACATTCTTTCTTTCCCTTTATTTACTCTTCCAGAGCTAGACACAAACTGTGAAGTAGTCTTGACATGTTTCCTTAAATATCTGTTTCTACCAAATGTCAGTATGGTCATCAAAATAGCCTTTCATTTATGCTGAGTATCAGTCAATAAACTGCTGTCTATTTCATTTTCCTCATTGGATCACAACATGCATTTGCCATTTTTATTCATTTATCGATTTAATATTTGTTGCTTCCCTACTGTGCCATACACTGTTTGGCATAGTAGGAGATAAAAGGTGAATTGATCAGAGTAAAACCCCAATTTTGTAAATTCTGTCTTGGGCAAAATTGATTCTAAATATGATTGATTCCTTTGTACTTTTAAAATATTCTAAATATAAGTGAACATATCATAAAATTGGTGTTTCCAGTTTTATATGATTTTACATAATTTTGATCTTCGCTCTCCATATTAATTCTGTTGCTTTATAGCTTCATAAGTATTTTCATAGCATAGCATGGATTCTAAACTACCCCACCTGAGTTTGAAACCAGATTCTATCACCTACTAGCTGTTAAACTGTTTTTTTGAGAATAAATGAGTATATTATCTGTCTGATAGAGTTAACATGATGATGAGTTGGTCAGTACTTCGAAGGCACTTAAAACAGTGCCAGTGCCTCCAAGTATAAATTAAATTTAAAATGTTATTTTCAACAATTTGAAATTTATATTTAGTATTTAATTTATTTCTAATTGATTTGTTATATTATTTTTAGTTGTCAGAGATAATAATACATGTTGTATTGTAAATTAGGGACCTTTTTAAAAAAATTTTATATATATATATATATATATATGCATAGGCAACATGATCCAGTCTATAGCTTCTAGATTCTGCCTTCTTGGTCATGTTTTGAAATGGAAGATTTTGACTTTATTGGTCTTGTTCGAAGTGGAACAATTTTGAAGCAGTTGGATAATTGCAGATTTCAGACTCTCAGACTAATGAATTTGATCAAAGGGAAAGGCTTGCAATAGGTACCAAGGTTCTGTGGAAGGCTTAGAAGTTTTGAGCTTTACTTACCTTTTATAATAATAGTTTGAAGGCTTTTCATGCCCTCTTTAGAGCTGTATATTTTTAGTATGCACTGTTGAATAAAAGGTATAATGACTCACCATTATGAGTCACTAGCATTAGTGATTTCTTATATTTGTGATAATGTAGTATTACTATTGCAACATTACATAATGCTTTTATAGCACTTAACAATTTACAAAATACTTTAATGCATTTCATTTAAACTTTAAAACAGATTTAAAAACCTAGTGTACACAGGGTCTGATATATATTCAGGTCTCTGACCCCACTTATACTCCTTTTTCCTCTAGCATGGTTGTATTTACTAACAAAATATGAAAAATAGAAGCTATAAGATGTATTTTTTTTTTAAGAAGAGATGGTGTTAAAATAGTTTATAATTTTTGAAAATTAAAATACTTGATATCCTATTGGAGAATTGTCTTAAATTGAGTAAATGAGTAATGAGTAAAACAAAACTCTTTTCTAGTTGGGTCAAAAATCATTTCTAATATTTTTTTGTTATAGATTGAATTTATAGTTTGTAGAATTGCCTAGGTTTAGCCTTGAAAAATTGGATTCTCTTCTGGTCATTAGTAAAACGAGGATATTGGATTTGAGTGATCAGTAATATTTTTTGATTCTCTGACCAGGAAAGTGAGGGAACTCATTATCACTATCTTTAAATATTTGAAGAAATATCATGTTCAAGAGGGATTAGACTTTTTCTAAGACCATGGAAAACACTGGGAGACATATATTAGTCTCAGTATGAAGGATAACTCCAGCAAAACTGTCCAAAGACAGAATGGACTGCCTCAGAACCTAATGACAGTCCCCTGTTCTCCTAGGGGCCACTGCAGATGGGGCTGCGCAGGGGAGGAGGCTACTACTGGAGCAGCAGCAAAAGTAGATCATTTTGATTCCTACCAACAGTGGAATTCTTTCATTTTCATTTGAAGTTAGGAATACCTAGTTTGCCATATTAATGTTGTGTTGAGATTCTCCCATTCATAAATGGAAGGAAATAATCTCTGCAGAATAATATGAGATTAGATGAGTCCCTCTATCTGTACGTGTTTTAGAAATATTCAGTAAATCCAAAATAGTAATGTTTATTCTGTCGCTTTCAATTTTTTGCATCTGAACACTTCTTAAAGCTGTTGTTAAAAAACTACTTAAAAATTATAAAATTATTTGAAGGTGAAAAAAGTATAAACTTTACATTTTAGACATTATTGTGTTACAGGATGTTAATATGAGATGTGATTTGACTTATGCCTTTTTAGAATATTTGCCTCTAAAATTTCTGCTTGCATTTAACAGTGATTGTATTTTATTCCAGACCATTTAAGATTTGATACATAGCGAACACACAGTGTTAACTGCGCAGTTTACTGCATACCATAGTGCCATTTAATCATGTATTGATTTTAGGTAACTTATTTACATTTCTTAGAAATGTAGCAGATATTGCTTAATGCAAATCGAATTTGGTAAACTGAAAAAAAAGAAAACAAAAAAAAACTAGGTGTAATTTTAATTTCAAGTAGTTCACTAAGAAAGCAGGCAAAATATCATAGGTTACAGTTAATTGCATTTTAATTTGCTTTTATCTCCCCCCCTTTACTCTTTTGGGCTAGTTTCCTGCATTTATTCATTTTTAAATTTTTTGAATCTATGATGAACAATGAGACTTGTTTTATTCGAAGACTGTATTACATTTTTCAAAAAAGAGATTATCAAGTTCACATCATTAAGAATTCACTTTCTTGATGTCTTAAAATTTAGCTTGGAAAGAGTTTAACTCTTACACTATTAATTTTTTTAAACTTTGTTATTTCAAATATCAAAAATTAGACAAATGAGTTCATGCATTCATTTCATTCAGCAAGTATGCATTGTGCATCTACTATGTTTCAGGTGTTGTGCTAGGCACCAGGGCTTCTGAGGTTGAACAATATTAAAGGTTCTTAGATCAGTTGAGATTAAGAAAGATATGCTTTTAGTCGATGTTTTCCTGGTTAATGTCCTGAGGTCATTGTCGTGTTCATTCTTTGTCTACCATATCAAAGATTAATAAACTTTGAATTATACTGGTTAAATGTTCTCTCATATCATTTCATATTTGTATGTATTTACATGTACTTCATTGATTTGACTACTAACGTGCATCATATGTATTTTTCCCTCCTATTTCAGGCACCAAGTATAGATGAAAAAGTAGATCTTCATTTTATTGCATTAGTTCATGTAGATGGGCATCTCTATGAATTAGGTAAGAACTATTTCAATTTACTCTGGGGAGGGAAATGATAAGTGGGAAAGTCTCTATGATTCACAGGACTGTTGATGTTTATTGTGTTTAAATATTACTTGCCCTATAACATTGAATAGACATAATGAAAGTTTTCCATTTAAGATTTTTTACTAGAAAAAAATAAAAATTTTTTTGATGTTTAAATAAGTTATAATTCAAGAAAGTATGCATACCTCCTTTGTATTTCAAGCAAAGCAGGGAAGTAAAAATCATAGGAAACTCCTATAAATCACTTCAGCGTTCTTTACTAAATTATTAAGTTAGTTATCATCAACATCTGGATGAACTATCTTGATCTGGAAACAACTTTTAAAATATAGTGTACTATTCATAAAGACTAATTTTTGTAATCACTAATGAGTATCACTAGTTTTTAGGTTTTTATATTATCTCTTTGTGTTGCATCTGATTTTTTAACTTTACGGGAGTCTGTGTTTTCTGGCAGCACTTCCCTAAGACATATGTCAAAGTAGTTGTGATTAATTATTTGTCATTTTGGCCCAAACCTGCACTTATTTTTTAGAAATTTAACTGTAGATAGGCTATTTTGGGGAGTTTTGGAAGAGATCCTCATAATTTTAATTGATCCATTCAGATATAACAAACTTATTATGATTCTTTAATGGCTGGTATATGGTACTTCTTGCGAGTATTGTGAGTCCTTCTTGTCCTTTTCCATGAGACTTTCTTCTTAGGTTAAAAAAAAGCCAAATAAGGGGTGCCTAGGTAGCTGAGTCAGTTAAGCATCTGATTCTCGGTCTTCAGCTCAGGTCTCGATCTCAGGATTGTGAATTCAAACCCTGCTTTGGGCTCCACTCTGGGCATGGAGCCTACTTGAAAAATAAATAAATAAATAAATAAAAGGAAAGAAAAGAAAAGAAATTAATTCAATTTAAAAAATTTTTAAAAAGCCAAATAAAAAGAGAAGTCTTTTTCAGTTTCTAGGTAACATGATTTTTAGCTCTCTTTCTTCTTACTTGCTGTCTATGTATTAACTTGCCACTTTGATTTTCCTCAGCTTATTTAAAAGCATAAGAATTCTGAAAGAACTTCTGTGACTGTAAATGAGGTCCATAAAATTTAGATAGATTTTATCTTTGGAATATAACAACAGAATAATACACTTAATTAAAAAGAAATGGCTCTATTAAAGGGGACAAGGAAAGCAAAGAACATAATTTTGTAGAAACTTACAACCCCGTGGGCTTTGTACAGTACTAGAGTGATCTGAGTTGGAATCAAACTGAAATGAAAAGAACACATCGTTACAGACACATACGACAGACCTGCAAGGCGGTGTGGAAGACCAGCTCTGTGAATTCAGTCTACAAAAGTCTATCTAGAGATAAGATGCAATAGTGATTGGGGATTTCACACATCTGCCTGATTGCAGGAAGCTGAGTTCCTACTCTGAATTTTGAATAATAAAGAATAACTAGTGGGAAGGGAAGTAAAGGGAGTGCTGAGACTTGCCAGACACATTTTGTTGACTTTAAGAAAGTACACTTAGGAAAGGCCAGAAAAACGGTATAACCGGAGCCATAACCGGAAACTATGGAAATGATGATGACTTTCCGAATGAGAGACTTATCAGTAGAACAAACAGTAACATCTGAAAGATATTTAGAAAGAAGAAATCTCTGATCATCTTAATGGGAAGGCGTTGACTAAAAAACTCACATTTGATTAGCTAGCTCCCTGAGCTCAGAGGCCAGAAAGGACAGTTAGAAGGGAAGATGTATATCAAGAGTAAGCTATCTATGAAGAATGGTTTTCTTGTACATGCCAAGATCAGTACAAAAGGAATTTAAAATTGGTTTGAACACCAGAAAAGGAAGACCATCAGAAAAGAAAGACAGAACTGCTGAGGTCTTGCTGGTCAGGTATTCTTTAGCAAGAAGAATGATCGCGGCTGATAGAGAATTGGAGCCTTTGGGGGATTACATTCTTTAAATGAGTTTAAAGAATTTCAGAGTTCTAAAGAATACCAGTAATCTTTTAGATGCTATAGAGAACAAGGTACGAGAGAAATGAAAATGGGCAGTTGCTGATTCACTGCAAGGGAGATTGGCAGTAACACTGATGCGGATTCCTAATAAATTCTAAAGGAATGTTGAGCAAGAAGACTATTGAGTTAGTGAATATAAAACAGTGACTAAGAGAACAGCATAGGTTTTTAAGGAAAAAAAATCATTTTGAAGTAGCCTTATTTGTTTAAAAATAAGGCTATGTGGGGCGCCTGGGTGGCTCAGTGGGTTAAAGCCTCTGCCTTCGGCTCAGGTCATGATCCCAGGGTCCTGGGATCGAGCCCCGCATCGGGCTCTCTGCTCAGCAGGGAGCCTGCCTCCTCCTCTCTCTCTCTCTGCCTGCCTCTCTGCCTTCTTGTGATCCCTGTCTGTCAAATAAATAAAATCTTTAAAAAAAAAAAAAATAAAAAAATAAAAAAATAAAAATAAGGCTATGTGATTGTAGGCATGTGCGAGTTAATTCCTGCAGGACAATTACTCAACAAAGGATACTGGGTATCTTTAATATATTTATTCCCTACTAAATTATAAAGTTAACTGATGAAAAGAACTGAGTTATTCATCTTTTTGTTATCACCCCTTCCTTTTCTTTAGGGCTTCATGTCATTAATGGCACATGTAGGGGAGGAGAAGTACATATTTTTAAATAGATATAATTACTCTTTATGGATAAATTAGAACAATGGATTTGGTAGTGAATTCAGAACTCATTGAATCATCAGATTAGAAAACTGGTAACTAACAATTTATTTTCTCCCTGGACAGGAATACTCTGAAACATTAAAAAAATTTTATTTTGAAATAATTTTAAATTTTTAGAGAAATCATAGAAATTAAATACAGAGTTCCCACAAACCTTTTACTCAAGATTCCCCAGATTCAATTAATGTGTCTGAACCATTTGAAAATAAGTTGCAGACACAGTGACCCATTATTCTTTAATATTTCTGTATATATTTCTTTAGAACAAGTGGACACTCTCCTACATAACTGTAGTGACTGTCAAAATCAGGGAATTAACATCAATCCATATTATGATTGAATTCACAGACCCTATTCAAATTGTTGTGATTTTTATGATATCCTCTGTAGGTTCAGAATCCAATCCAGGATTGTGTGTTGTATTCAGTTGTCACATTTGTCTCCTTGAATCTGGAATGGTTCCTCAATCTTTTCTTTTCTTTCGTGTCTTTGACATTTATTTTATTTTTAAAAAATATTTTATTTATTTATTTGACAGAGGAGAGATCACAAGTCGGCAGAGAGGCAGGTCGAGAGAGAGGGGGAAGCAGGCTCTCTGTTGCGCAGAAAGCCCAGTGCAGGGCTTGATCCCAGGACCCTGAGAACATGACCTGAGCCAAAGGCAGAGGCTTAACTCACTGAGCCACCCAGGCGCCCTGTCTTTGACATTTATTTTTAAGTGTACAGTGTACATTAAAGTGTACATTTATTTTTAAGTGAGATTATTTTTCAGTTTGGGTTGTCTGATATTTCCTCATTATTTATCTATTTTTGGCACATATACCACAGAAGTGGTACTGTGTTCTCAGGCCATCATTTCAGGAGGCTCGTGATGTTGATTTGGCCCATGGCTGGTGATGGTGATCTCTATCCTTTGGTCTAGGTTTTATCTGCATTTCTCCATTATAAAGTTAATGCATTTGTTAAACTTATTAATATGTCAACATGTTATAGTTTTTAATTAATAAGTAATGAATAGATATTTTGTCAGGAGATACTTTGAGCCTATGTAAATGTACCATTTCTCATTAAACCTTTATAGATTTAGCATCCATTGATGATTTTTAATTAATTGTCACTATGATGGTTGCCAAATGGTGTTTAAAAAAAGATTCCTCCAATATTAGAAGCTTTCCTTTTCCCCCTCATTCATTCATTCATGTCAGAATGGACTCATGGATTCATATTTTACACAAGAGGGTACATGCAGTTCATTATCATCGTTTATTTTGATGCTTAAATTTTCCCAGGCTTGGCCTTGAAGGGAATCCCCTCAAGCTGGCCCTTTTGACCTTTTGATAGGTTTCTGTCATTCTTCAAGCACTTTCTGTCTGGTAGAAAAAGATGTTCTAGACTCACCTTTGATTTTCTGTGTCCTGGCCCTGTTACTCAGTTGCTTCTCCATGGAGCCCTGGTTCCTTTTAGTGGAAAATGGTATTTAGAACCAATATCTGGGTGGTGGTGTGCTCATTGCTACTAAGATATCATTGCTCCCAGGCCCTCTCAGAGGACAGAGGTAGGAAATGTTTGTATGTATTAGAAAAATACACTCACGTACATATATATGAATATGAGTATAAACATACCCACAGTTACCTGTTTATATATTAAAAAGCATTCACTTACAGTAGCACTTCTAAATCTAATAGTATATAGTTTATTCTAGTGTTCTCCATTACCCTTTGTGTATTTCTTGATTTAGCCATTCCTCTTGTATATAAACAAGCTTTCAGCCACCCCAGCCTAAAAATCAGACCCAGACACAGTGCTCCCTGTGCTTTCCCCTCCTCCCCCAGCACACTGATCCTGGCCTGACCCAGTCCAGACAAAGAGCAACAGCTCTGCGAAGTGGGGAGCCACCTTCTTTCTGATGTTTTGCAAATTCCTGAGTCCTGCGCTCTTTCTCCTGTCTCCTCATTAAGACTGTTGTGCTCTGCGTGGGTTTCCCATTTGTGAACTGGCAGAAAGCTATTACTGTCGAGCTCACATACAAACTACCAATTTCCAGATGTCTAAGAACAACTGTTTCAGCTATTTCTTCCAGCTTTTTTGTTGTTTCCAGTGGAAGGCCTCACCCAGTACCAGTTATTCCAGCGTGGCTGGAGGTGGAAGTAGCCTCAGTGCTATTTCTTCACTTCCCACAAGGAAGATCAGAATTTAGCTTTCCAGTGTCACCATTGTTCCTTACCCACCCTCCCAATCTTGCCTTTCTCCTAGTCTCCCAGTTCTGCTAGAGTTATAGTATTATGACCACAGAAACATTTATTCTTAGCTGAGCCATAATTAATGTACTTTTTAAAAAAAACTTGAGGTGCCTGGGTGGCTCAGTTGGTTGAATGTCATGGTTCAGGTCCTGATCTCAGGATCCTGGGATCGAGCCTCGAATTGGGCTCCCTGCTCAGCGGTGAGTCTGCTTCTCCCTCTTCCTTTCCCTCAGTGATCTCTCTCTCTCTCACACTCTCTCAAATAAATAAAAATAAATAAATAAATTTTTCTTTCTCCATTTTTAATAATTGTCTCATTTTGCCTTTTGGTTTGTTTGGTTAATCTTCCCTCATATTTTTCTTTCACAGTGGTATCAGTCCAGCTCTATCACTGTGTATGTATATGGATTCAGATATTTTTATTACATTTGGAAGCCACGAAATTATAGAAGGGATTGCGTTTTATGGATTGAACTTGAAATATCTTTTTTTTTCCCTAAAGATTTTGTTTATTTATTTGGGAGAGATAGAGAGCAAGAGAGAGAATATGAGCAGGGTGGAGAGAGGGAGAAGCAGGCTCCCCGCTGAGCAGGGGCTGGATCCCAGAACCTGAGATCATGACCCGAGCTGAAGGCAGACACTTAACCAACTGAGCCACCCAGCTGCCCCACGAAGTGCCACTTATGAGATACAGCAGATTAGGATTTGCATATAGAGTATCAGTTAACTTTGGGTTAGGATGAGTTTATATAATGTTGGACTTTTTCCTTTTTCCTTTTTTCATAGCATTCATTAAAGTAGTAGTTTATTCAAAATGTTTATAATTATGTCTAATTAACATTGGTGGTCAGTGAAATAACCCTAGGTTATTTAGATTGTTGGTCTATATTGCTTACTGCCTTGGTTGTACACAATTATTATTATATATTACTATAATATATTATATATTAATATATAATAATAATTGTGTACAACCAAGGCAGTAAGCAATATAGTATATATATAATATATATAACATATATATTATATATTATATATATTATGTATTATACATATATATTATGTATTATATATATATAATATATAATACATTACTATATAAATCTTGTGGTGGTTCCCTTTCATTGGTATAAGTATGTCAGTCTTGGGCACCTTCTGATTTGAAATAAATTTTTCATATTCCTGAAGGTAGAAACTAGGGTTGTTCCTTTTTAAAAACTGACTTAATTAATTTTGCATTTTTTTCAAGAAATTAAAGCCAATGACTATTTTTTTTTAAGATTTTATTTATTTGACAGAGATCACAAGCAGGCAGAGAGGCAGGCAGAGAGAGAGAGGAAGGGAAGCAGGCTCCCCGCTGAGCAGAGAGCCCGATGCGGGGCTCGATGCCAGGACCCTGAGATCATGACCTGAGCCGAAGGCAGAGGCTTTAACCCACTGAGCCACCCAGGCGCCCTGCCGATGACTATTTCTTATAAATTCTGTTTATGAAGAGAATTTAGGCTTTCAAACATGGAAGCAAGGTTCTAATAACATTTAATATAAAGAATACTGATAGGTAGCACATTTAAAATATTTATTTTAGGATAGGTCATTTTCAGTATCTTTTAACTTTCGTCTCACTTGTGGGAAGAGGAAAATGAAAGTTGGAAGTACATTATCCTATATAAGCGGCTAAACCTTCTACTGTTTATTCATTTTCCACAGATGGACGGAAACCATTTCCAATTAACCATGGGGAAACTAGTGATGAAACTTTATTAGAGGTAACAACAAAACTTGTTGGCCTACTTTAAGTGTTACCAATGTTCTTGTTATCTTTAAAATATTTCTAAAGATCACTTGAATAACATATTCTCTGCATTTGAATGCTTCCGTGTCCTTACCCTCTTGAGAAAATCCAAAAAGAAAATTCTGAGTTAGTGTTAAAAATCTACACCAAATGAAGAGAGTTTCAGAGTTCTTTTTGTGAACAAGTATCAAATTTGAAAAAGATAAGAATAGTATGGAAAGAGTAGCATATCTTTTCCCATATTTCACTGATTCCAAGATACCACCATCTTTATCTTGATCCTGATTTTAGAGATTTTTAGATTTATGAACAAATTGTGTGGCTGAGATAGTAATTTTCAAGTTAAGTTTCTTTAAAGTATTTTAAGAAAGAACACTTACTATATCTTCAAGTTTTGTACTAAGGAAATTAGGCTACCAACCATTCACTCTTTCTGGTCTGTGCTTTAAATTATTTAGCATTTGGAAAAAGACATCTGCACTAAAGATTAGTATGAATTGGGAAAATATGAAACATTTATCACTTGAAAGGAAAACACAAGCTTATAAACTGAAAAATTACACATTTTTCCCCCCATAGGATGCCATAGAAGTTTGCAAGAAGTTTATGGAACGTGACCCTGATGAACTGAGATTCAATGCAATTGCTCTATCTGCAGCATAGCTTGTCAGTGACGGAAACACCAAATACTGTATTATTTGCAACAAAAATTAAATTTCTGTTGCCATACACTAACTCAAAAATTTTGATATTTTCATTAACTTGACTGATTAAACTTTATGTGAATTAAACTTTGACTTAATCTGCGTTTTATTTTTGTCCCACATTAAAGCTGTCATTCTTTTCTCCCCTTTGTTTCTTGTGAATGACTTACCTTGTCTGGGGACTAGTGATGGGCTTCTTATTCTCTTAAGTTTCATGGGAGATTTTTGTCTTGGGCACAGGTACAGTTTCCATCTGCATAGTGTAAATATATGATATATCGCATATTTTGACATACTCCCTTAACAAGCAGTTGTGGAGTGTTGACTTGTCATGAGCTGGACATGGTCCTAGGTGCAGGAGTTACAGCCGTGAACACAGTCCACAAGTTCCACAGTCTTGGAGCCTATGTGCTTGTGAGAAGAGATGAAGAACACATCAGTAAGAGACACACCAATGATGTTAGGCCAAGTCAGATTTGTGTTAGAGAGTGACTGAGTGGCTACTTTAGAATCTGTAGTCAGGGAAGGCTCCTATGAGGAAGTAACTGTGAAGCTGAGATCTGAATAGCAAAAAAATAAAAATAAAAAACAAAAAACAACCAACCCGAGAAAGGTGGTAGGGAAGAATAAAAGGAAAAACTAATACAGAGTCCTTCAAGTAGGAAAATCTTACTGTGTTGTAGGCCCAGGAAAAAGGCTCATAAGACCAGAGCATAGAAAATGAAGGGGAAGGTGACAAGAGAGAAGGTCGTAGGAGGAGGGGCTGAGTGATAGAGGACAACAGAAAAAGGAATTTGGATTTATTGCAAGTGTGATGGTAGACCATGGAAGGTTTTAAGCAGGAGAGTGACCTGATTTGATTTATAATCTCAGAAGATCATCTTGACTCCTCTGTGGATAATATTTTGGGGAGGAGGTAAGAATGGAGGCAGAGAGATTTGTGAAGTCAATGAGAGACGGTGATGGCTTAATCTTTAAAGAAGTGATAATTTAGACAGAGCTATATGTGTGAATTTAATGTGTGTTCTGAAGAGGGGAGGGCTTCAGCTGCATCTTAAAGGAAAAGTGGAAGGCAGAGGAAAGGTGGAAGATTATTTATGGAGCTGGGTCAAAACACAGGTTTGGTGTGATGGCAATGCCCTATATTTGGGCGGGGGGAGTATTAGTTACACAGGTGTATGCAATTATCAAGACTCAGTGAATTGTTCATTTAAAATCTGTACTTCACTGTATATTCATTTTACGTCAAAAAAAGAAAAAATCCAGAGTTGGGTTGGAAGGATTGTAACAGGAGAAAGACCAAATTGGTCCGGAATGAAGTTCTAGAGCAATCATTGAGTGTAAACATGTATATCTGATTCACTGAGGTAACCTAGATTTCTGAGGCAGTGACCTGAGATAAGTGGTATTTCAGGAAGGGTAATGGGGCAGTGACGTAGAGAATGGATTAGATCTATGTTACTCGAAGTGTTACATCAGCATTACCTGAGAACTTGCTAAAGAAGAGTTATTTCAGACCCCACCATAGACCTACCAAATCAGAACTTGCGTTTTCGACAAGATCCTTGGGTAATGAATATGCATATTAAGTTTGGGAGGCACTAGATTAGAAAAATAGACTATAAGGAGGAGGGTCCCTTTAGACGACCTTTAAACTCTCTATGGTGAAGAAGGCTTGAATGAAATGATGGCAATAGGGATGAAGAAATCATCTGAAACAACCAGTGTTGAGAATGATGCTTCTGTCCTGCCAGTAAAACCAAGTGTTCCACTCTTCTGTTCCATCATTTATTTCCATTCTGTGCTCCCAGCTGTCTTGTATATTTTCTTAAAATTTCAAGTATTCCTAAACAGCTCTTGGTTCCCTTGCTGACTTTTTCCGAGTATCTAATTTATTACCAAAAATCTACATCATTTTTCAAAGTTTGCAGTGATGAATACTAATTTTTCAGACTTAATGGGCAAGAAGGGTTTGAAGTCAACTATCTGTTGAAAACATTGGGTTAAAGGTCATTTTTAAAAATATAGTTTTTTTGGGTGGGAACATTGCAGAACTCAGAGCTTTTTAAAAAAATCTATGTATTATGAATGTCATTTTCTAGATGTTTTATGGAACAACCATTTAGGACAGGCATTCTTTTGCACACACATTAGGATGCTAGTCCCTTGTGAAACTCAAAATTTGAAAATTTTCTCTTAGATTTATGTTTAGGATTTTAGTCCTACTATTGTATTAACTGTAATACTTTGTTTAGTCACTTTCTTAAAATTTAGCACTTACAGAAGAAATTGATGATTAATTTTATATAGAAACTTGTAGAGAGACAGGGTGGTCAACTCATGGGACATTTCTGGAACTTGTTAATGATTAATACATTTGGGGGAAATGGAACTAAAGAGAACTGAAACTTTAAATGTTCTTACTTGGACTTTTGGGAATTAACAAAACATCACCTTTCAGCAGGTATAACGGTTTGCTTTGAAGTACTGAAATAGAGTTTATGATATCCATATTTAACCTCTAATATTTTCCGTGTTCATTTGTGACTAAAACAGAGGTTATCTGTATTCTGTGGTGAATCAAATTTTAACATGTCTTAAGTGGAAACCATCTTTAATACTGTATAAAAATTATTCAAACATGATTTAAATTTAGTTTCATTCCAACTTAGATTTGTGTACAGTGCTTATTAGGTAAGCTTTGTAACTGGGTTGTGTATAACATATAACCTGTTTATCTCATTTAAAATAATATAGTTTAAGAGACATTTTCAGCTGTTGTCTGTCTACTGTAATATCTTTCAAAGTAGCATCTCTGGGCTTATGATTCTTACATTGGTGCTTGTGAGAAAATTGCAAAAAGTAATATTTTCATCACATCTAAAACATTTTTCTATCTGTAGAAATTTCCTTTAGCGAAAGCTCACATATATGTAAATATGTGTATATATACACACATATATGTATTTGTATATATGTATATATTTTTGTGTATATATCATCTGGGAACAAATATATAGATACACATGTGCATGTGTATGTTCACACATCCGTACCTAGAATAGGCAGGTAACTTTGATCTAAATTCTGTATGGATTATTTAAATCCTTAGCTGAAATTAAAGTAAAACCACTTTGAGAAGTATGTAATCATTACAGAAGGTTTTTAGATAATTTAGAAGGATTTATACACACATGTATAAAGTTTAATAGTTAATGTCTTTATTAAGATTCTCTGGTAAGATCTTAAAATGAGGTTCCTTGTACTCTCAACAAAATTACCACTAAAAACCAAGTGTGGAAAATACTGAGTTTTTAGACAGCCATTAAGTAAGCTTTGTCATTTTTTTTTGCTTCTTTTGATTCCAGAGTATGGCCTATTGTGTTGTAGATGATTCAGTATAATGAAGAAATTTAGTGCCCTGGTGCCAACGGTGTCAGTGGATCAGATCAATCCTCATGCCTTAGTTTCCTGTATACTTTTACTTGTTTTGCCTTTGAATAAAAGTTATTCTAAGTCTTTTTCTGGATTTCTTTGTTTAGGATAGTGGTTTTGAACCTCTCTATTGCTTCCGCCTACATGATAGATGAGAGTCCCCAGTATGACATTTCCATTGTCCACACCTAGATAATAGTGGGAAGTTCTGTAGACACTAACGGCTGTATATTATGAGCATTCCTCATTGTCTAATTGATGGGCTAGTTGGGAATCCCTACTTTAGAGGCATTGAATATACATAACCTACACTAAGAGCTATTTTGCAAAATTAATTATTTAAAAAGTTTAGGGAACCTGGGGTGGCTCAGTCGGTTAAGTGTCCAACTCTTGGTTTCAGCTCAGGTCATGATCTCAGGATCATGAGATCGAGCCCCATGTTGGACTCCACACTCAGCAGTCTGCTCCAGGTTCTCTCTCTCTCCCAATCCCTCTCTCCCTCCCTCTGCTCTCCTTCTCTCTCTATAAAATACATAGAATCTTTAAAAGGCTTAGAGATATATAATAAAGCCTTTCTAATCCATAAGACAACTATGAGTATAAATTGAATTGTTTAGAATAAAAATCCATGTGATCAAGAATAAATCCCAAATAGTGTGAATGACACATTTTAGTTGATTCAAAGTGTGCCCTTTATCAACATGTATAGTTAAATTTAGTTAAAAATTTTAAATTTAGTTAAAAACTATTTAAATAACAGTTATGTTCAGAAGTGTATCCCTTTAGAGCTAAAGGATAAAGTCTCCATCCTGCACATGTTCTGTGAGGACAAGATGAAAAATTGCTTGAGGTTTTATTTGTATCCTAAACATGAAAGACTTGCAACACAGGCAAATGTCATAAATCAGACCATTTAAAAATGTCCTAAAACCTGTCTGCTGAAACATCATCCTGCGTACTGAGAGTTTAACTGCCTGGAGTAGAAGATGACAACAGGTTAATTTGCATTTTCCTTTAGGGCTAAGTAGCAGACAGTTATTTTTCTTTATTCTGCCTCCAACATGAAATATTTGGAACCAGAAGTTTCTCCTGCCCTTCATCAATACTAAAGGACTACACACATTTAATAGTGTACACAGTTGATGGGAATGTTACATTGTTCATATTTTACCGTGGAGACCAAAGCATAGTTCATGGTTTGGGTATAATTTAAAAGACACATTCTTCTGAGAAATTGATTTCTTTTATAAACAAAATGCAAATGCCTTAAGTATTTCTTTATTTTAATGTGATAAATAGAATTGCTTTTAAAGCCATAGTCTGGTATGGCTTGATAATCAGGGACACATGAAGTATTCAAGATAAGAGCATAATGGTACTGATTTTAAGAACTTTAGAAAATACTGCTTTGGGCAAAAGAAAGACAAAGGAATATTTAAAGCCAACTGTTCACCTTAATGTTTTAATTTTTACCTTGTTTCATTTTTAGGAGACAAGAGCATGTATCTCAGATACTAAAAATATTCCTGTGAAGGCTTTGTTTTTCAGGGATAGTAGTCAACTACTGTTTTCTTAATGTGCATGAAATGCCTAGAGAAAGTGACATCTTTAGCTAGATGAATAAAACATGGGATAGAAAATGCTTGGGCCAATTTATTCATACCCTTCCTGTATTAACTGTAGAGTTGATAGCTATGTAGATTTTAGCAATTTGTTGAGCAACGAACCTGGTTTCAAAATTGATCTAGTTGCTCTCAAACTTTGCAGTCTCAGAAGCCCCTTCACATTCTTAAAAATTATTGAGGGGCCCAGAAAGAGAACTTCTATAGGGATGATATCTGTTGACCCACAAATATTAAACATTAAAACACATTTTCAGAATATTAATTCATTTTCAAATAAAAATAAACCCATCATCTGTTAGCATAAACAACAATATTCTAAAAATAACTACTTTCTTTAAAAAGTTAGAAGAGTAGCAGTCAGTATTTTACATTTTTGCAAAATCTCTATAGTCTCTGACTTGCAGAAGACAGCCGAATCCACCTATCTGATAATGAATGAAAAGTGGAATTGGTAACTTAGAGAGTCAGTTGGTTATCCATGTAAAAACAATTTCAGAGATGGTCGTTTGAAGACAAGGACCATGTCTCTTGCACACCAGGTTATCCTCAGAGTCTGGCACAGTGTTTGGCAAATAGAAGAGGGCCAGATGACATTTAGCTAAACTGTATTAGACTCTACTGCAGTGGGTTGAGACACAAACAGGAGGCAAAGATGTAGATTCAAGGAATATAGGCACCTCCTTCAAGGCACATGGTTGAGAAAAGAGAAATGAGGTCTTAGGTGTGTGGAATCAGGATCAGTGGAGGACTTTCAGGTTTTTTTATTTAAAAAATTTTTTTAAATGATTTTATTTATTTTCTTGAGAGAGAAAGAACACATGAGCAGAAGCAGGCTCCCCGCTTAGCAGGGACACCCCCAGCCCCCTGCACAGAAATCGATCCCAGGACTCTGGGATCACAACCGGAGCTGAAGGCAGATGCCCAGCTGACTCACCCACCCAGGTGCCCAGCAGAGGACTTTTAAAAGAGTATTTCTATGTGAGGGTAAGCAATACTCAACAAAAAATAGCAGAGACAAGTTGAGAACACAGGTAAGAAATGGCATGCTTGAGGATCTAACTGTGGGCAGAGAGGCAGGGATAAGATATGTGTCATCTAGCAGAACATTTTGAACTTGAATGAGCATTGGAGATGCCAGATCTTGCCGAAATGCAGATTCTGATTCCGCCATTAGATATAGGGCCTGATATTATGCATTTCTAACAAGCACTCAAGCTGCCGGTCTGAGGACTCCCACTTTGAGTTGGGTGATTCTAGAACCCAGCTGAAGAGATAAACCATGGGCAGGAGAATTAAATACCTATGGAATTTGGAGATTCTGGCTGACGGAACTTTTTTTTTTTTTTAAAGATTTTATTTATTTATTTGACAGACAGAGATCACAAGTAGGCAGAGAGGCAGGCAGAGAGAGGAGGAAGCAGGCTCTCCACGGAGCAGAGAGCCCGATGCGGGGCTCGATCCCAGGACCCTGGGATCATGACCTGAGCTGAAGGCAGAGGCTTTAACCCACTGAGCCACCCAGGTGCCCCCTGATGGAACTTTTTAAGGGAGAATTTTTCCCCTAATATCCAATTAGTACCCTTTCCCACTAAATGGCTATTTTTTTTAAATTTTATTTATTTATTTGACAGAGAGAGAGAGATCACAAGTAGGCAGAGAGGCAGACAGAGAGAGAGGGGAAGCAAACTCCCTGCTGAGCAGGGAGCCCGATGTGGGCCTTGATCCCAGGACCCTGAGACCATGACCTGAGCTGAAGGCAGAGGCTTAACCCACTGAGCCACCCAGGCGCCCCCTGATGGAACTTTTTATTTATTTATTTATTTATTTATTTATTTATTTTTTAAAAAAGATTTTATTTATTTATTTGACAGACAGAGATCACAAGTAGGCAGAGAGGCAGGCAGAGAGAGGAGGAAGCAGGCTCTCCACGGAGCAGAGAGCCCGATGCGGGGCTCGATCCCAGGACCCTGGGATCATGACCGGAGCTGAAGGCAGAGGCTTTAACCCACTGAGCCACCCAGGCACCCCATGATGGAACTTTTTAAAGGAGAATTTTTTCCCTAATATCCAATTAGTACCCTTTCCCACTAAATGGCTATTTTATGAGAATTGCTGCACTAGAAAATTTCTGACCTTGGTAATTTAGAATCGGTGTTCTAGGGGCCTGTGGGTGGGTCAGTCGGTTAAGAGTAGGACTCCTGATTTCTGTTCAGGTCATGATCTTGCGGTCCTAAGACAAAGCCCAGCATGAGGGGCACTGTGATGGGTTTAGAACCTGCTTGAGAGTCTCTCCCTTCCTTTCCCGCTGCTCTCCCAACTCCCTCTCTAAAATGAAACTAATATTGAATCTCAGTGTTTTCACAATGCTTGACTGACAGCATGATACTGACGTTATGGCAACAAATACAGTGGTTCTACCAAAAACCCACCGAAATGCCATTGATTCCGGACCAGAGCTCAGGCTCTGGTTTCAGACATGGTTTGAGTCTTAGTTCTGTCTCTGTGTGGTTGGTCTTAGGAAAATTATTAATACATTGGATAAAAGTACCCTTATGTGGGTTTTTTGTGAGAATTGTAACTGTAGTACATAAAAGCCTACTCAAAAAAGATAGTTATTATTATCACAATCACCCCCAACGAGTGCAATAACCTGTATTGAACATATTTTTAAAGTTCGTGTCATGAATCATGAGACTCACCTAATTTTCAGAAGAATTTGAATAAGAAGATGGAATGAATAGATCACGTTTCGTTTCCATGCACAAGGGAACTGTGCATACTTCTTCTGTAACTCAGAAATGGTTTGACTTTTAAAAAATCTCAAAATAGCTGAAGTTAGCAGACATGCAATTTAGCAAGGATGATTGGAATTTTGGTCTTTCCTGTAATAATACTATACCAAAGCATACTGCTCATTAGGAAAACATTTTTATCTGAATCTTTTCCTCTTGAGGGCCAAGAATGCTGTTTTTCTTTTTGATAGCTATGTTTACAGAATCTAAATCACCCTGAATAATTATTTCAACATTTCAAGGTATTATAACTGCTTACACTTCATTTACAAGCTATTTGAATTTTGATGAATTCCAGTATGGTGCTAGAGCAACAAAATGAGATCAGATAAGTTCACTATGGGGTTTGTGATATAAACCTATGTTAATTTTTATTACAATTCCTGTAAAGAAAATTCGGATATTCAAAATTTCCACTTTTTACAGTTGGGCTTCCTATGCTGAGAATAGACCTCTGAGTGCTGGAAATTTGGAGGCAACTGATTAGTGCCCACGTCTGGGTAGGCGTGGGCTGGCTCTGATCCACGGAGGGGTCCACAGCACAGGACATATCAATAGTTCTTTGACTACATCTCCATGGCTGCTTTGAAAGCTCTAAGGCATAATGCCTCTATCTGGTTTTCTTCTGGAACACATACAGTTGGAAAAGAGGAAGTCAGAAGGAGGTTAGAAAGTAAATACTACAACTGAGATAAAGTTAAATCAATCTCAGAGCGCCTGGGTGGCTCAGTCGATTAGCATCTGCCTTCAGCTTGGGTCATGATCCCTGGGTCCTATGGAGCCCTGCATCTGGCTCCCTGCTCAGCGGGAAGCCTGCTTCTCCCTCTCCCACTCCCCCTGCTTGTGTTCCCTTTCTCACTGTCTCTCTTTCTGTATAATAAATAAGTGAAAGTCTTAAAAAAAAAAAAAGTTGAGTCAATCTTATGGACTATTCCCAGGCATATTCAATCTGAACTTTTATTGCCAGTAGCCAGTATCTAGCGCCCTCCTAGCAATTTTATAATCGTTACTGACCTCTTGTACTGGTAGGATATGTCTGGGTGATGGAGGACATTAAGGTAGCATAAGGCATGTTGTAGTTTGCAAGGTGCTACCACCTACACGGTGTTAAGGACGTGCAGAAATGTCAACCGAGCTGCTCAAAGCCACTTTCAGTTTAGGTTTGTGAGCCCAGTGTTATTAAGATCCTTCTGGACTTAGCTTTGAAAAGTTCTTCTCATTCTTTTTCTAAATCTTGTAATTGTCTGTAAGTACTACCTTCATAATTGATGCTCTTACTCTAGCCATGCTTTTGAGAGTTTTAAGAATTATAAGCCCGGGACTTCTTTCAAAGGGACCAAACTAGAAGTGGATACTTAATGGTGGGTGACATGTTGATTTATGACCACTACCCTAACCTGACATTAGATCTAGTCGACAGGTAGGGCGGTAAACATAGACAATACTAATGTCTGATTTTGAAAAATCTAGTTATGCATGAGAAAAATCTTGTTTTCTCTCATGGTATTGGCTGAATATGTCAGGATACCAATTAAAAACAGATCTAAAAATTAGTAACTCCTGCTCTTTGGACGTAGCATCCAATAAACTTTTCTCCGGCCATGAGGGTTCAATAAATAGAGCACCTCTTTGGCAAAGAATTTTTCTGGGATGAAATATTAAATTATTTTGTTGTACAAATTAAAACAAAAGGCTAATTTTCATTGCCAATATATCTTGCAAAGAATTTTTCCTGTCTACAATAAATAGCCCTTTACATTTTACACAGCATAGTGTTAGGCCTTTCCCTATAACCTTTTGCTTATCTAGACCATGCCCAGAGGTCTATCTCTGCAAAAATAAAATGGAGTCCATTATAACACTTCCTGAAGTAACAAAGCCACATAGCCCTAATCACTACCTTTAATTATTCAAAGATCCAGTAGAAGAAGACATGTGTGTGTACAATCGTGGAGGAGTGTTCTTGTGTGTGTGCATGTGTGTGTAGCCTTGATCCATAACATAGTGTAACTAACTGTCTTAGTTGGCAGAAATGGGATAGGTAGGTGTCTTCTCTGTCCTGAGAAAGCCCCAAGGTCATGTTTTTGTTTTTGTTTTTTAATTCAGTCATATAGGATTGGAATGGTTTGGCCTGACTGGTCTGTTTCTGTCCACAGGGACCAAAGAAGTTGACAGTAGAGTCATGGATGGAGCATTCTTCCTGCAAGAACTCCCAGGGACTTTGGTGATTTACATCACAGACCATCTGGTTTCATTCATGATCCTTGGGAGCATTCTCAAGTGACCCCCCAAGAAAACCCCTTTACCTCTTTTCATATGGAAGCTTCTGGCTGAGCTGGGTCCGACGCTGGCCTCTTCTGTGATAATCTCCAGTCCTTGAGGGAGCACCAGACCTGTCTTGGCATGATTTCACGGCCATCCTAGAGCTCTGAAGAACAGCCAAGGGCTTCTTTTCATAGCTCTTTGTAAGGTTTCTTCATAGTGCATGAAAGTAAGAATGAGCTTTGTTAGAAATTTATCATCTGGGGTGCCTGGGTGGCTCAGTCGGTTAGGTGGCTGCCCTTGGCTCAGGGCTGTGGTTCAGGGTCCTCAGATAGAGATCCACATCAGGCTCCTTGCTCAGTGGGAAGCCTGCTTCTCCATCTGCTCCTCCCCCCCACCCCCATGTGTGCTTTTCTAATAAATAAATAAAATCTTAAAGAAAAGAGAAAAGAAAAGAAAGAAAAGAAATCTGTCATCTTACAACTGAGGCCCCACTAGTACTAGTGGTAAACCCAGGAATACAACCTGGTCTCTTGTTTCTCGGGCCAGTCTATTTTGTAGTTTTTGAATCCTTTCCTTTTTGAAGGTAATATATTATCAATACCTAGCCAGTAAGAAAGGCTTATTAAAAGGACTATTAAGGTCCTTATTTTCTATAATTCTATAATGATTTCTATAATCAAGGCCCTTATTTTCTAAAATTATATAAAAATAAGTTTCCTATAATGGATGAGCTGTTTCTTCTGTCGGTCCATTTCAAAATGTAAACAACAATGGTTATTATAAAGGGTTAATAATACAATAAACACTGTGCTTATTTTTTTCCCCCTGCCTTTTTAGCAGAACAATTTGAACAGAGAGTATGGTTGTTGCTCTATTTTAATAAACTTAATGAGAAGTCAGGTAGAATTTCTCTTCCAAACCGTTAAAAACAAAAAGAAAAAAAGAAATATGTTTTAGAGAAATCTGGACTTGACTATTTTTGTCTGTGATTTTTAATACTAAAGATATCCTTTTAGGGAAAGTACAGAGTTTATTTTATTCATTTCACTGAGCTTCAGGAAGAGAAATTTAGTAAACACACATTCTCTCCTTCTTTCCCAGAAGCCCCAATAGTTTATTTTAAAGCTAATTCTAGGGTAAGTCCTTTTGATCTCACTGCTATCACTTAGAGAATTATAGTGTGGTTTTGCAATTCTGGCTAGAACGCAAATGCAGGATCTTAATGGCAACAGCAACAAAAAAAGTCCTACATTTAATGTTAAATAATTTGAGTTCAATGATAAGAAACTGTTCCACATGTTAAAAAAAAAAAAAGCCAATCTCTAAACTCTTAAGATCTTTACCATAGGAAGAAAATAACTAACTGTTCTTCTTATTATGGGGTTGGTCCCAAGTTTGGAAAGTTATAATCTCAGTTGATCTCTTAATGGGATGTCTGTGAACACAGGAGGAAGATTGATAAGAACCAACGGCTTCTCATCTATTCCTTCTCAGTTAACCATCCAGCAGGTTCGGAAGACAAATTTAGGACCCTTGTCTTCATCCACTGGGCAAAGCACTCATCGCTATCCTAAGGCTATTCTAAAAGCCTCCCAAGGTTTGTCTGTGTTTTGGGGGAGTGATAAAATATGGATTCACCTAGATTTTTCCACTTCTATATCCCTCTCTCTTATCTTCATTTCTGAATCTGTAACATGTTAGCTTCTATTGAGTCGAATCTCCTTGCCTGAATGTCATTAATGTAAGTACTGGCAACATCATAATCCTTTAATTACTAACACTATTAGATACATTTTTGTGGGTAAAGATGGGATAATTATGACTTTATCATTATATATGTGTGTATTTTTTGTTTACCTGAATTTTATTTTTTCCAGCTTTATTGAGATATATTTGCCATACATTATGTAAGTTTAAAGTGTACAACATGATGATTTAATACACGTATAGTCGTGAAATGATTGCCACAATAAGATTAGTTAACACCTCCATCACCTCACATTTTTTCTTTTTATTCTGGGTGATAACACTTAAGATTTACTCTCTTAATAACTTTCAAGTGTATAATATAATATTGTTAACTAGAGTCACAATACTGTACATTAAAACCCTAGAACTTATTCATCTTACACCTGGAAGTTTGTACCTTTTAACCAACATCTGCTAATTTTATCCTCTACTTCCCACCCGTCCCTACCCCCAGCCCTTGGCAACCACCATTCTATTCCCTGAGTTTGGCTTTTTTAGATTCCACATATAGGTAAGAATATACGGAATCTGTCTTTCTCTGTCTGACTTATTTCACTTAGCATAAAGCCTTCAAGTTCCATCCATATTGTCCCAAAAGTCAGGATTTCCTTTTTTTTTTTTTTATGGCTGAATATTGCATTTTGTATGTACGTGTATGTGTGTGTACACGTGTGTGTATGTGTATGTATAATTTCTTTTCTTTTTTTATAACTTTTTTTTAAAAGATTTTATTTATTTATTTGACAGAGATCACAAGTAGGCAGAGAGGCAGGCAGAGAGAGAGGAGAAAGCAGGCTCTCCACGGAGCAGAGAGCCCGATGAGGGGCTCGATCCCAGGACCCTGGGATCATGACCTGAGCCAAAGGCAGAGGCTTTAACCCACTGAGCCACCCAGGCGCCCCTGTGTATGTATAATTTCTTCATCTGTCATTGGATACTTAGGTTGTTTCCATGTTTTGGCTACTGTGGAATAATGCTGATATCTCTGAATGAACATGGGGTTGCAGATATCTCTGAGATAGTGATTTTGTTTCCTTTGGATGTACACCCAGAAGTAGAATTGCTGGAGCATATGATAGTTTTTTTTTAATTTTCTGAGCAAATGCCATACTAATTTTCACAGTGGCTGCCTCAACTTGCCTTCCCCTCACAGCGTAGAAGTATTCCCCTTTCCCCACATCCTTGCAAATACTTATTACTTTTGGTCTTTTTATTTTCTAGCCATTCTGAGAGGTATGACGTGAAATCTCATCGTGGTTTTGATCTGCATTTCCCTGACTGTGATGAGCATCTTTTCATGTACCTGTTGGCCATTTGTATGTCTTTTTTGGAAAAGTATCTTTTCAGGTCCTATGCTCATTTTCAAATCAGATTTTTTTCTTTTTCGCTATTGAGTTGTGTGGATTCCTTATACATATTGGATATGAACCCCTTATCAGATAGATGGTTGTAAATATTTTCTCCTATTATGTACTTTGCCTTCTCATTTTGTTGATTCTTTTGTAGTACAGAGCTTTTTAATTTGAGGTAGTTCCACATCTTTATTTCTGTTTTTGTTGCTTGTGCTTTTTTGGTGTCATATCCAAAAAATTATTGCCAAGACTTATGTCAAGGAGTTTTCCCCCTATGTTTTCATTTAGAAGCTTTACAGTTCAGGTATTATAATTAATCCATTTCTGCTTAACTTTTATAAATGATGAAAAACAGGGGTCCAATTTCATTCTTTTGTGCATGACTATCCAATTTTTCTAACACCAATTATTGAAGAGAATATCCTTTCCCAATGTATAGTTTTGATAGGGACTGCACTGAACCCACAGATGGCTTTGGGTACTATGGACATTTTAACAATATTAAGTCTTCCAATCTATGAACATGAATATCTTTCCACTTACTTGTGTCTTTGATTTCTTTCAAAAGTCTTGTAATTTTCAGAGTACAGATATTTCACATTCTTGGTTAAATTTATTATTTAGATATCTTATTTTTTGAAGATATTGTAAATGGTATTGTTCTTTTTCAGATAGTTTGTTAGTGTACAGAAAAGCAACTATTTCTGTATTCTGTGGCAATTTTACTGAAGTCATTTATTAATTTTTTGGTGGAGTCTTTAGACTTTTCTCTATATAAGATTATATCATCTGCAAACAATTTTTATTATATTTAATATATATTTTTTATCTACCCTCCAGTAGTGAATCTCCCCATTAATAAAGGTATTATAGAAGCATGAGAAATATATGTACAATCCAGATGTTGGCTATCTTTGAACTCATAAGGATTGGTACATTTTGAACCATAACCAACCACAGTATAAATTCAGTTCTTTTATTAGAAGAATTTCCACTGTGCCTGTCTGTTCTTGCAGACATTTTCAGTCATCAGATCCTTTTCCTCTTATAATCTTTGCCCAGAGCTCATTCAGTCCAGTTCTTCCTTGCCCCTTCCCCTTTATAACTCAGAATAGCCTTTGTCTTCTAATTCACCCCAACTCTTCTCTACCCCACCCATGTGTTGCAAGAAACTTGGGCTTGGGTTATGCTTCTATGGTGCCAAAGCATTAACCGACAAAGCCAATCTCTTCCTGAAGAGCAGTGGTTCTCAACTAGGGTGATTTGCCCCTCCCCGCAGGAGACATTTGGCAATACCTGGAGACATTTTTGGTTGCTGAATTTTCAGGGGGGCTGCTAGTACCTAGTGGTTAGAGACTGGGGTTGCTGCTACACCTCCCACAATGTACAAGACAATTCCCCTAATAAAGAATTATCTAGCCTGGTTTATTAATTGTACTTCTGTTTAGGAACTCTGCTGCAAAGAAATTCTTGTATTAGCTGCAGTAATCAACAGTATTTTCTACTCTGCTACTATCAATGTTTTACTAGTTCTGTGCATTAAGAGTTATATGTATGTGTGTGTGTGCATATATATATATATATATTTATGCCCACATATACTCCCATCAATAAACAGTTGTTAAATACCAGATATTCCTAAATTGCTCATGGCTGAATGAGAAAAATAAATATAATACTTCATGAAGGGTGCTATGATGACATAAAGAAGAGCTATCTAACCTATCCAAGGATGATCTGCAAAGATGTTTTGAAGGATACTGAGAAGCAAGAGACCTGAACTGAGCCTAGAAGAATAAGTAGGAGAAAGCCAGGCAAGGAGAGAGGGAAGCACATTTCTCACAAAGGGAGAAATATGGGTAAGGCATGTGGTTAGAGGTGTGGGCAGGAGCAAATCCTGGAAACCATTAAATGACACTTAAAAACAACTAACAGGTGTCTGGGTGGCATAGTTAGTTGAGCGTCAAACTCTTGGTTTCAGTTCAGGTTGTGATCTTAGGGACGTGAAACTGAGTCCCATGTTGGGCTCCTTGCTCAGTGTGGAGTCTGCTTAAGACTCTTTCTCCTTCTTTTCTGGCCCTCCTCCCTCAAAATAAATAAATCTTAAAAAAAAAAAAAAAGGCAATTGGGAGTCACTGAGGGGTAATGGAAGGTGGGATATTTTGGCTTCATGATAAGATTTACATTTTAGAAAGGTCATATGATTTCTGAAATCTAGCTGAGAGCAAATGAAGGCCTGACCTAAGATAATAGAAATGGAGATGAAGAGGGCCAACTGGAGATTTACTAAAGAAATAGATGGACAGGACTGGGAATGGGGTAGACACGAGTGAAAGACAAGACCAAATTTTAGTCACAGTACCACTTGCCAAGTCAGGGAGGACTGGAGGAGGTTGAAGTTTGTGGGATGAGATAGCCAAAAAAGATATTTGCCCATATCTTTGTGTCATACATATTTTCTCATTTATGAAAGTAATATATCTTTTGTAAAAAACTTGTAAAAAAAAGAAGCACAATATCTCCATTTGGAAATAGTTGGCATTAAAATTTGGGAAATTTTTTCTAGTTTGTTTTATGTGGCAAAATACTTTTTTTTTTTTTTTTAGATTTTATTTATTCATTTGACAGACAGATCACAAGTAGGCAGAGAAGCAGGCAGAGAGAGAGGAGGAAGCAGGCTCCCTGCTGAGCAGACAGCCTGATGCAGGGCTTGATCCCAGGACCCTGAGATCATGACCTGAGCTGAAGGCAGAGCAGAGGCTTTAACCCACTAAGCCACCCAGGCACCCCCAAAATACACATTTTAAAAATGCAATCACATATTAGGGTGCTTTATACATTGCTTTTTGTCCATTCCAGTATATATTTTTAAACATCTCCCTAGGTCTTGAGTTGCCCTTTACTTTTTTAATGACTGAGTGATAACCACTCTATGGAAGAAATGTAATTTACTCCACTGTACCTGTTGTCACTTTAGATTGCTTTGGGATTTTCGTTTTTTTAAAGATTGTATTTATTTATCTGAGAAAGAGAGAGAGAGAGAAACAGGCTCCCCGCTGAGGAGGAAGCCCAATTCAGGGCTCGATCCAAGGACCCCAGGATCATGACCTGAGCTGAAGGCAGATGCTTAATGGACTTTGACACACAGAGATCACAAGTAGGCAGAGAGACAGGCAGACAGAGAGGGGTAAGCAGGCTCCCTGAGCAGAGAGCCCGATGCGGGACTTGATCCCAGGACCCTGAGATCATGACCTGAGCTGAAGGCAGAGGCTTAACTCACTGAACCGCCCAGGAGCCCCTGGGATTTTCATTTTTAACAATGCTTCATGTCATCACAAGTTTAGTCCTCCAGAAGCTGAAAGAAATGGAGTTTGAAGAGCAAGATACTTATTAAGGATTGACCCCTGTGAAACAAAGAGGGAAGACCTGGAAAGAGCAAGGGAGAGGGGTGCGTGGGTGGCTCAGCCATTGGGCTTCTGCCTTCGGCTCCGGTCGTAATCCCAGGGTGCTGAGATGGAGTCCCACATCGGGCTCCCTGCTCATAGGGAAGCCTGCTTCTCCCTCTCCCACTCCCCCTCCCCCTCCTTGTGTTCCCTTTCTCGCGATCTCCCTCTGTCAAGTAAATAAATAAAATTAAAAAAAAAAAAAAAGAGCAAGGGAGAAGTTGAACTGTGACCCAGGCTTCATGTTTATGGAAAGGACCCATCAAACGTACTCTGCTTTGGATAGAAATGACTGGACTTTTCTAACGTACAGTCACTCAGTCACCAGATGAGAGCAGCTCTGGGAGGACCTTGAGCTCAGAGGAGGCTGCACTCAGCAGCTCAGGCAGACCTCAAAAGAGCTGGCAGCTGGCGGCTGTCTGCTGACCACACTCCTCCAAAGGAGGGTTTGGCTAGCGTATCTGTGTCCACCACAGCGGCTCATTTCGCGCACAGATCTTTCTTCATATTCTTAGGATGAATGCCCAGAAGTGGAATTGCTGCAACAGAGTATGAGTAGTTAAAATTTTTAAAATATTTGTCAAATTACTGTCAAGAAAGATTGTACCACTTTCTCCCACCAACAGTTCATCACTAATGTATAAACACATGACAATTGTACTGTTTTCAAATATTGGAAGGTACTTCAAATTTTTTTGGAAAATGAACAATATTCTTGATGATTTATTGTTGTGAATTTAACTTTAAACTCCTGCGGTAGGTTACCTTTCCCTACAGAGCTGCATAAATCTTTCCAGAAGGATAAAACACTCAAATGACTGATAGTAGAAGCAAAGATTTGGATTTGGGCTTCTGAGATGCAAATTGCATCATTAAAGAGGCCGAAATGGCTGATGCCTGAGCCAGCTTGAAACAGAGTTCACAATCCCCTACAGCTCTTTCCATGTGAGAATTTGAGCAAATAAATGAAACTCCCATTTACAAGGAAAAACTCATATTTGACACACTGCTGTTAGAGAGAGACTAATGAGAAATAACCATCATTCATTAAGTGCCTACTCTCTGTCAAGCGATGCCCTAGGCTTCCACATATACCATCCTACTTAATTCTCACGACTTCCCTCTGAAGTAGTTATTATCATCACATTTTTCAGATGAGGTAATTTAAGGTCAGTGTGTCTGGTCACTTGGTAACCTTAGTCATTCAGATTTCCATCTCTGTGCTTGTTACCATCCTGGGCTGTTACACCCTAAGCTTTTAGCCCAGTTACATAGCAGCCGGCTTTAAACAGTATAGTAAATCCTGGGCTGTTACCCACTAAGCTTTTAGCCCAGTTACATAGCAGCTGGCTTTAAACAGTATAGTATATGTACATAGTAACTGTAATAACAGTAACCCTCATGAAGCTTGTCTGTCCTTCTCCTGGACTAGAAGTATATGGGAGTCAGTGTCTAATAAGACAATGCTAGTCTAAAAAAAAGCAGGAAATCAGGAAACAAAACAAATAAGAAAAAAAATAAGAGAGAGGCAAATCAAGAAACAGACTCTAAGCTATAGTTCTCTACTTGGTTATGAGAGAGGTGGGGAGAGAATGGGTGAAATAGGTGATGGGAATTAAGGAAAGAGCAGTTGTCCTGATGAGCAAAGTGTGATGTATAGAAATGTCGAATTCACTATACCGTACACCTGAAACTAATATAACACTGTATGTTAACTCTACTGATATTAAAATAAAAACTTAAAAAATATATTTTTTAAAGATTTTACTTATTTGTTTGACAGAGAGAGATCACAAGCAGGCAGAGAGGCAGGCGGAGAGAGAGGAGGAAGCAGGCTCCCTGCCAAGCAGAGAGCCGGATGTGGGACTTGATCCCAGGACCCTGAGATCATGACCTAAGCAGAAGGCAGAGGCTTAACCCACTGAGCCACCCAGGCACCCCCCAAAATATTTTAGTAATAAAATATAAAATTCGATTAAAAAGGAGTGTGTGGGGGTTGGGGTTGGGGAACGGTTGAAGGAGGCTATTCGAGGCTAAAAAAAGACCTAACCAAATGCAATTGTGTGGTCATTGTTTGGATTCTGGTCCGAGTAAGACAGCTGTAAAAGACATTTTGGTATCAGTTGAGGAATTTGAGTCTGGATGGGATATAAACTGATACTAGATAATTCCTTAGCTTCAGTTACCTTTAGTTAGGTGTGAAAATGGAAATATTATGTAGAAAAGTGTCCCTTAAAAACCGAGATGTGTATTGTAATATTGAGGGGGAAATGTAATATCTATCTTTAAGGAGGAAATGAAGGTGATGAAGTAAATAGGGCAAACGATTGTTAAGTACAGACGTTAGGTTTTAGCTATTTTTATACTAATCTCCTGCTCTATGCTTGTTTACTCCTTATAATGAAAAACGACGTCGATCAACCGGAAAAAAGAAAATAAGGGTTTCTTTCCTTTAGGAGAGTAAGAACCGATCTTTACCTTCCTCCAAAGGTGACGCCATCAACATGTGGCCTGAATAGGGCTTCAGGAGCATCACGCGAGGTCCAAAGGAGACCGGACCAACGAACACGTTCCTTTCCAAAGATTTAATTTTTGAGTGAAAAGAACTCACATAAGCCAAACCAGGAGCCCCGACCCTCCAGCCCCCTGCGCACCTACCCAGGACCGCTGCGGACACTGAATAACCTGTCACCTTACTGTCCGAAGCTCAGGGTGAGGGCTAGAGAAATGCCAGGCTCCCCCCGTTCCCACTCTTCGCCGAGAGACCGGGCTGGAGTGGCAGGTACGTTCCAGCTCACCCACCTGGAGGCGGGGTGGAGAGGGGCCGGCCTAGAGTGGGGGGAAATGGGCGGCACACGCTCAGGCCACTTCCCTCACCTGCCGCCAGGAGGGCTCGGGAGGCTGCGGGGGGCGGAGAGCTTGGGGCCGGGAAGGCCACGCACCTGGCGGCGGGGCCGCGCGCAGCGGGACAGCGGGCTCCGCGGAGCCGCGCGCGCCGGGCTCAGGCAGCAGGTGAGGGCGGCGGGCCGGGCGGCTGCGCGTCACGGCGGGCCGCGCTCCTCCAAGGGGGAAGTTTCTTGGCCCGGAAAGGTGCAATTGTGTGCAGCTATTCCTGGTATGTCAGGCGGGTCCGGCGGCCGCAAGCCGAGGGGGCGCCTCTTGCCCGGATCCCCGGGAGAGGGAAGGCGGCCAGGAGGGCAGAGACGGGAAGGATGCGGGCGCGGGGGCGCAGTCCCTCCGGGCGGAGCCGCGGTCTGGGCGGGCAGCGCGGGAGCGTGGCCTTGGTCGCGGTCTCCTGGCGGTCGGTGGCATCTCCTGGCCCAGACAGTCTGCCCACAAAGGCGACTGCGGCCGGGAGACCCCGGGAGCCGCAGGGGGGCGGACGGAAGCGGCGACTCTGCGGCCCGGGGTGGGCGGCGGCGGGGTGGGCTGGGGCGGGGCCATTCCAGGGAGGGCGGCGGCCGCTGCGCTGCGACTTTTGAAGTCCTCACAGTGGCGGGGCGGGTGCGACGTACCGCCTCTCGTCTCCGGTCCACCTCCCGCGCCCTGCCCGGCCGCCCGGGGCCCCGGGGTCGTTTTCGGGAGTTGAGAGGAAGCCACGTCTTCAGGTACTTGTGGGTTCGAAACTTTCCAAACTGCAGAGCGCAACAAAAGGAAAGAGAGCCCGGGCGGCAGGGCCAGATGCGCACCGCCCCCCCCTCCCCCGCCGCCCCTCCGCGCACTCATCGTGTCTTTCTCTCTCTCCCTCTTACCCTAGTCCTGGAAAGGATGGAGGAGGCCGGGGCCGACTGCGCCGTAGCTTTCGCCGAGGCCCAGAGATGGGTGGAGGTGAGTGCCTTTACTTTTTTTCCGCACGAGTTTGCGGCCTCGAGGCCGCTCCCGCCGCTGGGCGCTTCGCCTCCTCCCGGGACCCGCGCCGGCGCGTGGCAGCCGGTTGCTTTGCAGTTTGGGGGACTTTGCAAGTCCTGCTTCTCCTATCTTTTAATGTCCAGCTAAGCCGAGTGCTGCCCTCCCTACGACGGGCTCGCTGGCTTCCCCAGAGCTCCTCTGCCAGGGCAGAGGCCGGCGCTCGCCCACTTGGGTTTGGGGACCACACGTCCTCCTGCGCCAGACCACGTCAGCACCGGGTCCGAGGCCGCCCAGTGCCTCTCGAGCTGGTGCTCGGGGGGTGGTTCCAGTGGGAACGCCCGACTCTTACCTGCACGGGCAGTGGATTAGGCGTGCGGTGAGTGGGAGGGCAGGTGGAGGTTAGGCACTTGAGGAGCACCTGGAGAGATGTTTTCTCCCGCGCAGCCTTCGGAGCGGGGGGCGGGGGTGGTTAGGGGAGGGATGCGAGTCAGGGTTTTTACTTATTCAGAGTCGGCACTGAGGAGACTAAGATCTCCTGGGATCACTCACTGAAGGGTTGTTACTTTCCCAGCTGTGCCTTAGAGAGGCGATCTTCCATTTCCACCGAAATGGAAGATGGTCTCTTGGCCGTTTCTTCCTCTACGCTGTAAGGTTACATTTATCTCTAAAAAGTTAACACCAGGACTTCTATCCGTTATTCTACTGGATGGAAAAGATGACTTTTTAAATGATGCTAGGGGAGTTCTTCAGAGCAGATGTGAATCAGGAACGACGACGGCTTGTTAGAAAATTGTTGCCTCCACCAGCCTGGCAGTTACTTAGGGGTTATCGATGCCGCGTGCTGGCTTGTTCAGCGCACTTAAAAATGCAAATTAGGTTTAAAGATTATTCCATCGGAAAAACAATATATTTAAGAATCCCAAAGCACCCAGTGTTTAAACATAATTCATTTGTCCTTAAATGTATATATGTGGGGGAAAGGAGAATAAACGTTCAGTGTTACATTTCTGACAGTGAATAAAGGAATGTGAAATGTGAGTAGCGTTACCCACTCGACAGTGGTGGGGGGAGTCAAGATGTTCGCTATTGGTGACCTTTCTGGACTGAACTTTGAACTAGTCTGAAGGTGATTTAGAAAGGTATGGGGGGTGGGGGGAGAGATGTGAGGGGAAGGCATGGGGACGCCAGAGAAGAATAAACACTGTATTTTCAATTGAAATGAGAGTGGAAAAATTCCAGCAATGCAGTTAAGAGAAATGACTTCCCTCATTCATAAACTTTGAAAAGCCAAGGCGTCCAAAGGTAATTTTCCATTTGTAGTATTTGTTCTGCATAATTTTAGAAAAGAGATTAAACTTGTCTTTTGCTTTTGAGTGTTGGGGATAGAGAGAGAGAGAGAAGGAAAGAAATATGAGGACATTTTTGGGTCACACATGGCTCCTTTGTGGAGTTTCTATCTGCATGCTGTGTATTTGCTTCAGGAAATCTATAAATATGGATGATTTCACACTTTTCTTTTTTAGTATACAGATTTTTGAAATCTAAAAATTCCTTGTTTGTTGTAGCTTGCTCGTGATTGTGTGGACTTTCTGGGAGAAGTTTGCATCTAATAAACTCTAGGGAAGTGTGTTGCAATAAAAGATATCATAATGCATGTACACGTGCTCATCTTCCCACTCTCATCCATCCCATCTAAACATGTTTTGTTCCTCTTTCGCAGATAGACAAGTTTTCTAAAGACTTTGCCATATCATTATAGTATAGTTAATGAGTTTAAAATTCAAATCATTTTTTCCCTACTGCCACTGGGACCAAGGCAGTGAGTTCACTGAGGATATGTAAATAATTTACATATTTATGTACACTTTCCACATGCTCTGGACATTCAAAGTGACAGCAGTGTTAGGTTTTTTTTTTATCTCTCCAGTAGTGTCCAGATTTATTTGTCTCCTTTGCCTTTACAACTAAAGCACATATTTTAAAATATTGTTCTTGCCAAAAGTAGCAGAATGGATGACTCCCTTGTTGCCACAATTGCCTCTTAACTCTGAGAACGCCTAATTTAAAGATAAAATATTGATTCTGAAGTGTATTTTATAACATATTTTGGAAAGTGGGGAAGATTACGGTATAAGTCTTTCTTCTACTTGCTAATATTCTTGCTCCATTTTCCCTATCGTAGTTTTCTCTACATATATTGAGGCATAAACAGGTCATTCATATATATAAACATACATAACATACTATACTTTGCTGTTTTTATTCTTAGCTGCAGCTCTGACTATCCCGAGGTCAATAAACGCCAATAACCTTGTAAAATTTTGAATGATGGCCAGTGTCCTTGTTAGTATGTCATTTCCATTCTCTCTGATTTTAAATAGCTAATGTATTATTCCCACAACCAAAGTTAAAGTTTTATTTATTTTATTTCGGGAAGAGAAGGAGAAAGGACGAGGCAAGGGCTAGTGGTTGTTGTTCTACCAGTTAAAATTTTATGACTATTTTAAATTTTGCATAAATGGTTAGTAGTGTATGTATACTTCACGGTAGTTTAATATTTCAGTTTAAAGCAAATGTAGGAATGTCACCCTTTAATGTAATTCAATAAAATGCTATTGGATTATTATCTGGTTGGAAATCCTGTTTGGAACATTAATAATGTAGCAGAGCTGGTTTATGATTAAACACTGTTTTAAAACCAAATAATGTAATAGTTTAAAGGGAGAGCTGGAGAGGAAGCCTGATTCCAGCAAGGTCACGGAGCAGGTGATGAAGCAGAAATTGCCAGCAGGACCCTCTAATTTTAGAATTTCTGCAGCACCTTCTAATTTTCTACACCTAACAGTTGCCTCTGTCTCTGTTTTGGGGCACTAAAAAACCTTTGTAGTGACCAGACAAAATACCAATGAGATGGAAAACTGGATCTATCACTCATTGCACTGGCTGGTCACCAGTTTCCAATCTGTGGGTTAATGTTGCTGTCTGGATTGAAGTTTAAATATAGTAGTAAATACAGTGTGGTTGGAGCAGAACAGGCTAACTTCATTCCCCACCCGCTTGCTCACCTGCGCTTCCTGTTATCTCTGAGTTTGATTCTTTCCGTATCACTGTCATCCTGGGGAAAGACCTAAGGATGCCAGGTTGAGCTCATTGCCAAAACTGGCACCCGAATATAACTCCTTACTCAGTTACTTCCAATTAATCTGTTTCTCCACCCATCCCTCAATCTTTCTAAGTGGTTTCCCTCTTTCTCTGTAAACGACACCCTTTCTGCTAGGGGTTTCCAACCTGTGTTCTGGTTTGAAAGGGTTTGCCTGGGGAATAGGAGTCCTCAGTGCCCACAAGCATTATCTGTGGACTAAATGAGGGTTTTATGGACTTGTGCTGCTGCTTTTCAAATGTATGTAGAATGATGAAACATTGAATACATAAAAGCATTTTTGGTAGTAACGTATAATTTCAATGAACAGATATTAAACTGGGAAATACTATGATGGTAAAAATTTATTTAAAAAATTTAAATGTTAGGAAGCAATTCTTATACTAGCTGTTGTAGCTGAAATTATTTTTGCAAAATAAAATCCTGATTTTGTTAGTTCCTTCTTTTCTGAGAGTCATGAAAAGATTTTAAAGTCCACATTCTTTATTGACGTTGTACTGTGAAGCATACCATAGTGTCGACGGTTTTTTACAATCTCATCTCTGCCTATCTATCTATTTTTATTTTTTTAATCTGTTCTCTGTAACTATTTGCCTAGCTGCCAGATAGCATAGAGATTAAGAGCACTGTTTTGTACATCACATATCCAGTACTTCTTTGTCTTATAATTGACAGTTTGTACCTTTTGACTACTTCATCCAATTCATGATGCCTATAGTTAATGCTGCCGTATGGTATATTTGAAAACTGCTAAGAGAGCACATCCTGAAATTTCTCATCGCGAGGAAAAAAAAATGCTTTTTGTAACTATACGAGGAGATGGATGTTCACTTTTTGTGGCAAGCATTTTGCAGTGTATGTGACGTCATTGTGTGATTGTGTGGTATACTTTAAACTATTCTACGGAACTAGGTGTCAATTTCATCTCATTGAAATTGGGGTGAAAAAAAAAAAAAGGAAAAAAGCACTCACAGGTTTGGGAACAAACGATGCTTCAAGGCCCCGGCTTCGTTTTCTTCCTTGAACCTTGCTTGCATGCTGGTTGTGCCTGTTCAGTGACCTATGGACTGTAAAGCAATTAATGCTTCCTAATCCTTGCTTGTGTTTTCCCACCGCCCGGAAGCTGTTTTCTCACCTCCAGGCTACTGTGCACGGAATTCAGGTTATTCCTTGTTTAGAAAGGAAGGAGGGGCCAGTTAGTGTCTTCCCTGTTTACCTAACACACATGACTTCCCTTCAGTCCTCCCCGCTTGGACTAAAATCCACCTTTCTGTGGGGCCTTTTCTGAACCAACACACCTCCCCTCCACCCGTTGCTTCCTCTCCTCTCTTGCTCGTCTGGAGCTCTCTTTTTCTGCTCTGTGGTATAATTCTATCCATTTTTCTATATTAGAGTATGAGCTAACCGAGGGCAGGGACAGGATCTTTATTTCAAGGATTTGGCATGGTACCTGGTAAATGCTTATTGAATAAGAGTATAATCTGAAGGCTACAGCTTTAACAAAATTTAAAAATAGGGTTTTAAGGACCACAGCTTATTTCTTCTCCCAGGGGACACTTGCTTCAGTGTCTAAAGCTGAGTTCATTGCTTGGGGGTGCTTTTGTCTGCAAGATATGCCTTCCTCTGGGTGTCGACGTGTACTTGCCTCTTTACCTAGCATTTGCTCTTCTGCTCCAGCCCTTCTCCGGAGCCCTGTCATTCTCTTCCTGCCTTCTGATTAGGGCTTGCCCTCATGGGGACTTGCATTCAGTCATTTTGTTATTCAGAAAATGCCTACTGTGTGCTTACTCTGTTCCAGCCACTTGCCAGGCTTATTGATCCAAATGCCACATTCTCAGCAGCTTTGCTGGACCTCCTCCAGACAGAGGCATGCCCCACAAGGAGCAGACACGCAAACACACTCAGCAGCTCTGTCCAATGATTGTCCTCAGGGAAATTTGCACAGGGCGGAGTGACAGCATTTAGGAGGCAGCCCCAGTCTGCTGGGGGAGTCCGCTGAGCTCACGGTGAGGCAGCATTACCATCAGGCTGCAGTGGGGCTAACACATTTGCCCACTTTGTGTTTATAACTTGTTGTAAGAGCTTGAAGTTGTATACAGCACAACTCTTAGGAGTTGCTGGGAGTAGTTTATTTTTACTCGGGTAATGTTTACAGGCAGAGAAATGCACAGATTTGAAGTGTACGATTGTAGGAATTCTGTCAAATGTTTATACCCATGTAACCAGCAACTGAATCAACATGTAGAACATTTTTATCACTCAGCAAACATCCCTTCCAGAAGGTCACATGAGACTCTACCTCTCGTAGGCAACCACCCTTTTGCTTTCCAGCATCTTAGATTTCTTAGTGTAGTTTTGAACAGCCAAGAAGTATCTTGACTGTCAGTTCATTCCTTTTTACTTTATGTAGCATTTTACTATTACTTGAACACAATGTCTTTATTTGGAAAACAGGACAGGAAGCCTGGCAAGAGATGATTGTGCTCACAAAGTCCTCTTGAGAAGGAACTGATTCACACAAATAGGAACCAGGGCGGGAATGCCATTAGAATAGCCTGACTCCAGGAGGCATAAGCACACAGGTCAAGATACTTCCTGGGCAGCTGGGAGGATTCCAGGACAGTGCTCTTCTGGATCTTTCCAACGTACTCAGGCACTGAAAGCTAGAAATGGGCCTCTTCTTAAAATGGGGGGAAATACAAAACCTGTGCCTTCAATAAAAGTGTCCTTGAACCAGTTAGAGAAGTCGACTCACTGGGTCAAAGGGATCAGATGGTTTATTTGGTCCTTGACCTATTATCAAGTTACTCTCTGAAAGCGTTGTACTGGTTTGCAACCCTCACGTAGAGGTTGAGGGCAGCCTCTCCATGTTCTGGCCAGAATTGGAAATTGTCATTTGTGTTTTTTCTCTAAGTAAACAGGTGAACGATGCATGTTGTTCTCCCTCTTCCCAGATCTCTAGTGATGTTAAACATTTATCTAACAGATGACTCAGTGGGCTTCTTCCCAGGGAGAAAGGATGAAGCTGAAACAAGGAGGTTCTGTCTCCTCTCTATGAGGTCACGAAAATGCTCAGAGGGCCCCTGGCCTGGTAAAGTGCATCCCCAAGGTCATGGGCATGGTAGGACCATTAAGGAAGTGTCTCCTGAGTTGTCTTGTTTTTCTTCCGGGTTGTTTGGAGATAGACACTCTCAACAGAATTATGAGATGAGGAGTAGAACAACTGGCCATTTTGAGGATGTTTCTTCACCCATTTATAAAGCACAGAAGTGATTAAAGCTTCTCTTCGCTCTAGGAAAAGCATGCTGAGTGTGTGGCGGGGAGAATGTTCCTTCATTCAATTTG
Source organism: Martes martes (assembly GCF_963455335.1). Classification (NCBI taxonomy): domain Eukaryota; kingdom Metazoa; phylum Chordata; class Mammalia; order Carnivora; family Mustelidae; genus Martes; species Martes martes. The sequence goes on along the minus strand of NC_137890.1, from coordinate 31,403,921 downwards.
TTTGGTTCGTGGCCTTCTAGGCAGTGCTTTAGCATACTTGCCGTCTGGATGCCGACAGTGCTTTGGCTAGGAAGGGACTCCTGTTAAGACTAACTTTCTCCTCTGACATCCTCCTTTGTTTTTAAACTGCTTGTCAACATAATAGCATTTGAGCCAAAGACAAGTACTAGTTTCGAGAATGTTAGTTAAGAAAAACAAAGCATCAGGGGTGCCTGGGTGGCTCAGTTGGTTAGGTGTCTGCCTTCTGCTCAGGTCATGATCTCAGGGTCCTGAGGTGGAGTCCCCCATCGGGCTTCTCTCTCTGCCTCTGCCTCTCCCCCCTGCTCATTCTCTCTCTCTCAGATAATAAATAAAATCTTAAAAAAAGAAAAAACACCATTAATATATTTGTCCAACCCTCTTAGTTTAGAGAAAGTAGATGTTGTAGGAAAACCATTTCATCCCTTAGCATCTGCAGACTGAGGTGCTTCTGTTGTTTTGTATCCTCTAGTTCCTGGCAGAAAGTTCTCAAATGCTTGTTGAAGTGGTGAATGTTTTGTATCCTGTCAAGAGATTGGCTTCTTTAATTAATGCTTGCCCATCTCCGTAAGCCTGTTAGCTGTCAAAAGTGTATTAGAGCCTGAGGAAATGATAAATATGTGTACTTGTGCTTACTCTTCAGTTTCTGAAGATAATTACTGGGTGTGCTTTTTTGAAAAGCACTTTTGATGTACTCAAAGCTCTTAATAAGGACAAGAGCTGTCATCTGTGCACAACTTCGCAAACCCAGGTTTAACATGTTCAGTCTGCCACTTTGCTCTAAGTAGGTAGGCATTAGCACATTCTGCAGGTGACTCGCAACACAGAAACCGTCCCATAAACAGCCTTTCCAAAAACTGCAAAATCTGCCCTGACAGGGTGCTCGAGGACTGGTTCTCATTTCTGTGTATATGATGATAAGTGTGGTGTTTGAGTGCATCGAGACGATGGTGCACAGCACTAGACATTATGTCTGTCCTTTGGTACAGTGGGCATTGTCATAGGAGAGAGAGAAATTCTATGTGGGTTCAAAGGGCAACACTAGTAATAACTGATCAGGCACAATGAGACTTTGGCATCAAGTATTTTGTTTTAATCTATTTTTATTATTTCTTTATGTATTTTTTTATTATTATGTTCAGTTAGCCACTGTATGGTACATCATTAGCTCTTGCTGTAGTGTTCAACCATCATTAGTTGCATATAACACCCAGTGCTCATCCCAACACGTGCACTCCTCAATACCCATCACCCGGTTACCCCTGCCCCCACCTTCCTCTGCTCTGAAACCCTCGGTTTGTTTCCCAGAGTCCATAGTCTCTCATGGTTCATCTCCCTCTTGGATTTCTCCCCCTTCAGTTTTCCCTCCCTTCCCCTATGGTCCTCCGTGCTATTCCTTATGTTCCACATATGAGTGAAACTATGAAAATTGTCTTTCTCTGCTCGCATCAAGTTTTTTAAGGTGTTGCTATAAACAAAGTTCTGTCCTATGCCAGAATAGGTTGACACGGAGAGTGAGTTACCTGCTATGAAGGTTCTGCAAGAGAAGGTGAGTAACTGACAATTAGGGGGCTAGTACTTTGTTCTACAAGTGCAAGATATGCGGCAAGGGTATTGCCCTTATAATGAAGGACTGTTTTTACCCAAGGGTGTTTTCTTTGAGGGAAAAGAGCGGTGAGAGGTCAAATCATTTGCTCAGGGAAACTCTGAAACTAGTAAGTGGTAGTGGGGCTTTGAACCTAGGTAATTGGACTCCACAGCCTACCCTCTTAATCACTACACTCTACTGCCTCAGAGCGACACTGGTCAGTAAATCGTGGTAAAGGATTTGTAAATCAGAAGAGAAGGAATGGGCTCTCAGTCCTCAGTCCATCTGAAGCTGTAAGATTTGCTATTTTCTGCTTATGACAAGTCCTGCACACTAGAACAGCTTCTATCTTGTGATGTCAGTGCCTGGAAAGCACTTGATAACTGAAAACATTCTATAAACTGTAGTATTGCTGATAGACATTCTTAACCAATTGCAGACTTTAGATTTCTATGTTCTGCTATATCCAAGTGAATATACTGATGCTCAGCAAACCATTTAAAGTGTTATAAAAGGGAAGCATCTTTATATGATGACACTGAGATGTACTCTGAGCTAGAAGAGGAGATAAATTATATCCAATTATTTTCTTCTGTATGACTAGTTACAGAAGTATCAATTTCTTACTGACCTACATTTCAGTAGCCCAGGACATACCAGAACTTGTACAGACTGTTATTGTGCAGTGCTTTGGAATACATGTGGTGTTTTCAATGAGGACACATTCTAGTTAGTGTTTCATATGTGTAAGTACGGCTGAAGCCAAGACCACGATCAAAGATTTCCTCTTCTTGCCTAGGTTGAAATTTGATCTAGATGTCTGGGCTGGGAAGGAAGTATCTTCTTTTGTTACACCACCATTTCATAATATTCAAGAAAGGGCACTCATTGCCAAACTTATTATAAACTTGGATTCTGGAATTCTATCTCATTAAAGTTTAAAGTCTTTCATTCTATCTGAGGAAGAAAATAAGCAAACGTCTTGCCTTTATTTCTTGAGTAGTATGTAATCAATTTGGAACTTACCATATTGTCCAAAGAAAATATTGTCAGTCCATCAAAAGCATCAGACACAGTAATACCTTCCTTCTTGAAATACTTCCTTCAACCATCCTTTGGACTTTTCTCCAATTTTACTTGATATTTCTGATTTTCCTTTGCTGAATGTTCCCAATTATTTGATCAGTAAATATTAGAGTATCCCTGGGTTCATCTTGCCCTGTCTTCCCTCATTTGTCTATAATCTCTCCCTAGTAGACATTATCAACTCCATAGTTTATATGCCGTCTGTATGCTGATAATTTCCTTATTTATATTCTTGGTCCTGCCGTCTGTATGCTGATAACTTCCTTATTTATATTCTTGGTCCTTTGGTTTTTAATCTCCCTTCCTTCCCTCCCTCCCTTCCCCTGAACCCTGTGTGTGTGTGTCCCCGTACACACATATATAGACACACACATACACTCAATTTCCAACTGTAGGTCAAATAGACACATTCCACTTAGTTCGAAACAAAACTCTGCATTCCTCCCCCTCCCTATCACCTACCTACTCATCCCTCCAGTGTTTCCCATCTTTGTAAATGGCACCACTTTTAACCCACTTGCTCGGGTCTCCACCTTAGAAGTCATTATTGACTCTTGTTTTTATCACACTCCACATCTAGTCTGTCAAGAAATTCAGTTGGCCATATCTTCAGATTTATCTGGAATCTGACTACTTCTTGCCATTTCCACCAAACTTCCTGGTTCCAATGTAACAGCCAGATTCCCCTTTAAAAGTGTAAACCAGAAGAAGACATATGAATGGCCAACTGACTCATGAAAAGATGCTCAAAATCAGTAGTCATTAGGGACATGCAAATCAAAACCACAATGAGATATCACCTTATACAAGTCAAAATGGCTAGAATCAAAAAGACAAGAAATAATGTGTTGCTGAGGATGTGGAGGAAAAGGAACATTGCTGGGAATGCACTATTACTGGACACTGTGAAAAACAATAGGGAGGCTACTCAAAAAATTAAAAATAGAATTACCCTATGATCCAGTAATTCCACTACTATTTACCCAGAGAAAAACACTAATTTGAAAAGATGTATGCACCTCTGCATATATTATAGCATTATTTACAGTACCCAAACCATGGAGGCAGCCCAAGTGTCCATCAGTAGATGAATGGATAAAGAAGATGTGGCATATAGACAATGGAATATTATACAGCCATAAAAAGAACGAGATCTTGTCATTTGCAACAACATGGATGAGCCTAGAAGGTATAATGCTAAGTGAAATAAACCAGATAAAGACAAATACTATATTATTTCACTCATATGGAATTTAATTAAAAAATTAATAAACAACCTCCCCCAAAATTAATAAACAAAAAAAATTAATTAAAAAAATAAAAAACAAAAAAAATAGACAAAAACCCCTCGGAGAACACACAGGTGGTTGCCAGAGGGGAGGTGGGTAGCAGATGGGTGAAACAGGTGGAAGGGAGTCGAGAGTACACTTACTGTGATGAGTCCTGGGTAATGCATAGAGTTGTTGAAACATTACATTGTACCCCTGAAGCTAAACAACACTGTTAATTATAATTCAATGTAAAAAAAAGTAAATTAGAGATTGTATTTCAAACTCTGCTCCCCCCGCCCCACAATGACTATTCATTACATTTTGAGTAAAATCTGAGTTTTTAAGCTGTGGTCCCTAGAGTCATGCGTGGGCGATGCCCCCCTTGCTGTCTCATCGGCTCGCACTCTCTTACCATGCTCCAGTCATACTGGCTTCCTGTTGTTCCCTGGATGTGCAAAGATTTGTATTTTAGGGACCTGGTGTTGCTGTTCCTTCTGCATGAATATCTTTCACTTATTCAGATCTCAGTTCAAATGATACCCCCTCTTCCCTCCACCCTCCCTGTAAAATAACATTTCTGGTCACTCCATACTCTTATATTTCATAGCATGTAACAGTTTTATAGGATACAGGTTTTGGTTTGGCTCTTACTCTCACCATAATAGATAAGTGTCTTATGTGTAAGCGCTTACTTTGTTTTTAAGCCTCAAATAGTGCCAGGTAGTTAGTAGACACTCAATAAATATTTGTTGGACAAATGAATGGATGAATGAACAAATGTCTTTGAGTTCTTTATACCTGATACCTTGTTAACCCTGTGATTTGACTGCCTCTCTGGCTGTGCTTCCCTGGACAAGACAAGCTGGTTTTGTTATACCAGGTTTTTTACTTGTCTGCTTTTCTTCAACTTCAGTTCTGTATTGAGCAAGTTCAAAGGAAGTTTTTAGAAAAACAAGTTTGAAGCATGAGAAATTGACTTTGTTCAACCAATTGTAAAGATGCCTAAAGGTAAGCAAGTATCATGAGATAATAGACATCCCAGAACGTTTGAGGATGAGCTGCCTTAGCTGAATATCCTGCACGGGGGACCGTATTTCATCAGGCAACTTAGGAGTGTTAGTCATGAAAAAGGTCTCGCCGCTCACTGCTCAGTGTCCTCCAGCTTGAGTAGGGACCCTGGTACTAACTGGAGACAATGAAGCAGGATACAACTTTACCCTGTTTGGAAATAAATGAAAATAATTCAAAAAATTTGAGAACAGGAACATTTCTTTCTCTGCCCCACTCAAACATCAGAGGCCTCCCTCATAGTTGCAAAGTGCTGTACTCTTTCTTTTTTGTTGTTGGAATTATTCTGAAATAATATTCTGAAATAATAAAACTGAGAAGTGGAAACTTTCCAAAGAGCTTTTTTGAAGAAATGAGGGGAAAAGAGGAAGCTGAAACTCACTGTCTGTTTTTTTTTTTTTTTTTTTTTTTAAAGATTTTATTTATTTATTTGACGGAGATCACAAGTAGGCAGAGAGGCAGGCAGAGAGAGAGGAGGAAGCAGGCTCCCTGCTGAGCAGAGAGCCCGATGTGGGACTCGATCCCAGGACCCTGGGATCATGACCTGAGCCGAAAGCAGAGGCTTTAACCCACTGAGCCACCCAGGTTCCCCACTGTCTGTTTTGATGCAAACTGACTTTGTCTAAATGTACTTTTAAAAAAATCACTCCTCCAAAAAAAAGAAAAAATCCTCCAAGATGATGTCCTATGAATTAACTGATAGTATTCTTTTTATAAACATAATTTTTTTTAACAGATGAGAAAAGAGTGGCTCAGAGAAGTTACGTTTCTTTCCCATACAGCCAATATTGGTAGAACCAGTACTTGAAGTTCGATTTTTCTAACGGAAAAAGTCAAACTCACTTTGTTCACCTTTTCTGTTTCTCTCTTTCTGTTATGGTTGTGCCTGTGGTTTTTCCACATACACACCCTTTTGTGCTATAGCTGTTCCAGGTGTCTGCTCTGTCTCTCTGTTGGACTCTTTCTCTCCCTCGCTTTTTAATTTTAAGATCAGAGTTAAGTTAAAAAGCATAGGAAAGTTTGCAGATTTAATATAAAATGTGTAAGTTCACACAAAGATGTGCACAACTTCCTGCTATTGGAATGTGATGGGTTTAGAGTCAGGGTATGGAGAGCAGGGGATGGGGAGGGCACTTGCTACAGTGGTTCTTTCCAGGGCTTGTCCTGACAGAGAGGATACAGTCACAAGACACTGTGGGAACTAATGTGACCGTGTTAGACACCAAATCTGCAGGGACTTTGGGGATCGGAAAAGCACTTGGAAACTAATAGACAAGGTCCTTCCTCAGTTTGACCGAAAAGATGGTGGTGGAAATTAATGTGGAGGACAGTTGAGTTAGGTGGAGTAGTGCTGGCACAAGCATGGGTCCATTGGGTAGTCTTATGGATAAGACAATGAAGCTAGTAATCTACTTGTGGAATGTACTTATTAGAAGGTAGGGAGAGTTACAAGACTAAATTGTGGATACAGAATTAGAATTTTTCCTTGAAATGACATGTCAAGTGATGTTGGAACTCCAGGGACAGAATGGGTTAGTGGAGGGGAAAGACCACATCACACCGAGGATCCCAGACTGAGCCTTGGGGTAGGTCTTCTGTTAAGAAGACCAGAAGAGGAAAGGGAGGTCGGGTTCAAAAAGCGAGGCAGAAAACCCGGCATGTGTTAGAAGTCTTAAGGAAGCATTGGTTTCATGAAAGATGGAAAGGAAAGAGTACCAACTGTGTTGAGGATTAGAAGTGAACATGGGAAAGGAAAGTGGGAGCAAGGCCAGTGAATCTGACAGGACAGTAATTTCTCACTTGTTGAAAGTATAGCCGCAAAGTGGTAGTGTGGGAGCCAAATTAAGCTTCAGAAAATCCTAAAGGCTTAGCATAGTCTTAGCTTAGGGGCAAGTGGGCCATGAGAGAAGAGGTAGAAAGAGCTACCAAGAAACCAATATTCTTTCAAAAAGGCAATTTATTTGTGTTAGCAAAACCATCTCCTAACTCCAGTTTTTGTTACTGGATGTGTTAGTGATACAAACCCTTCGTGGTTAGGGGAGGTGTGCTCTAGGACAGCAGCTCTGCGGGAATCCTTGTGGTCTGCTGTTTAAAGTTCTCTTAGTATATTAAACATCATCTAAGAGTGTAATCTTCTGAATTTAATTTCCTTTAATCTTCTGGATTTAATTTCCTCTCTCCTAAACTGGGAAAATGCCTCTCCTAGCCTGAGGGTTTTTAGCTGACAATAATTTGATGAAGATATTTTGTTTTTAACATTCAGAAAAAGATATCTTAATAGTTTTGATTTAATGACTCTAAGAAAATTAAAGTCATGTTAAGGGCGCCTGGGTGGCTCAGTGGGTTAAGCCTCTGCCTTCGGTTCCGGTCATGATCTCAGGGTCCTGGGGTCGAGCCCCACATCAGACTCTCTGCTCAGCAGAGAGCCTGCTTCCTCCTCTCTCTCTCTCTGCCTGCCTCTCCTCCTACTTGTGATCTCTCTCTGTCAAATAAATAAATAAAATCTTTAAAAAAATAATAAAGTCATGTTAATATGAAAACAGTAATGAGAAAGGAAAACACTTTTCTCTCTTTTTTTTAAAGATTTCATTCATTTATTTATTTGACAGACAGAGTTCACAAGTAGGCGGAGAGGCAGGCAGAGAGATAGAGAGAGGAAGCAGGCTCCCCGCTCAGCAGAGAGCCCGATGCGGGGCTCGATCTCAGGACCCTGAGATCATGACCCAAGCCAAAGGCAGAGGCTTTAGCCCACTGAGCCACCCAGGTACCTCAACACTTCTAACTGTTAAATAGAGGTACAAAATAGTTACCATGAAAAAGTACATTTTCAAAATAATGTGTCTTTGTTTCTTTTTTGTGTTCCCGTACGGTGTAGTGGTGAGAGTGGCGAGGTTTGGGGTAACACTGGATAGGTGTAGCTAGCACAGGACAGATGCTGGAGAAAATGTGTCACTGTGGACAAAACCTAAGTTTCTCTAAGCCTACATTCCCATAACCATAAAATGAGGACTGTAGGGTGGTGATAGGTTTAGAAAAAAAGGAGGAGAAATATATGTAAGTTTTATTCTAACCTCTGATTTGTGAATATGGGTGTTTATTGAGTCCTTTTTATATTGTTCTTAAACTGTGATAAAAATCCCTTATGAGACCTTGAGGTTGGAATGAACAACCAATCCATTACCTTAAGAGTAATGAATTCTGTTTCTTTATGGTACTTCTGTCATTGTCTTCTCTCTAGGGATCCCCAGGTGCATTTTAACGCTTCTTTCCTATTGACTCTGTCAGTGGATTTATATAAATCTCAGGCTAGTCAACTTGCCTGAGACTTTTCAAGTTGAAGAATCCCACATGTATTGCATTTTTGAAAACCCTGCCATATGTTCTCGTACTCATTGCTCCTCTCCACTTAGCTTCTATTTGAAGTTCCAGATTAGAGAGTGGGGTGTATAGATGCCATGCATTAAGTTTCTTCTTCTCATAATTTTTTTTCAAGTTCCTTTATGTTTCTGTTATCTCAATTATTCTTTATCCTTTTACTTTTCATGTTTTGTGTGTCTTTGATTCATCTTATTTAGTTTTTCTGCTGTATTCAATTTGGAAGAAGCAACTGTGAGATCTTTCTGAGAAGGACATTTTGTGTTGTCTTATTAAAAATGAACCTAATGAGCTATTTTAGAAAGAGAAGCTTTTATGGTTTCCATGAATAAAGGAAATACATTCTCAGGTGTTTTATTCAAAGGATAAAGTTTATATGCCTGGTTTTAAGCCAGTTTGCAAGCATTTTTAGACTTGGAAAATATAAGTCCTAAATGGTTTAACTTGCCAAATAGCTGATACTTTTGAAATTTGGCCTAAGTTCTGGTAAAAAGAATGTGGTTGACAGCCACACTGCAATTTACAGTAATCCTTTTTGTGTAAGGAAATGAATCTACTTGGCTTAATAAATTCCAGATGAGTTTCTGGCTCCTTGATTATTACCAACTCATTTAAAATTCAGGTTTCATTATTCAGTTAACAGCAGCCCTCTCTGTGCTTGTAATGGCCAATGTGATGTTAAAATCCTTTGCAAAACTGAAATACTATGGGGGGGCAACATTGCTTTTTGGGGTGAGTCATTTTGGGGCACAAGCTTATGATGTAACCAGTGACTCAGTATTTGGCATGATCTGGGACTAAAAAGCATCAAGCATCTCTGCTAATGGCTAGCAAATCCAGTCCATAAGGAGATCAAGGTGAGGACCCATAAGGAAGTTCTGCTAGTTGCATGAAGGAGAACTTTTTTGGAAGCCCAGCTAAATATTTCTGCTGACTTTTCATTGGTCACCATTATCTGCAAGAGAGTGTGGAAAATATTTTTAGCTGGATACATCACTGCCTCTACCAATATGGGGTTTTTGTTACTAAGGGAGAACAGGCTGACAATGTTGGGTTGACAGTGAATTCTCTGCTGAATGTATTCGCTTTTCTACAGCACTTTGCTTTGTTATGATGGCAATCAAATGGCTTGCTTTTGGAAGATACCATATTAACAGTTTTTTTCCTCTTACTTCCTGCATTGTCTTGGTCTCTCCAAAGTTCCTTTTCTGTTTTTGTTTTTTTGGCTTTGGTCTCTTAAGCTGTAATTTTCTTTTAAGCTTCTGATGATCATTGTCTACCAGTTTCTGTATATCAAGCAGCATTCTTCACCGCCCCTCCCTACCTGAAGATCTATCTGGTTGCCTCCAGTCCTGATTCTTTCCTGGGGGAACTGGACTATTCTGCTGTCTGTGGCATCTCTTCACATCTCCTGAAGTTGAAATTTCCTCTGTTCTGCTCAGTCAGCTACCTGTCCTGCATCTACTTTCTTTCTTCCAAAAGTTTGTTCAAAGTTTTCTTCTACTTTTCAGATTCCTTTTGTCCTTCTGAGTTAATACCTCAAATTTCTGTGCTGTGGGAGGCAACAAAAAGAAATGTGTTACCAGTTTATTGATTGTGTTTAACCAGACAGAAGTCTTTTGTGTGTGTGTGTGTGTGTGTATTTCAAGTGAATCATAGAGAGTAGAAAGACATAAAGATTACAATTATTGCAGAGACAAAATTCATACAATTAAAATAAATGCTACCTTATTTAAATTAGAAAAATCCTACCTTACTGTAAATTTGAATCGAGAGGGCACACACGCTGTAATGAGGCAAAATCTAAATCACAAAGGGATAGTGAATGCACTACAAGCAAAAAATGAGCATAAGAAAGATAAGTAAAGCCACAGAGGAGTTAGAATTTCTGTCCTGTGTGGTAATGTCTGCGCTAGCACAGTCAGCTCAGGGACAGAGCCCTGGCCTCACCCATGCTTTTCACAGCCTGGCTGCTAGGCCTCTCATTTACCTGGAGCTCAGAGTATGGTCAGGGGGAGGTGTGGAGAAGGAATAGGGACTAGCATGTAATAGCTATTCAATAAATAAGAGTTTCTTTCTTAAACCTCTGAAAAATTTGTCTTTCAAAGAAAAAAAGGAAGTTAACATATTGAGTACCCATGTGCTGGTCACTTCAAACAACTACATTGGACTGAAAAGAAAAGTGAAGATCAGATAACATTAATAACCTGCTCCAGGAAAGATAAGCTATACAGCGAGACCCTGGCTTTGGTTCTCGTGTCATTTCTCCCACGTCAGAATTGCTTCCAGTGATGCTCCTTCTGTGAATGTTTCCCTAAACAAGAAGAGCGCATCTCTTGTTATAATTAGTTGTCTGTCTTTGCTACAAGCTTCTTTTTTACTTTTTCCTTAGTTAATAAAACTTTAATATTTTATTTTTTCCCAGTTTTGAGATATAATTGACACAGAACTTTATTAGCCGACAGTGTATAATACAATATGTGTACGTACTGTGAAATGGTGATCACAGTGTCTAGTTAACATCTGCCACCACACGTAGTTAAACACACCTTTTCTTTTTCTTGGGATGAGAACTTTTTTTTTTTTTTTTTAAAGATTTTACTTATTTATTTGACAGAGAGAGATCAGAAGTAGGCAGAGAGGCAGAGAGAGAGAGAGAGAGGAGGAAGCAGGCTCCCTGCTGAGCAGAGAGCCCGATGCGGGACTCGATCCTAGGATCCTGAGATCATGACCTGAGCCGAAGGCAGAGGCTTAACCCACTGAGCCACCCAGGCGCCCGGGATGAGAACTTTTAAGATCTATTCTCTTTGCTGTCAAACACACAATATGTTGTGTCGACTATAGTTACCATGAACTCTATCCTTATGCTACACCTCATGCTACAGGCTTCTTGAGAAGATCGGCCAACCACCCAGACCGTGCCTGAAGCTTGTGATGATGGCTCAGGATAAATTTCTTTCCTTTTTTTTTTTTTTTTTTAAGATTTTATTTATTCATTTGACAGACAGAGATCACAAGTAGGCAGAGAGACAGGCAGAGAGAGAGGAAGGCAAGCAGGCTCCCTGCTGAGCAGAGAGCCGGATGCGGGACTTGATCCCAGGACCCTGAGATCATGACCTGAGCCGAAGACAGAGGCTTTAACCCACTGAGACACCCAGGTGCCCCATCAGGAGAAATTTCGTGAAAGAAAAAATGTTCAATGAACTCAGGGCTTTGCATGCACTGTAAGTTCTTATGGAACGAGAACTGAGCCTTAGTGACTTCGATGTGTCGCTTCTGGAGGGAGGAGATGCAGAGCAAGACAAAGAAGCCGTCAGGACAACTGGGAGCAGTCTGTAATGGCTCTGGAATTTTTTGACTGCAGGGATCATAGTCCACATCTCTGATGACAGATCCCAATAAATCATTTTCTGTTATTCTCATGACTTTAGACCTGTAATTCTGGCATTGTTAGTCAATGGATAATTCACCACCTGACACTAGGCATGTGAGGTATTTGTTACTCAACTATAACCTTAGGTGAGATTGCGCTAATCACTTAATGTACAGCAATCTTAGTTCAGTTGAATGATCGTCTCCCATCTTCTTTTGTAACTCCTTTTGTTTGCATTTAGGTTTCCCACAGCTCTTCCCAAAATCTTTTCATGTTTTCTGTCCCTTTGTAGTTTTGCTCTGTGGTTATTTTTTTGAGCCCTCGAAACTTGGTAGTGCTGATGCCTCAGTTCATATGCTGATTTTTTTTAAGTTCATGGAATATATATATATCTCCCATATATTTTCCCAAAAATATTATATATATATATTCCACATATATAACATATATTCCATGTATATGATATATATTCTATATGTAACATATAGTATTTATATTTCCATATATTATATGTATTTTATATATATACACACACACATATATATATATAGTTGCATGAAGGATTTTTTAATATTGACTCAATTTCCTGAAGTGCTCATTTTTGCTCAGGTTGTCACCTGTGTCCTCCGGTAGGTCTCATTTAGGAAAAGTTGGGAAGATTTTGTTTGTTCTTTCTTCAGCTGCTGGACGCCTGCAGGCATGTGGTTATTTTTCCTTGTCTCCTTGTTGCAGCTCAGGTCCAGCTTCTGGGCTGCTTCATGTGGGGGAGGCCCCGTGGTTTCTGTCCATGTGGCAGGCAGGTTCTTGTTCTGTCCTGAAACACCAGCAGGACACTTCTTTGCTCCTAGGTTTCTTCAGGCTCTTAGACCCTGGCGTAGAGGGCGCACACCCCGACTTGCTCTAATTCTGGAGCCATGGAAGCTGATCATTCTTATTCCAGTGGGGATCCAGGTCTGTTTCTGTATCACTTCTCCCTCGAAGTCACTGTGGTCTCAGGCTTACCTGGGGCTCTTCTACTGTTGGTCCTGTAGTTCGCTTGTGCTGAAGGAAAATGATCCTACAACAGCTCTCTTGTTGCCCTCTGGGGCCAGATACCTTGCATGGAACTGAATTCATGGGGGATATATGGCTTGGACTTGAAGTTGGGAGAGAAAGGAAGGCAGTATTTAATATACTACCACCTCCTGGTGTATGTAAAAATGTTTTAGGCTTTCTCTAGATGCACTATTAATATTTACGTTTTTAACCATCTATCCAATTCAGAATGGTTCTTACCTTTGAAATATGTTTATATTTTCTTTAATTTTGGGATTTTTTTAAATGCCTGACGATGTTTTTATATTTCAAAACCTAGACTGTAACGTTTTATCTTAAATTATGACTTTGGAATAAATATAGGCATTTTTTGTCTATGAAGGGATTGTCCCAGTTATGGTTTCTGAAATGCCATGTTTAGCCTGTGGTTGGTAGACTACAGAACATTTATAATTGGAGCCAGTGGGGGGAAACCCTAGCCAACAAGTTTTATTAGGTTGTAAAATATGAATTCTTGGAAAAGTTGTAGCAGTTGTGTTGGCTATGAAAAAGCTTAGTTCGGTACGGGCATCTGGCCGTGGGAGGACCTGGCTGTGAAGTATAGACTTCGGGATCCTCCTTTCTCTTCCCTTCTTGAGTCAACAGCCTACCTGTGAGCCCAACATCACCCTTCAATGTTATATTATGTGAATTTATACTATATAATTACATATAATTAATGCCCATTAACTTTATTAATATTTATTAATAAATAATAATACTTATAATTAATTTAATTATATATAATAATCCATATAAGGTAATATTACATTATATGAATTTTGGGCGAAAATGATAGTCTTATTCTTCTGGAGTGTTGGTTCTCATCTGGGGGGTGATTTTGTCCCCCAGGTGATGTTTAGGAATATCTAGAGACATTTTTGAGGGTCACAGCTGTGGTAGGGGGCGCTACTGAGTCCTAGTGGACAGCAATCAGGGATTTTGTGAGCCATCCTACAGGCCACAGGTTGGCCCATGTATCAGAGATTTATCTGGCCCAAATGCCAGTAGTGGAGAAATTGAGCAATCCTGTTCTTGAGTCTAGACTTTTCCCCCAAATATTTTTTGGCATAATGTAATTTTAAAAAATAGAATTACACTTAGTACTTGAAAAGTTATACTTGACTGTTGTTTTGCTTATTTCTTTTCCTGTGGAGCACTGTACGTCTGGACATTATAGAAAAGCGGGCAGCACCTACGGGTGACTGAGCAGCATGATTTTCCGGATGCTGCTGGGGGAACATAATGAAGAGAGTACAGACTGCTTTCAAGAACTGATTAATGAAATGAGGCCATGCCGTGAATCTGAAAGATAAAATACAGTTTAAAATAGTAAACCATCTCTAAATAGTCTCCAAGAGTCAAAGAGTGACACTGTGTCACATTTGGAATCCTCCTTGATTCCTTAGCTACGTCCTCCTGAATAAGCCCGTGTTATTATTATTGATCACCCAGCAGTTCTCCTGGGCAGGTTAGTACACGTTATTAGGGCAGGGAAACTCATGAATTGATGATATACACAATACACCAAATTGGGAGATATGATGTGATTGTTTTAAATCACTCCTCTATTCCCTTTATTTGAGAAAAACAAACCTGTTAAGACTCGTGTCTGGGGGCACCTGGTTGGTTCAGTGGGTTAAAGCCTCGGCCTTCGGCTCAGGTCATGATCCCAGGGTCCTGGGATCAAGCCCCGCATCATCGGCCTCTCTACTCAGCAGGGAGCCTGCTTCCTCCTCTCTCTCTGACTGCCTTTCTGCCTACTTGTGATCTCTGTCTGTTAAATAAATAAATAAAATCTTAAAAAAAATAAAGACTCGTGTCCTGATATTTTCAATAGTTCTGGTAGGTAAATATAATTTTGTATAGCAAAAAAGTAAAAATGATATCCGATTCACAGAAGCTCATCCCTGGGGATGGAAATTATTACGAAGTTTTTTGTTATTCACCAGTAAACTCGACTATTTAATATCACTTAAAAATAAGCTTTAGTGAGCCTCAGCTTTGTCTCAATCTTTTCGTTATCATTTTTATTTTGCTCTTTTCGCGCATTTTCCTTTCCTCCTATTTCATACTTAAGGTCTAGAGAGTCAAATTAATGAAACTTTGTAGTTTAGTTCAGGGTTTGTGATCAGGGTGCACTAGAATCGTTTTTACTCCCAGTCCTTTTCCCACATAGACAACCATTCATAGGCAAACAATATGTTTGTTGGGTCTGTAGAGTTTTGTGTTCTTACAAAGTAGGTACTGTTTTCTGTGTACCTGTGTATGGCTGTCTTATACATTTACATATTTTAAATCCCATTTTATGTATGTATGTATGTATGTATGTATTTACCAAGCTTTATGAAGACTGAACCATGTTCACAAATGGTGTTGAGATAAACATCCTCAAACTCGTCAACCTGTCCCACGCTACATACTTGGGAGTGAGACTGCTGTACCGTAAGATAGACACACCTTTGTTTTCACCATTAACTACTTGCCAGATTGACTTCCAGGAAGCTCCCACAGCTATACACTCGCAGCACTGAACAAATGTTTCTCTTCTTGCCTCCCATCCTCACTGTTGAGGGTGATTTGTGTCTCTCCAAAAAAGATACGTTGAGGGGCACCTGGGTGGCTCAGTGGGTTAAAGCCTCTGCCTTTGGCTCAGGTCTGATCTCAGGGTCCTAGGATTGAACCCCGCATCGGGCTCCCTCCTCAGCGGGGAGCCTGCTCCCCACCTCTCCCACTGCCTGTCTCTCTGCCTATGTGTGATCTCTCTCTCTCTCTGTCAAATAAATAAATAAAATCTTAAAAAAAAAAAAGATACGTTGAAGTTTTAACCTTTCATATTCCAGAATGTGACCTTGTTTAGAAATTGAGTCTAGGTTTTTTTTTTTTTTTTTTTTTTAAGATTTTATGTATTTGTTTGCCGGAGAGAGTGAGCATGAGCGAGCACAAGCAGGAAGAGCCCTGGACAGAGGGAGAAGCAGGCTCCCCTCTGAGCAGGGAGCTGGATGCCATCTCAGGACCCTGGGATCTTGACCTGAGCCAAAGGCAGATGCTTACCCAACTGAGCCACTTAGGCATCCCTAGAAATTGATACTTTCCAGTGGTAAACAAGTTAAAATGTGGTCTTAGATTGAGCCCTAATCCAATATGATTGCTGTCTTTAGAAGAATGGTAAGTTTGAACGTGTAAGAGACAGACACCCGGAGAGGGAAGATGTGAAGATGGAAGATTGGAATGATGTGCCTACGAGCTAAGGACACAAAAGACTGCCAGCAAACGACCAGAAACAGGAAGAGGCAAGAAAGAATCCTTCCCTCATAGGTTGCAGAAGGAGCATGGCCCTGGTAGCACCTTGATTTCTGACTTCAACACTTTAGAAGTGTGAAACAATAAATTTCTGTTTTCTTATTTGTGGTAGTTTGGTATAACAGCCCTAGTGGATGAAGACACTCCTCATCACTGATATTATCCAATTTTGTAATTTTTGCCAGTCTCACTGGTGTAAAGTGGTATCTTAGACATGTGTGCGTGTGTGTGTTTTGGTGACACCAGCAGTCAGGATGATGATCCAGGAAAGAAACACCTGAAGCATAATTCTGAAAGTCCTTGACTGCAGTCTTTAAAGAAAATGAGATCTCTCAGATTTCGTGATCTAGATCCCTACAGAGTAGAAGGAGGGAGTATACTAACCCACACAGTGAATCATATTCTCTTCCAAAGGTGGCATAGTAACCCTCAAAAACTCTCTCAGATTGTTTTAATATGCATTTCTAGAATTAAAAGTAAGATTGAGCATCTCTTCATATACCTGTTTGGGTTTCAAATATCTTCTCAAGGACCTTCACCTGTCTATTACTTCTGTTCTATGATGTCTTTTCTTGAAAAGACAGTTTTTACTTTGATGTCATATTCATCCATTTTTATTTTATGTTTAAGTATTTTGTAATTCCTTAAACCATAAAGATACTTTTCTGATACCTTTATGATTTTACATTCACACTTGGGTAGTTAATCCATGTGGATTTTATGCTTGAAGACATACTATGGTATGAGAGAGTAGTCAAACTTTCCCAGCGCTGGTTTTTTTCTTCTAGTTTTCCCAGTACCATATGTGGGATCACCTAGTCCTTTGTTTTTGCTGCTTGCTTGAATAGGTATCAAGGTCCATATATACACAAGTTGTCTATTGTGTCTGTCTGTCGTTGTATCAATATCACTGTGTGGTTTTTTTTTTTTTTTTTTTTTAGTTGACTTTGAGCTATGTCAGTTATTAGGTAGTGTGAATCTCTTCTTTCTGCAGTATTTCAAAGTTGATTTAGCTGATTTGTCAACTTGCATTTTTTTCATACAAACTTTGGAATTAGAGAGTCCTCCAAGTAATCCAGTTAAGATTTAATTGTAATTTTCCGAATTTCTAGATCAGTTTGGGGGAGAATTGGCAACTAAATAGTTTTATCCCATCTGTGAATGGGGTTATTTCTTTATTTTTCAAGTTTTTTTTTTAAAAAACATAGTCCTTTAATATGTCTTAAAATTATTATAAATTACAGTTTTTATTATAATAATTAAATAATAAAATATAATTTAGTTTTTATAATTTACATATAAATTATGAATTACAGTTCTTACATATCAGGTTAAATTTAGTTTGTTGCTTCTCTGCATGATTTTTTTTTTTTAAGATTTTATTTATTTGTTTGACAAACAGAGATCACAAGTAGGCAGAGAGGCAGGCAGAGAGAGAGGAGGAAGCAGGCTCCCAGCTGAGCAGAGAGCCCAATGTGGGGCTCGATCCCAAGACCC
Source organism: Martes martes (assembly GCF_963455335.1). Taxonomy (NCBI): domain Eukaryota; kingdom Metazoa; phylum Chordata; class Mammalia; order Carnivora; family Mustelidae; genus Martes; species Martes martes. Next base: position 31,386,268 of record NC_137890.1, on the reverse strand, counting down.
TGAGATCATGACCCGAGCCGAAGGCAGAGGCTTAACCCTCTGAGCCACCCAGGCGCCCCTCTGCATGATATTTGATTCAATGATATCTTCTAATTTAGTGTTGACATTAAATTAGTGTTGACAGATGTGACTGAGAAGTTTATCTTCAACTTGGGAACTCAATTCTCTCATTAGTTTTTAGAGTTGATTGATTTTTCTCTGCAGATAATCAGATCATCTCCAAATAATGACAACTTTCTCTCCCTCCAGTCTTCCAGATGCATGTATATTATATTATATATTGTTATATTTAAAATAGCTTATTATACTTAGTCAATAATTTAATTATATTTATTTGATAATATATTATATTTATTTAATATTTAATAATATATACTTATATATGTAGCATTATAATTATATATATGTATTTACATTTGTCAGGACGCACAGCATGAGGTGGTATCTTTGACTTGTTCCTATCTTCATAGAAATACATAAAAGATTCCTCTTTTCTACTATCCTTCATGCTCCAGTTCGGGGTATGTAGCCTTGAAAATCAGTTGAGCACTTTCTTCTATTTCTGGCTTTGAGAGTATTTATCATAATCCAAAGTGGAACTTCATCACATTCATTTTTGGCATCTTTTAGAGTTATGTGGATTTTTTTTTCCCTCTAATTCATTTATGTGGTGAAATATACTGACAGATATTCTAATCTTAAGCTACCCTTGCTTTTTTGGAGTAAACCCTTTGTGACAATAATTTAAAAAATACTCTGTTAACTTTTTTACTTGATATTTTTCTAAGGTCTTTCTAATTTATGTTCCTAAGGAATCAGCTCTGTATTTTTCTTTTTTGGGCTTAAGATTTGGAATCAAGATTTCATTAGCCTCATAAAAATGAATTGTATGACTGCCTCTCTTATTCTGTCATGTGTAAAAAACATTTAGTGTGGCTTATTTCAGGGAAGGACAGATTAAAAATCCATTTCTTCTTGCATTTGTTTTGGTATTTCATGAGATTTCAGAAATCTACCCATTTCTTTTAGATTCTCAAATTGTGGTTGATAGTTTATATGATAGTTTATAATATTCTTTTAAAAAGAACTTTATATATTCCCTGAAAAAAATGTTTATTGAGTGTTATGGAGCACTTACTGTATTCTAAATGACAGTACAGTTGGTGAGGACACTGCAACAAACAAGTAGATAGAAGTCCCTAGCCTCATGGGACTTAGACTTGCAAACGAGATGACATTATTAGATCTTTGTTTATTGTCCCATTTCAGTCTGTCTGTTACTCATTGTAGTCCTTCCTTCAAAATCTCACCACATTATCCAGGGGCATGTGGATGTTATCGATCATTTCAGGAACAAGTTTTGGTTTTGTTCACTTCTTTTCCTCATGTGCATATAGTCCCTTCATTGTATCTGCCCTTCCTTTAATATCAGTCTTACCTTTTGAATCTTGGTCTTGACTCTTATTTTCCAACCACTTAAATAGTTAGCTGATGGGTACAGTGTTTAAGTTACTGCCCGGGGAGACTCACTGCATCTTGCCCTTTCTCTCCTCTCAGTGTCTTTTCTTTAGCTCTGTTTGGTTTCTTCAGATCCCTGTGCCCCAGTGGGGTTAGGAGCACCCTGGCCTCAGGAGACTGGAGAGTAGGTCATGTGCTGTGCCACGAGTAGAAGGTGCCTTCCTTCCTAAATATCACTGCATAAGCTTGTCATGGCTTTGTTATGCCCCAATAACGGGTCCGTGATTAAAGGAGCGAGACTGATACAAAGCGAAGGTCAAGCAAAGCTTTATTTCGCGCCAAGCATCAAGAATCTAACCGAACTTTCGGGGCCGCACCTCTTACAAGAGAGGGCGACCCTTGTCTGTTTCACAGTCTAGCTTTTAAGGGCAAAGGCCATGCGGTCGGGCCTGGCCACGCACAGGTGGCCAATGGGATTGTAACACACACAGGAAACTCCACAGTGATGCTAGGTGACCAATTGAATTATAATTTACCCTAGTAGACATTTGAATCAGCCTATTACACCTTGATTAGGATTGGTGCCAAAAGGGTTCCCAAAGGGCGGGGGCCCATGCTCCTTGGTAGCTAGGGAGACAGTATGCAACCCCCTACTGATCAGATGTCTCCACCTGGCCTGACCCATCTTTGTATCTGGGCATCGTTACCTGGAGCTGGTTTCTGGGACCCGCCTTTAAGTGAATCCCCTGGGGGAAGGGGAGCAAGGACAGTTCAAGGGCTAAACAACAAGGTTTTGTTTAACCTCAATGAAAGCCTCTTGACAAAATATAAACATAAAATAGGTCCTTACAGCTTCTGCCTTTAGAAAAGCATTCAGGGGAGTTTTGAGATTTTATTTTTGAGTCTTCCTCCTGAGTAGTAGACGAGAGATGCCTTATTCCTGTCTGGGGTCTCAGGTGGGGTATAGGGCTCACTGATCGCAGGCACTTTGCCTGTAGAATTTAGAATCTCAGAAGTATGGAGTCCCCCTGAGGAGAGTTAGTTAATGACAGACTATGGCATTTTTACAGACTTGTGTTCTCACATTTAGTCTTCTCACGGTGTGCTCTAAATCCCTTATTCTAAGAAGTTTTGATTATTCTCTCTAGCAGCAATTCTTCTACGTATTTTTCTGCCTTTTTTTCCCCCTAAAGATTTTAGTTATTTATTTGAAGGAGAGAGAGACAACGAGAGAGAGAACATAAGCAGGGGGAGTGGGAGAGGGAGAAGCAGGCTTCCCACCAAGCAAGGAGCCCGATGTGGGGCTTGATTCCAGGACCCTGGGGTCATGACCTGAGCCAAAGGCAGACGCTTAATGACTGAGCCATCCAGGCACCCCTTTTCTGCTTTATTTTTAAATTTATTTTAAAATAGTGATTTTTGCTTAGCTGTTTCCTATCCACATGTGGAAATACTTAAAGGGCTGAGACCTTGGCTTTTTTGTCTTTGTGTTTCCCATAGTACTGTATATACATAATAGGTGTAAAAAAAAAGAAAGTTGAGGTTTATTAAACTAAATATTGTCAAATGTTAATTGTAGAAAAGGTGGCTTCTAGACATTGGACAGCCGAGAATAAAATTCATATATATATATATATATATATATATATATATGAATGAAAGTGCTTTGTAAACTAACAAATGTGACCATGAGCAAGTTACTGAAGTTCTCTGTATTTTAGTTTTCTCGTAAAATGCTTGTAAAACCTTTTTATGGTGTTCAGAGGATGAGATGAGACACGTAAGATGCCGTTTCAATTGGAGCAATAGAGAAATGCAGAAGCTGTGGGCACCAAAAGCACGGAAAAGGGTGAGGTTCCAGAAAAGGTAACACAGACACCATGGGAGTGCCCAAAGGGTGCCTAACAACCAGACCCACCTTCCAGCCACTGCCACCTCCTCTGCTGGCCAATCCAGGAGGCACGGAAACTTCCCTCTGCCAGGACTGTCACATTCGGAATGCACCTGTACTCAAGCCCATGATTCCTCCCTCCCTCCCTTCCTTCTTTCCATTTGAGAGGGAGAGAGAAAGAGACAAAAAGCATGAGGTGTGCCTGGGAGCACAGGGGCTGGGGGAGGAGTGGAGAGGGAGGGAGAAGGAGAGGGAAGGAATCTCAAGCAGACTCCCCGCTGAGCTCAGAGCCAATGAGGGGGTGGATCTCAGGACCCAGAGATCATGACCTGAGCCGAAACCAAGAGTGGGACATTTAACCAATTGAGCCACCTGGGGCCCTGATTCCGGTCTCTTTCCATGCTTCATTTTTATTTTATGTTTTAACCACTTTGTTGAGTATAATTTATATCCCATAAAATCCTGTGCTTTATTGAAGATTCTTAAGTACCCCCCGCCCCCGAAAATACTGTCGTAATACCATAGGGTTACTTTTAGAGGTGAATAGTCTTATCTTTTTTTAAGCAGGTGTGCTCTTCTGCCTCTGGAAATTGTGAATTATAAATATTTTTATGGGATTTATAACTTCAGATTCGTATTCTCCTACCATTTAAAATTTGTTTTTAAAATTCTTTTCTACTTGCCATTTTAATGTTAATTAAAAAGTGGCAGTTTTTGTTTGTTATGTTTTGCTTTTTTAGGTTTTAAAGTTATGTTTATTTCAGGTGTCCAACATAGTGATTTGACAAGTCTATATGTTATGCTGGGCTCACCATCTGTCATTATACAAGGCTGTTACAGTACCATTGGCTATATTCCTTATGGGGTATCTGTCATTCCCACAACTGATTCGTTTCATAACTGGAAGCCTTTATCTCCCACTCCCTTTCACCCATTTCTCCCATTCCCACTCACCCCCTCCCCTCTGCTAACCACCAGTTTGTAAAAGTGACACAGTTTAACTGAATGGTTACTCATGACTCACCTTTACTCACCCTTAACCGTGTGTTAAACTAAATTTTTCAAAGTTCCAAAAGTTCTTTTGTGTGGCACTCATGGAATTTTTTAGAAACTGATCGTTTAACAAGCACTGTATAATTTTCAGCTGTTTCCTTGCATTCTTATTTACCTTTACATTCTTGAAGTAGTAGATCATTTTCACAGTTACCTGTGAAGGCCAGTGACGAGATGATTAATGCTTGGAAGAGGACTGGGTGAACAAAGTTGATTTAAGCATCCCAAGTTCACATCTCTTACGTTGCTGTTCATACTTTTAGGCTTATTACTGTCCTGTGTGTTCTTATCTGGTCCTTCCAGAGCTCCTCTCCCCTGCGAATGGCAGGTAAAGTTCCCATTTTACAGATAAGAAAACTGAAACCCACTTAAGGGACTTCTGTATAGCTCCCAAATGATGGATTCGAGGGGCTCTGATTTTAATCCTAATGTAATTTATCAACTGAGTATATTTTCTTATGTTGTTGTTCTAGTTCTTAATTAAAAGAAGAAATAAAGTGGTTTTTGTTTTTGTTTTTGTTTTTACCAGAAGATAGCTTTAATTAGATTTTTTGGTTTCTATTGCTTTAATGTCTTTTTTTTTTTTTTTAAAGATGCCATTTATTTGATGCAGAGAGACAGATCACAAGTAGGCAGAGAGGCAGGCAGAGAGAGAGGGGGAAGCAGGCTCCCCACCAAGCAGAGAGCCCGATGTGGGGCTCGATCCCAGGACCCTGGGATCATGACCTGAGCCCAAAGCAGAGGCTTTAACCCACTGAGCCACCCAGGCACCCTGGTTTAATGTCTTTTTAAATTTTATAAAAACTAGGTACGGTTGAGAAATATCCAATTTATCAACATGTGTGGAATAAAAGCTATATGGCAAATTTAAAGTTTATATTAGATATACAAACTCTTAAACAATCCTTGAATTACTTTTGATGATCTAACAATTCAATACAAGACGAATAAGCCCCTTGTATAATGTTCTTAAAAACTTCAAGTTAAAATGAGACGTAAAGTTTTTTAATTGTCAAATTTAACTCTCTAAGTATTTACTGATTTTCTGGTATGTGCCTAGAAGAACGAAATTATCGTTGTGAGGAAACCAGCTGGTTTTTGGGAATAAAAGCAAGTCTTGACCCTGCTGGTAAAGGAGTGGAACCTCTTATTAATTCTCTTTAATTACCCCCAATCCTTTTTTTCCCCCCTTCTGGAAGTTTTCTGATTTTGATTAATGCTGAGAGTTTAAAGGAGTATTGGTAGCATCCTCTAGTCAAACAGTGCCTTTAAAGTGACCGGTGTGCCAAGTTTCCTATTTGATGTTGATGCTGATAGTAACTGAGATAGATGACCTACATTATGGAAGGGACAAGTATATTGATTATTACTAAGAAGCTTTTGAGATATCCTTCATGACTGTGTATATGGTTTACTTGATCCTAGGGAATGTAATACTTTTGTTCTCATTGCTAAATATAAGACTTAGCTATTGAAGATTTTCTCTCTGATACCTGTATTTTACTTTATTTATTTGTTTATTTGATTCTTTTGGAAATAGCTATATTTTAAATGCAGATTTGTAAAATGTTTAGTCAGAGTTCAGGCATAATTTCGATTGATTTTTATGTTACCTGCTTGAATATAACTTACCGTTTTGGAATTAAATTTTGGAGCTTTAATATGTTTTGAATATCAGCCAAATGCTAATTGTAAGATTAAATGGATTTAGATTTACCTTTAATTGTCTTTATACTAATGTCACACAGAGGGAAACAAGATAAGACACTGCATACTGTTAAAAAGTAAAAACAGCAACAGGATTAACTGCAGCAATAACAAAAATTCTTCCTGAGGTGTGATGAAAAAAAGTGACAAAATTTATTGTATTACAAATTTAATTACTGCTTGATTTTTCTTGAAGAAACAAAAGAGGACTGGGCACCTGGATGGCTCATTCGGTTAAGCCTCTGCCTTTGGCTCAGGAGCCCCGGGATGCGGTCTTGCCCTGGGCTCCCCACTCAATGGAGCGTCTGCTTCTCCCTCTGGCCCTGCTCCTTTTTGTGCGTGCTCTCACTCTCTCTCTCTCAAATAAATAAATAATAAAATCTTAACAGAAACAAAACAAAACAAAACAGGACTTCTAAATATTTATGTAGAAAAGCCTTTAATGTTTCAAAATCTTGCGAAGCATCAGCACTAATGATGAATAGTGGTATATTTTAGTTTGGGAGCCATTTCTGGTCTTTATGTCACATTTTTAAGATCTAAAACATGTCTGTATCACTTGTTACCAAAATTAGAAAAATTTGCATGACTTTCTTAATATAACTAACTAAGTCAAGTTACACAATGACTAAAGATTTTTATTATGTAAACTAAGTAACGTAATGACTAAGGAAAAATGAGTATCTTTGTCCCAGCGTATTCACATCTAGAAGTTAATATATGCCAAATGATTTGTTTTCTTTTTAACTAACTCGGCATGATACATTTAGAATCCAATAACAAAATTGATTTTAATTTAGATAACTTCTGGTCCTTGAAAGGATCTTTCTAAGTATCTTCATAAGGCAACAATAGGTATATTATATGTGTTTCTGCTCCTAGGTTTTTGGGAAAAATTTGTTTCGTGGTTGAAGTTGATAGCTGAAAAATATTTCCAACTAGAAAAAAACCTTACATGTCTTACTTATGTTTAGTGACTATGAAAATTTAAAAGTGTTTATGACTTTTAATTCTTATTGAATTCAGTATGATGTCTAAAATAAATACTCCAAATTAGATGCAGTGCTAGAGTAAAACAAGTTTATCCACTTTGAAAATATGTCTTTCAGGATTGACTATTTCCTAGACTTTTTTTCAGCTAGTTTCTTTCCAGAACCTTCCAATACTTGTCCCTCTACCAAGATTCTTATTCTAGCGCTGTTTTCTGTGGTACTTGCTCCTTCCAGTGGTACCTCGGATTACTTGTTGTTGATTTTTCTGTTTGGTAAATGGGATTTGGGGGTGGGAAAGATGAATTTAAGGAGTCTGTCAGTGAATTCTTTAATGTTGTTTTTTTAATCTAAAATGTTGCCTTGATTTTAATTTTCCTATCCAGGCTGGCTAAGAGAACATAAGAATGCGACCTCTCATCACATTGGGCTTCTTGCTTGCTAAAGAATTACAAAGAAGTGTTTTCTAGTCCTTCAAATGCACCTTAATACAGTTTAATATTTAGAGTGGATTATATACTTATTGATTCCATAATCCCCATCTTTTATACATTATGTGTTCATAGTACAAAATTAGTATAAGATTTTTCTTTGGCCAACTTGGCAAGCCTTATTTTATTTTTTTTTAAGATCTATATATTTATTTGAGAGAGAGAGCAAGAGAAGCACATGGGTGTGTGAGTGGGGAGAGGGGCACGAAGAGAGGGAGAAAGAGAATCCTCAAGCAGACTCCCCGCTGAGCATGGAGCCCATCGCGGAGCTTGATTCCAAGACCCTGAGATCAAGACCTGAGCTGAAATCAAGAGCTGGTAGCTTAACAAACTGAGTCACCAAGGTGCCCCAAGCCTTACTGATTTGATCATATCTGAGGGGCCCCAGAACTGGTATTACCCCCATTTAAATTAGCATAATGATATGAAGGGTCAGATATGTGAAAATTTTTAAATGTTGCTTGTTTTTGAGGAAATAGGCTATTATGAATTATAATAAATGCTTCATAGTTTTAACTTTGTTTTTATGCTCTTATTCTTGGGCAGAATATACTGGTAGGTTTTTTGGTAATTTCTTTAGAAATTTAAAGCTTTTTGAAAATTCTCAAAAAAATTTTTTTTTAAGATTTTATTTCTTTGAGAGAAAGAGAGAGAGAGTAGGAGGAGGGACAGAGGCAGAGGGAGAGAGAGAATATCAAGCAGACCCCGTGCTTAACAGAGAGCCCCACACAGGGCTTGATCTGACAACCCTGAGATGGTAACTTGAGCCAAAATCAAGAGTTGGATGCTTAACCAACTGCCATCCAGGTGCCCCTCAAATTTTTTGGTATAAATTTTAGAACTAGTTAAAGTTCAGAAACAAATCTGTTCTGAGAGTTTCTTTTCCTGTTTAAAGACTATGATTTCTTTTCCATAGTTTTGTAATTTTTCCTTATATATTTTGGATATTTGTGGGGTGCCTGCATGGCTTGGTTAGTTAAGCATCTGCCTTTGGCTCAGGTCATGCCACCAGGGTCCTGGGATTGAGCCCTGCATCTGGCTCCCTGCTCAGTGGGGCGTTTGCTTCTCCCTCTCCCTTTGTCTTCTCCTGCCTTACTTCTGTTCTCTCTCTCTCAAATAAATACATAAAATCTTTAAAAAAAATTATATTTTGGATATTTGCAAGTAGTCATTTAGATGTTTGTAAACTCTTTATGATCAGATTTACTTTTGGATTATTATTTTATATATTGATTTTATTTGGGGCGCCTGGGTGGCTCATTGGTTTAAGCCGCTGCCTTCGGCTCAGGTCATGATCTCAGGGTCCTGGGATCGAGTCCCACATCGGGCTCTCTGCTCGGCAGGGAGCATGCTTCCCTCTCACTCTCTCTGCCTGCCTCTCTGCCTACTTGTGATCTCTCTCTGTCAAATAAATAAATAAAATCTTTAAAAAAAATTGGTTTTATTTACTTTATTTTTATTACTTGATTAAAAAAAGTTTTATTCTGAATGTATTAAATGACTTAATAGAGTTCTAATTCAGAAGCAATTTTTATCTACTTGGCCTGTATTTTATATGTTCTATAGCTGTTCAGTGTTGGAAGCTAGAAACCAGAAATCCGAATGGTAAGGATTTCCACAAGTGTTGATCGTTACTCAACTAAATATATGATTTTGATTTAAGATTCTATTTTCTAGGTAATGAAAAGTGTTAGAGGATATTTAGATTAAAAAAACATAAATGGGGACGCCTGGGTGGCTCAGTTGGTTGGGCGGCTGCCTTCGGCTCAGGTCATGATCTCGGCGTCCTGGGATCGAGTCCCGCATCGGGCTCCTTGCTCCGCGGGGGGCCTGCTTCTCCCTCTGCCTCTGCCTGCCACTCTGTCTGCCTGTGCTCACTCACTCTCTCTAACAAATAAATAAATTAAAAAAAAAAAAACAACCATAAATGTTTGTTATAAACATAATGTTTGTTATAAGTATATTCTAATGTGTTTCTGTTTTAATTTGGAGTCAAATTTAAAACATTTTTTTGAAGTTGGTAATTTTTTGGTTATTGATGTAGAACATGATTAACAATTTACAATGAAATACATTTTAAAACCTGATAACAGACTGGTTTATATTTGGAAGTTGGATATTACGATGGATAACTTGTAATTTTTATTTTTCAAAATGAGATTTCCTCAATGTCTAAATTTTTTTATATGTCAGGATTCAGGAACTTCAAAAAGTAGAAACCTTCCTGAAGTTTCTCATTTCTGCTCTTAATTCTAGAATGAGGCAGTTGATATTCTTGATGACCTAAGCCGGTGTTGTTAAAGTTGTAGATGTTGCCCTGGCCTTACTGTATCGCTGTGGCCTTCCCAACATTCCCGCAGTGATAGAAAGGAAGTCCTCCACACCTGGGGACTCAACCTTTCTGTAGCTGTTCTCCTCACAATCAAGTGTATGACATTTATCAGGCTGCTGCAGATTTCTTTTTCTTTTTCTGTTTTTTTTTTTTAAAGACTTTATTTTATTTATTTGGCCCAGAGAGAGAGATCACAAGTAGGCAGAGAGGGAGGGAGAAGTAGACTCCCTGCTGAGCAAAGAGCCTGATGCGGGGCTTGATCCCAGGACCCTGAGATCATGACCTGAGCCAAAGGCAGAGGCTTAACCCACTGGGTCACCCAGGCATCCCACTGCTGCAGATATCTTGAATTTTCTTCCCACTTCAGTATTTTTTGTTATTTTGTACCTTACATGAAAAACAACTAATTGGAGCACTCCTTAACTGTCTTGTGGCAGTTAGGCCATCTTAGCTCCTCACATACCATCCTAGAATCTGTTCCTGGTGACCCAACGTGGTTAGTAGGTATTTTGGTAGCTGTTTCTTCACCATCAGAAATGATTTGTCACTCAGCACTTTCATCCTCAAATTCCTTTTCTCTATGTGAACCCCAAGAGGTCCAAAGTACTCATTCTTAAGGAACTGAAATTCTATTTTAAAGGTGACCCTCCTGGATGCCTGGGTGGCTCAGTCGGTTGGGCATCTGCCTTTGGCTCAGGACGTGATCCCACGGTACTGGGATCAAGCCCCGCATCAGGCTTCCTGCTCAGTGAGGAGCCTGCTTCTCCCTCTCCCTCTGCTTACCATTCCCCCTGCCTGTGTTGGTCCTCTCTGTCAAATAAACAAATAAAGTCTTTAGGAAAAAGAAAATAAAATAAAGGAGACCCAAATAATTTGATGTGGAGAAATAAGTTGAATACCTTGCTCGTAGCCTAAGAGACCAGGTTGTTAACTTCTGTATTTACAATTTGGGGGAATGACTGACTTTATTTCTTCATTAGATCCGTGTCCAGTAAGGATTGTGTGTGTGTGTGTGTGTGTGTGTGTGTGTTTAATGAATGAATGGAATTCTGGGTCTTATTTTGGGGATCAGAGATGAATAACCCACATTGTATTTCTTGGTTCAGTTGTCTGACAAATGCCATGGGGCAGAGAGACAGGGGGAATTATGGGAAAGGAGATAAGGGAGAGCAAAATCAGACTGTACCAGGAAGAATAGGAAATGCTTTCTGAGGAAGCAATACTCAGATTCTTGGGGATGAGTAGGTGTTAGCTGGGAAATCTGGAACTGAAAGGCTTTTCTTCTAAGGAGAGGTTCAGAGCACAGAGAGAGTGGTGTGCTCAGGGAATTCCCCCAAGTTTGGAATAGCTGAACGTTACAGGGGCAGCTGGGCACCAGAGGGAATCATGTAAAGCAGATGTGGGCTCTGAGACCCCTTTTTGGGGGATCTAAAAGTTCAAAACCATTTTTAAAACAATACGAAGATTTTGCTTGCCTTTTCCTCTTCATTCTCTCAAGTGTATGTGGAGAATTTTCCAGAGGCTATATGATCTGTGATGACGTCATTGCTCTCATGTTTAATGGGATATGCACTTATGGATTCTTGTATTTGAACAATTTCTCACTTTATTATTATTTTTAATTTAATTTTATTTTTTCAGTATTCCAAGATTCATTGTTTATGCACCATACCCAGTGCTCCACGCAATACGTGTCCTCCTTAATACCCACCACCAAAAAAGGTTTTTTTAAGACTTTATTATTTTTTAATTAAAATATTTTTAAATTGACATATAATGTATTATTTGCCACAGGGGTACAGGTCTGTGAATCGTCAGGCTTACACACTTCACAGCACTCACCATAGCGCATACCCTCCCCAATGTCCATAACCCAACCACCCTCTCCCAACCCCCATCCCCCAGGCAACCCTCAGTTTGCTTTGTGAGATTAAGAGTCTCTTATGGTTTATCTCCCTCCCTATCCCATCTTGTTTCATTTTTTCCTTCCCTACCCCCAAACTCCCTACTTTGCCTCTCAAATTCCTCATATGAGGGAGAGCATATGATAATTGTCTTTCTCTGATTGACTTATTTCGGTCAGCATAATTCCCTCTAGTTCCATCCATGTCATTGCAAATGGCAAGATTTCGTTTCTTTTGATGGCTGCATAGTATTCCATTGTGTATAGATACCACCTCTTCTTTATCCATTCATCTGTTGATGGACATCTAGGTTCTTTCCATAGTTTGGCTATTGTGGACATTGCTGCTATAAACATTCGGGTGCACGTGCCCCTTCAGATAACTACATTTGTATCTTTAGGGTAAATACCCAGTAGTGCAGTTGCTGTGTCATAGGGTAGCTCTATTTTCAACTTTCTGAGGAACCTCCATGCTGTTTTCCAGAGTGGCTGCACCAGCTTGCATTCTCACCAACAGTGTAGGAGGGTTCCCTTTTCTCCACATCCTCGCCAGCATCTGTCATTTCCTGACTTGTTGATTTTAGCCATTCTGACTGGTGTGAGGTGGTATCTCATTGTGGTTTTGATTTGTATTTCCCTGATGCCAAGTGATGTGGAGCACTTTTTCATGTGTCTGTTGGCCATGTGGATGTCTTTGCAGAAATGCCTGCTCATGTCCTCTGCCCATTTCTTGATTGGATTATTTGTTCTTTGGGTGTTGAGTTTGATAAGTTCTTTATAGATTTTGGATACCAGCCCTTTATCTGATATGTTGTTTGAAATATCTTCTCCCATTCTGTCATTTGTCTTTTGGTTTTGTTGATTGTTTCCTTTGCTGTGCAAAAGCTTTTGATCTTGATGAAATCCCAATAGTTCATTTTTGCCCTTGTTTCCCTTGCCTTTGGCCATGTTTCTAGGAAGAAGTTGCTGAGGCTGAGGTCAGAGAGGTTGCTGTCTGTGTTGTCCTCAAGGATTTTGATGGATTCCTTTCTCATATTGAGGTCTTTTCGTCCACTTGGAGTCTATTTTTGTGTGTGGTGAAAGGAAATGGTCCAGTTTCATTCTTCCGCATGTGGCTGTCCAATTTTCCCAACACCAATTGTTGAAGAGACTGTCTTTTTTCCATTGGACATTCTTTCCTGCTTTGTCAAAGATTAGTTGACCATAGAGTTGAGGGTCTATTTCTGGGCTCTCTACTCTGTTCCATTGATCTGTATGTCTGTTTTTGTGTCAGTACCATACTGTCTTGATGACAGCTTTGTAATAGAGCTTGAAGTCTGGAATTGTGATGCCACCAATTTTGGAATTCTTTTTCAACATTCTTCTGGCTATTCGGGGTCTTTTCTGTTCCATAAAAATTTTAGGATTATTTTTTCCATTTCTTTGAAAAACATTGATGGTATTTTGATAGGGATTGCATTAAACATGTAGATTGCTTAGGTAGCATAGACATTTTCACAATATTTGCTCTTCCAATCCATGAGCATGGAACATTTTTCCATTTCTTTGTGTCTTCCTCAATTTCTTTCACGAGTACTTTATAGTTTTCTGAGTACAGATTCCTTGCCTTTTTGGTTAGGTTTATTCCTAGGTATCTTATGGTTTGGGGTGCAATTGTAAATGAGATCGACTCTTTCTCTTAATTCTGACTTGCTGTTGGTGTATAGAAATGCAGCTGATTTCTGTGCATTGATTTTATATCCTGACACTTTACTGAATTCCTGTACAAGTTCTAGCAGATTTGGAGTGGAGTCTTTGGGGTTTTCCACATACAGTATCATATCATCTGCAAAGAGTGATAGTTTAACTTCTTCTTTGATGATTTGGATGCCTTTAATTTCTTTTTGTTGTCTGATTGCTGAGGCTAGGACTTTAGTACTATGTTGAATAGCAGTGGTGATAATGGACATCCCTGCCATGTTCCTGATCTTAGTGGAAAAGCTCTCAGTTTTTCTCCGTTGAGAATGATATTCACTGTGGGTTTTTCATAGATGGCTTTGATGATATTGAGGTATGTACCCTCTCTCCCTACACTTTGAAGAGTTTTGATCAAGAAAGGATGCTGTACTTTGTCAAAGGTTTTTCAGCATCTATTGAGAGTATGGTTCTTGTTCTTTCTTTTATTAATGTATTGTATCACATTGATTGATTTGCAGATTATGAACCAGCCTTGTAGCCCAGGAATAAAGCCCACTTGGTCATGGTGAATAATCCTTTGAATGTACTGTCAGATCCTATTGGTTTGTATTTTGGTGAGAATTTTTACATCTGTGTTCATCAAGGTTATTGGTCTGTAATTCTCTTTTTTGATGTAGTCTTTGTCTGTTTTGGGGATCCAGGTAATGCTGGTCTCATAAAATGACGAAGACTTTATTTTTTAAGCAATCTCTACACCCAACGTGCAGCTTGACCTCATAACCCCAAGATCAAGAGTCACACACTTCATTTTGACTGAGCCAGCCAGGCGTCCCTCACTTTAAATTTCTAAAATGGCAAATACTGAAAGGCAGCCCATATAAACAAGAGCTTTTGGGGGCCTTCGATAATTAAGAGTAGAAAAGGGTCCTGAGACCCAAAACTCTACGAATGGTTTTCTAAAGAGTTTGGATTTTATCTTCAGTGAGGTAGGGGGTCATTGGATGACTTTTGCAAGAGGTTGACATAATTAATACTCCTAGCATGGCTTGTGATGTGAGACACAAAGTGTATGGGGTCAGAGACACCAGTTAAACAGCTCTTTCTGTAGTTCAGAAGAGATGTGAGGGCTCAGGCTACTTTTTGTTGAGATAGGTGTGTTGGTGCCTACAGAGCTAAAGGATTCACTTTACAGCATTTAGCTCTACAGAGCTAAAGATTCACTTGTCCTGGGAGGGCTTGAATGGAGGAAGATGTCCAGTTCACTCCCAGGTTTCTGATGTGGGATTCTGGAGGCCATTGCTATTATAAGCTGAGTAGACATGTCATTTTCTTTCAGCATTTTAAACATAATGTATGTGTGTCTGCCCACCCCTCCTACCCAGCAAAGATGGATAAATGAATGAATGAATGAATGAATGTTCCACTGTTTTGTGGCTTTCATTGCCCTGATGAGAAGTAACTTGTAATTCAAATCAGTGCACGCCTCCATGTAACGTGTCATTTTTGTCTCCTTTTAAGATTTTCTGGTTCTAGTTAGTTTTTAGCAGTTTGTCTCCAATGTGCCCATGCGTCATGGTCTTTGTATGTACCTGCTTATTATGATTTGCTTGTCTTCTTGACTCCTTCCTGGTTTGTAACCCTCCTCAAAGCTTCCTTGATATGATCTGAATTTGGCCACTGTACTCAGAGGGCAAGGAGAGACCAAAGAGGCAGGCCACTGCAGCTGGGGAGGTGGCAGCTTTAATAAGCAAAGGGAACTTACATACGAGTCTTGTATTGGGCAGCAGCAAGACAAGTAGATCCCTGTACCCACCTGCCAAACCTTAAAAGTTTATAAAGCGGCCTTAACTGGGTTCAGTCATGTATCCTGTTCAGTCACATCACAGTCTCAAGGCTGTGTCCTTGGAGCAGTCTCTGGAACAGGAAAGGCAAAGCAGAGGCTGCATTGCAAGGACAGGGATGGGGTGAGGAGCCTCCCAGTGCCCAGGTCCAGCTTATGGGGCACTTGGCAGCCATGTCTTTTTGATGACGCTCTTCAACAATCACCAAACACCCTTCCCAAATTTTGAGGAATTTGGCCAGTATTTGGCTAAGTGTTTTTTCTGCTCCATTCTCCCTCTCCTTTTTTCTGGGACGTCTGTGGCGATTGTTACCCAATTATGTCAGACATTTTAATATTCCCCAGGTGCCTAGAATTCACTTTGCAGTCTTTCATCTTTCTGTTCTTTAGACTCAATGATTGACATTGATCCATCTTTAATACATCTTCAACATCTTCAGCAAGTTCAGACTTGTCTTTGTCATCTCCATTCTGCTGTGAATCCCCCCCAGTGAAATTGTTACTTCCGATACCTTATTTTTCAGTTCCTGAATTTTCATTTGGCTCATTTAATGCCAGTGTTATTCAGGTTCATAGTTTATATTTTTCTGTTGAGATTTTCTTTCAGTCTTATGAGCATTTTTGCTTTCAATACCGGAGTATTAGAATGAGAGCTGCTTCAGAATGCTTGCTAATTAGAACATCTGGAACATCTTGGAGTCTCCCTTCATTGTCTTTTCCCTTGTGAGCAAGGCCCTGTTTCATGGTTCTTTTATGTCAAGTAATTTGGATCGTATCCTGGACATTATAAATAATCTGTGGGAACTCGCAATTCTGTTACGTTTTGCCAAAAAAAAATTATTTGTTTGTTTGTTTGTTTTTTGTTAAACCAGACAGTTAATTTGGCTACAAATTCTGTTTTGCCTGCAGTAAAGGCAGCTTGGGTCTCACCTCAGCTGGTCTTGCCTTGGCCGCGGTGCTTGGAGCCTGCGTGTACACCTGTGGTTCAGGGCCATGTAGAGATTTGGGAGGAGTTTCGAATCTTTCCTCTCTTGCCTGGCATTCCGCTTTCATTTCCCAGTTACTCTGGTTGCCCTGGACCCTGTTCTCTAGTTCTGAAACCCGATGAGACTATGGGCTTTGTACCAGAATTTTCCTCATGTGCCTGGTACAGATGGGGTCCTTTCATCAGGCTATCAGCACTACAAACTGAAAACTCACCTAGCACAGTTCCTTCTCCCACAAATCAACTCCCCTCCAGTGACTGCCGGCTTTCGACTGCTCTTGAGTGCCTTCAGAATACTGTGGGTTTGTTTTTTTTTTTTATATGTTAGTCCTGAGTTTATAGTTTTTTTTTTTTTTTAATGATTTAACTTATGTATTTGAGAGAGCAAGAGAGTATGGGGGAGAGGGAGAGGGAGAAGCAGACTTCCTGCTGAGTGGAGAGCCCAACACAGGGCTCCATCCCAGGACCCTGAGATCATGACCTGAGCTGAAGGCAGACGTTTAACTGAGCCAGTCAGGAATGCCTGAATTTATAGTTCTTATCTGTGGGAGACTTGGTCCAATAGGAGCTACTTGGCTATCCCAGAAGTGGAATCATCTTGTGTTGACATTATTAACTGAGACACAGAGAGAGAGTCTAGAAAGACAACGTAATTCACTGGATTTAATTTTGGCCATGTTGGGTATGGGGTTAGCCAATGTGGAGTTCTCCACCAAGTGGTGGTTATGGAAGTGGACCCCTAGAGGTGAAGTTTGGGCAGCAGATACAGATTTAGAACTTGTAAGCCTGTCGATGCCGACTGAGGTCATGAGAACGGATGAGCAAGGGAAGAGTATTTTGAATGAGAGGATTGACCTGAAGTCCTAACCCTGAATTCATAACCATGCTTAAGAGGTAGGCATAGGAAGAGGAGCCCAGGAAGGAGATTAAAAATGTAAGTGGAATAATTTATAAAGAAAAGTTGTTACAGAAACTAAGCAAGTGTTCAGCAGTTCTTAACCTGGGATCTGCCAACCCAGTGGGTTTAGGATTCAGTTTCAGGAGGTTTCTGGATTCTCTCTACAGGATATGTGTGTATCAGTTTTCTGGGGAGCGGGTTCATAGCATTCATCAACTTTCCAAAAAGGTCTGTGACCCACAAAGAGTTAAATGTTGAACACTATCAAATTTCAGGAAAATGAATGAGAGCCACTAGCGGCTTCGTTAGAGCAATTTCAGAGTGAAGGTGGAAAACCAGTTGGGAGTTCCCTGCAAAGTAAATCCGAGATGCAGAGGTAGTGATAGGGAGTGTAGAGTTGCTTTCAGAAGTCTGGATGATAAGGCGAGGAGAGATTGCTCGATAGAGGGGAGTAAGATTAAGAAAAGCATAGCCTTGCCCTGCCTGGCCTCATCTGTCACAGGCCATATTAGCCCTTTTGTGCGTACACACTGAGTCTTCTAGTTTGTGAAAGCTGCTGTGTTGTGCAAAGCCAGGGGCTGCTTGTGTGGGCCGGCATGAATGCATTCACGCTTCGGATCCTAGAGACGTTATGAGCTCCATGACAACAAGGACATCTCTCCCCCCACCCCGCCCCAGCCCCCGTACTTTCCATGTTCATTCCTTATAGCACTTTATACTATACTCTGCTGAGAGTAAAGGCTTACCGTGGCTCACCGGCAGAGGTCTCCAGCTATAGGATAGGGCCACGAGCTGGTGGAAACAGGCGTCTGTGCCAAGGGTGAAGAAAACGTCTCTGGTGCAGGGTTTCTCTTGCAGCTGGGCCTGGATGTTCCTGGGTCCCTGGAGGGACTGCAGGCTGCTCTACACGACGTCGGCTTGGCTTCCGAAGGTTGACCCTTCCGAGGCCCTCAGGACAGGGAAAGGCCTTAGAACTTTGAGCAGGAGAAGTAGGGAGATATGGAATATCCACACCCTCTACCCCTTTTGGGGCCTCATTTCTTAATAGGAGAGAAGTGTGATTAGATGGGGAGACACTTGGCTGAACTAATACGGAAATTGGAAAGGTAGCCTGAAGTAGGGCAATGGAGATTTTGTAGCTTTCTGAACTCACCCTGACGTCCTTAAGTTAAAAGACAGTTTGTAAAGGAGCTATGGAGCTCATTTCTGTTGCTACTTTCATTTTCTGCCACGATGCTGCTGCCCAGTGTCCCATCCTCATTCAGTGCACGACGAGTTCTTGTTCCTTCTAGCTCTAGTGACGCTCTCAGGTGTCTTTGTGCTTCTATCAAATAAGGATGAACATATTTCATCAAAGATTAAATGAAGGTGAATCCCCCACCGCCCTTCAATTATAGTAGAAAATTGTTAAAGAAATAAATCTGCAGCGGTGGCTGGGTGGCTCAGTGGGTTGAGCGTCTGCCTTCAATTCAGGTCATGATCCCAGCCAGGGTCCTGGGATCAAGCCCCACATCAGGCTCCCTGCTCAGTGGGGAGTCTGCTTCTCTCTCCTCCCTTTGTTTGCCCTCTCTCTCTCTTAAATAAATAAATAAAATCTTAAAAAAAAATCTGCAGTTGGCTCCATTTGTAGTAAAGGCATTTTAGACCTCATGCTTTTTTTTTTTTTTTAAAGATTTTATTTATTTTATTTGACAGAGAGAGAGATCACAAGTAGGCAGAGACGCAGGCAGAGAGAAGGGGGAAGCAGGCTCCCCGCTGAGCAGAGAGCCCGATGCGGGGCTCGATCCCAGGACTCTGAGATCATGACCTGAGCGGAAGGCAGAGGCTTAACCCACTGAGCCACCCAGGCGCCCCAGACCTCATGCTTTTTAGGTGCATTGCTAAGGAGTAAAATGTATCAAATCAGATTTGGTGTTCCCGTTCATAGCCAGCCTCTTCTCTCCTCACCTCTCTGAAGGCCCTGGGTCACCTTCAGTTGCCACTGTTTGGTGGGGGAAATGCAGTTCAAGGGTGGGGAGTGAGTGAGCTAAGAGGGGGAAAAACAACCTTAACCTGACAATGGCAAGGCCTCTGGTATCTTGTAGCTCCTCTTCAGCATGTGAAAGTTCTTTCAAACCCTCCCTTTTTCCTACCTCCCCCAACCCCATAGTATATAGCTCCCCCCCCCAACCCCCAGGAGCAGCTATTTGTGCTCAGGGGTCCCATCCCCATACTTTAATAAACCACCATTTTGCAACCCCCCCAAAAAAGTGCTTTAGGAGGCCTCCCTATTTCATATATTACTTAACTTTGAAGAGTTTGAATAGAAACGTTGATGTAGACGCTGTTCTATTCATTGATTTTGCTACTTAACAGTATGGCTTGACTACACTTATGCATTGAAACATAAAAAGGTTAAAAAATTCTTTATAGTTGCAAAACCCTAGTATGTGTAATTACTGTATTTTACTCAGTAGGTAAACTAGAACTTATTTAGCCTGTCCTCTTTTGATACTTTTTAAAAATTTTTATATTTGTAGTAATAAGCAATGCTTCGGTGAATAAAATTGGCCATAGATCATTTTGCATAATTGTAGGATTGTTCCCAGCTGTTGAATATATATGGGTTTCCTTTCTGGAGGGTCTGCCGGTTTATGCTGCGTCCAACCATGAAGGAGAGGGTCTGTACATCTATTGTTACTCTTTGCTAGAAAGATGAAGATGGTATCTTTCAGTATTGATTTTGTATTTATCTGATAACTGAGACTGATCATCTCTTCATGTGTTTAAGAGCAATTTGTATCTTTTCTACTAACTCCTGATATCCCCTTCCTCCTTTTTGTTGGAGCTCTTTTGCTTATTAAGAAATGTGGCTCTTTGTCTAGTGTGTGAGCTGCAAATGTTTGTGTGTGTGTGTGTGTGTGTGTGTGTGTGTGTGTGTGTGTGTATGTGTGTTGGTGGGGGTGGTGATGGTTTTGTTTTGATTGTATTTTGGTTTTCTATGAAAAAATTGATTTACATGTAATTGAATTTATTAATCATTTCTTTTATGGTTTCTGGGTTTTGTATCATAGAGACCTTTCTTATTTCTGGAGTATAAAAATTCTCCCAGTTCTATTTAGATTATTTTGTGTGTTCATTTTGTATGCTTTAAAATCACTGATTTACCTGGAATTAACTTCCATGAAAGACAGGAGTTACGCATTTAACTTTATTTTTCCCTCTAATGGCTTCCCAGGTGATTTCACTTTTTTTTTAAAACCTCTTCCTAAGGCAGACATTTCCATTATCTACTGATATCCATTCCTCTCTCTTCACAGTCTGAATGGTTTGTGAAATGACAGTAAACCCTGATGAAAAGATTTGCTCCTGTTGGATATCTTTGTGCTGAGGGTGGCCTTGTGTCCCCGAGGACGATGTGGCAGAACTTCCAGGAGAGCTATTTCCTTGTTGGCAAAGAGGGACAGACTGCCGGCCTCACCCTCTGGTCTCACCCTTTCCCTCTTTGCCTGTTTGAATGAAGGTATAAAGGGCAGATGCCCAGCATTTGTGGGCCATAAGGGAAATCCCTGTGAATTATACTTTGAGAAACAATCCTATGGATACTGTGAACATCACAGAAAAATACAATGGAAGTAAAAGCCCTTGTGGAGAAAGTTCCTGTCCCTGGCAGCAGAGGTCAGAATGATTCTGTGCATATACATGTTGGCAAGCTCAAAGCAGAGGGCGGAGAGCCAGGGCTGAGAGCCGGGGGAGAAAGGGACTACACGGAAGGAAGGGCTGAATTCTTAGTTTTTATTCCTAATATCCTGGCCTTCCCCAAAGTCAACCTGAGAATTGGGGCATACAAAAAACTACTCTGAGATAATGATGACATTTCAGACCAAGAATGTTGGTTTTCTCACTGGGTTTTAGCCTAGTTTTTTGAAAGACAGAAAATCTGTTCAAAGGAAATAACCCACTTGGTTTCAGCCTAAGGGTGATATCTTTATTTATTTATTTATTTTGGGGTTTTTTTGGCCAATATCTTGATTAGTAGACTAAGTAGTATGCGATCTTTAAAGAATAGAGATTTTGTTGTGAAGAAAATATAAGTAATAATTCATTGACACTACTGGATTAAATCTGCCAGCTTCAGTAAAGCTCATAGTGAGTAGATGGTTTCTGAGTTGATTTCAACTCCTTTTCCTTGTTACTTATAATTTTATCTTCATGTTAAATGGTAATGGAAGTATGTTCAAACATATTTGTACTCTGTATTTCCTTGCAGTGTAAAATGTTTTGTAAGCCAAACTGAAGTTAGGTCCATGATTGTAAAATAGATACTTTTATGAAACAACTCACTTAGGAAATTGGGCTTTATTTTTTCAGATTTACACACCTTTTCTGACCGCCCCTCTACCTTCCCACCCATGCTACTGTTAGCATTTTATCTTCATCCCCCAAATAAGCTAAACAGTCTCTTTTGAAGGATATTCTCTCTTCTGGCTTTTGGAGCCTGAACCAGCAAGATGAATCTAGAGACATCTTTGTGGTTAGAGGCTCGCTCTGAGGTGGCGGGTGAGCTCCCTGAGAGGGAGCTCCCTGAGAGGGAGCTCTGCATGGAAATGTTACCCTGCCATTCATTGCTGGAATGCTATTCTCTCCACAGACAAAGAATGAGTATTATCTGAGTGGAAGAAGGTGGTTCAATGAGACGGGGTGCTTGTAGCACACAAAACTGAAGAGCGTTTTATAAGTTGCCTTCCTTGCTCGTAAATGTCTCCCTGTAAAAACACACACACGTGTACACACATAGACATGCACACAGATGGGTATCATTTACAGTGTTTCTTGGAAGAAGCAAAGTCATAATTAAAATACATGGGGAAATTTACAAAATTTTCCCTGAAACTGCACATGTTGGTGAAAGATTGCATATACGGAATCAGGCTCCTGATAGGCACTGATTGATAAAGTCACATTCCTGTTAAAGTGTCCTTGGCATCCTGCCTGGGGCATGGTAAATGATTAGTAAATGGTGGAATGGATGAATCAAATTTTGCTGTCAAGTATAGCATTTTTAAGTATGTGACTTTCTCCAGATGAATATTTGACTGACTTCATGAAATAGTGACTATTGCTACGCTTTAATCTTTGTTACTGTGATGATAGTTACAAAAAAAAAAATTTTTTTTTTTTCAAATCTTGTTCTTTTGTATCTAAATTATACACAAAGAGACCAAGCATTCCAGGCTTGGCTGAAGCTTTGCATTCATATGAATACCTTCTAAGTGTTTTTTACTACAGAGGGAAAGGAAGCTGGAGGAAATGCAGCAGGTAATGCAACACCCAGGTGGGGGAGCAAGAATTTGTTAGGTGTTGATTCTCTTGAGCTTTGTGAATGTTCCTCTCTTTGTATCCATCCACACCTGAAGATTAGGTTTGTCCTGCTCTGGATAAAACATTCCTTATTTAATGCATTCCACAGAGCTACCCACTGAATGTGAAACTCAAACCTTGTTTCATTAGCTAACAAAGATGAGAAAGCTTTGCATTATTAAAGCTTTTAGTCACTTAGAGGGGTACTAGGTAAATAAGCTGAGGATACCCCCCCCATCCATTGTTTTTCAAAGAAAACAACTATTCAGCAGTAGTACCTTCCTGTAATGTGGCAGTTCTTTGATGGTTACATAGAAGTCTTTCTTAAAAGGCTTTTTACTTGCTACAAGTTTAAAATTGTAGTTTAGGCATATAACTTTAAGTCTGTAATTGAAGCTTTTAATATAAAAGTGGTGAAGTTTTGCTTCTGGATCAAATTCTGGTAGTACAACTTTTTATTTTTTGTCTGAGATAAGAATAACTTACCTTTCTTTCTTAGAAAAAAAACCTGTTAAGACCTTATTTATGGTATAGAATGAGCCCAAGTATATTTTTTTCCTGGATTTGCTTTTTAAGATTTTGTTTAATTCAGAAGAAGCATAGCTAAGAGTATATACACCAAACAGTAATGAAGACACAGTCGGAGTGACGACATGGCCACAGGTGGGAGATACAGACCATGGAAAGTCCTCTCTACAAAAATCTACTCTAATACCTTTGACTAATTAGAGATTCATTCACTTAATGGTTTTTAAAAATTGCAATTATTCTAATCTGGGAGATTAAATCATTGTCATTCAATTCTTACCAGTATATGTGATCATATTTTGAATGTATGGGGGATATGTTTTATTGATGTTTAAGAGCAACTTTATGCTTAGATACTCACTCAAAATAATTTGAGTACCTACTATGAGTCAGGGACTTTTCTAGATGTCTCGGGTATATTAGTGAAGAAACTGGACAAACAGGTAGCATAATAAGTGTTAAGTTTATTCCATTGTTCAGCCCAATTTACTCAGTTTGCTGAAAATCTTTTGGTGGAAATTAGCTAGTTTTCTTCTATGTCCTAATGAAAAGACTGTGCATTTATTCCTGCAACCTTACTTTTTGAGGATGTTGTCTAATGTAGTTCCACAGAGCAGAGCTCTGCGTGGTGGCTTTTGGGACATGATGTGTGGGGATGGGATTTACCCTGTATATGGCTTTTCAGCGATGCTCAGAATCTCCTACCACGCAATACCCCTACACTCCCCTCCCCACTTTATGAGACCAGCTCTACTCCTATCAGTTTACACAGGGGAATTCAGCATGCTATTTCTCTAAAAATAAATGTTCCATTTTAGGTTATGAATGAAGTAAATGAATGTTCGAAAATGGAGAATTATTTTCTCCATTTGAAGTTTGCCTTAAACAGACAAATGGATGGTGTAGATGTTCTTTGATTAACCTTTGTGGTCATATTCCATGTTTGCATGTGAATTTCATTTCTTTCTTGTCTTTCCAACCAGTAAAACTGTTCAAGGACACGAAACAGGTGATTCTCTGAAATCCATAGCTCTCTGAGAATTGGAAGTTTGGAAAAGACCTTATACAGCATCTGGTATTTAATCATGTTTATTGTGCCCACTCCCTCCAGTGAGAAAGCCCTTGTTCCCTCTATTTATAGCTGTTCTGTCTTTGTAACATACTGAGTCATGCGGAACAGCTGGAGTTGATGAGCTTTGGCAGCAACAAGGCTTGTTCAGATCAAGAAATGATGAAGGGTATTTGTATCAACTTTTGGCATGATAATGCTGTGTCAGCACCTCAAAGTTAGTCTTTGGACTACCTGCATCAAAGTAATCTAGAATGTTTGTTAATGCTACAGATTTCTGTTTTCTACCCACCCACTCAAGAACAGAGGCAGAGGTGGGAATCTGAAGTATTAGGCAGCAGTCCTGGTCATTCCTAATTCTCAGGACAAGTTACGAATCATTGTATATCCACTTGGATAATAGCAACATTTCTGATAGCTGTTTCACATTGTTGTCTGTCTGTCTGTCTGTCTCTCTCTCTCTTTTTACTGAGGTATAATTGACAATGAAATTCACCCTTTTTAGGTCGTGAGTTCTGATAAATGCATTTAGTTATGTGACTGCCTCGTCAGCCAAGATTCAGCATTTCATCACCCCCCAAATTTCCTTACAGTCCCTTCCCTCCTCATCCCCTGGCCCTGGAAACTGCTAATCTGGTTTCTGTCCTTGTTGGTCGTTGTGGTTTTGTCATTTCGACAATGTCCTAAAAATGGAATTATCCTATTTGTAGTCTTTTGAGTCTAGTTTTTTCCTACTTAACACGTTCAAGACTCATCAATATTGCTTGTATCAGTACTTGATTCCTTTTTATAGCTGAGTAGTATTCCTGGAATACCGCAGTTTATTGATTTCCCTTTAAAGGACATTTGGGTTGTTTCTGATTTTTGGCAATTATCAAGTCACTATGAATATTCATGACAGGCTTTTTATTTCACTTGAGTAAATGCTGAGAAGTGGGATTGATGGGTCTTATCATAAGTATATGTTTAACTTTATCAGACATTAGCAAACCATTTTCCACTTGGCTGCACCATTTTTGCATTCCCACCAGCACTGTGGGAGAGTTCCATTTCTTTCACACCCTTATCAATCCCTGTTAATGTGAGCTCTTAAAATTTTAGCCATTCTACAATGTAATAGTAGTATGTTTGTAGGCACACATCATACCTTATATTAGTTTTAATCTGCATTTTCCTAATGACCAATAGTTTTATTTGAGCACCTAGCATGCTATATTGGACACTGGGAAGTAACTCCCTTCTCCCCCAGGAATTTATGGATGTCAGGACAAAGGACACACGCTACCAATGGATGTAAAATCAAGCTTATCATTCATATAGTAAATAGCAAGAGGATTTACTAAGGAGAAGAGCTTAAGTTTTGTTGAGAGTGAAACATGGTAAGGAAGGGATGGTTGGTTTGGGATTTTTACTATGTTTCAAGGGTGGAGCCTGGATGAGCCCTTTTTTTCAGGCAGGCTCCTATTTTCTCAGCAAGGTTTGAAATTTCCATTAGTGCCAATGGACAGATGGTGCATGGGGGTTTTCTTATCACATTTTTGAGATGTGGAGTGAAGAGAAAGAGGAGGGCTGGGGGGTTGAAAGCTGCAGAAATCAAACACCAAAACTTCAGTCTTTCTCTTTACTGCCTAATGATGTTGAGCACCCTTTCGTGTGCTTGTCACCCATATGTCTTCTCCAGTGAACTTTTGAGATTTTGCCCATCTTTTAAATTGGATTGTTTGTTTTCTAGAGTTGTATATTCTAGAAGTAAGTCCTTTATCAGTTATGTTTTGCCAAAAATTTCAGTGGCTTGGTTTTTTTTTTTTTTAACTCTCTTAACAGCGTCTTTCAAAAGGTACAAGTTGTGTCCCAGTACTAACTGTCATTTAATGCAGTCATATAAATTTATATTTCTTAATAGATTCCTTTTCAGGAATTTCCTTTCAAACCCATGGGCAATATCTTGAGTATATCCAATGGCAGTATGGAGTAGTGGAAAAGAATACTTTTCATGTATTCATGTATTCATCCCAACTTTATCACTTTGAAATTCTTAGTCATTTTTTTTTTTCCTTTAAAATTTTTTTTTTCCATGGAGGTTGTGTCCGGCTGGCTCAGTTGGGCTCCCTGCTCAGTGGTGAGCCTGCATCTCCCTCTGCCTCTGCCTCTCTCCCTGCTCTGGCTTACTCTCTCTCTCTCAAATAAATTAATAAAATCTTAAAAAAAATAAAAAAATAAAATTTTTACCATCAAAGGCAGGAAGTCTCATGGGAAGGGCATAAAATTAGCTAATCTTCTTATGAAAAGGTGGTTCAAGACAGAAAAAAGTAGAGGATTAGAAATTCTCTAACGTAGCTAGAGAGTGGCAGAGCCTGAGGCGGACCCCAAGTGAGTCGAACCTGAGGCTTGTGCTCGCTGCTATATGCTGTCTTTTCTTCACTAACCTGGCTCTTTCAGTGAAATGCCTTCAATTTCTCATCTTATATAGAGTCATTTACAGTTTACAAAGAGCTTTGGATGTCAGCTATTAGGTAATCTTCAAGGGTTGATCTTCTGTGACGTTGGGACTTATTAGATTAACTGGTAAATTCCACCTGTCTTCAGCTATTTGTAAATTATCGTGTAACAGCAGCAATAGTGGAAATTTTAAGCATGTTTTCCATAACTTTCCAGTCCTTTATCCTGCAGGTAATTTCCCCAGAATTTGTTAGACAAGGAGAGGATGTTTTTGCCTCTGAGGATCCTTTGGTGTAGATTTTCCATGGAATTTGCCTTTATTTTCATTTTGCGTAGACTTCGTAAACATCCTGTAAACGGCGGATATGATCTTGGAGTTACCTGGGTTTGCAGTTTCTGTGAGCCCTGCTGGCCTCTGGGGATGAGGCCACCGCACCGCATATTTGAGTGTCTTTCCCCCTTAGGGCTAGAGTTGACTCATGTTTGTGCAAAGTGGGAGGAAACTGAAGCCTCATCTCACACTACTGTCTTCCGAAAGAATGCCGTAGAGAAACCAATTAAAAGATGAAAGCCTGGCAATGCATTTTAATCTTCTCATCTGCCTGCCCGGGGTAGCCTTCAGGCCCTGTCAAGGAGAGGAAGCAGAAGAGCCTGTGGAATATTTACTTGGACTTGTCTTATGGAAACTAACTCAGTATTCAGCTGTTCATGGTTTGTACCAAAATGACTCATGAAGAACATGTTGAAATGAAAGCCATGTTATCAGACTTACCTTCGAATTCTGCAAGGCCTGCAGTGGCGGCTGACAGATCCAAACATTTAAGAATCAGAAAAGATGGAGGAAGCTCTTTAACAGCCTGGATGTAGAGGAAATATTGGTGGCTCATGTCAACTGACCAAAAAAAAAAAAAGAAAGAAAGAAAGAAAAAAAATACGATTTAGTAATGAGTTTGTCTTTTATTCAAGGGAAAACAATTCATGGATTGGGAGGATACAGTGCCTAACCAGTGGTGGGGAGCACCATTCCTGAGGGGTTTGGGACAGAAGTGAGTTTTACAGGGCATTAGAAGCAGCAACATGGAAAGAGGGCATGATTGTCTTGGAGGGCAAGGATTTCCTGATAGGAAAACAAAGACCTGTGTTTTCTAGGATAAAGTGAACTAGCTAGAACTGAGTTAGAGGATTGTGACTGGTGTATGTTAGGTTTCCTTGACCACTGTTTCCTGAAAGTGCAGGCTATCTTAGGCTTAGATTTGTGACAGGGCAGGGCCACTGGGGTGGCCTCCATTTTGTGGGTCCTGATGTAGCGAATAGTTAACTTAGCCCTATTTTTTTTTTCAAACACACACCCAGGTGTGGGGTGAGGTGGGAGAGGGGCGAAGGGCGAGGCAGAGGGAGAGAGAGAATCTCAAGCAGGCTCCAGGCTCATCACAGACTCCCAAAATCAACAGTGGGACGTTTAACCGCCTGAGCCACCCAGGTTCCCCTATCAGCCATAATTACGTATAGGATATGAAGGGTGAAAAATAGAATGAGAAATGGCTATGCAGTTTTGTCAATTCCCTGGGAAATGAGCCTTCATCAAACCAAGATTTCTCTCTCATGTCTCAGCTTCTCCTGACCCCCACCCCAAGGGATAAAATATATTGAAATTGGCTTTGTGTGAGGGGGTTTTAGATATGACAGACTAATAGCATGTGTACAGAAGGGTCTAAGCAAAGTCTATGGAAACAATATCAAAAAACAAATCTTTAGAACTGGAAGAACATTTAGGAGAAGGCAGTACATGTGCAATTTGTTACCTATGGGGGAATGAGGGATGCACTAGAGGTTCTGCCAGCATGGAAGGTATTATCCCCATTCTGGATTTATTATTAGTGCCTCTTTATAGGATATATTTGTATAAAGTTACTGCCGGTTTTATGGGAGGGCTAAAACTTGTGTTAGGATCTCATGACTCATGAAGAACATGTTGAAATGAAAGCCATGTTTTCAGACTTACCTTTTTTCAGAAATATTCGGTCGTATTGTCATTATCAGTCTTAAGTGACTGGAATAAAGGAGGGGTAAGTTTTGAAGGAAAAGGACTTGGGAAAATTCTAGAACAGTTTGATTTGGGCAAAGGTCGGGGGGGGGGCAGTGCTTCTCAGCCACCAGAGGGCAGTATTCATTTAACAAATATTTGTTGAACACCATGTTTCAGAGTACCACAGAGAACGTGGGAAAGGAGCATTGCCTCCTGAGTGAAGACAGCTTTGTACTGGTTTTATGCTCTTTCCCCTTTTTCTCTACCTGCCTAACTCCAACAAAATTTCACTTTTTTCTCTCAAACTTTTTCTTTCTCCCCGAGCAGAGTTATTCCCCAGTTTTCAGTACGTATGTGTCTGTGGCACTTATTATATTTTCTTTTCTTTTTTTATTGTAATATATTTGAAGGAACATAAAGCTTAATTGCTTTTACCATGTGACTGTGAAATATTAACTTCACTGCCTCCCAACAAAAATTTAATAGTTACTTTTGTAACATTAAAATAATTAAGGTATTTGTAAAAACAGTATCAATTGAGACCCTCTTGGCACTTATGGCTGATGCATCATGAAACAAATAGCAATCTTAAAAACAAAATTCCAGGTTAGTACTGTCAGGCTGAATTAAAGTATTGGAAACTCATTGGCTATGCTATACCAAGTGGATGAAAATGGAAATGAATTTTATACTGTGTAAGTTTAAAAATCCTAATGTATGCTTAGATCTCTTGTGCAAATAACAGAAAGCTCTATTTCATTCGCTTCACTCAGATAAACTCCTTAAAAAAGGATTGAAAAGTTTCCATAATTAACTCCCAAATTTTATGCTTATTTTTTTTTTCTGCTTCTGTCCATTTCCCAACACACTTAATATAAGCAGGAAAATCTCTTCAGTGAATCAAGCACTTAGAGCTCACAGATGGATTGAAGAATATCACTAACCGATATTGTTTTGGTTTCCTATCTATTCTTTGCTTCAAATCCCCAGAGACATTTCTTCTCTTCTCAAACAACTGGTGCATTTTCAGCATCCCTTTTGGGTTTTACACAGTCGCGGAGCTAGCAACAGCTCAGACAGTTTTTACACCAAGCTCTCTGGTAACTAGCTGGTTGCTGAGTTCCTCAGTCTTCTCCATGTTCTACTTGTCCACAGCCTGGTCTATGCTCTTGAAGGCCTGACTTACCAATTTTTTTTTTCTTTTTCTTCAAACTTATCACTGACTCTAAAATATCAAGTATGTTTCTCCCACTGGCTTAGAGGTTGTTCCCTGTGAGGATTCCCTTTCATTCTTCAGCTTGTCTTTTCTGCCCACCTCCCCCCACCATCTTGAGGTTGGGGTTTTACATTTGGAATGTTTTTTATGCAATTCTTAAGATAGATTCCACATATTTAAGGAAATTCCAGAAAAGCATGCTTCCGATGCATTTACGTTGTCCTCCGTTTCAGTTTTTGGTCTGCCTGTAAAGAAATCTGAGGTTTGTTTTTCTAATTATCTCGTCTTTCTCATCCTCTGAGTTCTGGCTTCATTTTCAGAGTTCAGTGCAACATCACTTCACCCGGGCCAAGAGGAAGCAACCCATTCCACATCTTCTCTTCAGGTTAAGTCTTCAGGAGGACAGCTTTAGAAAGGCACACTTTCCCTGCCTGGCTCTATACCCAGAAGTCTGTGACTGTTAGGGCAGAGCTTCCCATCAGTTCTGCGGTGGGAAGAGTTTCCTCCAGGGACAGGACAAAATGCTCAGGCCCCAGATAGGATTTCTAGCCTATTGACATTTCCTTGAGTTGTAGGTGTTTCTCAGAATACAACGGTTGTAAACATGTCCGTTTTCCTAGTGGGGAGCATCCTTACCCTTCTCACTTGGGTTGGGCTGGGACAGAGAAACCCTTTCCCACCAAAGACCTGGGAAGTTGCTGAGTTGCCCTTTCTGAGGACAGTGCGGGCCTGCCTGGGGTCTTCCCTGGCCCATTCTGCCCACACAGGGCCTCTGGTCAGGCCTTCTGGAACCGTCACGTGTAGCCCAAGCCCATGTTGTATTATTTTGTCCTGTATTTGAAAGATCCTCTGGGGGCATGCTGTGTTTTATATACATTTGTATCTTCTCAACATTTGGAACTAATGTATTTGAATGAGTAAATGAAAAACCTTGATAATTTGTCAGTAATGATGGTTGGCAAACTTTTTCTGCAAGGGGCCAGATAATAAATATTTTAGGTTTTATGGGCCATATGTCTCTGTTAGGATTACTCCATTCTCTCTGCCCGTTGTAATGAGAAATCTCATTACAGTTGGTTGAAATCTGTGCTTCAGTAAAACTTTAAAAAACAGAATGGCAGATCTGTGTTTGGCTCCAAGGCTGTAGTTTGCCCATCTCTCATTTAAGATGTATTTTTCCACAAAAATAGGTTTATAAGTTATTTTTCTCCTGTATTACTTTAATATAGGACTAAGAAAATACATATAAAGTACATTGATTTTGTTGAATGGATGGCTAAACAATTGTTTCTAATGACTGAATAATAATTTAATTACTTTTTCTGATAATATTTCATGGAAGTTTTCATAGAATATATAAGGGGTCATTTGTATCTTGTATTTGTAAGTATTTTAAATTATTTTTGGTTAAAGTAACTTAATTAAATTTAATTAAAATTTAAGTTAAAACTGGAGGTTTAGTTTTAGTAAATGAAAAATTTTGGGAAGTCCATTTGAAGTGTACTCTTTAAGCAAAACTGGAAGGTTTTTCTTTTTCTTTTTCTTTAAGTTTTTATTGATTTATTAGAGTGAGAGAGCGAGAGAGAGAAAGAGAGAGATAGATAACGAGCTGAGCCAAGTGCAGGGGCAGACGGAGAAGGAGAAGCAGACTCCTCACTGAGCAGGGAGCCTGACACTGGACTTGATCCCAGGATCCCGGGATCATGACCTGAGCTGAAGGCAGATGCTTAACGGATTAAGCCACTCAGGTGCCCCCAAACAGGAAGGTTTTTCTAAGCTAAACTGTGACTGAGAAGAGTGTTTTCAGAGAGCTTTAAAAAATTAGGTTTGCTTCAGGTAATGTGAATATAGCCAAAATATCTCACTGTTTCTAGACCATTGACCTAATGTTTGAAGTATTATTCATCCCATCAATCTCCTGGGTGTGTGTTGGGTAGAGGATATTTATTCGGTTTAGTTTGAAAATGCAAAATGTTTTATCATAAGAAAAAATGCAGGATTTGTATGGTCTTGTCCTGACTTACTGCTAAACGTAATGGAAATCTTTAATATCATGGAGAGGTCATCTTTGCCACCAGCTGACCTCTGTGTCCTTCCTGTCAGCCTTTGTAACTACCCAAGATAGGGGAGTTTTGGTCATAGTGCTCAAAACGTAGCCTCCTGGCCTGGTGCCCATACTTCCTCCCAGATCTTTCCACTCTGCCCTTTGGAATGATTCTGTGGTTTCAACTACTACCCCTTCCTAAGCCTTCCCTTTGTCTCTTTCCCATAGGAGAAACCTAGTCTTCTTTTTCTCCTATAGCCTTCCCTTGGTGGAGTTTGCCCATTCCCACACTCTGTATACCTCTGGGCTGGAGGCAGCGGCCACTTCGAGACACACTGGGCAGTTTACACAGAAATAACAACGCTACCAACCCCTTATACCACGGGGCTTACCTATCCAGCAACGCCCTCCTCAGTTCTGTGCTGACCTCCCTGTTGTTCCTCTTTATTCAGAGCAGCCTGGTGCACCTGCCTCCCTGTTTCCCTCACCCTCTAACTAACCCTGGTGCCGTCTGGGAGACTACAGTGAGCGGGAGGGGCCATCAAGTCCTCTCACCACGAAGCCAAGACTCCACTGCTACTCCAGCTGCTTTCTTGGATGTCCTGATCCTGGATGTCGTCAGTTCACGGGGGACTTCAGTTTTGCGTTGTTAAATCCCATCGTCTCCCATTGCTGCCTGCTCAGCATCTTACCTCGAAGCTTCAGCCAAAAACCTCTTCACTTTCTTCCGTCTTACCAGCCTCTGGTCTTTCCCTCCCTCACCGGCTTAGCATGGTCTGTGCAGTCTAATACGTCACTTTCTTCTTCTTCTTTTTTTTTTTTTTAGATTTTATTTATTTATTTGACAGACAGAGATCACAAGTAGGTGGAGAAGCAGGCAGAGAGAGAGAGGAGGAAGCAGGCTCCCCGCTGAGCAGAGAGCCCGATGCGGGGCTCGATCCCAGGACCTGGGTCATGACCCGAGCTGAAGGCAGAGGCTTCAACCCACTGAGCCACCCAGGTGCCCCAATACGTCACTTTCTTGACGCTGACTTCAAACGTGCTCTCTGGTCCTCTCCCATCTCTCGGGGAATACCCAGCCTTTGACAGTCTGCTCAGGTTGCTTGGTCAGCACTAGCTGTAGACCTCTTGGACCCTTGTTCTGTCGAGTGGGTCATGAGCCAACAGACACCAGCTAATTTCGGGGCCATTAGTCCACTTAGTGTCTCTTATTTAAGAGACCAGACTCCCTTTTGTCAGGGTTTTATAGAAGGCAGATAGCACTGATGACCTTCGGTCTCATTTTGACTTTAGACTTTGATTAGATGATGAAAGAGGATAGGGGAAGTAGTTCAGAGCGTTTCTCCTAGATAAGCTAGCGTTAATAAGGCACTACGCACAATCTTGCGCAATCTGGTCTGCTCCTCCTGAGGGCTAAGGGTATGTGCTTATAGAAGCTATAAGTTTGCTTGTTGTCTCATGTTGAGACACTGGGAAGTGGTGTGTGTGGGTCTCCCTCACTCATGACCAGAGCTATGTGGGTAGCTGAATCACCTAGCCCTCTGTGGTAACTAGCCCTCTGTGGTAGTACAGTGAATCCAGGGGCCTGGAGTGTCAGCTTAGGCTTCAGAAAAGTAACGGTAGTTTTCATGACGTAGACCGTGATCCTTCTCACCAATAAAAACACTTATTAAACAACCACATTTTGAAAAACATACAAATACAGCTGAGTAAATAATGAAGGCAGTTTTAAGTCTTTTTGTGTAGTACTGACATTTGTTCCATTATTAGCCTGTTTGTGGAATAGAGGCTTTCATTGTGTGGCCATTAAGGAATTCATCAAAATTTCATATCACCTGTGTGGGTCCCCATTGTCCGCGGCTGCCATCTGGTTCTGCTTTTGACGGGGGTAATCATTCTTTCATGGGGCACTGCGCGTCCCCCTCCCTACCTTCCTTGAATCTGTTTTCCTTCTCCTCCAGCTTTTCCATCTCCTGACTCTGTTCTCTGTTCCAGCATATAGGGCCACTGCCCTCCTCTGTTAGGGAAAAAATGTTCATTGGCGCTGGTTTTGGGCTTCTCTTGTTCCCCTCAAGACATTGTTTAGGTTTCTCATGTGCTGCCAGAAGTACTGAGAGTGTTTTTCCACATCGTAGGTAATATTTTATCTGATCTGGGAGTCTTGTCTCTGAATTGTGGCCTGAGAGACAGTGAGACTGGTTTGCTCGCCCAGCTTCTCCATGGCTGCCTTCTGTAGATAGTAGGCGGTAACCTGTCTCATCACACCTATGTTTGTTTGTTTTCAGAAAGTCAAAGTGTTTTTCCTGAGCCCTGTTCTTCCTTTTCTATAATGCCTCAAGCAGCAGTTTCTCATTTCTTTCAGCCTTTTGCCTTTAGAGGAGGCTAATAATTTCTTACTACTTCCAAGTACTTGTGCATGTTACTCCGTGGGGAGGGAGGGAGAAGATGTGTAGAACCTTGATGGAGGTTCCTGACTCCAAGAAATTTTCTGTCTGGTACAGAAGAGAAGATGACTAAATCATGGTGACAAAAGGCAGAACAGCCCAACTACTCAATTAGTGGCTCAAAATCAGAGTCACAAAGATTTGAGGGAGAAGGAATCTTTTTGGAGCAGTAGTGTTTGGGGAAGACATTTGAGTCGTTAAGATGGATGAAGGTATTGGAGGACATTGAGTTCTTGTGTTTAGGCAGAATCTGGGATTTATGTGTGAGAATCCAGGGAAGAAAGGCCTGAGGGCAGCTAGGAAGGCCTTCCTCTACAGACCAAATGGACCTTTGGAAGATTCTGAGCGGTGGTATTTTTTGTGACAAAAGCTTTTTTGATTTTTAAGGAGCAATAGGCAGGCGTCCAAGTAGAGGAGTTATGGAGGAGATTAAGGCAGAGCACTCAGGAGGCGGTAGGAGAGTGTTACATTTGCCGGAAGAGAAGGCTAGACGTTGGTGCACATAAAGAAGTACGTGGACTTGGAGTGACAAGGAAGGCGCAGTCTGTTGTTTTGGGTCCGGTCATCCTGGAGAATGTTGGCATTGTGATTTCGGTAGTGAAGTGAGGTGTGGCAGTTCCATCTTTGGTGAGAGGGTGAGGTTGATTTTACATGCTGGTTTCCTGGTGCTATAAGGGTGCTCAAAGGGAAATGCTCCACCGGGAGCCACGAAGGGAACGTCCCAGGGAAGGACTAGAGTTGTCAGTGTAGGATGACCTGCTTGGAGTTTATCCTGGAATGAATAAGGTTTAGAAGGTGGAGAAAGAGCTCTGAGCAGGTGAGCTGATGAAGAATTTGAAGGAGGGAGTGGTTGGCAGGTCGGGCTTCAGTTTCGAGGAGGGTGAAGTAATCATGAGAAAGCTTCCAGATTAACCCATACTTGCCTGCCTCCCACACATCCTGTCACACCCAACTGCTCTCTGCTGTGGGTCCTTATGGTTTTTGCCTGAAGATCTAGGCAGAGATCTTCAGTTCGTTACGATTGGCTGTCAGCCCATATTATCTCCCTTCTAGATTATAGTTCTGGGCTCGGAGAGCAGACTCCATCTATGAACTAAATCCAGAAACCTCATAGGACCCAGATTTATGAGCTCCCTGGTGGTCTATCAGATGAGAGAGAAGCTATCCCGACCATTGAAAGGAATCTTAGAAATCTCACCCAATCAAGATGAATTACATATGTTTGGCCTAGAACATTTTCTGTATCAGAGGTTTGCTTTTTCCTAAAATGCAGGTCATTCCATTCTGGAAATTTTATTATGGTAGAAAGTTGTTCCATGTGGTAGGTCCCAAATCTACATTACACAGATTGTATACTTTAATGTGCAAGTTTTTCCACTAAACGTCTCAAAATCTATTTGTGTGTTCCAAAGTCAGTTTTCTAGAAACACATTCAGAAGCTCTTGTAGAGAGACAGACTTGTATTAACATAAAAAAAAAACAACAACCAGATTTATTGAGGTATAATTGACACAAAAAATTGTGAGGTATTTATTTTTCTTTTTCATCAAATGTAGTTTGATTTTGTGTTTTTAAACTTGTATTTTTTTATGTACTTGGATCTAGCTGTTAAAAATAGATGTATATCCAGGGCTGAAGTTTATACCTTTGCAGTACCAAGAACATGTCAGCAGGGGGTAGCAGAGAACAGGAACTAATTTCCTGCTTGCTTTCCTTAGACTTCCAATAGAGCCAAAGCATTTAGAGCTGGGAGGAGATGTGGTGTGGTGATTTAGTCCCAATTCTTTTTCTTGTAAGGAAATCAAGACTCATGAGAGCCCTATATACCTAAAACTAAAACCGTGTTTATTAGACACCATTAAAAAATTTTTTTTAATTAACATATAATGTATTATTAGCCCCAGGGGTACAGGTCTGTGAATGGCCAGGTTTACACACTTCAAAGCACCCTCCATAGCACATACTCTCCCCAGTGTCCATATCCCCACCACCCTCTCCCTACCCTCCTACCCCTGGCAACCCTCAGTTTGTTTTGTGAGATAAAGAGTCTCTTATGGTTTGTCTCCCTCCCGATCCCACTTTGTTTCATTTATTCTTTTCCTACCCCCATTAGAGACCATTCTTAGCAAGACTCAGTAAGGGTGCTTCTGAAAAAGGTGGACCTCCTGGTGTCAATCCAGGCTGTTTGAGTCAGGACCTCTTACAGAAAGCCCTGGATTAGTTTGCAAGCACCACTAGGGATTCTTCTACACATTAAATTCTGAGTCCATAAGCAAGAGTCCTTCCTACAGGGCAGGAGTTGTGTTAGGCCTTGAGGATAAAGTGAAAAAAAAAAAAAATCCCATGTGGTTTTAAAGGGACATGCTTGTGGGGACCAGCCAGGTGGCGTTCATGAACGAGGAAGGTTGGGTGTTGGCCAGTATGAGAGCATAGAGTTCTCACTGTCTGGAGAGTGTGTTCTCTCCAGAGTCGCCTGTCACTGACTCAGGGGCATCGTGTTGGGGCTGTGAGGTAATGCATGCCCAGTGTGGTCGGATGGTTTCTTTTTAAAAGAGAAGTTAGCGTTCTAGAACTTTGGTTCATATTTCCCAACTTCAGCATGTTGTGTGGACCAAACAAAACATGTCTACAGGTTGGAGTCAGCCTGTGGGCTGCAATACCTCCTTTAGGAACTTTGGCCAGTAGGGGAGCCATGAATGTGAATACACATTTGCCATACAGTGCTGAGAATGGCAGGCAGGGAGGCAGGCAGGGATAGACATGAGTGAAAGGTGCAGAGTCGGGGGGGCAGAGGGAGCCATCAGTGCTGTTTGAGGGAGGTCAAGACGCTTTCCTGAAGTGGAGTTCTTAAGGTCACCAGTATTTTTTTCTTTCTTTCTTTCTTTTTTTTTTTTTTTTTTTTTTTGAGTAAAACAATCTCACTTATTGGGCGCGGTCTTCCCTTTGTGTCCCTAAGAGGGAACACACATACCAATCTTTTAATGTCTCAGTGTACCAGAATAGTGTTAAAAATATTCTCAGTGCTTCCATTTTTATAGCCTTGAAACAAATGATTCAAATACAGAGAAATAAAATTATTACTCAGGCAAGGATGTTTTAAAGTGGGGCACCTGGGTGGCTTAGTCAGTTAGGCATTTGATCTCAGCTCAGGTCATTTTCTCAGGGTCCTGGGATTGAGCCCCAGGTCAGGCTCTATGCTCAGTAGGGAGTCTGCTTGTCTCTCTCCCTCTGCCCCTCCCCCCACTCGTGCTCATGCTCTCTCTCAAATAAATAAAATCTTAAAGGTGTTTTAAACTAATAATTGGTATGTTGTGGAGCCATCAGCATATCTACTTTTGCGATGAATAAACTGGAAATTTTGTTGAGATCTGTTAAAGCCTTGGAGAGAATGTAAGGGAAACTTTGCCCCTACAAGTTGAGGAAAACTGATTTTCTAACCATTCTGTTGTTGGGATTGTAATTAACTCGCAGCAGGAGTTAATGTGGCAGTGTGTAAGTCCATATGCTGTGGTCCTCGTTCTTACGCCCTAAGTGTGTTTTCCGCCTTGAAACCATATAAGTAAAATGAATTATCAAAAAAGGCCACAAATCCATGTAAGAAAACATAGGGTTGTGGAATTGTTTAGATATAATGCAAAGGTGACACATTAAAAAATGGAAAGATAGATACAAAAATATGAAAGGAAATCTCATAATTTAATATTCAAACATTTCTGTGTGTAAGGTAGAGGGGCTGGACATTCCACTTTGGAAACTTAGTCCTATTCCTGTGAAATCATGTACAACTTTTTAAGGGAGGTAGGCATGTAGAGTAAAGTAATTACTTTTTTGGCTTAGTGCCTATTGAACATCTTTTGGGTTTGGGGTATGGATACCGTCTAAGGTTTTTGGGAAGTCTCTTGAAAACATCATCTTTATTAGATTTCAGTAAAACACAAATTTCTAGGTGTACAATTTGAGTTTTTTAAGAACACATTTATTGAGATAGAATCCATATACCATAAAATGCACACTTTTAAAGTATACAACTCATTGATTTTTGGCGTATTCACAGAGTTGTGCAACCCTCACTGCTGTTTCATTTCAGAACATTTTCGTCATTCCAAAAGAAACCTTATACCCATTAGCAGTCACTCCCCATTCTTCTCTTCCGCTAACCCCTGGCAACCACTACTCTACTTTCTGTCTCTATGGATTTGCCTATTCTGGACTTTTCACATAACTGGAATCACACAATATGTTATTTTTTGTGTATCTGGCTCTCTTCCCTTAGCTATATATTTTTAAGGTTCATCCATGTTGTATCATGTATTAGTACTTCATTCCATTTTATGGCTGATACTCCCTTTTATGGCTCTACCATATTCTACTTATTCATTCATCAGTTGATGGACATTTGGGTTGTCTTCATGCTTTGGCTAATCTGAGTCATACTGCTGTGAACATTCAGATACAAGTTTTTGTGTGGGCAAGTTTTTATTTCTCTTGGGTATGTGATTAGGAATATATTGTAACTGTCTCTTGGCTTCCTAGAAATTCATTGTTGAATGGAAGGAAGGCTGACGAATGGGTACCAGAAGGACTATGTTGTTAGCTTGCAACTGGAATCCATTAAGAATTCTTTAGGCAACTCTTGCATTAGTGGTCACCTCAGCTGCATTCCTTAATACCAAACATACACCGGAGACAAAGCCTATCATTGGTGCTGGGGGTGTAACCATCAATTTGAAGTT
Source organism: Martes martes (assembly GCF_963455335.1). Taxonomy (NCBI): domain Eukaryota; kingdom Metazoa; phylum Chordata; class Mammalia; order Carnivora; family Mustelidae; genus Martes; species Martes martes. The sequence goes on along the minus strand of NC_137890.1, from coordinate 31,347,205 downwards.
CATATAAAATAAGTAGTGATTCTCACCTGTAATATAGACACACTGTTTCCCCAAATGAATGTTTCCCACAGTGATGACTCTCCTAGTAATTCACAGGGAGATAAGCAGATAATTGTTGAGACTTGCTAATGTGTGTGAGACATTTCTGCAAAAAAGGATGTCTCTTGACTCTTGAGAACCCATGATTATATTAAGCATTTGAACTATACTTAAAATATCCTGATAATGGATGTTCACATCCATGTGTGTGTCATGTGCTAGTTATTTAAAAACTCCTTGATCTAGAAAAAACTAATAACTTATCCAGTAGACTAGTTAGTCTTTTGGTAGATTTTTCCCCCCTTGGAATATTTTTTCCTATTGTTGCCAACAGCCTAAATTGGAGTATGAACCTGTATTTACAAAATGTACCTTATACTTTACCCTGTAGAAGTAGTTTTTTGTGATTGTTAACAGAACACAAAGTCAGTCTGTAAAATCTGAGCACATTTGTGTGTGTGGTATTTCCGTGAACTTAACTACCTGCTGATAGGTTCTTGGATTTCGTATCTAGATGAAACGTGCCACAGACATTGTCAGCCCTGGAGCGAATCATCCTCTTTCCTTGGTTTTATTTAGTTCTTTCCAGTTGTTGTTCAGTTTTGGCTTATAAATGAGTGTGTTTTAGCCAAAGTAATTTGGGATTGTACACTAAACATTGGTAACTGTGTAGGGAAGTGACCACTTCTGGAGCGGAAGTTATGTTTAAACACCCCCCCCCCCTTTTTTTTGGCTCCCCTAAATCTGAGTGTTGCTGACATTTGGCTTAATGATGATTGAGTGAGAATTTTGAGTGTTTATAAAGACAGTTGGCTTTTAATTATCTGGGGATTCAGCTGGGAGCTTCACATTTTGCTCCTTTCCCTTCCCAGCTTTGTGAGGACCTGGGAGTCTTCCCCAAGAGGAGGCAAAGTGGGAGGTGAATTTAAGGGGGCAGTAAAAAATGTTTAGATTTTTGGCCATCATGAGACTTTTGGATTCCATGTAGAATTCAGGGATCTGGGCAATTCTGATTGCCATTATTATTGGGAGATGGAGAGCTGGCTTTGAATTTGCTATCAAGTGATATTAACATTGGCAAAAACAGTCCTAGTTTACTCCAGGATATTATGTTGTATGATGCCAAATCTTCAGAGAGACTAGTGACTTGAGAATTATGTTGCTTAGAGCAATGTTATTTGCTGACTATACAGTATAACTTAACCAAGAACATGCTGTAATTCAGAGGGTTAACCACATTTTAAAGACATACCCAGCCTTAAAATACCATTTTGACTACACATTGCAAAACAGGGTTAGGCTTTTAAAGAAGAATTTCCAAGAATTGCTTCGCCTTACTTTTTAAATTCCTAGTGCCAAGCACCATGTCAGGTACGTGCATAGAAATTGTCATTACATGAGTTTTGAATGAATGAATAACTGGGTAATTTCTTAGTATCTTAGATAAAATTAAGAAAGGTCATTTAAATGGGGAAGTTAAATTCCAAGATATTGTTTAGCCTGGAAAAATTTCAGGTCACAAATCCATAGTGGTAACAAGCTCTCAACTTTGAACATTTTGTCCAAGAATATTCCCTTTTGAAAGGGTATATTGTTAAAGTGATATGCTTCCAAGGACACTTGTGTTTGTTCTTAAACTGTTGACCAAACTCAATGGGTTCATTCTTATGCAGTAGAAGACGACTTGAATAAAGAGATTTCAGGAACTGAGTCAGTTTCTTCCTCTAAAACACACCCCCCATCGCCCCCTGCCCCATATTCCTGAAATAAAACCATCAGGTTTTTTTGAGTTTTTGTTTTGGTCTTGTTCTTTGCTTAAAATATTCGTAGTATGAATACTCATGGGAAGAGTAATAAATTTAGCATATGTGAATAGTATGTGTAAGCAGTATTTTAACCACTGAGAAGTTGGGCAAGACCATTTTGTCCCTGAGAGTATGCAGTGTAGACTGGGATGGCCAGGACATAGGTTCCTGATGACATTCTAGAGTTCACTCCATGCTATGATAGACCCTCTCACTTGATACTCACTGCCCTTTAGATAGGGAGCTACGTACTGATCTACATCTCATCTCAAGCAACTATACTGTAACTCAAGTTCCTCATGGAAAAATGGGGTAAGAGACCCTACCACATATGGTTGCTGTGGGATTAAGGGAGACTGTGCTCAAAGTAAGCAGAATAAATGCTGGCAGTCATAATCTGGGTTCCTGATTCATAGTGGAGAAGATGAGGCCTGGAGAAAATCAGGGACTTCCTCTTAGTTACACAAGGAAGGAGTATCAGCTGCTCAGCTTAGCTTCTCTGTCTCCAAGTTCCTTTTTATTTGGGACATAGTAGGGTAGTTTAAAAAGAACAGAGCCCATCCTTTTGGGGGGAACCTGCTTCTCTAATATTGTGAATCACCTTTTAAATAATTTTACTCAAGGAAAGGAACTAGGAAGTAGATGTTTGTTCTATTTAAATTACGTTTAGTTTTCACCTAATGTTTTTGACTGTGTGCCTTATCCTTGTGTTTATGTTTTTGGCATGTGTGACAAATAAGATCTGTCAGAGTTACTGTATCACAAATAATAATAGAGACAACTCATGGAGTAAAAAAATTGGACCTATATTGTGGAGTTGCAGGGATCATAAAGTGGTTGCTTCAAAAATGAAAAAAAAAAATTGGGGGAGGGCAGGGGAGAGAAAAAAGTGGGGGAGGGGCAGAGGGAGAGGGAAAAAGAATCCCAGGTAGGCTCCACACCCAGCATGGAGCCTGATGTGAGTCTCAATCAGGTCTGCATCTCAATTCAGACCCTGAAATCATGACCTGAGCCAAAATCAATTGAATAACCCACCCAGGCACCCCCAAAATGTATGTATGTGTGTATGTATGTATTTATTTATTTTAAAAAGATTTTATTTATTTATTGGACAGACAGAGATCACAAGTAGGCAGAGAGGCAGGCAGAGAGAGAGAGAGGAGGAAGCAGGCTCCCCGCAGAGCAAAGAGCCCCCACGTGGGGCTTGATCCCAGGACCCTGAGATCATGACCCGAGCCGAAGGCAGAGACTTAACCCACTGAGCCACCCAGGTGCCCCCCAAATGTATTTAAATGGAAGAAAGGAGAGAGAGATATTTTTAAATTCTTTGACAGCTTTAGAGATTAACTGAAAAGCATGGAGGCTCCTTGATGTGTGCAGCCTAGGGCTTCCAGCTATGGAAACAATGCCCTATATGGACCCTGTCATTCAAAGGTGAACACTCCATCATCTCCTGGAATGGAAAAAATAAGGCAGAACCATCTTTTGTGAATTGTTTTGTGATATGGGTCCTGTGTTCCACAGTGGCTTCTGGTGGTAAATATTCCTTGGGTTTTGTTGGGTTTTCTTGTTATTACTTAGGTTGAAATGATTGGCATGAGGGTGATCATATGTATGTATCTTAAATATGACGTAGTAGTTGATCAGTTTGAATGTAACTTAATTTGGAATCCATTGTGAGACAGTTGAAGCTCACAGCCTAGTTTTTGTTGCAAACTTCGCTTTCTGTCTTTTAAAGCAAGCTCAAATGGGCACTGTGTTTTTATACTGTGATTCATACAAAAATATGATCGAGAGTGCTTTTTGGATTCTGAACATCTTTTACATGGCTGCTTAAAAGGAATTGAAAATTTTAAACAAGATGAGTGTCTGCTGACTTGCACTAGTGGGTGTTTTGCTGATAACCAGTCTGGTATGAAGTGGTCTTTGAGTAGTTCCCAGAATGTTTGGGATTTAAGTCATGTGGATTATGTGGTCAGAATTGGAATGGAGAGATGCAGCGTTAAGGAAACATGTTGCTTATATTGGTGGGAAATCTCATCCTGCCAGAGGATTAAAATAAAACCATAAACAAAGCAATAGAGGGTATGAAGGTAACTCCCATTTGTTTATGAAAATAATACATTTCACAGCAAAAGAAATGGCTTTTTGGAATTTTTGAACTTGCATTTATTGCCTGTATACTTGGCTGATAATTTTCCTCCTCACCGTATGCTCTTGGAAAACTTCCTATCATGGTCTTCTCTGAAGGCTGCAGGTGGAAAGACAGGTTTGGCAGCAGTTTAATGGGGAGTATGCTGTTGGCCTGCTGCCCCACCCTTTATATGCTCAGAGAGAGTCATTAACTCCAGGGGAAGCTTCTCACCCAAGAGCCTCACGTTGGGTCCTGTCTCTTGTTAGCTTCTTTCCAATAGCAGAGCAAGTCAGCACCCAGGACTTGGGGCTAGAAGAAGCAATAGCCATGCCTATAGCGTGCAGTTGATTTTTGTTTGTTTTTTAGAGGAGTCAAATATTTTTACATATCATTTGTGTACTGTGAAGTAGATAGGGCAAATATCTGTTTCGTTTGTTTGTTTGTTTTTGTTTTTAGTTAGGGGACTGAGCAGTGGTTTGTCAAAAGTGTGTCAAGTGAGATGGGTCCAGGATTCAACCCCAGGTTTTTTTGTCTGATGTCCCTCTGAGGTTAGTTCAGGTAATGGTTTTCTTGAACTGCATTAAGGAAATATGGAAAAGGGCACGAAAGAGGGAAAAACCAAGTTTTTGTAGAAGGCAAGGTGTGGCTGTTTGACTACACAGTGATTATGGCTCTTGTTTGTGTTGACTTCTGATAACTTAAGAGGGGAACACATAGTCTTTATGTATTTAGTTCCTATGAATCACACCTCGTTACGTAAAATGTATCACACCTCAAATAACTTGCTAATGAGTAAGGTTCAGAATTATTGAACGCAATAGTAATTGTTAGAACTCCTAGGCAGTTTGTTCTTTCAAGATTCTGGAATTTCAGCACACTGAATTCTTCTTACATTAAGGATGGGTTTATATTTTAAAGTATGATTTGGGGTGCATGGGTGTTTCAGTCGGTTAAGCAGCTGCCTTCGGCTCAGGTCGTGATCCCAGGGTGCTGGGGTTGAGCCCCATGTCGGGCTCCCTGCTCAGTGGAGAGCTGCTTCTCCCTCTCCCTCTGCCTGCCACTCTGCCTACTTGTGCTCTCTCTCTCTCTGTCTCTGTCAAATAAATAAATAAAATTTTTATTTTTTTAAAAAAAAGTATGATTTAATTTTTTTCCCCCACAAACTGCCTTCACTCTATTTGGAGGTCCTTTACAGATCTCTATAATTTTTACACTTTCCAGGGCACAGAAAGTAGTTTCGTGGATTTTTTATAATGTAGTAAATCAGTTTCTTCCTTTAATTAAAGGATGTTATGTCTGGTAAAACAGATTTTTCTTTGATAAGATGAAACTTTTTATCTACATTCTGCAGATGGATAGTAACAACTGCTTATGCTAGCTGACACTTGTCAGTTCCCCTCCTGAGTCAGGCAAATGTTGGGTGCCTCATGTACTTTATCTCATTTAGTTCTCAGTAACCCTGTGAGGTAAGGACTTTGTGTCTCCATGCACAGATCAGAACACTATAAAGTTAAGCTGGCTTCTCCAGAGTTAGGGGGAGGTACTAGCAGGGGCCAGGGAGCCTGACCTAGCCTTACCTGGCAATAGTAGATGCCTATTATAGGTTTCTTGATGAACATGGCCCAGGTAGCCACTGTAGACCAAAAATCTCTGCTGTTAATTTATGCTTTCTAGGGGGTACCTGGGTGGTTCTTGGTTTAGTTCAGGTCCTGTTCTCAGGGTCGTGAGATGGAGCCCTGACTTGGGCCCTGTGTTCAGTGTGGACTCTGCTTGAGATTCTCTCTCTCCCCCCCCACTTGCTCTTCCTCTCTCTCTCAAATAAATAAATAAAATACTTAAAAATAAATTAATTTATGCTTCCTTTTTGATTTAAAACTCTAGGAATAACTTTTTTGTTTTAGTTCCTTAGGATGGGTCTTAGTTGAGTTTACTGTCACATGGATATATAATTTGCTAATTAAAAATTTTTACTTTATGATAATCAAATATTTTGAGTTACTGAGATTGAGTTAGCTAGCATATACAGTATGAGTATTTTGTATATGAAAATGTCCAGGGAAAATGTCCAGTTAATTTTTCATTTCATTAATGTTTAGAGTGCCATATTCGCTCGCTCGCTCTCTCACACACACAATCACTATGTATTAAGACACAGATTTTTTTTTTTTAAATCCAGGAACATTGTAAAAAAGTTAATGGAACATTTTTAATTTACCAAGTTACTATTTATACCCAGAACAGTGAAGGATTATTTTGGAAGACACATTGCATGGTCTAATATACTAATTTAGATTTTAAAAAATCTACATACAGATCGAAGACAGCTTAACTTTTTTAGTTTAGAAGCATTTAGTGTGTGATGCAGTTAGGACCCTCTCTTACTGGGTACTTGTGAAATGCTGTAGGTTTTTGGTGTCAGTTGCATATGGATGGTTCCGTAACTTTCTGGAAAGTTAAACCTTCTGAGCCTTAATCCTCTCACTAGCAAAAGGGGACAATTAAGGATTATGAAATTCAAGGGTTATGTGGATTTCATAGATAATGAGAAAAATTATGAGCATTAAAGTTTCCTTTATCCTTTAAATGTGGGAGATACAGGAAATTGACTTAAATATAATGGTTTCTGGCCTTTTTGAATTTTTAAGATGTTAATTAATTTGTATATCTATTGCACAAGAAACACCTGTGGTTGTTACAGATTATAAGTAAAAATATATTTAGGTAAGGTATAATTCCACCACTTAGAAACAATTACTGGTAATATATTCCATATTTATTTATATAACACCTACTATAGAGTTATAATAATTGGTATACTTCATGTATTCCATAAATTACTTTATAATTAAAACATTAAGTATTCTTTTTTTTAAAAAAGATTTTATTTATTTATTGGAGAGAGCAAAAGAGTGAGAGAGCATAAGCAGGGGGAGCGGCAGCGGGGAGTGGCAGAGGGAAAGGGAGAAGCAGGCTTCCCGCTGAGCAGGGAGCCTAAAGCGGGGCTTGATCCCAGGACCCTGAGATCATGACCTGAAACAGAGACAGACACTTAACTGACTGAGCCATCCAGACACCCCTGCATTAAATACTCTTTACAAGTAAACACTTTGATGACCTAAGTTTAAATTTCATGTAGTTTTCTGTTTTATGGTTATATCATAATTTAACCAGTTTCTTGTTGGGCATTCAGGATGTTTATAATTGTTGCTATTCCACATAATGCTGTGAGACAATTCTGGCATCATGTCTTTTTCCGTTCTTGTCCTATTGTCTTAGTATAAATTAGTATAATTTATTAGTATAAATTCCTGAATCTGCATTGGTGTGCTTCAGAGTATGCAAATTTAAGACTTTAAATACATATCACAAATTGCATTCTAGAAAATGTTATCGTTTTGTAATACTTTCAGTAATGTACAGTTTGCCAGATTCCCATGTCCTTAAAATACGTACTATTATTTAAAAATCTTTGTTTAGCTTGTATATTCTGTCTTCTTTATAAATACAGTATAGATGGAGTCTGGTTTTATATCATTATTTAGACTTATTTAGATTTTGTATCATTTTAATTTTATCATTATTTAGATTAATATATATGTATTATATACAAGTGTGGTGTATATATATATATATAATACATATATATAATACATACACAGGAGCATGTTAATATTTTGCCATATGGATGGGGGTGGTCCAAAATCCATGGACTATGATTTTTGCCTTTCTATAGTCTTTTTGGGGAAATAAACCATTCTGGATACTTGGGTTTTCTGAATATCTCTATATTTCATTATTTCTATTTAGTATTTGGAATGTAACATGGCTTTATCTATGGTGCAGAAGTGTTCCTTTGAGGGTTAATTATCAGAGTGCATCGTCAGAGTGCTAACCTGAAGGTCAGTGCCTGTAATGAGGTTAAACTTTACAGCTGTTAGCTACCCTCAGGTATTTGATTGCATACCATCTTGGCCATTGCAAGATAATATTAGGTGATACTTCCCTTGTTTCAGTTGAGTAGACAGGTTCAGAGAGATTATTTCACTTGCTTAAGATCACACAGTTCTTAGGTAATGGAAGTGGGATATGAATATACTTTGTCTGACATGAACCCTTTCTCTTTCTGTTTTGCTATTTGCTGCCCTGCCCTCTTGATTGGCCCCATCTAGGGCCATTGACTGTCACTCTTCACTGCTATCCATGTGTCAGTAGGTACAGCCCTTCTTTCTTCTAACTTGCTGCTTCTAATCAAGGTTTATGTGGGAACTTAAATCACCAGATTGTGTCAGTGGTGGATAATTAAGTATTGGAAGCTTTGAGGGGGCTGTCCTATGACTAGAGAGAATGGACTTTGACATCTGTTGTGAATGTTCCTGGGAAATTTTCATGCCTTTTTGGCTTTGGATAGGAGTTCCCAGATAAATGAGAAGTTACTGTGTTTTCACTTGTTGAGATCAATGCTTTTTTTTTTTTTTTTTTAAACATTTATTTATTTTTGAGAGAGACCATGTGAGTGGGGGTGGGTGAGCGGAAGGAAAGAGAGAATCCCCAAGCAGACTCCCCACTTAGCACAGAGCCTGACACGGGGCTCAGTCTCAGTACTCTGAGATCATGACCTGAGCTGAAATCAAGAATCGGACGCTTAACTGACTGAGCCACCCAGGCGCCGCACAGTGCTTATCTTGAGTTTATTTGGGATCCATTTGGGGGAGAATTCAAGAGAGTTTAGTGCTGCACAAACCATGAGCATCTGGTTATGTGAGATAATCCATGAGCCACTCAAGGTTTTCCCCAAAGGAATGTACCACTCTGTTTGGATATATTTTATTGCATTTTTGAGCTTTGTGTCTTACTTATATGGCTATGAGGTCCTTGGGGGAAGAGCTTCCTGCATTTTTTTTTTCTTCAGCTCTCCACCCAATATCCAGGTAAGTGCCTGTAACAGAGACACTCAGCCAATGTTTAATTCATGGGGCAATGTAACCTTTCTTCCGATTAATGCTGTATAGAGGAAGGGATCTCCTACTTCTTGTGTTTGAATTTGTTACCTCCTGGCCCAGACTTCTGTCCACATTTACACAACCAGCTTATGAGAAACGAACTTCTGTTCTACAAAATAACTGTTATTTTGTTAGTTAACAGACAATATGCCTAGCTATGGCGATATTGGGCACCATGGAAAAGATGCGGAAGGCATAACTAGGGATTGTAGGTGGGCTGAAAACCTAGCTGTGGTGAGTTATGACAACAGGAGACTTGTAGCTACTTAGGGTTAAGATCAGAGACTTCCCCCCAAATCCCCAGATTTCTAACATGGTGTTTCTTCCCAAAGTGGCATGTGGAGCAAGTGGCAGGAGTTGTTCTTGGAACAGCTTTTTCCTACTGTGGCTTCCATTTTCTCTGGTAATCTGTCCTCTCTAAGATCCTCTTTCCTCCCAGCTACTCCACTCTTGAGAGACAGGATCTATACATATGTTTCCAGTGGCTTCGCTAAGGAACATCAGTTGTGGTAACAACTATAGGTGGTCTGTTCATATGTCATAGCCTTAAGCGGGGAATTGTCTGTTTGAAGTACACAGGGTCTTTTATGTCTGTCTTTTTTTCTCTCTGTGTCAAAATGTCATAGCCCCCTCTCTAGGATGTTTCAATAAATATGGCTCATTATGCAAATCAGGGCCATTTTATGAATCCATTTAAGGAGAGTCATGCCCTCTTCTTTTTAGCTTTGTCATGAAACTTGAGGAATTGAAGGATGGAATTGAAATTAATGATGGGCATGAATAATTGATATTTCAAGTTTATATCTTAATCTGATTTTATTTACTCTTGGTAGGCTAGATTGCCTATGGGATTTTATGGAAAACATGTTGGAAATGGAGCTTCTAACTTTTGTTGATTACCTGTTAAATGGTTTCATTACAGAAAACTCTCATTGTGGTCTTTTTTTCCTGTTTGTATTTGCTCATACTAAAATGGTTAGTCTCTCTCTCTGTAACATAGAACCACATGTAATTTCCTAGATCAATTTCCTTAATCAACTTTTGATGATATATGCACATCCTTCAAGGATAACAGTTGCATATTAATTAATATAATGCTAAATTTGACTTGTGTATTAACCCCGGCTAAGAAAATTAACACCTAAATTTGTTTTTCAGGCAGTAACAGAGAAGAATTTTGAAACAAAGGATTTTCGAGCTTCTCTAGAGAATGGTGTTCTGTTGTGTGAGTAAGTATTTAAAGCAGTTAAAAAATAATTCAAAAGCAAAAGTGTGTATGTGTGTTCTGAGTTGTCTTCACTCCCCCCTCCATGGCCATCATAGTCACTGATCTGTTTTCTTGGTAACAAGTGAGATTTGATCTCTGCAAATTGATACCCCTACAGTACCAGACAGTAGGAAGGGGTTATCAGTCTCTGCATCTAAAGATAGCATTGGTGAAATATATATTATTTTAAATTAGTAAACAAGAAAGATTCTGTTATTGCTTGATGGGCCAGTAGGGGTGGGTGGTTGAGGAGGAAGCCTTATTACCTCGCACCAGCTCCCACTCTGAATCTTCTAACACATGGAATTGCCTGGTTTAGAAATTAATATAAAACTTTTTCCTTCATCAGTAAATAGTGATGCTTATAAAACAAATTTAGGCAGTAGCAAATTTTTCTTTGAAGCTTTAAGTGGAGTTGTTACACTGCCACCATCAATTTGAGTCAATGGCCTATGGGCCATTCATTCAATTAATATATTATTGAAAATAATATCTCAGGGCTTGGTTATCATAAGTAAACTAGGCTGGTGGCATGAGTGATATGGTATGAAGCCTACATCGTCTAGTCCCACTGTTTTGTCCCCCAGGGGAGGCAAAGTGTAGTTAGCCAGGTATATGACCTTTGGGTGATGGGGAGGCTGTCCTGTGGGATGTAAAGATGAAATCCCAGGTGAGGGTGTAGGTTGCAGAAGTGAGCAAATAAATTATAAGAATGTCCATGAGTATGCACCCACAATTTTGAAAGGGCTTAAGTGCTCCAATTTAGACACTTATCACATAGGTATTTATGGAATCCGTCCACAAGTAAGCGTTGGGAGTATATGTGCTTGTATTTAGATGATTTTGATTATCCTTTTAAAGGAAGGTTGTTTCAGCAAAGATGTGGAGTCAAAGGGCTTAAGTTTGATGCTTTGCCCCATTACTTTTGGACATTTGAGCAACTGACTTAGCATCTGAGCCTTATTTTCTCAACCCTGAAGTGGAGATCAGCATATCTGGTCTGCCTAACTCACCGGGTTGCAAAATTCCATTATCTATCTATCTATCTATCTATCTATAGATATATCTATCTATCTATCTTTGCATAAATATAAGTTGTTGCTGGAAAGATGGCCGTGTAGATAACAACCTGTATCTCACTAGCTCTGTTGGTCGCTATTCAAACTTTTTTGTCTTAGAGCAATGTTAGTAAATGGAACCATATGAAGTTACTGATATTCAACCCTCCATGACCTACAGAAATGTCAATCTCATGTGGTTCTACCTAGGACACAGCAGAGCAGGCATCCGAAGAAGGGCCACAAGTAAAATTTAAGAGGTGTTTCTTGTCCTCTTCTGATGTATGTTTAGAAGTGCCATTGCCGAATATCTTTAAACTAATTCTAGTAGGCCATGTGGTCCGTCTAACTGGTCAATGTTAGGAAGTTACTTTTTATTAATTTGGCAACTGTGGGATTTAAATGTGTTCTAATGCGTTCAGAAGATGGAGGGGGGAATGATGGTTAGAAAGATGCATGTGATCTGAGAGCTACCTTAGCTATGAGTATGGACTATGTAGATGTTTGCAGTGAAATAACTTTCTCTGCTGTAAGCCCCACAAGTCAGGATAAGCCTTAGCTAGGAAATGTGCCTGTGAAGCACTGAGTTGTTGGTAGACGTGTGAGAGCATAGAGCCCAAACAGGAGATCTTTTCAGAGAAGTCACTTTGTGGGTACATACTGCCAGTGATGAACTACCACTTAAATCATTTTTAAGGATCCCCTTTTTGAGTCATTGCCTCCATAACAAGATCATTAAACATATTTGTGTGACTACTTAGTTTTTTTGTTTTTTTAAGTGCAATTTTTGCACCAGCCTGGTCTCTGAATGACTTGAGGTGATTTGTAAAAACCATACCCAGCCGGAGAGGAGGCGCTTATTGTTACCAGGAAGGATGTTCAGAGTTGAGGAAAAACTGTTTTGATCACAAGCAATACTGTTAGATGAAGTACATAAGTTCTACCTTCACAGCTGAGATTTGGATGCCTGTTGAGAGAGATATTGGTTAAAAAAAAAAGTCACTGTAATTGACCACTTCCCAAAGCTCATTCATTCTTAGATTGTTTCCTAGCTTGAATAATACCAGTGGGGGGTTTTGTGCATTACCAGATTAAGTCTAATCAATATGTTTGGTATCCAGTATTCTTTAAATGAATGTTTTCCCAAAGTAGCGTAAGTAAGTATTAAGCTGTGGTAATCGGCATTTGTAGTTTATTGAGGGGCATCAAAGCCCTCTGTGATGTTTGTATTAAAAAAAAAAAATCTTTCTCTTAATTGTAAATCACATTGTGTACAGCCACTGGTTAATAAAGCTTTTTTTTTTTTTTTTTTTTTTTAAAGATTTTACCTGTTTATTTGACAGAGAGAGAGAGAGATCACAGCAGGCAGGCAGAGAGAGGGAAGCAGGCTCCCTGGCGATCCCAGGATCCTGACATGACCTGAGCCGAAGGCAGAGGCTTAACCCTCTGAGCCACCCAGGTGCCCCATGGTTAATAAAGCATATTAATAAAAGGTGTAATGTTGAGGGAAAAAAGCCTAGGTAACTCTGTTCTATATAAATCTGTAGTGGAGAAAGCCTAGCTGGGTGGCCTGTGAACGATGAATCAGGCGTCACTGTTTGGTCCCCTCTGCCTGAGTTCTAATGCCCTTGAGGAAAGCACAATCCGCCCTTCAGAGTCTGGTAGTTAAGTCCTGACTCCTAATTTCATGGTAGATATAGTAGGCCGTCTGTCTTTGAGACTATTTTACCCATAAGAGGTCTCAAGTTTTAGCTGTAGTATGATTAGGATATTTTAAAACTCTGAATTCATTTTCTTACAGGAAAACCTGACTTCTGCTTGGTTCATGGCCAGGGAAATGGATTCTTGTGCAATACAAGGTCTGCTGTTGCCTGTTAACAATCTCCAGGCATCCTGGTTCATTACCATCATTAAAGAGCTTTCTTATTATTTTATCTAATTTCGGCAGAGCCGTAGTTTATCCTTTATGAGCTGCCTCTCTGAAATATCAAAGTCAAGAGTTGGAGAAGGGAGCTTATTATAGCTTCCACGCAGCTGGCAGAGTTCTGACATTTCAGATAGTCTAAATTGGGTATAAACTCCACACTGAGGTTTTAGACAAGATACATACCCGCGCAACGAGGATAATGGGTCTTAATTGTCTTTTTTTTTTTTTTTTTTTAAAGATTTTATTTATTTATTTGTCGGAGAGAGTGAGCACAGGCAGACAGAGAGGCAGGCAGAGGCAGAGGGAGAAGCAGGCTCCCTGCTGAGCAAGGAGCCCGATATGGGACTCGATCCCAGGACCCTGGGATCATGACCCGAGCCGAAGGCAGCTGCTCAACCAACTGAGCCACCCAGGCGTCCCTCTTAATTGTCTTTTAATCTGACTGACTATTGAAGTTAGTATCTTCTGTTAATCATTTTAGTATCCTTTAGTTTGATTGACTGTGAGATCTAATTGAGTTGAGGGCTAAAGATTACTCCGCTGGCTGAAGTCTGTTACAGTAATTCTTTTACTGTATACCTTAGGTAATCTCTCTTTGCTTTCCTAAACAGTAAAGATGGGAACATCTAATTTGTTTTTGTTTTTTTTTCCAATTAGTGAAAGGATTGACAAGAGTCTATATAAGGTGACTTCAGCTCCTTGTTAATCATTGATAGTATTGATTAAATCAGTCCCCTGTCTACCGTGTTTGTTAGTGTTCGTGAGGACCTCACTATGTATTTTTTTAAAAAATGAGGTTTGCCACACTACCTAAATATCCAAGCCTCTCTCACTCTGTGGTTCTAGCAGATTTCTCTTCTCTAAACGTATTTAGTTGAGGCATATCTATCTAGCTAGTGATAGGAGTTAGTAATTTCAGTTACTCATCTTATGATAGCAATCTTAGAAATACTAAAATGAAAACATTCTTTATTCACCTTATGAAGTAAGAAGATACATTTGAAGATTAAATTTATTGGGTGTGTCTCTGATTAGTCAGTCTATACTTCCCATCCCTGGAATGTTGCCAATCTTTGCTTTATCCCATGACAGCCAGCCATGCTGCAGAAGTTTGCACATGAGCCGCGTCTCAGAAGTTTGTCTCTTTGAACTTGGCCCAAATTATCGAGAAAACTCTTCTCACACTGTTACTTCTTTGCCATGGCTCACAGCTTGGAAAGAGTGAGTCAAGAGTGAATCACCTCTTTGGTTTGAGAAATCCTATTTTAATTTATTATGCCAGTGACCACTACATGGTCCACATGAACAAAACATGTTTGGTTAAAGATGCATTCTATAGAAGGAGAAAAATTACTAAAAAGAATTCCTGTTAATTTTCTACGGGATTCTCAGGTGACTTTTTAAAGACATAGGACAAAGTAAAGAACTTTGTCATTTCTCAATCATGCAAGAGAGATGGGTCTTGTTAGAGTTGGAGACTTTCATACATCTAATGGGAGTGATACCATTGGGCCCTTGGGCTTTGCTGTGTTCCCTATGAAGCGCAGAGGGCCTTCTTCTTCTTCTTCTTTTTTTAAAAGATTTTATTTATTTATTTGTCACGGAGAGAGAGAGAGAGAGTGTGTGTGTGAACACAAGCAGGGGGAGCAGCAGGCAGAGAGAGAAGCAGGCTCCCCACTGAGCAGGGAGCCTGATCAGGACTCAGTCCCAGGACCCTGGGATTATGACCTGAGCTGAAGGCAGATGCTTAAGCCACTGAGCCCCCCAGGTGCCCCCCAGAGGGCCTTCTTTAATGAAGACATTTTTCTTAGAGCTCTTTCTGGTTTAGAATTTCCTGAGGAGAGCACTTGTTTCCATTCGTCTGTCTAGCACACCAACACTATCCATTGCTCCCATCCTTATTATATAGCCACTTGCAGTATAAGTAACAAAAGTGATATTTCTGGGGTGCCTGGGTGGCTCAGTCCGTTGAGCATTCTACTTTTGTTTTCAGCTCAGGTCATGATCTCATGGTTGTGAGACAAGAGTCCTGTGTTGGGCACCAGGCTCAGCCCAGAGTCTGTCTGGGATTCTCCCTCCCTCTCTGTCCCTCCCCCTACTCTTATCCGTGCTTCCTCTCTCTCTCTCTCTCTCTCTCTCTCAAATAAATAAATAAATAAATGAAATCTTTAAAAAAAAGATTTTTCTTCACTTAAAGTAATATAAACTTTGAAGTTTCTATATTATTTGATAAGCCAGTAGTAGGCAAAGGAAGATAAGTATTCAGGTTCATAAGGACAATTTTTAAATTTTTAACTTCTTTCTCTTCATGTTAGCGTTTTGTGGTTGCCAGTGTTTTTAAGATTCAAAGTCAATTTTTTTCTTGTAATTTTTTTTTTAAAGATTTTATTTATTTATTTGACAGACAGAGATTACAAGTAGGCAGAAAGGCAGTCAGAGAGAGAGGAAGGGAAGCAGGCTCCCTGCCAAGCAGAGAGCCCGATGTGGGGCTTGATCCCAGGACCCTGGGATCATGACCTGAGCCAAAGGCAGAGGTTTAACCCATTGAACCACCCAGGCGCCCCCTTTTCTTGTAATTTGATAACTACATATAACAAAACATCATTTAAAAATAGTTAATTAAGTTGAAGACTTGCTTATTAGCAAATATTAATTTAAAAGTTCACTTCTGTTACAATAGTCACATTGTACAGACTCATTGCAAATTTTGCAGAAGGTTTTTTGTATTGTGGCTTCAGTCCTGTTTCATAAACCTGCGTGTACCATCTACAGGGCTTTCCTGCCCTAAATATAAATCACTAAGAAGAGAACATATAGCATTTCAGTGATAGGACCTCTGAGACAGAAATGAGAATGATAGTCTTCTAAAAATAAAAGAAAGTAATGTGTATACTAGATGTATGAGATATGAGCAATTTTATTAAAGTTGATCAGCAAGAAGTTACTACTGAAGTCAGTTTCCGTGTAATGAAGGGGTTCAGGTAGGTACATGGAAAACATTGTGTTGGCTGTGAAAGTATGGTGATTCTAGTCAGTGTCTTGAGAAGTAAGTTAGTAAGTTAAATAAATGAATACTGTAAAAAGAACAAATACACAATGGTATCACATTGGTTAAAAGTAGAGCAATTGCCTTATATGAGGGATTTAATCTCTAGAATTTTTTATATACTAACAATCACCAGTCAGAAAATTAGATATCGAAGGGATTAAAAGCAATACTGACAAGGTTTAAAACACTGTTTTCTTTAGAGAAATTTATGAGACTTTTATTTTGTTTGTCAAAAATGTAATGATAAGCTATAAAATTTAAGAAATGAAGTTATAACCTATATTTCTACATAGGGTAATAGAGGTCAATTAATTTACAATTTTAATCTAATACTCATATTAAATCTAGACAGGCTTCTCTTTATAAGTATTATTTTAACATTCACATGGAAGAATAAGCAGGTTAGAATAGAAAAAATTCTAAAAATAAGAATTTCTATGAGATGAGCTTGTCCCAACATTAGAACACGTGACAAACATGACAAAGTACAGTAATTAAAAATTATGGACTGCTTTATTAATGTACATATAAATATAGGAACAAGGTCCAAAATACATTCTTAGGTGTAGTAATTTGTAATAAAGGAGATATGAAAACATGCAGAAGAGAGAAATCACTCAGTTCATTGTATTGGGATAAATAATTGGCTAAGAATGAATTTATAGGCCCACCAAATAGCCTAGGTTAAGATAATATAAAGCTAAAAAAAATAAAATTGAAGGGTTAAAATCTGTGGAGGCAGTTTAAAATTCTAAGCTTTGAAGGAGAAGGAAAAAAAAGAAAAAGATTTAAATCTATACATAAATAGATATTCTGACAACATTCTGAGAAAAATACATTAAGCAAAATGACTTAAACATTATCTAGTTTCAAATAAACTTCTGAGATACATATTTGAAAACCTCAGGAGACAAATGAGCAAAGGATATGACCAAAGACTTTGCAAATAAAGAAAACTACTGGTGGGGCGCCTGGGTGGCTCAGTGGGTTAAAGCCTCTGCCTTCAGCTCAGGTCATGATCCCAGGGTCCTGGGATCGAGTCCCACATCGGGCTCTCTGCTCAGCAGCGAGCCTGCTTCCCTTCCGCTCTCTCTGCCTGCCTCTCTGCCTACCTGTGATCTCTGTCTGTCAAATTAAGTAAAATCTTAAAAAAAAAAAAAAAAAAAAAAAAAAAAGAAAACTACTGGAAATAAGCATATAATCTTCACCTTCCTTAGTAAGAAATAATTATGAGAAATCCAGATACTATTTTTTAATTGAAGGTGGTAAATAATTTGAAATGTTCCACAGGATGGCATATTATGGCAAAATGGTATAGACTCAAAATGACCAATTGAATATAAGCTGGTATAGCTCGGAAAAACTGTGTGACAATACCTATCACGTAATTGTATGCTAGTTAATTAATTAATATAAACATATATTAACTTACCATAAACATTAGAGGACTTTTCCCAATAATCTTCCCTTTTGGGAATCTATTTTTTTTTAAAAAGGCTATTAAATGGGGAAATATGAATAAAGCTTCTTCACAGTGGAAAATATCAAAAACAACTTAAGTATCTCTAACGTGATAAAATCGGTGGGATCTTGTACATCCCCGGAGAGCGGCGCTTAGGGAGGCGGCCGCTCTGTGGAAGAGCGTGCAGTGTGGGGCGCAGGCGCAGAGGGACCGAGTGCCCGGTCTAGCCCACCGCGAGGCGGGCACACGAATGCTGCCTGCTGGTGCAAAAGTAAATGGATTTGCATTGCCAAATTCCTTCCCAGACAAGGAGCAAGAGCTTGACGCTGATGATTTTATTTCTAGAAACAGAATATAGGAAACTGTAAGACGCAGGGATGAAGATATGCATACAGACCCGCCTCGGAAGCATTTTCACAGTGGCGAAAACTGGAGTGAAACCCAAGTCCACCTATAAGAGAACAACATATCACTCTCATTTGCATGAAGGGGTGGAGAGGACTTCAGAGATGTTACTTAATAGTAAACAGCAAGGCAGGACAGCAAATGCTAGAGGCGTTTTGCTACTGATGTGGTATTGGGAAATGTCCTGAGGCATCTGCCTTCAGACCGCTTAGACTTTGCTTGCTTGTTTCAGGATGCTTCGGGCCTAACAGTGAGGCTAAATAAGAGAATCCTATCATAATAAAACTATAGTTATCAGGTGTATTGATACTGGTTTGTTGCTCTTGCTTGCTTTCCCATCTTCGTGCTTATTATTAACTATTTGTGTTCTGTTCTAACTCAGCATAATTCAAAATTACCACAGGAATTCTAGAAATTCAGCTTAGGTCAATGTTCATGTTACTACCAGTATTTGAAAATATTAAGGTGACTATAAATGTTTATATTGAATGCTTTTAAACTTAAAAAAACAAAAAAACAAAACATTTTTTAGGAAGGGGGAAGGACAGAGGGAGAGGGAAAGAGAGAATGGTAAGCAGGCTCCACACCCAGCACAGAGCGGGATGGGGCTCCATCTCACGACCCTGAGATCATGACCTGAGCCAAAATCAAGAGTTGGATGCCTGACTCAGCCACCCAGGCGCCCCAGACTTTAAAATTTTAGATTATATATATTTCTTACTTTACCCAAGGAACTGTGATCACTAACTACTCAGAGTGGTTTTTATTTTAGAGATATTGTAACCTAGGCGTTTAAATGGAGGTAATTAATGAAAAATCTTCGTAAGGAATTTCCTTAAGATAACTTGCCCAAATTAACATATCTGATAGAGAGTTTATTCTCTTGGTCAACACTTGCCAATTAGGAGAGATGACATCAAGGTTTGACTCAACAGAAGACCTAACAGAGGGGAGGTGTCCTTGTTGGGAACAGCCAAAAGTGATTTCTCACATTTGAGTGAGACAAAAGCTAATGTTTTTCTAAATTTATTTCTATAAAGAAGATAGAGGTTTTGAATCACAGAAAAATTTCTGTATTACAAGTCAGATGGTGAGGTTTTGCAAATAATTTGAGGCACACAATCAATACCAGATACACTGCTAAGTGCTAGGAGATGTTTGGAATGAGAGAATTTCCTTGTACTTCGCAGTTCCACTGTGTGGTTAGTGCAGCGCTCCGTCTTTAGTAAGCATTCAAATGTTTATGAACAGTTTCATCTAGAAGAAAACCAGGCAGATGAAGATGTGCTAAATAACAGATAAAACCAAAGTCATTGTTCTTTAACGTGTAAGGAAATATAAATTGTCTTCATTATGTCTTTAACGAATGTGGTTACCAATAGGAAAATTTGACTAACATGAGGATATGTATTTAGAAAACATAGTTAGCAGAAAGATAATAGAAATATGTATGTGTAACTGACTGACCAAATTATTCATAAGTTAGAAAGTTCACTCTCCATGTACTGATGTGCTCTTTGAAGCACAGGTCTCCAGGACATTTGGAAAAGATCTTTGGAAATAGGGAATTGAAAGGTGTCCCTGCTGAAGAGCTTTCCAATAAAGGGGAAATGAAGTGTGGTGTTTGGAACTAGTTTCTGGAGACTAAGCACCAAATTCTAATGCTCGTTGAAACCATTTATAACTGAGCTAGATGTTACACTGAACTTCATGTACAGTTTTCTTGGAGTGTCACCTCTGAGTTATATTTAAAGTGAGGACACATTCACTGGTGACAAGGTTTTGGAACAGAGGGAGCCTTCTAGCATGTTATGTAACTCAGCTCCGTTGGAGGAAGTAGGCAGGAGGTTTTGGAGAGAAGAAGAAAAGGAAGCAGGCAAGAATGCAGGAATGAGCTGAGGGAGAGGGTTTGCAGGCTTTTGCCCGTGTGGTCTACCACGGGGAGAGCAAATGACTACGTGTTTTCTGTTCTGGTTTTAATCTTACCAAAAGAGCAAACCTCTGATGTGCTAACAAAGCACATAACTAGGTTTATGCCATGGCCTGAGGGAAGGCTTGGGGGAATCAAGGTATAATTATACATAGGATTAGAGGAATGGCGGGTTTGCAGGCAGATAAAATGGTCCCTTCACTGCCTCCACTTCCTTGTGCACAGAGGCTTCTGGAAGGTTATCATGTTATATGATTCTTGAATAGAGCCAGTGACCTCAAGTGAGTGTTCCCTTTACGAATTCCACATGTGTAATTGAAGAACCCTTATTATGCAAAGAAGTTCTATTTATAAAAGAGAGTAATATCTCCCTTGTGTTGTACTTGTGTTTTATTCAGTGTAAGACTGTGCCCCTATATATTTTTTTTTTTTTTTTTTTTTGTGCCCCTATATTTTTTAGATATCCTTAAATTTCACAGAAGCTTAAATTTTATGAAATCATTTTCCTCTCTAGAAGATATACCCTAAAAAGTTTTCCTTTAATTGTATGTGAAGATAATTATTCATGATTCATAATTTGATTGGATGTTCAGTATTTGCCAAAACCATATGGCATTTTCTCCCCACTCTAGTGCTTAGACCTGCTACCATTTAAACATTTGACAAAGTAAAACAACGTTTTCCTCTAGTGACACAACTTTTACAGGGTAGTTTTGTGTGTTATGCAGGGGGTTGTTTTTGCCTTGTGGTTATTTCTATGTTTGTACATGGACTAGGAGGCTCCAGAGTCGAGAAGGAAGCCAGTCCACTGTGTGTATATTGCTTCTAGGTAATAGTTGTGGAATGTTCTGATGAGGGAGGAGTCGAGTCATTTTTGGAGAAACATCACTTATCTGTGCTGGTTCCTTTACTTCCTTCAATCCCTTCCTTTTGCTGACTCGATTGAGTGTACGCTGTGTTATTATTCATTCCAGAAAGTATGGTTTTTTTTTTAATGCTCTTGGTATTACCATTACTGTAAGAGAAAAATGATAAGTGAAGTAAACAGGTAAATTGAGTGATCTGGCCAAAGTCATCAGTGACTCAAATGGGTGGAGGAGGAATTTATGACATTCTTCCTCCTGTAAAGACAACCGATGCCACACTTTCCTGACATTTGATAAGTTGGCCCAGCTCATTTTAGTCTCCAACTTTTTATGTCATTGAAAGATTACATTTTTTTAAAACATTTTATTTATTTATTTGAGAGAGTGAGAGCCAGAGAAAGAGAGTGTGTGCGTGAGCAGGGGGGCGGGGCAGAGGGAGAGGGAGAAGCAGGCTCCCTCCTCAAAGAGAGGGAGCCTGGGATCATGACCTGAGCCAAAGGCAGGCACTTAACCCGCTTACCGCTTAATGCCATCCAGGCGCCCTGGAAGATTACATTTTAAGATCCAAGTTACAGTAGGAAAGTCATTGCCAAGCTAGTGGTCAACAGTTCTATGAATTTCTTGATTTATACGACGCTAGAATAATGTTGCTATTAAGTAATGTTCCAGTTATTAGTGCTTCTAATTAGTGCTTCTAATTATTTAGAAGCATTGCATACGTGGTAAGTAGGGAACAACTAGAATTAATTTGCAACTGTCATTTTTTAGAAACCTGCTCAAATTTTTTCTAGCTCCTCAGTGAGCCGTTAAAGAAAAATAATTCAGCTATTAAGGGAGAAAAGCTTCCTTCTCACCTGGTTTTTAGTGCACAAATAAGAAATTAGGAATCAGAGAGTAATAGTTCTAGGAAATGCTTGGTTGAGGGGGCAATTTTATTGTTTATGTTAAGTTGTCTAAAGATCTTTGTGTGAAAAACCTATGAAAACAGAAAAAACATCTTTTGTTCACCAGACTAAATCTTTGTAAGCCATCATTTTGTAATTTTGAAATCCTGCTGAACAACATTCTGAAGGCTATTAAATTGAGACTTTTGTCTTCTTTATTTTTAGCACATTCAAGTGTGTATATAAATCTCTGGAATGTTGAAGGAGTGACATTCCACAAGTGTCAGATTTTTTTTTTTTTTCTGTTGCCCATTGTGAAGAGGAGACCAGTAAATTAAAAATGTTTGGTTCTCTCTCCTATATTTGCTTTCTTTTTGGAGCTCTGTCTACAGAATAAAGAATTGCTTTTTGTAGCTAGTTTACTGAATAGGAAAATCACTGTTTTAAATTACTGTTTTCTGACAGGGACTAATAATTAATTAACCGAGCTAGCATTAGTAGAAAAGCATTACTATAGTATTAAATGTCTCCAAGGCTTAGCACTGTTTCAGTGAACAGCAACAAAAAACACAGAGTTCACAATAACTAGATTTAGAGCCAAGAATTGTACTCTAAGGTACAGTCTTCAAAGGTGGCTTCTTTTCTTGTGTTCTGGAATGTAGGAACTTACAGATATCTTTGCAGATCTGTCAGCAACTTAAATGTGTTCAGTGCCCCTTTGGGGGGAGTTTTGGCACATTTAATTTTTAGGCAATCATTCTGTTACGGTAACAAAGTGATCAGTCACGTATTTGTGTGAGTTACCAGTAGGAACTAGCGGACTGTTGGGTGAGTTCTACTGCATCCTTTCTATCTGGCAAATTACAGTTGTCTTTTGTACCCACGGAGAGATCTAGGGAATATTATGCTAATTGAAGTAAGTCGGACGGAGAAAGGGAAATACTGTATGATCTCATTTACATGTAGGATCTAAAAACCAAAACGAACAGAAATAGGCTCATAAATACAGAGAACAAACTGGTAGTTGCCAGAGGGGAGTGGGTAGGCAGAATGGGTCAAGTGGGATTAAGAGGTACAAACTCTGGTAACAAAATAAGTAAGTCATGGAGATGTAAAGGGAATACAGGGAATATAGTCACATATATTATATAGTCATAGGGAATATAGCCAATAATATTAAACTTTGTATGATGACAGATGGTAACTAGATTTATAAGGATCATTTCATAATGTATATAAATGTCCAACCACTATGCTATACACCTGAAACTAATCTAATATTATATGTCAACTATGCTTCAGTAAACAAGTCTGGAAAAATAATGTTGTTTGAAGTTACCTTTTAAAATACAGATCAGTATGAGAAAAAAATTAATGAAAATGATTGATAGAAAAAATTATTCTTAGGCCCAAGTGAACTAGATTATAATGAAAGAGATTCTTAAACTGGCTCTTGGAACAGAATCAAATTCTACCTTTAACAAATGTGAAACTATTTTTAGGGACATGGCTTTGAGTATAGCAGTTTCTATAAGGTCTGAGAGGACACTCACCGTTGTTTGCGGTGATGTTCCCTTTTTTTTTTTTTTTTTAAGATTTTATTTATTTATTTGACAAACAGAGATCACAAATAGGCAGAGAGGAAGGCAGAGAGAGAGGAGGAAACAGGCTCCCTGCGAGCAGAGAGCCCGGATGTGGGGTTCGATCCCAGGACCCTGAGATCACTACCTGAGCAGAAGGCAGAGGCTTTAACCCACTGAGCCACCCAGGTGCCCCCCCCCTGCCTTTTTTTTTTTTAAGATTTTATTTATTTATTTGACAGAGAGAGAGATCACAAGTAGGCAGAGAGGCAGGCAGAGAGAGAAGGGGGAAGCAGGCTCCCTGCTGAGCAGAGAGCCTGATTCAGGGTTCAATCCCAGGACCCCAAGATCATGACCTGAGCCTAAGGCAGATGCTTAATGACTGAGCCACCCAGGCGCCCCCAGTGATGTTCTTTTTACTCTGTTACTTAACTTGTTTTCTTGGTCGTTTGCCTTTTATTGGGCTCTTGGCTCTGAATCACATGTGGGGGATGAACTAGTGGTATACATGATTTTTGAAAATGTTAAAAAGAATACTAAAATGAGACTGGCATTCTTGTAATTGCATATGTTATTTCTTTATTTACTTTCAGTTTGGTTAATAAACTTAAACCTGGTGTCATTAAGAAGATCAATAGATTATCCACACCAATAGCAGGTTTGGTAAGTAAAAAATTATCTTCAAAACTGAATTTCATTGTTTTCAAAATGTAAAAAGATGGGCATAGACTGGTCCTCTTATCTGGAATTATCATAGAAATTGGGTTTGGGGTTTCTTGCTCAGGAGAAGTGTTTTTAGTGATGTTCTCCTATATCTTCAGTTCTTTCTGTTTCCCATCTGCTGGGAGACTTTTATTTTGTTGTTGTTGTTGTTTGTTTTGTTTTTGTGCCCTCAAACTTTATATATCCCCTTTCTTAGCTTATTTCTTCTGCAAATTGCATTTGTTTATGATCACCTTCTCTCTGAAGCTCAGCCCTGCCTACTTTGTTTGCTGGATGACCACACTTTAGGGAAACCTAGATGTTTCCCAGTTGTTACATTTCTATTGCTTCATGCTTATGCATGACCCTCACTTAGCCTGCGGATCTTGGAGTATTTGCAACATTTTTGCTTTGTATCATAGATTTCCCACCAGAGTTCTAGGTGGTATTGGGTAAGTCACTATCTTCCCTTGCCTCACTAATACTACCTATCAGATGACTATGGAATAAGTATCTAGATTCATTATCGCTTTAAATTTGGATTCTGTATATGAAAAATACTTCACACTGTCATGATATACTCTAGTGGATCAATAATAATTGAAAGACCAATAACAAGGTGGGGCTGCATCTTTGGAAAAAAGTAGTTTATAATTAAGTATAAATGATGGGTTATTTTCAAAATGTTAGCAATCCCTAAGAATCAAGGCTGATGATAGGAGTCAGTCAAAAAAATTAATTTTGTAAAATACTGAAGTTTAACACAGCTACTACCTGGAATTTAATATATATGTGTGTGTGTGTGTGTGTGTGTGTGTGTGTGTGTGTGTGTGTACACACATATATATGTATGTGTATAGTATGTATATTTGCACATACACACATACATATGTAATAATGTAATATCTTTGGAATAGTCTAGCTGGTTATATTTGAGAACCTTCTGTTTTGCCAGCCATGTGTTTGCATATATCAAAGGCATGAAGGATAGCAGTAGAAAGGTAGCAGTATCAAGATTTCCGGATTTGCAGCTGGTATAAAAATCTTATTAAAATTTCGACAGGAGTAAGTTGGTCACAGGTTGTGTATTATCGGAAAATATCTGTTTAGGAGGAAGGGGTAGAAGAGTTTTAGAGTTTTCTTTTTTCTTTTGAAGATCAATTACAATTTTCTTTTGAAATATAGAATATGTATAAAGTTTCCAGAGCAGTTGGGCTCAAATATTAATTCTTTCTTTCTTACCAGGTTATTTCTGTTCCATTTCTGTCATGACATGATATTTTTATTGGTCTCAAATTTGGTTAGGTAAAAAACCTATCATGTATGCATATATTGTTATATGAAGATATATATATATATATATGAATGTATAGCAATATACATATATGTATGATTTACTTCCAGTAATATAGCAAGTCAGAAGGTATTATTTCAAGAATAACATTAAGAAATTTGGTTTTTGAGTCTTTCTAGGGTGAAACATTCAGTTTAATAAAAATAAAGCCTTATATGAAAATTATTTTTATGAAATAACTTCTGTGAAATTTAAAAGTTTGAATCATATTGAAAGTCTTTTCAAGTGGCTCAAGTTATTCTTACTTTAATGCTTAGATTTTGAATTGCCATTTCTTGGATCAATTACACACATTTGAAATGAAATTATCCTTTGATTTCAAACACCCCACATATTTGGAATGCTTGAACTGTGGTGGTTTGTTGTTACTGGCCACTAGAGGTTTTATTCAATCTTCTGATTCTATGATTAGATGAAAGCCAAATATATTTTATATTTAAATCCAAACATCTCTCCAACGATTTCTATTTCAAGCATGGAGATTCTATCTGGTTTGGATTTTATCTCTAGACACTAAAATGAAATGTATTTCCGGAATATTAAATGGGAGGATTTCCCAAGTATAGGACACTGAGCATTTTCAATGGGATGTAGGAGCATAAGAATAACCACAGTTGCAGAATTGGGCTATAATTGGTTTGACGTTGTCATCATGCCTCCTTTGACTCCTTCTTCCCATACTTGTGTGTCAGGATGGTTATGTAAAAATTTCTTGAAGCCTAGGGGTGCCTGGGTGGCTCAGTGGGTTAAAGCCTCTGCCTTCGGCTCAGGTCATGATCTCAGGGTCCTGGGATCGAGCCCTGCATTGGGCTCTCTGCTCAGCAGGGAACCTGCTTCCCTTCCTCTCTCTCTGTCTGCCTCTCTGCCTTCTTGTGATCTCTGTCTGTTAAATAAATAAAAACTTAAAAAAAAAAATTTCTTGAAGCCTCAATTTGAAGTGTGCATTAGAGCTCCAGGATCTACTTGGTAGGGTTGTCATATGTGGATAGAAAGGGATTATGTGGATAGTCTGACATACAGATGCTCAATGAATGTTCTTTTGTTGCACATTAATTTTTAAACAATTAATTGAGTGCCTACTAGGTCAAGAACTTTTCTAGTTTATTGGGATATATTGGAGGAAGAAAGACTGATAAGGACCTTATCCTCAAAAAGCTTACATTTTAGTGGTGGAGCAGTATCTAACAAATAAATTAGCAAATGAGCAAGAAAGCACCAGATATAAATGTGCTGCAGGGAATTATAATAGACTGACATTTGATGAACACACCTGAGCAGTTGTAGTTAGACTATGAAGATTGACCTCTAAGAATTCCTCAAGGAGTATGTCAGAAGCCTTTGTTTTTTATGTGTGTAGAAGAAAGATAAAAAACCCTGAGCTGGACTCTTTATATGAGTAATTTCTGTGTTCACAGCAGCTAACACAATGACTGATATATTTGGAGGTCAAAGATTTTTTTTTTTAAGACATTATTTATTTACTTGAGAGAGAGAGAGGGAGAGAAAGAGCGAACTCCCAGAAGATAGACTCCCCACCAGGCAGAGAGATTGATGTTGGGCTCCATCCCAGGACTCTGAGATCATGACCCTAGTCTAAGGCAGACACTTTACTGACCGAGCCACCCAGATGCCCCTCAAAGATTTTTTTAATGAATAAATGGAAAAGTTCTCAATTGTGAACAATAGTAAGCTCCAGAATTAAATCTTTGAAGGGATAGTGTTAGAGGTTGGATTGTGCCTTCCCCCAAACATAATATTTTGAAGTCCTAAACCCCAATACCTCAGAATGTGACCTTATTTGTGAATAAGGTTGTTGCAGATGATGTACTTAGGAAGGATGAGGTCATAATGGAGTAGGGTGGGCCCCTAATCTAGTATGACACCCTTAGAAGAAGATGGCTCTGTAAAGACAGATACACCCAAGAAGAATGCCACAAGACAACAGAGGGCTGGGGTGATGCCTGTATACGCAAAGAGAACCAAAGATTGCTGGCAAGCCACCAGATGCTGGAAGAAGCAAGGAAGTTTGCTTATAGCTTTCATGGAATCGTGGCTTTGTGGACACCTTGATTTTGAACTTTTAGCCTCCAGACCTGTGAGACAATAAATCTCTGTTGTTTTAAGCTACCTGGTGTGTGAGACTTTGTCATAGTAGTGCTAGGAAACTAATACAAATAGGTAAGTGTTTTTATTTGTTTTTAATTTAATACTTGCGTTTTAAAAAACACTTTATTTTGAAACAAATAGAGATTCACAGGAAGTGGGGGGGGGGAAACAGTACAGAGAGGTCCTCTGTGCCTTTCACCCAGTTTCCCCCATGATAACATTTTGCATAACTGTGACACGATATTGAAACCAGGAAATTGACATTGGTACATCCAGAGATCTTAATCTGATTCACCAGTTTTATATCCAGTTAATGCTTTTTTAGTAACAAAGAGCAGAGATGCTTTCAGACTAAGTGAGATGAAGTGTTTTATTTTAAGGATTTTCAGAGGACTCTGTCATTAATTTGGTGTGCAGCCATAAATATGACAGTCACATTCCACATGATTACTTCTTTCTGCTCCAGTGCAAACAGGAAATGGTGTCTCTCAGTTGAGGTTCCCAGGAGAAGAATCTGAATGGATCAAATTACCTTGTCTTTCCAGGCTACACATATCACAGGTCACTGGCCAGCTGGTGGATGCGTTCCTTGAGAAGAGTGTCATCTTGGCGAAACGGGCTGTGGTTAGGAGCGTTGGTAGCCTTGGGGTCACTGAGTTTAGGTGTGTAGTGTATTCAATCTTTTATTTTTTTAAAAGATTTTAATTAATTTATTTGACAGACAAGAGATTATAAGTAGGCAGAGAGGCAGCAGAGAGAGAGGAAGCAGACTCCCTGCTGAGTAGAGAGCCTGATGCGGGGCTCGATCCCAGGACTCTGAGATCATGATCTGAGCCGAATTCAGAGGCTTTAGCCCTCTGATGAACCCAGGTGCCCTCAGGTGTGTAGTTTAAAGAGGGTTCTGCAGATGAGGTTTCTCTGGTGTAGATAACATTAAGTTAAATGTAGTAAGAATTATACAATTTCTATGCTCTAAGCCCTGTTTTCCATCACTCCCTTCTTACTCTCTTTCCTTCTGCTATAACTTTTATCCATTTCATGTCAGTTACTGTATTTAGCTTTGAAATCAAGGCACTGGATTTACTGTTTCTAGATGGACCTATGTGAAGCACATGGGATATCCTCTGAGTAATGACAATCCGGAGAGAGGTATTTAGCTGATTTAGAAATATAATGAATACATTGCTTGGAACATTCATATTATTTTACGAATGTTTTGTCTTGGGGAGATATTAACCATGTTCTCATAGATAGAGATACAGTTTTTCTCACTGGATTAAGTATTAATTTTTAAAGAAATACATTTTTCTCTCTTTTTTATTCTTTATATTCTTTACAAAAAAAATCTCACATAAGAGTTCGAGTTTTGCAAAAAGATTTTTAAAAAAAAAATCTCACATAAGAGTTCGAGTTTTACAAAAAATTAGCCACTGTTAAGTGTGGGTATGTTCAGTTTATTGAAACTCAAAACTAAAAGTTGATTTGGGAATTCAAAAACTCAACCTCAGAACAAAGCCCTGAGAAATAAGCAAGATATCCTGATGGTGAAAAGAGCCATTGAACCAGAATAATGTTTACCATCAGATGTGTTAACGTGCATGAAATACAATATGTGCAGAGAATGTCAAGGAAGTTATTAACCCTAAGACTTATAGTTGTCTTGGACCCCTGATGATTTAATTGT
The DNA here is from genome assembly GCF_963455335.1 of Martes martes. Taxonomy (NCBI): domain Eukaryota; kingdom Metazoa; phylum Chordata; class Mammalia; order Carnivora; family Mustelidae; genus Martes; species Martes martes. The sequence continues at coordinate 31,317,953 of NC_137890.1, read as the reverse complement.
ATTTACTAAAGCAAGATTACTCAACTGTGGCACCGCTGACTATCGACATTTTGGGCCCAATAATTCCTTGTTGGGAGGTCTTTCCTGTGTGTTGTAAAATGTTTAGTAGCTTCCCTGGACTCTACTCACTAGATGCCAGTAACACCATGTTCCCTCCCCTGAAATTATGACAGTTAAAAATGTCTTCTGACGTTGCCAAGGACCCTGATGGGGTAAAATCATCCTTAGTTAGGAGCCATGGAGCTAAAGGGTTAAGAAAGTGAACACTGCCCCTTCACAGGGGCTGGTTTGCTTACTGAGTATAGATTTGAGAGATCTACTTACGCCTGCCATTTCCATTGCAGTTTCTCTTAGAAAAGCAATGGTGTTCTAGAAAATTTGGTTTGAATCATTTGTTTGTTTGAAAGTTTGTGTCTCTTAGTGGGCTTAATAGAAAAATCTTCTTGGTGCGCCTGGGTGGCTCAGTCAGTTAAACATCTGACTCTTGACTTCGGCTCAGGTCATGATCTCAGGGTCGTGAGATGAGATCGAGCCCTGCATCGGCTCTGGGCTGCGTGTGGAGTCTGCTTAAGATTCTCTCTTCCTCTCCCTCTGCTTCCCTGCCTGCCCCTCTCTGTCAATCTCCTCAACATATCCACACTTTCTTCAAAAATATGAGCTGAATTTGAGCATCTTTCCTCTAAAGGGTTACTCTTTCAGATTATTTTTGAGATTGGAATGCATAAGGCGTGACTGTAGAGACTGGGAAGGTTGTCTCCTCATTCAGGAACGCTGTAGAATGCAGGAAGTGGGCAAAGATGCCAGCTAGCTTAAGCTGTTGGATGCGTCACTTTCTCTTGTGTTCATAATGGTTACTTCAAGAATTACTTCAAGAAATAATCCAAGTCTATGGGTCCATTCTTACTGCCATTTTCAAAAGGTTATTAGTGGTTAATGTTCTTGTGCCTGTGTAAAATTATTCCTGATTCATCTTTACTCTCCTGTGCACTTGGGTGTCAGCAAAGTAGTGTGACCTAGTCTGTGCCAAGGTCACTATTGAAACATTTAGTTGTTCCCTTCCAGCAGTAATAGAAAGTGCACTAGGAATCCAGGTTTTATCATGTACTTTTAAAAACCCACTTTCAGGCAGTGACTATCTGTAACCTACTCCTTTTCCCAGGACAAGGGGAACAAGGGGGTTGGGAAAAGGGAGGTTTGTGGGACACTGAACTTGTGAGCTCTTTTATAAGTAAGACCAAAATGTGAGACCTCAAGACAAGCGTGTTTTCAGGGAAAAAGAATTCAGGGAAAAAGCCCATTTCTTTTTCCTCTTCTTTCCTATCCAAGTTGAAATATATAGGAAAAATGAATATAATTATTATTTTCATTCAAGGGTGGCACTTTTCTGGTTAGGAGGCAGGAATAAATTTTGTACGGTTGAAACAAAAATATTCAGAGAACATTAGAATGTGACTTGGATGGGCAACCAACACATGCTTTGCTTAAAAGAATAGTGACAAAGGATCGTTCTGTACTGGGTCAAACTCAGTGTGTGTCTCAGAGGGAATATCTCTCTAGTTGGTAATAAACAAGATACATTTCTGAATGTATTTTGATGTTGATGTATATATAACCTGGTAAAAAGCAACACCGTGGAGAGAGATGGGAAGATGGTATCGTAGAGCGCATTTATAATAACCATTTAATGCTAAGATCAACAGTGTCTATTTTCTGTTCTTGTATTTTATTGCTGATTTGTTTGAGATCTCTACCAAGAACATGTGGGAGAGGCTTCCACCAAGTGAAATCTTTCTGATTCACTCATTGTTGCTGTTTGATTGCATAGCCAGTGAGAACAGTATTCATGCTGAGCTGACTCTGGCTGCAAGCTCCTCATCTCCAAATGGATGGGGGACAACATTGAGGTCCCCTCCCATAATACTACTTCTGCCTTAATTCTTACTTAATCTTCATGTTCTCATTTTCCTCACAGTTGATAACTAATGAAGGCTGGGTAGTTTATAAATGAACATATTTTTCAATGATTGTTCATTTCTCCCCTATCACTGTATTGGAACAGTTTCATAGATGTGGAATCAGACTTTAGTGTTTTATTGAGTTAAATGATTTTTTTTTCTTTTTCTTCCATTTCCTAATAGAGACAGGAGAGGTTAAATGATATCAATAAACTTGATGAAAATTGCTTAGTTGTGGTACAAACTGCACTAAAGAAATCTTTTTACTTCAAAGGGAGGGTAGATCACTATTACAAGTTGTATAATTATGCCTCAAACAAAAAAATTTAAACTTTTTATTTTTCTAGTTTGTCAATCTGAGTATTTTCTTTAAAAACAGAACACCAATAAAAATATGGAGTGCTTTTTTTTCTTAATGAAGTTACAGGAGAGTACTTTAGTGTTACCATTATTTAATGTATTCTTACACTTATGAAGAGATTATAGTATAAAAGCTAGCCATTTACTAAAAATAAGTCCACTTTATGCATTGAAAAATGATATTTTCTGCGGTTGTACTTTAATTTTTTTCCAGTGTATATCGCATTGGAATTTCTGTGGATCACATTAGTATTTTGAAATACTTTGGTGTTATCCAATAATTAAGTCGAGAAAACAGACTGAATGGGCATTATGCATTGGCTGTTTTCTAGGTAACAAATAGTAGATATTAAATATCCAAATGCCTTAATACCTCCATATAAATGACAGATAAATAAGTCAATAATGACTGAGTTATTTACAAAGAAATTTTAGGTGATTTTGTCAAGAGTCTGCTTGTCTCCTTACTTCTCTCTAATTCGCAGTAAAGATACATATCACTAAGAATGGAAACCCAAAATCTTGGTGTCAATGTTTATAAAGTTGTTTCCAGTACCCTCATAATGATGCAGCACTGTACATCAGGAAACTCCTGTTTTATTTTGAGCCATAATTTCTTAGTCATGGCATTGGCACAAGTTTAAGAGCACTTCCCTAAAGTTCCAAAACTTGTTTTTAAATCTAAGCTGAACATATGCCAACTGTCAGCCTTGAGGGCAACCTTTTAAAAAAACATTAATGAATTAGAATTCCTAACGCAACAACATGATTAACTTGTAGAGTCAAAGAAAAATTGATTCAGAGTAGGATTATATCTTACATGATAGTTTTATTAAGATACTAAAATGCTTGGAACATCTCTCTTTAGGGACCTTTTGTTAATGTAGACATTGGAAACATCAAATGAGGTTAAATAAGAAATAGAACCCAGGTGTCAGACTGGTATGAGCACATTGGTCATTTGATGGTCTTTGGCCCACAACTTTCTCTCCCTCCCTAAAAGTATTTATTGAACACCTACTATGTACCAGGTACTATTCTAGGAACTTGGAACACAGCCACAAATAAGGCACAGAAAGTTCTTCCCTAATGGACCATAATCAATAGGTCCCAATAATAACTTGTAAGGTACTAACAGTTGTCATGCAGAATATATAATACCTTGTCAGTTGCCAATAATTACACTGAAAAAATAAAGTGAATGGGTAGAGAGTGATTGAGTGAGTGTATGAGAAGTGTTTCAGAAAAGGCTCAGTGATATCTTGTTTCTGGAGTTGACAGTTGATGAGGGACCTGCATGAAGTGTGAAGGAGGGGGAAGATATGGGGATCATGGGACTTTTTGAGACAGAAGGAAAAGAGGGAGGATTGAGGCAGGATCAGGCTGGTTCAGGGAAAGACTGTAGGTCTGGATCTAAGTGAGGCAGATAGGGGTGGGCCAGGAAGGTTGTATAGGCTTCATAGGCTTTGGTGAGTAGATCACATTTTACTCCCAGTGTGATGAGAAGCCACTGGGGGCTTTTAAATTTTGGTTTAATTTGTTGTTAGGATCACTGGATGCCTGCGGTAAAGGATTTATGTATCTGTGAATATACTAAAATCATTGAATTGTACCCTTTAACTTATGATTTCTATGTGAATTATACTCCAATAAAATGTAAAAATAAAAAATCACAAGTTGGCACGTGAACAATGCACTGAAGGAAATCAAGAAGAGAAGCAGGAAGGCCAGTTAGAGGACAGTTTTGGTAGTTGTAATGACTAATTTTTGTCTGGCTTGACCAACTATGGCGTGTCCAGATATTGGTTAGACATTCTTACATTATTCTGCATCTGTCTGTGAGGGTGTCTTTGGGGGAGATGAACATTTGAATCTGTAGCTTGGGGAAAGCAGATTCTTCTCCCTAATGTGGATGGGCCTCATATAATCAGTCGAAGAGCTGACTAAAACAAAAAGTCTAATGCTTCTCTGAGTCAGAGGAAACTGCTGCTGCCTGCCTGCACGAACTGGAACATTGGTCTTTCCCTGCCTTTGGACTTGGACTAAAACATTGGGTTTTCTTGGGTCTTGAGCTTGCCAGCTTTGAAACTGGAACTTACTTTCAAATGGAACATTTCATTGACTCTGCTGGTTCTTAGGATTCTGGACATGGACTGAAGGTACACCATTGGTTCTCCTGGGTGTCCAGCTTGTAGATGGGCAGATCATGGGACTTCTCAGCCTCCAAACCATATGAGCCAGTTCCTGCAAACAACATAAACTCTTTCTATAGATATATGTATCTTGTTCTGTTGTCTAGAGAACTCTGACTAATACAGTAGTTCAGGCAAGAGGTGATGGTGACAATATTGGGAATGGAGGAAGTTGTCAGAAGTTTGTTTTGATAGAAGACCGAATAGATCTTGCTAATGGGTTGACAGAGGAGCCAGGGTCTTTGCATCAGTAGTTTCTTGAGATAATATATAAGGAACCAGAGGGTCATTGAATGGAAGGGAAGAATCAAGGGAGAAACTGGAAATTGAGGCAGTTTACGTAAGATTGCAGATTTATAAATGTCAAAGTGATCAGTGTCAATCTTAGATATTGTTCCCTGACAACATCATGAAAAATATGATTAAAGTGATGGTTTGTGATTATTTGTAAGAAAGAAAATAACACTAGAAACTAGCCTTGTCCCCTGCAGACAAATGTTTATAGCGACATATTCCTGGGCTGGTCCTTTGGAGAGACCAGGAGACCAGCTAGAGGTCATAAAATGGCTCATGATGGATTTTGTTTGACTTCACTGTGTTTGTTTATTTCTAAAACTTGAGCCGAAATTTGCATACCCTTAGATTTCAGATAAAATCCTCATCTCTGGCTTCTCAGTGAATGTGGCAACAGCAGGCCTGCATTCCCGCAAAGCAAGCATTAGATGGGGCACCCGGTGGACAGGATGGGAGTCTCTGCATTGCTTGTTCTCTGGTCATTTCCCCAACGTGATGCCCATTTTTTTCATTTATGGTTTATTCAGTCATTTTACCAGCCTTTCCCTTTTAGACATGTCTCCTTTCCTGCAAAATGTCTGTTGGGGCCTTGGTAAGAGTCAAGACAGAGAAAAATAGACCAGGTAATATCTGTAGGTGAAATCTTAAGTAGTTGAATAAAAATGCTCAATTTTAAGGAGCTAAATGGAAATCCATGTAAACATGGAGAGGAGTTTCTGCAGTTTGCCTTAGAACTTTGTATTTGCACTATTTTCGTTTAAAACAAAAAGGATGGAATAAAAACATGGGAAAAGTAGTCCTCTTTGTGGACGTTGGAACAATAAGGTATAGTTAATGGACTGCATATAAAAATCTGCAATTTAAAGTGATCTAGGGTCACCAGGGTCCAGCCGTTTTATAGTATCTGCAAACTCAATCATGCGTTTTATACCTTTATCCATGAAACTTCCTTTAATAGAATCACATGACTTTCATTTCAGATTCTTCACATCCACCTTATTTTATTCCAAATTTCACTAGCCTCCTGGCCCATTAAAACTCACCGTTCATCTTGCTGTGAACTGTGATGTCATTGTGAACTGGTTGTTGCTATTGTATGGCTCAGTTAGCCAATGGTTTGATGGATGCCGCAATGTGAAGGGCCCGTGGTCTGTAATGAGAAGTAAGGTCGACTTACTGACCACTTGCTATAGCCTAAAAACCACCAATCACACGTCTGTTTCCTCGGTAAAAATCACTGTTACTGTCATTTGCCAAGAGGGCCGTCATTGGTGACCCAAGTCATTGTTAGTGACTTGGACAGTTAACCACATCTGGAGTCCTCTTTTGAGTTACAGGTGTTTCATCTTGAGAAGGGAGGACCTAACGAACAGGAAGCTGTCTTCGAGGAAGTGTGACGGTTGTCCTAGGAGGAATGGCTCCCAATAATGTCCACGCTCTAATCCGCGAACCAGCCAGTGTGTTGTGGTGGTGGCACATTGGGTTCCAGGGAGAACTGAGGTGTAAATCTGTTGACTTTGAGTTGAGGAGTGGATCGGGATTATCCAGGTGGGCCCATTATAATCCCGATGGTCCTCATAAGTGGAAGAGAGATCGAGAATTAGTTGGGTGGTGGTGTGACAGACTCAGGCTTTGAGGGTGGAGGAAGGGGCCTCTAGCAGATGGAAAAGATGAAAGAAATGGATTTTCTCCTAGAGCCTCCAGAGGAAATGGAGCCCTGCCAACACCTTGATTTTAACCAGAGGAGACTGATTTTGGACTTCCGACCTCCAGAACTGTAAGACAATACACTGGTCTTGTTTTCAGCCACCGACTAGTGGGGATTTGTTTCCCTCGTGGTGAAAACGAACATAGGGCTTAAGAGCACAGACGCAGGGATTGAACTGCTTGGTTTGAATGACCTCAGGTTTGTCACATACCTCTTAGGCCTCAGATCCTTCATGTGTAAAATGGGAACAAAAAGACTTCGTATGATATTTTACTGTGAATTGGAGATAATTTGCATAAAGGATATCAGCATGCTGCCTGGCATACAGTTAGAACTCGGTGAATGTGAACTTGAGAAAAACAGCTATTCAGTGGAGGGCCAGTTGGGACGACAGAAGAACTGAAAAGTGTCACAGAGGGTCAAGGGGTGTTGAGAAACCGGGGCTATCTGAAGAGAAGCTGTGAGGCTGGGGCAGCGTGTGGCGTGTATGAGGCAGGAGAGCTGTCTAAGTAGCTAAGGGCTCCCGTGGGAGAAAGACGAGAATTTAGTTCACATTAAGTAGGCATACTTAGGATCAGTGTTTTACAATTACAGTGAGGGAGTCTTTGGACTTTTTTTTGACATAGAAGTGATGAAAAGTGAGTCAGCCTCATAAAGCAAGGAGTCCCTGGGGCTGGAAAAGCTAAAAGAAGGGCTGATGATCCAGACACGTCACCTGTGGAAGTGACTCTCGGAAAGCCGGTGGGAGCAGCCGTGCTGAACGGAGTGCAGATTCCCAGCCAGCTCTAGGCTAATACTCCATGTTGTTCTCCTTCATTAAATGTACTTCACTGCTTCGTATAATGTGTTTTGGCATCATCATGACATGTTTCTTTAAGCAGCTATGTATTTGTTTTACTTTGGAACAGAGAGCATGGATAATTTGAGGACAGAACATTTTTTTTTTCTTTTATTCCCATTTTGTCCACCCACTTTTGGCAACCACCAGTCTGGTTTCAGACAGAACTTCTTAAGCCTCTATTTCAGCATTTTGTGTCCCTTCCCTTCCCTTTCCCCTCCCTCCCTTCCCCTTCCTTCCTTCCTTCCTTCCTTCCTTCCTTCCTTCCAACAGAGTAGATAGGTTTTAGAACTCCTTCATTTTTGATGTATAAAGTTTAATTCGAACACCATGGAAGACCATACTTAATCCCTGCTGCAGTTGGACAAAGCCTGTTACTGCTTCTGTGAAGTTAATTGTAACCCACGTTGATTAAGCATTTCAGTAACTAGCCCTTCAGCAGAGCCCGGCCCTCGTGCCTTTGACCTTCTGCTGCCCTAACTTGCCAGGGCTCGGTTCTGCCTCTCGGTATGGTTCCTGCTCCTCCTCTGCCAAGCAGTGCTGGAGAAAAGCATGCCGTGATTTATCATGTATAATCCCCTGGGCCCTCAGTGTCACCTGGCAATTGCTTTTAAGCATTCCTAGTTGGTTCTTACTCCTATCCTCACATGTGATGGAACTTGACTGCTCTCCTTGTCCTCAAATCCTTTGCTCTCAGCACATGACTGAGGCTCTTTGCAGAGAAGCAGCTTAGGAAAATGTGCTGTGTGCTTATCTCACAAATAACCTACTGAAGTTGGGTGTGTGTGTTTTCCTACAAACTGTAATTATCCCATGCAGGGGTTAGTAACACAGCTTCCATTTATTCACCAAGCCACGCATAAGGAGATGACGTCTCTAATAATAAAACTCGTACCACTGATCAAAATTGCAACCACACCACTTCCTTCATAGAAACTACATAATCGAAATGCACATTTGGGTGTATCGTAGTCACTCCGTGGTTGGCAGTTGCTTTAAAATAATTCTGAATGGTCCCAATTAGTATATTACAGGAATGGAATTTGGGGACTTTTGGTGATGACTTAATGATAAGCTCCGTAATCCCTAGGTGACTGCTGCTCTTCCTAAGGAGAAACACTGCTATCAATCCTAGTTGGAAATATTTTCCTTATTTTGTTATTTGCCACAAAACGATGTCTATGAAGATTCGAAACCCCTGGGATTTTCTTAGCATGTGGATTCTGATTGAGCCAGTCCAGGGCGGAGCTGGAGTCTGCATTTCTAACCAGCTCCCACGTGATGCTGATGATCCCACGTCAAGGACCCCACGTCAAGGACCAAGAGGCTGGGCCAGCTGTTCCTAGTTGTGTCGTGAGCATCACCTGCGGGGTGACTGTGTGCTCCCTCAGCTGATTCCGATGTGGCTCACTGGGGACTGCTACTCTAACATAGAGATTTAGGTTTGGTTTCTCTGCCTCAAACTGTGGTTACAACCTCTTGGTTTTTGGCATATAGTTCCTAACTTTTTGTCACTGTTAACTCTAGGGACAGGAGACAGGGGCTTTGGTGCTATACTGTAAATAGAAAAGGAATTGAGGTCACCAAGCTTCTTGGCCTTCGACTTAATTAATGCATCCCATGTGTGCCCAGGGTCAGAGGAATTGGATGATGTGCTCCCTTTTTTAATCAAAAACTCTTGCTTGAAGTGGCATTGAAACTTACTGGAAGTAACAGGCCAGAGTGAGCACCTGAGGAACGTTTGGTTCATCGATGGGGCCCACTTCCAGGTGATGTCATTCCAGCGCCGTTGGTTTAAGGTGGTGACTGTGTGGCCCTTGTTGCCTCTACGGTTATAGCCCTGAGCACCGTTTTAATCTTTTTCAGAATCGGTTAGGATTTTGGTCTTATTCAGGGCTTCTGTAATAGGTCTGAAGGTGAAACTGAGGGTGAGGCTGTGAAATCCTTTAAGATCTTGGAAAGATCTGAAGTAGTACCTTGGAAGTCTGTCCTGGCAAGCTGTAGGGCTTCTAAGAGCAGAAAGCGGATGTCCCTCTGTCATCTCTGCAGACTAAGACGGAGAAGGCTTCTCTGGTGGGAACTTGTGGGTGTGGCTTTTCTCTAAAGAGTTTAAGTGCAGTAGGATTCATCACGGTATTGAGGGAATTGGATTTGCAGGAGCAAATACTGTAAAAGTAGAGCTAAAAGGGCAGAGGATTACCAAATGAAAAGACCTTTAGTTCCCCCAACCTTCACAGGGAGGAAGCGGACTGGAAGAGCTACATACTTGCAAACACAAGCTACTTCGCAAGGAAGTAAAAGGTGATTATGAGGTGGAATCACGAGTCCAGAGAGGGAAGTGGAAATCTATGGGGTGTTTGCTGGCCTTCGATACTATGAAGGACCTTCCAGTCTATGCCTTGCAGAGTTTCTGTGGATCAGCAACTCCTGTGTACCTTAATTCCTCTACACTTTGAACTAGAGTATGTCTAGAGGTTACCCTACACCACTGTATCTGAGTGTGTGGGGAGGGTAACTTGTCACTTTAGTTCACTGATTTTTCACCTTGAGAGGAACTGTGTTCAAGGGCTACCCTCAAGGATCTGCACTTGAGGAGCCTCGTGTAAACTTGGATCTGGTTCAGATGAGATTCCAAACTTTGAGCTCACCTTGCAAAGGGGTAGCATTTCCAGGACTTTGGGAAAGGGTTCATGTATTTTGCATGTGGGAGGGACATAAATCATTGGGGCAAGAGAGTGAACCAGAGTACCTGGTCCTCAGAGATCCCACTCCTGCTCTTTCTGTTCTTGCGTGGTCCTCCCTACATTGAATAGGGCTGCCCTATGCCACCAGCAGGAAACTCAGGAAATAATGATGTAGGACTTGGAAAGATAGTCCATGAGACACTACAGCTGCCATCTTACTTGCTTTCGGATCATTCATTCTGTCCGGCAGCCTCATAGAGAAGTGTGTTTGGTAAAGAATGCAAGCTTCCTGCCAATAACCAGCCCCAACTTGCTGGCTCTGAGTGTACCACCTTGGACACGGCTGCTTCAAGCCCCAGGAAGGTCCTAGGTGATTGCAGCCTGGCCTAACGTCTATAGCTGCTTGGAGACCTCCACACCAGAGCCATCCAACTTGGGTTACTCCCGAATTCCTGATCTTCAAAGACTATGAAATCATGTCTATGGTTTTAAGCTGCAAGTTTTGGGATAACCTGTTCTGTAGTGGTAGATAATCAATAGAGGTACCCTAGGGGACTAATGGAATCCTGGGAATATTGGTAAATTTTTGTGGATTCCTCATCTTTCCTCAGTTGTGAGCAAATAGTGTTCCTGACTCACTCATCTCTCTCTAATTCACCCTCGTTGCTCCACCTGTCATGATTACTTTGTAAATGATTCAAGGCTAAGGGTGGAGAGGGTTTGGGGGAGACTATGAAAATCTTAAGTCATCCTGCCTTGTCGGTTTAACTAGTGTCTGCTTTTTTTTTTTTTGTTTAAGATTTTATTTATTTATTTGACAGACAGAGATCACAAGTAGGCAGAGCAGCAGGCAGAGAGAGAGGGGGAAAGCAGGCTCCCCGCTGAGCAGAGAGCCCGATGCGGGGCTCGATCCCAGGACCCTGGGATCATGACCTGAGCTGAAGGCAGAGGCTTTAACCCACTGAGCCACCCAGGCGCCCCAACTAGTGTCTGCTTTTATTCACGTCGTAGATAAACGACTCTGAAAGGAGCTATTGCAGATCTTCTGGGACCCTCGTTTTGTTTTTGTGAAGCCACTTGTGGTTCTCACTGAGTAGGAAGTGCAGAAGTTGGGTGCAGGCTTTTGACATGAAGTCTTGAGGGTTGGGTCAAGGGGGGCTGGCTTCCCTCCTCTTGCACAGAGCTGTGTGCCCTAGGGAATGGGGTGCAGATCCAGAAACGACTCATTTCACAGATGAGGAGAGTGGGGCCAGAAAGGCTGATGAATGTTTCCAAAGCCACACAGTTGGTTAGTGGCATAGCTAACTTGGGGTCCTGGCAAACAGTCCAATGAGAAGATGTTTCATGTTCGTCCTTTGTTTTTACTTTATCTTTGCTAGTTTCAAGTGGAAATGATCCCATTAATGAAACTAAATGCTTCCCTTTTAATATGTTGAGTGGGGTGTGGCTTTATGATGTTCCAACAGACATTAAAATTTTATAATTTTGTATCTCCCCTTAGGCAACTCTCTGCCTAGGTCTTTTGAAATTGCAAAAAATAAATTACCAATAGGCTCAAGTCCAGAAAGCAGAATTTATGTGGCAATTCTGATCTTAATACAACTTGTTCTTGCTGTATAGGCCACGTGGGGCCGTGTTTATAAAGCTCATCTGTTTTAAACCTGAGCATCATTGAGCTCTTTTTTTTCCTTTTTTTGGTCTTTTTTTCCCCTCTTTTCTTTTTTTTTTCTCTTTTTTCCTTTTTTTCCCCCCTTCCTTTTCATCATCATGGAGCTCTTTAAGAGAAATGGCGTTTTAATGTAATGGCTTTATTTAATACTAGAAATTAATCATTATCTATTTTTATTGTCTCTAATTAATTATAATCACTTCAGATTTGAAGTGGTTTCTTTCTAAATAGGTGGATGGGTTTTGAGGCATTTTTGTCTTTATTTATTCTTATCGATAGCTACATAATTGTCAACTGGATACATACTATTATGTCTTTAGAAAACACACGTAGAACCATTCTGGCTGTTCATTCAATAGGTTTACTTTCAGTTTAACTTTGTCATAATGTTTCATAACATTTTAAACATTCAGACCAAATTGAATTTGTGGGAAGACTTTTTTTTCTTTTTTCTTTCCTTCCTTTCCTTTTTTTTTTTTTTTTGGTGGGACGAGTTCTAATGGTTTATTCTTCCTCTTTAGAAATGTGCTTTTCTTCCTGTAGTATTTGGGGTACTAGGACACCAAGCCGTCTGTTCTTGTCTGCTTCTTTGAAGCCCAGTTTTAGAACTGTTAATTTGAATGATTGAGTAATGTGATAGTATAGGTTTTTAAAAATTATGTGAGTTTAACAAAATGATCACTTTTGCTGATTCTGGAATTTTGCCAATATGTTATTCTCCCTTTTTTCTACTAAGATTGAATACCTTCCATTGAGTTGTTCAACTTTTGACTTATAAATTCTTTTAATCTTCAACCTCTTACTTAAAATGATCATGGATTCCACAATGGACAAATTACGGGAAGAGCCCCAATGTCCATCAACTGACGAATGGATAAAAAAGATGAGGTAGACACAATGGAATATTACTTGGCCTTCAAAATAATGAAATCTTGCCATTTGCAATGACGGGAATGGAACTAGAGTGTATTATGCTAAGTCAAATGAGTCAGAGGACAAATATCATATGATTTCACTCATGTGGAACTGAAGAAACAAACAGGTGAATGTATGGGAAGGGGAAGAAGAATAAGATAAAAACAGAGAGGGAGGCAAACCGTAAGAGACTCTTAACTATACAGAACAAACTGAGGGTTGTTGGAGGGAAGGTGTGTTGGGGGATGGGCCAAATGGGTGGTGGGCATTAAGGAGGGCACTTGGGATGAATACTAGGTGTTGTATATAAGTGATGAACCACTAAATTCTACTCTTGAAACCAATTCTACACTGTACACTAATAAATGTGAATTTAAATAAAATCTTGGGGGGAAAAATCAAACAATTGTGGATTTCAGCTTTCAGCTGGGTAGTTCACGCTGCCTTTAACTGATAGTACACTAGGATAACCTCTTATCTCGACAAACACTTTGTTTTGAAGGTCCCTTAGTATCTGGTAGTCAGTATGGCTTTTCTCTTGCCATACATTTGCTTACCCTTTCCCTAACCCCCCCTCACTCTCTCCAGAATCTGTGCTGCTGAATTTAGCCTCTTCATCCTTGCTCCTCTATCATTCCCTCCTACTTCGCTGGGTCACCCTGCCTCTTCTCGTGGGGATGAACTTCTCCTGATGGGATAAGAGTCATTGTCTTTCCCCAAGGGGCAGCTGTCTTCTGGCTCCTCACGGCCAGCCGCTAGGGAGGTGAGGTCTCAGGGAAGCCCTCTCTCACGACGGATGTGGCGGTGCCAGTGTGCCAGTGCATGGATGCATGTTTGCATGCTAGCAGGCCATTCTCTTCCCCGAGAGTCCTCCCAAAGAGAAGGTAAATGGTCCCCATGCAATCTTCACAAGCTCAACCTCCTAAAGGAGAAGAGGGCAGCTCAAGCGGAGTCTGTTCACCAAATGTGTGTCTGAGGTAGCCAGTGTCTGGGCAGCCGGTGACAGGAACGGAAAGCACTGGTTTGTGAAAGGGGCATTTGTGTTTTTGAAATTAGCTAGGAGGACAGCCTAGATTTTCATTCTTTCTGGAGGCCGTTCCTGAGGCAGGTGCAGGGCATGAGTAATGTACCACACCTAAACTATGTGACTCGGCCAATGAACGTTCGGCTCCTTCTGGGTCCTATAGTGTGGTTTCCCTGTCTGTCAAGAGCCGGCTCGGCAGCTGAACCCAGATTCCAGGTGTGGTATTCCACAGTCGTTCTGCAATTTGTAATCATAGAAACAGAATGTTCCTCCTCTTATTTCTTCCCTGCCAACAGTTTCTGGGTGGGTGAATGTCAGTAGCTGGAGTTATTTTTAAAGAGGAGAGGTGAGGCTTGTCGTGCAAAGCTGGGAAGAGGGCGTTTGTTTGCAGAGCAGAGCTGACATCAAAGTGTAGATTACTGCTCAGTGGCTAGGCACTTGTCCTGTAACAGGTAATGTTTAACGTGCCGGTCACAAAGATCACAGAACAACATATGCCCGGGCATAAGCTAGCACTACCGTTTATGCTCTGCAAGACTGAAAGGCTACACATGCCCGTGTAATTAAAAAAAAAATGTATGCATTGGTCTTGCTGCCTCCTTTTTTGCTGGCTGTAATTGGACTTTGAAGCCTAGAAGTTCTATCATAAAAATTTGTACCTTTGTTTGAGAAGAGAGCTCGGCTAAGCAATCACTTTCCACTTCTTTTCACAGGATAATATAAACGTTTTTTTGAAAGCTTGTGAACAGATTGGATTGAAAGAAGCCCAGCTTTTCCATCCTGGGGATCTCCAGGATTTATCAAACCGAGTCACTGTCAGGTAAGTTTCACTGGTTTGTTACATATTTTTTTTTCAGCTTAGGGCTTGTGGCTGAAGTGCAAAGAATTTCTGAGATTTTATGATTACTGAAAAATCGTTCCTCTGTCTTCCTCTGTTCTCATTCCAAAACTGATTATTTAAAAAATAGCTTGGGGATTGTGAATGTGAAGCTGTCTGTAATTGAGACCGTGGCATGTTGTTATTTTAAATCTCTATACTAACTAAAATGGTAGTTTATATTTTAATGCTTGTCCAGCATGGTAGTGTTTGGTGGCTAATGGTGAGGGTACACATTATAGAGTGACTTTACAGGTTATATTACAGTTTATAGAGTAAAAATGTGGTCTTTATATATTTGGAATTAAGACTAACAAAAATGAGACTGGGACAGTGGTTAAAGAGACTTTCTTTTGTAATTTGGAAGGCAGTGGTGCCTGGCACCAACGTGGAGCGCTAAGGACCTTGTCAGTTGTGGATGATTTCTAAAAATAAGCTGTTTTTCACTATTTTAATAGTATAGATGAGAAAGTGAAAGTGGCGGTGAAAGCGTGTGCAGGTGTTTCTGTTGTGTTTTAGATGGAAAATGGTGTCATGTAGGAGTATATGGTTTCAGGAAATCTGGTTTTAAGCTCCTGTGAGATTATTTTCCCCCCAATAAATCTAATTTCCTTTCAGTGAATCAGAATAAACTTGTGTTACCAGATAATCGTGACAGGGAAATGATTTAATTTTGTAGGAATGACTACCTCTTTATCATGGCCCTTAAAGCTAATTAACATTTTTTAAAAGGAGAGAATATAAACACCTTATTCTAGCCGTAGAAATAATAGAAATGGAAAAATTAGTTTCTACCATTTTAGACAAAGATTTAGTTTATATGGTTGATATCCTGTTGTAATAGCTTTAAAAGCTATTTAAGAATTGGTGGTAAAATCTTAAAAATGGCCAATGATTTTTCTTAAAGAAAAATAACCCTGTGTATAAGTATCATAGTACGCATGGTCTTTTAGTAGTAAAAGCTAAAAGTCCAGATAACATTCATATTTTCAAAGCCTAACAGTACATATTTTTAAGCGATCAAGCCATTTTGAACTTATATGCTTCTAGTTCTGTTGAATTAGTGTTTCTAAATTACACAGTCTTGTTAAGTGCATAGCAGGGATGGGTCTGTCTGCATTTCTGATTAATTGGAAGATAGTTTGTTCCTAAGTTTCATCACCAAAATGGCATGTTTACTTATGCAGTACTGTGAGATCATGCTTGATATCCATGAAAATAACCGCATGGATGACTTTGATTTATTTTTCCTGATCAGCCTTCTCTAGGGGCTTATCTGATGGGCAAATAAAGTTTTCACTTAGAAAGTGCTTTATTCTTAATGAACAGGGACAACTTAAGGAAAACATCCCCACACCCCCACCCAAATCACAGAAGGTTTTGAAACTGTAGCAGATGTTTGAGTAGGCTACTGATTAGGCAAAACATGTTTGTTGGCTTCTAATTCCAAAAATGCTCTGAACAAAACCTGCCTGGAGCTGGCTTCATGAGATGTTGGGTCTAAAGTGTTTAGGAAAAAAAATCAGTACCTGGGTTCAGTCTCGGAAGGAAATTAAATCACTGACAAACTGAAACTGGGAGGTCACGTAGTTAGAGCTGTAATAGGAAGTATGCAGAACAACTTGTTTCAGTGGAAACCACAAGTTCATAAAGGTGTGCCTAGGTAGTACTAGCAGGAATGCCTGAGAGCCTGGGCTCTGCTTAGGAACACTTCCCCTGATAATTCTGTCTTGTTGGACCAGAGAGCACAGGGCTTGACCCTGGGTCTACCGCAACAGAAGCCGGGAGACCCCCGTTCTTGAGACCTGTGCAAGCTGACAAGTGGCTTATTCAAAAATGTTGGCCGCAGCTCTTCTGCTCGGAGATAGCAGTTTTATAAAAGGAAGCAAGTTTATGGGAAAACAAATTATTGGTTACTAAATATCCGTGTATTTCTTAGTTTTTAGTTTTCTTAATACAATGCGGGGAGTTCTGTAGGTCAGACCCCGTCCTATCATTATTGTAGATTAAAGGACTTGGTGTTGGTTAGACCAGTGGTTTTCAACTGGGAACAGTTTTGTTCCCCCAGTGGACGTTTGGGAAGGTTGAGAGATAGTTTTGTCACTACAGTTGGGCTGGGAGTGCTGTCGGCATCTCGTGGGGCAGGAATGCTGCTAACTACCCGTCAGTGGACAGGATAGTCCCCCAAACAAAGAATTTTTCAGCCCCAAATATCGGTGGTACTGAGGTTGAGAAACCCTGACTTAGACTTTAAATTCCTTATTTCCACTCTGCCTGCAAGTTAATCCTGTGGAAATGAAGGCTACTGACTGACAGTATATTCTGCTAAAATGTAACTTTTTGCTTATATTGTTATAATAATTTATGTATTTCCATGCTAGTATGTTTGACCATTTAAAAAGGGAAGCTCATTATCTCTTGAGTGTGAGTAATGTGTTTTTTTGCTCATCTGTATACATTAAAACTAGCAAAAATGGGGCAAAGTACTCAATTATTTTAAATGCTCTATCAGAGCTCGTCTGGTAAAGCTTCCTGAACAGTTCATAGACGTGCTGCGAGTGTGATCTAACATGCGTGTTTGCATGACACGCTGAAAGCAAATAGGAGAGGTCAGTCAATAAGCCTCCATGCCGGCAAATGGGAGGTATTTCTTGTGAGAGGGCAGCGACTAAAAAAAAAACCACGATGGCACACAGAGCCCAGGAGAGTTTTGTGAGGTAGGAATGAGTGGCAGGAGCAGAGGCAACCAATTTAGAGAGCTGTTGCTCCTCACTGATTTAAAAAATCCGGACCCTAACTATAAAAACTTATTTTCCAGCAACTACAGATTTGCAATTTACTTTGCAATAAAAACTTTTCCACTGGTCAAACAGAACTAGGGTACTCCTTATAATTCTATAATTATACGTATTAATATGTGATCTAAATGTTCTAACTATTCCTTCTTGTAGGAAGTAGTTTGAAGATTTCCAAACGTGTTTGAATTATTCATTTATTTTGGGACTGCATGTACTCAAATATCAGTTAATACTTCTATTTTGACATTCCTGACTTTAATGAGTAGGATCCATCTTGACCTGTTCTTTCCCCCAGCAGGAAAAGCAAGTCTGTGAGTTTGCCTTCATGAGTTACGGTAGATTGAGGTTGAACTTGCCCTGGTCAAGACACTTACCGAGGCCGTGAAATTTAGCTTCTGCACCAGCGAATAACGGCATCATTATTATTAACCATTCCCTAAATATCCATACTGAACTCAGAAACACAATCCACAGAGAAGAGGCGGTGAGACTCCTACGGAGCTGTCTTTGCACACTTTCTACAGAAGCCTTTAGCAGAGGAAGCACCGTGACCCCAACATCATGCCACAGCACACTGGAGAGTCCCATAGCAAATGTCATGCTCTTTGGGGTGGCATCTGGTCACTCAGTGACACAGAGGAATTGCTTGTTGTAGAAGTCCACTTGACAGAGTGGTTCAGAGGTTGTCCTGTATTAGAGGAATCAAAGTTGGCAGAAAGGCGGAGTTGACTACTGTAGATTTTAATTATATTTTTAGCAACTTGGCTCTGAAACAAAGTCCCATATTTAAACCATTGCTCTAACGAATTATATATTGAAATTTTTAAGCTGAGAATTTGAACAGATTGTAAACATGTTTCTTCTTTCTACCCCCTTATCATTCCAAGCCAGTTTTTAGCACTTCCTCAGACGCATTCTGTTCATAATACAATTGCAGGATGGCCATGGTCTTGAGCCCGCTAGTGCAGTTATGCAAAGAAAATTTATTTTCAAGTATAGAATTACGCTTCCCTTTAGGCTCCTGATATTTTAGGTGTAAACGGTAACTTCAAATGTTTTGGTTTTTAAAAGATGTCTCTCAAAGGGAGGGTACAAAAATTGATTTTTTTTTACGCATACTAGTTGACAAAGGAACAGTAGTTGGAAACAATTAGTGTTAACATATTTCCCTCATGAAAATAAAGGAGGCTCAAAGTGATATTTTAAGGATTTAACTGTTTTCTGGAGCTTCAAAAGGGTGCTTGATTTTGTGGCAATACTGTAAAGTCATTTCTCAGGAATCTGGTTCCCAGATGGCAACTCGAACCGCCTGCCAAACTGAGTTTGGGATATGAATGTGTATGTGAGTATTTATTTAAGATTTTAATTCATGTAAGTAAAAATATACCTACTCAGAAGTAATTTTCGTCATTTTCTGACTTAAACCTGCTTTACTTTTTTTTTCATGCCCTTCAAATGAGTTTCTCAACATCTTAATCTTTTTTTTAAAATAATGACATCTAAACTTGGATCAGTAACTTGATCCCAGTGACTTCCACCTGTCAATTCATGTTACCATTTTAAAATGTTCTCTTCCTACCAAGCAATTAGAAGGGAATGAAACAGAAAGGAAGTTTGTACTGCACACATCTCTAACCCGTTCAGCAATTCTCTGGTGTTAGGGAGTTCCTGAAAGAGGGCATTCATTCTTTTGGGTTGCCAAGACTCTGTTTAAGGCCAGCAGCAAAAATGTGTCGACATGTTTTCAAATGTTCTTTAATTGCAGAGTTAGATTATCGAGGAGTCTGCGTAGTAGCAGAGAAAGGTTGTGGAATAGGAGGCAGGTCTGATGCTAAGACAAGCTACAAAATAACTGAAGTTTTATGTAGGATTAGTTTCTCTCCATTTCCAGTTCTTAGCTAACTTCTTGGATAGAGAAATAAGTTTCTGAATGCCAACTCTCTATCCTCGGCACTACACCCACTTCAGTCCCCAAGGCTGTGGGGGCCTGATTGGGTCTCGGCTTGCTGGATGAGGCTTGATGATGTAGGCTTTCTGGCCCAGGGTCTGTGTAGTCAAAAGGAACCTGTTCTGTGTTCGTTGCTCCAGAGTCTCCCTGGGCAGCTCATCTGCGTAGAGGTTGACATGAGTTTGTTCATGAGAGAATAATAGAATTTACTTCCCTTGACTGGCTGGTATTTGTTTTGTAATAAGGTCCTTCAAAGGGTGAAACCAAAGAGACAAACTTTTGTTGAAGAGATTCTTCTGTCTTTCAGATTATGACCTGTAGGGCTGCATATGTTGAATCCATCAAACTTTTAACATGACACACATTATAATATCGGTAGCCCCTGTCAGTCACTTTTGAAACTGAAAGCTTCACCAGTAACTAGAGGTGTTAAGCATTGCTTTGCTCTGAGTTTCTTACCATATACTGGTAGGATTTACCTGAGCATTTGTGTGCAGTGTGTGTGGGCTTCCGTGTATTTCTGGAGCTTCAGAGGAGAAAATGGCATTTAATTCAGTAAGGGGAAGTTTTGGTGTCAGAAGTCATTGGCTTATACGTCACACAAACAAGCCCTGATTGGACCTTTTCTCTGTAGCAACTAAATGTGGGGTTCCCAGAAGCCACTCTTACCAGTTGAAATACTGGGGAGTCTGCCCTTAGTGGGGTTCCCATTAGAATTAAGGAAATGTCCCCATAAGTTCACAGAGTACATTGTTTTGAGATAAATGCACAGACTTCTCTGGATATATAGAGATGAACAATCCTTTCAACTTTTTAATCAGGAAAACATTTCCAATGGGGGGGTGACATTGATTTCTCATGTGGGCTTTGAAAGCACTTCTGTTTTCATCAACATCTAATTTTGGCCTAGACTTGAGACCATTTGAGGACAGGGACAATTACATTATCCCCTTTTTTCCTTAGTTCTTGACACCTCTAAGTGTTATGTATTTATTTGAAAATTAATTATTTAATTGTTCAGTTAGCCAGCATATACTGCATCATAAGTTTTTGTTATAGTGTTCAGTGATTCATCAGTTGCATGTAACACCCAATGCTCATCCTAACACGTGCTCTCCTTAATACCCCTGATTATTTTGACTTCCTGGACATTTTAAAGCCAGGTTTTGAAAATGGAAACTTAATTTTTTTTCCTTTGTCAAGTTTTCTTTCCAAAATTGCAAGGCAGATCTGGCAAAGCAACTGTTGATCTCCTGGTTTTAAATTGCCTTTCACTTATCATTCCAGAACAGTATGTGGCATATTTCAACATACTGTAAAATGGATACAATTTAAAAGAGGAATGTGTGTTTACCTCAGTGTGTAGTACACTAAAGTGGAAACTTTGAACCTTGTGCCTTTCAAAGTAGTTGATGGAAGTCCTAATCTTTATGCTAATGTGCAAATGATAATCACTAATGTTTAATGGACATTTGAAGGATGTTCTGAGCTTGCTTATGTGAAGTTTTAGAAGAATTTTAGTGTTTTCATATCATGATCACAAGTCACTTCATTTTGTGAAATAGATCTAAATATATGCTTAAGACTTTTGGGTGGAAAATAAGTTGGTTCTATAGGTAGTTAGAATAGCTTGTAGAAGTTCAAGGGCAAGAAATAAAAATTTTTAAAAGCAGGGATCAATATTGGAGGTACTTCTTAGAGAGTCCTAAAAGTACTTCATGAAATGTTATCAACAAGTTCATAGAAAGCCTCATTCCTTCCAAAGTCAAGCTACCTGCCTTGGTACCTCTTCCCTTTGCCTAGCATTAAACACCAAAGCCAGTAAGAAAAAAGTCACAGATTACCTATGACTTTGACATCACTTTGACTGATGGCAAGATAACCTTGTGAAGAATATGTGCACACAGAAACTGGAAAATTTCTTAACATTTCATTTGAGCTATTTCTACTATACTTCAAGCTGCATTTCTCTCACTTTCCCTCAGGTTGGAACAAAAAGTTCAGTCAGTGTGCATCAGTTGTCATGAACAGATAAGCATCTAGGGTGAGAGCAAGGATTTAGGTGTCCCCTGACATGGTTTAATCCCATCCCATTCTGTCACTGGGTAGCTGAATGACCTTAGGTTATTTTTCCTCGCTGGGATAACTTTGCTTCTTGCCGAACAAGACGGATGTCATGGCTGCTATCTTGGAGCTTAGCAAGTAACCCCACTTGGGGGCTACCCCTACCTCACAAAGATGTAATGATTACAAAATCAGGCATGTAAAGTGCTAAGTGTTCGGCATACAGTGGTGCTCAATAAATGGTGTTGAATTATAATTGTGATCATTTTCATAATTTGGCTCTCCCTTCTTGACCTTATGAAGATACATGTCCTCTGCAGAAGAACATGGATGAAAAAAATGTGGTCCCTGGATTCTTAAATTGTGACAATTAACTATAGGTTTTAGTTTTTAAATGAGAATTTAGGCCTTAATCCTTCCTTTCTTTTGATTGGGAGCTGATATTAAAACAGGTATGTTTTTCTGACCTTTATGTGTAGTCAACTTTTTACAATTTATTTTGTTAGACTAGCAAAGCTGGAAACCAGAGAAACAGATAGCTAAGTTATTTGCTCTTGCTTCTGTATATGAGGGGCCAAAACCAATTCTTTCCTTTTTTTTTTTTTTTTCCCTTTGGGAGAAAGAGAGCATGAGTGGGTTGATGTGGGGCATGGGGTGGGGGGTGGGGGAGAGAGACAATCTTAAGCAGGCTCTATAACCCTCATGGGGCTCAGTCTCATGACCCTGAGATCATCACCTGAGCTGAAATCAAGAGTCAGACACTTAACCGACTGAGTCACCCAGGCACCCTGGGATGGAAAACAACTCTATTACTTTTTATGAGAACTCAGCTTTTTGTACATTTTCTGAATTGTAAATGTTAGTTTGACTTGCATCTTTTAAAAAAGTTTTGCTCCCATATTTTCAAAATAAAAACTGACATAAAACCAAAATTAGTCTATACGCAAATCCAAATCCAAACCTTTATTGTTTCACTTTTATCATCCCATTCCCCCCCCCCCTTCATTTCCATGAAAAGTCTGTCCTTTTGGCCATGAGGAGAGGAAGTTATCCTTTGGGTAGGCAAGATCAGACACTGTTCTCTGAAATGCTTTTGTAGGGCTTATGAATTTTGTCTGAAAGGTGTTCATAAACTTTAGGGAACTCTAATGCACGCTCCAGCCATGTTATCCACCAGACAGAAAACTTAGCTGCTGCTTTTGGGCATCTCCCATCTGTTTTGTCCATCAAAAGTCTACTATACTAACAGCATAAAGTCTTGTTTATATTATCTAAAATATTTGTGGTTTTTACCATGGACACTAAAAAAATATATATCATAAATAGCAATAGTCACTATTTGGAAGGTCAAAAATCTTGCTGCTTACTTCAATATGTACTTGTACACAAGGGGAGAAAAGTGAAGAAACCTGGAAGCATACTTTTATGTTAATACTCTGCCATAACATAACTTGATTTTTTTTTTGTTTTGTTTTTAAA
Source organism: Martes martes (assembly GCF_963455335.1). Classification (NCBI taxonomy): domain Eukaryota; kingdom Metazoa; phylum Chordata; class Mammalia; order Carnivora; family Mustelidae; genus Martes; species Martes martes. Next base: position 31,295,148 of record NC_137890.1, on the reverse strand, counting down.
AAGAGCCTTGCTATCAAAAATGTTAAATTGATTGGGTCTTAAGTAACATATTGACCATGTATTGGTTTATTTTCAAGAGTTTAGGCTAATGGAGTAGAAATGTTTTAGGGATATTGCCCAGGTATAATTTGTCATGTTGAGCAGCCTTGCCTGGTGAGAGTGGCCGCTGGTCAACTTAGACACGATTTTGAGTATCCCTACTGAACTGACCAACCATCCCAACTACACTGTGGGGCAGGGTGATGTGTTCTAACTTTTCCTTAAGAGCTTAGTAATGTTGCTCCAGATACCATTGGCCAAGTATGTCCAGCAAACCTAAAAAAACATGGTTCAAAAGGGTCACTGAAAACCCTTTAATTTCAGGGAAACAGCATACACTTGCCATATAAATTTAAGTAAATCACATTGAATGTAAATGACGGTGTAATACAATTCCATTAAAAAAAAACCAGATTAAAAACATGATTGGAACACACTTCAGGTAAAGCAGTTCTTCTTAAGCTGAGAAGGGGGAAAACTAGAGGATCTCGTGGCCTGGGAGAGGCGGCTGTTGTGGATTAACTGTATTAGCCACTAGCAATTTAACAAGGATTTTGTCTGTGTGCTTTGAGCAATTTGGGGGAGAAATCTTTAAATAAATACCAAGTATCACTGTTATTACATCTTGCTCTTTCATTACATTACAATGATTTTTAGGAAAATGCTTCTGTTCTGTATCTTTTTAGTTGACTGAGATATGGAAGTAATCTTCAAAAGAATCAGTGTATCTGGGTCAACAATTTGGCTGAGATGTTACTAGGCTACTTTTGGCTTAATATCAAGACAGAAAAATGTCTATGAGATGGTTATCTCATGCTCTATTTTGTATGTAATGATGTGTATTCACCTATAGCATGTGCAGTAGTGCATATACACACACACTAAGTAAGAACATATGTGAAAATTTGTGTAAGGCTTCAGAGAGTGAGGCTTCAGATCCTGAGGGGCTCCAGATCTTTGTTCATTTTGGTGATGAATTCATTCTATAAAGGGGCTTGGTCCCTCTCTGTCTTAGAGGAGGAACAGCAATGGTAGGACCACTGCATATGAGTGTCTGGAGCATGCTGATCCCAGATGATTAAGAATTAGAACTGCACGTCTTTTCAAATACTTTCCATTCTCCTTTTAATTCTACTTGCAAGAAAGAGGCAGGGAAAAAAGTCCTTTATTGAAGACTGTGACTTCCATGGATATAAGCCTTGGGCTGTTGGAGCCAGAGATGCCTGCTCTAGGGGAGCTGGAAGCCTCACTGACCTGATGGGCTGATGAGGGTGGGGGAGTCCTAGCCTGGGGGCACTGAGTCCTCTCACCTGTAGACCTCCTATAGCATGGCTCATCAAACACATCCATCAGACCCTTAATATTCACTGTGTACAGATCCTGATTCCTGGGTGGGTACAAGTAAAACACGTCCTCCTCCTTTTCTACCTCGATCTTAAGACCCAAAGTGGAGAAGATGAAATGCATTCTGTAGTCTTAATGTTTGCTTTTGTGTCTCAAGGAGCCCTGGCATGATTTATAGTTGGCGACTCTAAGGGAACGCTGGGTTTGGAGGGATGAACTAGGTAAGGAAATCATGGTGCTAGAGTGTCCAGAGAATCTCTAATACTCAATTAGCTTTAGACAAACTGGATGAGAGCTCTCAGGCACTGCCATTATATTAATTATCTCAAACCCAGTTACAACCCAGCCAGGTATTACCATTTTCCTTCTGTTTTGCTTCCAATGGGTGAAATGAATTGAGTTAGAACAGTAACTTGTTTTGCCGTATGACCTTGGGCAAATAACAGAGCTAGAATTTAAATTCAGGGGCTGTCTTAGACTACGTAGCTTGGACTCCTTCCACTATATTGTTAAAACGGACTTCAACAATCTTAAAAAAAAAAAAAAAAAAACAACTTGCTGCTATTATTTCTAGTGCTGTATGATTGAAGTGGTCTTGAGTTGTTTTTTTAACCAGGCCAGCTAGATCCAAACTGGATTTGTGTTTGTGATTGGTACATGGCAAGTGTCTTTTTATTATGATTTGAAGTTTCCTTCCTAGTTTATGAGCCACGTGACTTCAAATGGATCTAATATTACAACATGCTATCAAATTTCAGATCAGTAATAAGACCTCCTAATTTTAGGAGTGCTAAATGAACCATGTGTTTGCCTTAGAATAGAAGAAATATGCTACATGTATATTCTTAACACTGGTTAGTTGAAAAACTGGAGTCTTTGGATTTTACTGATATGTGTACATCGGTTTATAAGGTTTATGACTTTCACAAAGACATTTATGAATGTTCAGTTGTATTTGCCATGATAATGGAACATTCCTGTTAAAGCTGCAGATTGTAAAACCTTACTAATCTAAATTGCTCAGCATCATGCTACCACAGTTTGACCTTTATAACACTGTCATGGAAAGTATCTTTTAAAAATAGAACTGGTAAATAATTTATTTAGAATAATTTCTTACCAGTTTTTGATGCTCTATTTTACTTGTTAAAACCAAACTAAATTCTGACTCCCTCCTCCAAATATTCTTAGCTGGGAATAAATGCTTATTAAAAAAATATAAGATAGGGGCCCCTGGGTGGCTCAGAAGGTTAAGCGTCTGTCTTTGGCTTAGGTCATGATCTCTAGGCCCTGGGATTGTGCCCCATATGGGGCTCCCAACTCAGTGGGGAGTCTGCTTCTTCCTCTCCCTCTGCCTCTCCCCCTGCTTGTGCTCTCTCTTTCCATCTCTCTGTATCTGTCTCAAATGAATCAATGAATGAATAAATAAATATATGTATGATGGAAAATATATATATAAGGTGGGATATTTTTAGTATGGTTTAGGTCATTGTATAGTAAATCTCACTAAGAAGTCCTAATTATAAATAATTCGAAGTCTCATTTGAAGGTCCAAATTATAAGCAAAAGATGAATTATAGTCCTGTTAACCTAGTGTAATGGATTAATGAAAGATTACTTGAGTACACTGCCCGAAGTCCTGCTATCAGTGTAGTCATTGGAGGGTTTGAAACAGGTGGTGAGCACAGAGCATCAAGTGTAACAATAAATAGCACAGTCTAATTCCAGTAAGACGAAACCCCTCTCTCATTGCAGAGAAGAGTAGGGGATCAGATAGTGACTCAGAAAAGCAAAGTCCAAGAAATGACTCAAGCACAGAAACACTTTAAAAATTCCTTTACCAAGACTTAAGATAAATGGAGTGATCACTCCTTTTTCTACCAAGTCATTAGACGTTATTTTTTGCTAGTTGTTAAACATAAAGCATCAGGAGTAATTGCCTTTCATTAGTAGGAAGACATATTTATTAAACTGCTTTTCTGTGAATGTGATGTTTTAGACTACCAAACATAGATGAAACGCCTAGTAGCCCAAGATATGGATATAGGAGAATAATACAAGGAAATTTTTCCTTTTAAATAACTGGTGAAGTGGGTCTGAGGCAATAATAAGAAACATTTGATTTTTAAGGCCAGTAATATGGAAAGAGGAAAAGTTCTGTTTGTGAGAGAGGAGGTGGAGAGTAGAAAGAAAATAACATTTGAATGTTTTAGTTAATGCCTTGTGTAATCGTGTAACCATTTTGTAAGATAGGGTGGTTGCCTGATTTTACAGATATGGAAACTGAGAAGTTCAGTGGCTTGCTCAAGGTCACATGCTTAGTTCAAGTGGGAACCCTCATTAGGACTCCTAAACCCAGTGTTCTTTCCATTATAACATTCAGCCTTTAACGTCCGCCCTAATGAAGGATAATAAAGATTGAAAAAAGGACTTTTTAAAGAAAAAATGTGTTAATATGTATTTTGTCAGAGATGACCTCCATGAAGTTGGTTGGGTAGGAAGGAAGTTTGGAGATATGAAAGAATTTGTAATTTTTAGATCCTATGGGTAAGAAATTACTCAGACTTTTTTAGAGGCACAGTGCTGTAAACAAGTGCTTCTTAAACTTCAGTGTGTGTATAAAACACCTTAGGATCTGGTTCAAATGCGGATTCTGGTTCATTAGGTCCAGGCAAGGCTGGGATTCTGTATCTCCAGCAAGCTCTCAGGTCATGACCATGAGGACCACATTCTGAGTGACAAGGATTTCGGCCTCCAATGTTGGTGGTCACACTGGAGTGAAGATTTCACAGAGGTGCTGGTGGAGATGGAAGGCTCGAGTGTGGATTGAAGAGATGAGAAGGATTTGAGTGAAAGGTGGGAGGGAATGTAAGGAGATTGCCACATTGGTACAGAATTCTAATCAAACATTTTTCAGAGCCTTCGGGATGTAAAGCAATGAGTAAAGTTAAACTAGATCTCTGCTTCTGAGGGCCTTGTTTTTTGGGAAGCTGAGAGTGGGAAGCACAGGAATGCATTTCCAGGCCAGCAGATTGGAGGCAGGATGAAGGATGAGTTGGGCTCAGTTTGAGTGGTACCTTGAGTATCCTGGCTAGGGAATTTAAGTGTTATCTCCTGGGTAGTGGGGTTATTTCCAAAAGCTTTCAATCAGAAGGTTCTAATGTTAAAAGCAGAGATTGAGAAAGATGGGGTCATGAAATAGTGCATGAGGTAGACTGGCTGGAGGCTTGGAGAAGGGTTAGGAAATTGTTGGGTGTTTTGATAAGGATGGTGTTTCGATAAGGATGACAACTGCTGAAAGCCATGAATATGTAAATGAGAGATGCCGAAGATGTTTCTAATAAGACATGATGGGGGTTGATTCGTATGAAGGAGCTAGAAGAATCCACTCTTGAGCTTGTGCAACCGCTAGCAGAAACAGGAATAGAAGAGGGAAATGAAGTTTGAACACATGGTGTCGGACAGGACAGTAGAGCGTCCACACGGAAATGGAGAGGGCAGGGTATCGTTCAGAAATGATGGCTGGCTATGTCGGTTTGAGAGTCCTTTGTGAAGAGCAAAGAGGCACTGGGAGGGAAAAGCCCAGCTCTGAGGAAGTGAGGGTGAAGAGGAAAACAGCTGAGTAAGGACTCCTCCTCCTCTCCTCTGCCCCCTCTCTCAGGTGTAAGTGCATCTATTTCCGACTTGCCTGTTCCATTGACCGATTACCTCACTTTCTGCCTGCACTGCACATGGTCTGGAGAAGTGTAGCTTTAACCATTCTTTCCTTCGTTTAAACTCAAATAAAAATTCCCTCATTTTGTTAAAGTTCAACTTTGTTTTCTGAACCACCTTCTGGAAATGTGAGGCCTCATTTCCTATCCTGGAAATTATTTTGTTTCAGAAAAACGGGCAGTGGGTGTGTCATTCCTTCCAGAGAAGCACCATGGGCTTTTCCTCTTGACCCAGCTGGGTGTTCAGACTGGTTTAGAGAATCCAGCATCACTGTATGTCCTGCCCTTGGGGTCCTTAAACTGTGATTCTCACTCTTTGTGTGGGCTCCTGTCAGCTGTACTTAGACCTACTCATTTACTCTGTGGATTCTTCTACACAAAGAGCAAAAATTGTTGCCTACTTGCTTTTCTTTCCCGTCCTCCTCTTTTAAATCCAAACTCCGTATTTCCCCCACATGACTATTCAAAAAAGAATACGTACAACTCCCAACAGAACCATTTCAGGCACGTTGCATTTAAATTTGTACAACAAAATGTATTTATTTTCCCGTTCCCCCTCCTTGGAAACCCTACTCCCAAACAACAGCACTGAAAATAAGCCCACGAAGTTGACAAAACGATATCCAATTTAGCCTGACAATTTTATAATGAAAAACTACTTCCACTTCTATCTACCAAGGTTGAAAAACAAAAAAATACAAAACTACTTTAAGGCATGTGTGTCACTAGAATATTTGTATAATAAATGTATGTATTGATGAATAAATGAGTTCAACAAACATTTACTGAGCTCCTACTATGTGCCCAGCACTGTTCTAGGTATTGGGGATTCAGTTTCATGGTGAAAATGACAAGGACCTGCCATTCTCAGGCTTATATTCTCATAGAAAGGGCAGGTAATGAACAAAGAAGATAATGTGAGATGGTGATAGGACTATGAAAAAACAGAGAGGAGAGGGCATGTCTGGAAGGTTCTTTTGGATATTTTAAGCATATGTTGAGAGAAAATTTTACATGCAGTAGATTTAGAAGTACCAATATGACTGGAATTAATGTTTTATTTGAATAGTATCATAAATAGTTTTGGTATAATTATCTCTTAAGAAAAGTTCACTGAACTGAAGCTTTATTGTGTTTTAGAATCAGAAAGCAGTATGCCTAAAACTAGTGTGATATCTTGTGTCAACTGAACTTGAATACATTTTTTTTTTAAATCAGAAAGGCATACTAATTTCTGAAAGTTGGGGTCCATTTGTGTGTATACATGAGTCCTTTCCTCCTCAGCACCTGTACTCCCAACTTGGTGAGCTGCTGGCTAGCTCTGGCCAGTGATTAGATGCTTATGATATGGATTATGCTTATGGATTTTCATAAAGTGGTTTGGTATTGTCCATTTGGTATTGTCAGTGGTCTCACATCTTGTGTGTATACTTGAACTGTGCATTCACTTATGAACTCACCATGGCTGCTAGTCTACCATGTCACTTGTAAGCACACCCACAGACTTTCAAGGCATTCTACCTTCTGGTCACTTTTTGGTTATCTACCTGCATTTATTTCCCTTCCATATAAGCTGTGTCAGTCAGGCCAGCTCCCTCTTGCTTCCTCTAGACAGCCATTCTTGGAGTCCAGGCTCCATCTTGCCTCATCCATGAAGCCCACCCTCACTAGGAGAAGAAGCCAGATGGTTACCAGTCCCAGTTCGGACAATATGGCCTATGTGGACATTGGCAGTTACCATACCTCTTTGTCCTTTTATTTCTTTACCTGTAAAATGGAAGAAAACACTAAAACTTGCTGCATAGGGAGCATTGTGAGGATTCAATGAGTTATTATGGGTAAAGAACTTAGATACCTGACATGTAATACTCACTTTATGTTAGCTATCTAATTATTAATGACTCCTGGTACTTTTTTATGGTAAAATCTTAGACTGCTCTTTGTTCTCTGGACTCCCATGGTTTGTACAATCTATGTGATGACATTTTTCTTTCTTTCTTCTTTTTTTTTTTTTTCACTTGTATGGTAGGTACTACTCTAGTATATCTAGAGCTAGGTGGAATTAAAAACACTTGGTGAATGATGATGGGGTAGGTAGGAGTGTGAACACTGGCAGCCACAAAGAATACTTACAAGGATGGATCTTATCCAGCTGCATGAAAGGCTGAGAGGAGGGGATGGACCCAAGGTGCCAAGAGAAAGTACCACTGAATTGCTGCTCTGTTTTGACTCTTAGATGTGGCTTAATTTATGAATTTACTCATAGCAGTACTCTTTATTGCTGTACGAATACTTAGCATGCGATCTGCCCTCTTGCCTAATTTTTCAGTGCACAGTACAGTGTTAACTATAGGCACAATGTTGTGCACCAGCTCTCCAGAACTTATTTATCTTGCATAAGTGAAACTGTATAACAATACAATAGCAATATCCCTGAACAGCAATACACCATTTTCCCCCTTCCCCAGTCTGTGGCAACTACCATTACATTACCTATTTCTATGAGTTTGACTATTTTGGAGACTTCATGTAGGTGGAATCATGCAGTGTTTGTCCTTTTGTGACTGGCTTATTTCACTTAGTAGAGTGTCCTCCAGTTTCATTCATGTTGTTGAATATGGCAGGATTTCCACTAGTGGGTATATACCCCCAAAGAACTGAAATCAGAATCTCAAAGAGCTAACTATACTCCCCAAGTTCATGGCAGCATAATTCCCAAGAGTCAAAATATGGGAACAACCCCCAATGTCTATTGATGGATGAGTGGATAAAGAAATTGTATAATACCTGCAATGGAATAGTATTCAGTCTCACAGTAGTCTTAATTTTGTATGTTCACCTCAGTTTAAATTCTCAAGTCTTTGGTTCCCTTTAGTTTCTTAATAAAGATGCAGGTCAGAAATGCTTTGTGGTTAATAGTTGGTTGAGTCTTGAGAAAAGATTGAAAGGATGCATTTCTTAAGTGAACTAAGCAACTTGATTTTATCCTAGGAAGAATAAGTGTGAGAGGAAAGTAAGGCATCTGTCTGTATGAGGAGAAAGGGGAGGGAGAAACCCTCCCAGGAGAGAGACCTTGGCATGTGTGGAGGAGGGAGAGGTGTAGTAGAGGGACTCGAGTGGTTCCCTTTGTTTGGAGAGAATGATATGACCCAGGAGATATTCCTACAGAGTCAGTCTATGCAACAATACTATAATGGGAGAGGAAGGAACTCAATACTCTTGCCCTTATACACAAAAACTTTTTTTTAAAAATTGATATTTAGAGTAAACTAAGAACTCTAAGCCAATTAAATCTAAATCTTAAGGGACGGAAGGCTATAGATGTAGGAATATCTCAGATCACTTGATATCCCTTGGATATTTGGATTGCTGTGACAACAGTTGTAAACCCAGGCTTCATTTTCACCAATAATATTCAACAGTGTTCTAAGAAAGAAAAAGATAAAAGCAAAAATGTTTGTTTCTGCATCCTAAATATAAAGTACCTAAAACTGTTGAATAGTCCACTAATAATTTACTCTTGTTTTAACATAGTGTATTATTAGGAATGAGTATTTTTACTATTTCTTTAAAGACTTGCTTATATGTAGATACTTTGTCCTCTTAACTTTAGTGACAGTTGTATTAAAGTATAGAAATAGGAAGAGCATTATTTTATCAAGAAGTTAGTAGTAAATAATCTTGTCTAAGGGTCTAAAGTCTTGTTTGTAAATCAATTCATTCATAAAATGATGAGAATTATGGAATCAGGAAGGGTCTATCTAGGTACACTTTTGAACTTTTAAATATTCAGCCTCCACTCCCAAAAATATTGGTCATGATTCTCTTTCTCTTCCTTCACTCCCAAGCAAATAATTTGACAGTCTGGTGCTTGATCTCTTTCTTGCAGTCTATTGAAATGTTAAGAAGAAATTTGGGGGCGCATCATTTGAAAGCTTATTTTTATGTCAGAAAATTACTTTTCTGGAATGACTTTGATAACTTACTAATTATCAGTTACTTTGTGATTTCAAAGGCATTTTTAATTTCATAAAACTTAAGAACTGAGGTAGATTTTCAAGGAGATAAATATTCAGAGTTGTCAGCCTTCAAATCTGGAGCATGTTATCCCACAATTACAGTCAATGTAATGTAGGAGGACATCTGTTTATATTAGTTTGGAACGCTTAGTCATGTCATCCAGTTGACAAGTGTTCATTGTCTTATTTGGACTTATCAGAAAGGCCCTTCTACCAGACCAGTAAGTCTCTATTTTGCCTTTCATATCAGTTTTAGCAGGGAGAATTGTTAATTTCAGAATTGCTGTTAATGAGTATTCCTTTGTAAGAGGCAAAAATCAGATTTTCTTAGCTGGAAGGTACGAAAGAGAATCTCATTTGATGCACTTCTTTCACAGAGGAGAAAGTGGCTCAGAAGAAGTCAGGTGGCTTTTGCAAGGGGCCACCCAGTGAGGTAAGACAGGTGTTCTGACTTTAGCCCTCACTCCTGGTCTGGGTATAGTTCTTTCCACGGGCCTCACTCCCTACTTAACCAGAGCAGCAAATGACTTGAAGGAGGGTAATATTTCATTTTACGTGGTGCTAACCTTATTTATTTCAATGACTGGCTGTTCATATTGACACTAAATCTACATTTTAATTTATTACTCTATTTTAGATTTAGTAAACTGAATAAAATAAGAGCTAGAATGAAGTTCCAAAGGAAACGACCTGCTTGCATCAGCAGACCAGAATATGTTCACATGGTTACGCATTTTACCATGTAAAGAAGGACGTTTACCGATGGCAATTTGATTTTTTGGTGCAGATGGCACCATACATTTTTCTTCATCCATGTTGTGCATCTCTTCTCAAGAGTTCTGTTTTTGTGTTTTAAATCTGATGCCTTTATAACTCTTTTTACTCAAGATGATTTTTACAGAAACTACTTTGATATTATAACTTTTGGTGTAGGATTTTCTATTAAGGCGGCCTCGGATTCATATTTAATCTTTTACCACGTTCAGACAAATTATTCCAGCATTATTTAATTCAGACTTCCTTAACTGGGGTAAACAAATTAGAGATTAGGCAATAGGAAATATGTCTAGGCTTTTAAATTTTTTTTTTTTAACCAATCACTCTTCTTTGCAGATATAAAATGGGAATGAATGCCATGAGGAAATTATAAGGAATGCAACAAAGAGTAACTCACTAGAATCTCCTGAATCGTACTCCTTTAAAACCAGAAGTGGTTGACTTTTCAGAAAATGCGCTTCTTGAAGCATTCTGTTCTGTGGACCCGAAGCGTGTTTTTATGCTTAGGTGTTCTCTTCTGGATTCCTTGGAGTGTTGGTGCTTATGGAGTGTTAAGTAATAAACTCAATGACTTTCCCCGTCCTTTAGATCCCTGGACCAAGACCTCCTGAGAGGCAGCTTGGTGTGCTGTGGAAGCAACAAATCAAGTGCATTTTTATGGTGCCCTCTAAAGCAAGCCCAAGCACAGGGAAGCATGTGAGGTTTATTCAGTGCACGCTTGAAAATCGTTGGCAGGAGTTCCAGGCTTTTTGCTTAATTCTGAGTTTCTCTGGGCTTTTTGTTTTAAATTCTGCTTGGGCGAGTCTAGAGGAATTATGTTTCATTTTAACTTCCTCTTTCAGAGAAGTAGCAAACTAGTTGAAGCTGTAGTTTCAGTTAAAGATGTCGGTTTCAGTTTTGTATATTTATAGGGCAGTGTCTCTTACTCATTGGCATGCACCGGGATCACTGGGAGGGCTCAGTGAGCCACCTTACTGGACCCCAACCCCAGTTGCTGATTCCATAGGTATGGAGTAGGACTTGAGATGATTTTTTTCCCCCCCAACAAGTTCTAAGGTGCTTTAAATGCTGCTGGTCTGGAGACCATGCTTTGAGAACTTCTGTTATAGGGAATAAATCAATGAGAACTACTCCAAAGAGAAAGTATGTGAAATTGTTATCCTAAGAATATTTTTATTTAAGTTTATACTTAACAAAACTGCTATTATATAAATAATGTTTATAATAAGAAAAAGATTAGTCCTCAGAGTTCCTTTGGAGATGGTGATAAAAGTATACAAGTATATTAACATTAGCAATGTATGCAAGTGGATGAATAATGGTATGGCTTCATATTCATGTAGCTATTATCCTTATACCCATATGAGCTATTCAGTCTCCAGAGTGATGGTGTTCTCAGGTAATGGCATTGTCCTGTGGGACTTCACTGGAAATTGACATTTAAGAATTAAATATGTGATCGATTCTGGGCATTTTAGGCTGAAGGAATGGCATATTTGGCTCTTTGTAAGAATTAACAGGTTCTGACTTTCTTGGTTGAAGTCAGAGTATGGGATACAACAAGAAATGGCTGAAAGATGGAGATGGGGCATGTAACTAAAATTAAGTTCAAGGTTAAATCCCGGAGAGCCCTGTATTTTAATGGGGATGAAAGGAAGTAAATGACATAGTCAAATGTCCCCTTAAAAATAATTCTGGGTACTTGGATAGATTTTTAGAGAGAAGCTGGAGTGTTTTAATACTGAACCAAAGCTGAACAACATTCTATCTCTGAATTCATTCTATCTCTGAATTCACAGTCTAGTGCAAGAGACTTCAGGGGAGGCATCCATGGTACATCATAGTATAATGGAATGTTCTAAAAGCAGTCTGCATTGGGTATACATGGGATCACATGGGAGAAAGCCTCTAGGAGCATATAGGAAGTCTTCAGAGGTAGGTGAAATGTGAGCGTAAGCTGAGAGAATGAGTAGCTCAAAAGAAGGGAAGAAGAGTCAGGAAACTTCTAGAAAGAAAAAACCTATTGTCTCCCATGTAGAGATGGGAGGGATCAGGAATGTTGAGAGAATTCTAAGGATGTTTCATGGAAAGAATGTTGGGTTTGTGCTGGGGCAGGTCAAGAAATGAGGTGACTAAAAGTAGCTAGAGCTGAATGCAAATGCCACGTTTGGATTTTACTCAAGGGAAATAAGCCATTAAAAAATAAGAATGTTAAGGAAGGACACATAGAGAGCATTCCATTTTAGGAAGATTCTTGAGTCACCTCTGTGAAGAAGGAGGGGGAAAGACCGAAGACAGGAAATAGGTCTGAGAAACAAGCGATGAATACGAGAGATATTTAGGAGCTAGAATTGATAGGATTTGGTTGGTAGGGAAGTGAGTTTGGAGAAGAGGAAGTCGTTGGGTTAATTAGGGCTTAGCTTTCTGGCTCCGAAACTTAGCCCTTCACTGGATGGGAAAACATGGAAGCATGAACAGGATTGGGGATTAGATGATACGTGCATTGGAGAAGAATTTATTAGATTTTACATTCTAAGCTGAGATAATGTTAGTGGGAATAGAAAGGGCACATCTGAGAAAAGTTGTCTGGGAAGTACTAGTTGAATTTGGTTTGGACTAAATACAGTGAGGGTGGGGAGGGGAAAGAAGAAAGAGCTAGTTAGGTTCCTTAGTCTCAGAAATTTCAAAAAGGTATTTGCAAATAAAATGGGAAAATTGAAGTTGATTGCAATAAATGCCAAGTCGTCTGAAGGATATTGGATTGAATGTATATTGACCTTGAAAGTTAATTGAAAGGCAGGGTTATATTAATCTGAATTTGAAAGCCAATTATGTTATTCCTCTGAAGCGTGTCCTTTCTTTCTCGGTGGTTTATATAAGGATGATTGGTGATACTTTGATAATATTCTGAAATTTCAAGTGTTATGTAGAAGGCTAAATAAGAAATAGAAAAGCTGTCACAGGTGGTATGTGTACATGGAAAAGTTTTAAATAATGCATGATGTTGGCTTTCTAATAAAAGACAGGTGGTTTTATACAAATTGCCAGAAGATAAATCATAAAATATTAAATTAAAAATAATTTTTTGGCGGGGCATCTGGGTGGCATAGTTGGTTAACTGTCTGATTCTTAGTTTCAGCTCAGGTCAGGATCTCAGGATCCTGGGAATGAGCCCTCCACTGGGCTCCAGGCTCAGTGGGGAGGCTGCCTCTTTCTCCCTCTCCCCCTCTTGCTCATGCTGTTTCTCTCTGTAAAATAAATAAACTCTTTTAAAAAAACCCACTTTTTTTTTTTTTTACAACAAATTCCTCAGGCTACATTTATTTCTACTCAGGAGGTAGATTGGTTTTGGTTTTATTTGTCTTGGGAGATTTGGAAGATATATCCATGAAGAAATAGAAATTCTCCATTATCTTCTTCCTTTTTCTAATGTTACCTGTACTACTTCTGTATTTGTAGTTTTGCCGTGGGACAGATGTCTTCGTGGATTTTCATATGAATGTAGTGACAGCTCAGCTGTGAATGGAGTTTTGTTGACACAGATTATGTGCAGGTAGCACTGTTGGCAGTGGTTGCTGTGGATGAAGTTTAAAATGGACAATAAGGAGTCCGTGCCTTTTTTTTTTTAGCCAAATGATACTCTTGTTGCTTAGAGTTGACTTTTAGGGGAGATAGATTTGGGCTTGATTTATAGCTATACAAGAAAACTTCTAGAAAGTCACTTAATCTCATTAAGCTTTGGTCTCCTATCTGGCAAATGGGGATAGCACTGGGGACAGCACAATATAGAGCTCTACTGAAGGAAATGCATGGAGAGATGCTGATGTAGGACTTGTGTTAGTGTCCTGTGGCCACTATTTAGTGACTTAAAGCAACACAAATATATTTTTTATGGTTCTGGAGGTCATATGTTTAAAATTAGTCTTCAGGGACTAAAATCAAGGTGCCAGTTCGTCTGGTTCCTGCTTGAGACTCTAGAGGGAGAATCTGTTCTTCACCTCTTGACTTCTAGAGACATCAGGCATTCCTTGGCTGCTGGCTGCCTCTTCTCAGTCTCTGCCTCTGTGGTCCCATCCCCTTTTCCTGTAGTCATCAAGTCTTCCTCTCATCAGGATACTTGACCCTTAGGGGCCAACTTGACTATCCAGGATATCTCCTCATCTCAAAACCCTTAACCTGCAAAATCCTTCTTGCCATGTAAGGTAACATTTGCAGATTCAAGGGATTAGGATGTGAACATTTTGGGGGAAGGGGATGTTGGTTTTTCAGTCTGTGGTAGTACTCAAATTATCAATATTGTGAACAAAAAATAAAGAATTAGAGATGGAATATTTGTGTTTAAACTAGGAAAATCTATAATGGTACACTATTAAGTAGCAATACACAATATATTTTATATACAGATATATTTTAAAGAATGTACCTAACCATTCTGGATTGTATGAAAAACGGGACCTCACTTATTGCTCAATAATGGCTTTAATAAGGTTTAATTGGAGGGCCATCTAAATTGGTCAGACTTAATAGGACATGGTTTAATATGACTGTGATAGAGAATGTGAAGATCTGTTGCATTATTTACCAATTTAAATATGAAGGATAAGCAAGCATGAATGCATTTTTCCAGGGTAATGAGAACTCTGAGTTCCTAACTTATACTAATTTGTAATTCTTTGAGCATTTGGTATATATTTACTAAGTGTCTGTTACGATGCAGGCACTGAGTTAGGTCTTGCCCTTGAATCTCATAGTATGTTTTTCATGAACTTCTCAGGTGTTTAGTCATTGCTTGGCTGTTTGCATCGATCACACTTGATATCTTTTTCTAGATAGCAGTCATTAGATGACACTTTCCACTAATTTTCAACCCATGGGAACCTTGAGTGTGCTTTTTTCGAAATCTTAGATCCTCCAAAACAGTGGTTCTCACTCAACCATGGGTGATTTTGCCCCCCAGGGGACATTTGGCAATGTCTGGAGACGTTTTTGATTGTCATGGCTGGTGTGAGTGGAGTGCTGCTGGTATCAAGTGGGTAATTCCAGGAATGCTGTTTAACACCCTACAATGCACAGTATAATTCCCCCACAATAAGGAACTATCCAGTTCAAAATGGTAATGCTGCCAAGGTTGAGACACCCTCCCTGCTCTAAATTTATATTGCTTCCATGAACCTTTGGATTAAATAAAATTGTGAAAAATTAAGGTTTTTTTTCTATCTTGGAATTGCTCCAGTAAACATTAGATAAAGAAGGGCTTATCTAAAACAGGCAAAATTTAGGACTAAAATGATAAAATTGGGATAGGGATTTTTTTGGAGGGGAAGTAGTGCTTATTTTTCCCATTGTGGAAATGGAAATTAAAAATTTTGAAACAAGTGTTAGATAGAGGCAAGGAGAATAATTTACTTCTAAGCAATATGGAGACTTTTGAATGTGTAGGTTGCATAAGTAGTATGTATTACTTTGATAATATGGAATTGTACTATATGCACACATAGCACATTTAGCATAAATTACAGCTGAGAAATTAGCAGTGTGATAGCTTACTAATAATTTATATGCTCTCATGCTTTGCTGCCAGGAATGTTCATGTGTATCAGAAAGGAAATAAGTTTTTACATGTTAGGCACTTTATATCTCAGTTGGAGCACCTGGGTGGCTCAGGCATCCAACTCTTGATTTTGGCTCAGTTCATTGTTTTAGCGTCGTGAGATTAAGTCCTCTGAATGGGGCTCCATGTTCATTGGAGATACAGCTTCTCTCTCTCTCGAATAAATAAATCTTTATATACAGGTCAAAAAGTAAAAAAAATACTATGTACTTTAAAAAAATACTGTGTACTTTTGACCTATAAAGGTCAAAAATTACTAAATTTTATATATATATATGTGTATATATATATGTGTGTGTGTGTGTGTATATATACACACACACACACACACACACATTTTTTGACCAAAAAAGTCGAAAAATACTTTATATACTTTTTGTCCTCTCTACCTTCTTTCCTTACACCTGGCATATACATATATCTTAATTTTCACAAACCTAAAAGTAGATCCAGCTTTTTTTAATGTAGGAAAAGTTGCCTTTAGGAGACCAAAAGATTTTCCCATTTCATCTCATTTGTGCTTAATTTATAATCTTATTTATAGTTGATAAGTACTTGTCTTCCAAAAAACTATTCATGAAGGTTTAGCGGTGGTGAAGTACAGGAAATCTATATTTGGCAGTTATTCTCTTGCTCTGAGAATTATTGTGATATACTTCATTTGCTTAGAAGTCTTCTATAAAGTGCTCTGGCAGTTTTCCATGTGTGGAATCCCATAATGGGTTTTATGTTCAAGGCAGTGGAACACATAGCTAAACTCTTACCAAAAAGTTGGTACTGGGGAGCTTCTGATGTTGTCTGTGGGAGGCAGATTTACTCAGGATATAGTTATTGCCATAGGTGGGTTTTGAGCCAACACTTTGAGAGAATATAGAGAATCCTATTTCAAAATAGTATAGAGACAATTATTTTTTCAGAATTAGGAAAGAAATGAATTATTTAAAAAATACATAATGGTGGAAAGTGTGACTATACTAATACTAAAACATGGTCTTGGTCTATGGATTTTAGTTTATGAAAAGTATGGCTCACATCAAGTCTTAATAGTTTTATGACTCTGGGAAAGTATTAAGCCTTTGGAGACCCAATTTTCTACTTAGTAATCATTAGATGGTTCTGGGGATTAAAGGAGATAATGTATAATAATCAATATAATGAATAATATAAAGTACTTAATAAAGGCAATTATATATTTTTTAAAGATTTTATTTATTTGTTTGACAGAGAGAGATCACAAGTAGGCAGAGAAGCAGGCAGAGAGAGAGAGGAGGAAGCAGGCTCCTTGCTGACCAGAGAGCCTAGGATTATGACCTGAGCTGAAAGCAGAGGCTTTAACCCACTGAGCCACCCAGGCGCCCCATAAAGGCAATTATTTTAATATACATTATGTAATTAAGCATAAAGTGAGCTTAAAACAGAACACAATTGCAAAATACTTCATAATACAGTGTCTCTTAATATTTCAGTAACAGTCGTGCCAAAAAATAATGAAAAAATTTTTCAAACTTTAAGTGAAAAGGCTCTCTTGTTGCAGGACTTCTCAAAACTTTAATTGGTTATTGTGTGTATTTGAGAAGAAAATACACAATACTTTGCAAAATTTTCCACCTTAAATCCTATTAAATTTTACCATCTTCCCACGGTTTGAGAGACACTGACTTTGAAAGTACCTCACCTAGCAAATTCCAGTATCATGATACTAGAAGATTTATGCTTCTGGTTGATTTTCATATTGACGTTGAACATGGGTTTGAGCATCTGGAAGGACACCTGAGATATGTAGTTCAGTATTCTCCTAAATTGTATCTTTGGGACATCAGTGGTTTTGACAAGATTTTTGTTGACATATCATTCTCTTCCCTCCTTTGAGGAGAAGCAAACCAATAATTTAGTCATCGTGTGTATGTGTGTTAGATACTATAAGGATTTAAGAACAATCCAATAGCAATTCCTCAGCTCCGCTCTCAACAGTATTTTTTGACGTTGTTGTCCCCTCTACCTTCTTCCCTTACCTCTGGGATGCCTCTCTCCCTATCACATGGGATGGGCCTCTGTCCTCTTTGCTGGTTTCTCCTCTACTTCTTAACCCTTATGTGTTGGGTTTTCCAGAACTCAGTCCCTAGACATCTTCTCATCTACCTTTATTTTCTAGGTGATACTATTTTAGCATTATGACCTTACATTTCTTCTCTGTGCTGACAGTTCCCCAGATTATATCTCCAACCTAGATTCCTAGCTTGAACTTCTTACTTCTGTGTCTAATTACCAATTACTTACCATTTCTACTTTGCTAAGTGTCTCAAACTTAATGTCTGAAACCAAAACTCACTATTTTCATTGCTGCTGCTACCTAGCATTGTTACCTACAGAAGTAAAACTATGGGTCAGTCTGTAGTTGACATCCTCTCTAGCCTCTCCCCAATACATTTGATATAGTCAAATGTGTAATTCCATTTAGTACACAGCATACATGATGGGTACTCAGTCCCACATTGAGAATTGCCTATTTTGGGGTTGCAGTAGAACAGGGAATGTACATGTGTGAGTTTCCAGTGTGAAATCAGTTGTATGTGATAGCAAGCATTCCACCAAGTAGAAGAGAATTACAAAGCATCTGCAGTTTTGAGAGTTAGAGAGAAAGCTCAGGTTTCAGCTTCAATGTCATTTTTGAAGCAATGTCAGTGTCTTTGGAGGCCTGCAGTTTTCTTCCTTTCTCTTTAAGTGAAACTTAGCTATTCTTAGTAGCCTGTGGGAGTGTGTGAAATTTAATAAATTATTTTTAACAAGAGGTACTTACTTGATTGTCAGGTTTGGGGAAAAAAGCATTTTATATTGCTAGGGCAAAAACTGTTGAATTTCCAAGATTTTTTTCTCACATAGGTAAGTTCAGAAAGCACGAGTTTATCTCTTTGTGCTCACTAATTACCTCCAGGTTTCATGCTGTTTTCCCAAGAATCATTTGTACAGTTTCTACATTCAGGTAGACCTGCATTTTGCAACTATGGGAGATGAAAATCTATGAGTCACATAGATTGTCTAACATTGCTGGAAGATTGTCCAATGGAATGCAGTTTCATTTTTAGGGATGAAGGTGGGAGGAAAGGAAGAATTTCATTTTTTAAATGCAGCTCACTTGGAGAGAAGGAAAGAATAAGTGCAGTATTCTAAGAATTCTTCTTGAACTTGTT
Organism: Martes martes; assembly: GCF_963455335.1. Lineage (NCBI taxonomy): Eukaryota > Metazoa > Chordata > Mammalia > Carnivora > Mustelidae > Martes > Martes martes. The sequence continues at coordinate 31,276,457 of NC_137890.1, read as the reverse complement.
ATTCACAGGTCTCTTCCCCCTGCTTGACGCGGTCATTCGAGAAAGGTGGTAGTATTTGCTCTATATTAAGTAATGCAGTGGGTAAGCTTCCATTAATAGAAAAATAGAGCTTCTGTTAGTAGAAAAAAACCATTATTTGATCGGTTCCTACATTGCTTCTTTGATTCCTGCATTTGGAATAAAAACAACCCATTTCCTTAGATAGTAGTGTTAGAAGTTATTTGTTTGTTATGTTTCTGAACACTTTCACTTAGTACCCTTTAGGATTGCTCAGAGTTCCCTCTTTGCTACCTTGTAGAGGCCACCGTCTTGTTGCAGATATAAAAATGATGCCACCGCTGTCATGAGAAGACATCTGCTGTGACTTGTCTCCGCCGTCTCCCATTGCCACACATGTGCCTCCCCCCTTTCAATCTGAGAGATTGAAAGCAGATGCGGTCCACACACTTCTGCTTGTGACCGTTTATGAAATCATGACTCAGGGCCTCATTTCTTGAAATATTTTTAAAGTTGTGAACAGGTGGCCAGACTTCATTAGCAATAACTGGAGGGCAGAGATCACTTAGTGGCTTGGAGAGCCACCAAGTATCTTGTGAGTCCAGTTTCTCTAACATCAGCCCGGTTTCCAAAGAGGCAACATCCAGGTCAGCTGTGCCGTGGAGGGCAGGGCCAGACTAACTCTAGAAGGGTTGGGTCCCTAGCAGGAACCCCCGTCTTACTCATTCTGGGAAGTCGCCTCTGGAAGTGGATGCCTGGGGACAAAAATCACCCAGTGAGTTGCAGTTGTTCTGAGGCACAAGGGTGGAAGTTTATTCTGGGCCAAGAAAGGAGGACTAGAGGGCTGTAGGATTAGGGGCCGAAAGAAGGTTGAGTATGTGTGGCAGGGAAGAGGTGGGTGGGGTAGGAAGCTGTACTTGAGCCCCATATAGAATTCCAGATTCCTCGTTAACCAGAGAAGCTTGAGGGAGTGGCAGGTGGGACCACACTTCTCATTCTTCCTATCAGGATGTGGGGAGGTCTCCCCCTGTGGTATCTGAGGCAAAAATATTGCCAGTCTAGAAGACATTCCAGCATGAATTTTTAATCATGTTCCTTGATGATTCACTAAGGCAACTGTATTTTAACTTTACCAGTTGGTGAAGGCTTGGAGAGGATGGGGGTTGAGATTTGGGGAGGAAAGATGATTTTGGAGCATGAAATATTCAGTTCTTTGGGAATTATGATATTGTGGGAGAGCTGAGGAGATTGGACCTTTCACTGTTGTAAATGAGGAAGTTGGTAGCTTGAAGAAAAGGTGTGTCGAGATATGGAAGAGGAAGATAGAGAAGTGGGTAGGTATTTAAAACTATGAAATTTTACCTGGTTTGGTGGAAAATTCCCTCTGTCTCTTGGTCCTTCATCTGCTGGACTGGCTCTGTGAGTTGTTTAAGTAACTTCTACATAAACGCATTGAGTGCAGGCCTGTGGCTGACTCCACAGATAAGACCATGAGTCAGGCATGCTCCAGTGCTCTGCAGTCTAGCAGAAGGGATGATGGGGAGGGCTGCGGTGGGTGGGCCCATGCCTGTGGGTGGGGGTGGAGGGTGATGGTTAGCTCTTCCGATAAACAGAAGGTATTTGGAAATACTTTTGATGAAGCCCTAGAACACAACTGGCTACCCCAAGCTATAATAAAACTATAATCTCATCCTTTGTTTCCAAACTATGCTATCAGATATTAGGGGAATAGATTTTGGCCATGTAGGCACCTTTTTTCCCCCCTCTGTGATTTTTAGTATTTGGAGAATTTGAGGGTTGGCCAAGGCAGTTTCTGTTAGAAAAAGGATGGATGAAGAGGACTGGCTTGATGCCAATATGGATGTTTGGCCAGTGATAATAATACCACAGCAGTTTGTCTTGACCTTTGTTTGACCTTATTCTAGAAATACTTTCTTGTTCAAAGCTTTCCATGGCAAGAGGGCAAAGAAAGCATAACATGAGAGTGTCTTGGATTGTGCTTCACAGAAATGTCTCTTTCAGGGAAAGATATTATGTGTGGACTGTCCTCTGGCCATTTCTCTTCCCCCACACTGTTTGGTTGAGATGGATAATTGGAGGATAGTTTTGAAATGTCCCCATTACGTGATCTGTTTCAGTTAAGCGCCTCTTAAATTTCTCATTTAAGCCCAGCAAGACTGGTATGTTGTTCCTAGGTGAGACTAGGAGACTTCAGTACATGACTGAGTTCTCAGGACTAGTCATAGTGGAGTCAGAATTCGCACCCAGAAGTGAGACCCCAGAACATGGCCCCTTAGCCAAGCTGGCTCTTTGTGGAAGAACCCAGCCCTGGGGATCTCTGCAAGAGAGCTAGAACATCTACGTGGATTTTATTTCCCTTTGCTTAAAGGTGGTCCTCTTGATTGATGATTTGTACTAGTATTTTAAAATAGCTTCCGATAAGGAAAGGTGAAATGAGACCTAGAGCTTCCTGGTGTGAAGTATACCAGAAGTTATTAGGAAAAGGTTTTACAGATGAATGTGCTCACTGATGGGCTCACTTGAAAGTTTGTGCCTCTTTTCTTCCTGACCTCTGGCAGAAGGTTCAGAGGTCTGTATGAATATATGTCTTCTGGCCTTTTGTCAGGTTGTAAAGAAATGATCAGAACTATTAAGAGTGGAAGATTATATCTGTGTTATACTTGTGATTTTTCTGAATATTATAAATGCAGTATTAAAAATTAGTGTATGAGAAGGCTGGCAACATACTCAATGTAGTCATTTTTGGAAACTATTAATATTTCATCTCTATCTCTTTTTATGGTAAATTTGGGTTTCAAGGAAGGTTTAGATTCCTTGGCTCTTGTCTTTCAGAGCTCTGCTGGGAAGCTTTTCATTGCAGAGACTAGCCCTTCATCTTTGCCCTTAGCGCTCTGAAGTTGGTCTTTTTGTTTTTGAATCTCTGCCTTTTTTTTGTTTTTTTTTTTTACTTACTGATGTACAGTTGTAAAGAAGTCCCCTTCATTGCAATTTTAAAGGTAGTCTTTTAAGAAAGAAGCCCCATTATGCGTACCAATACAATTTGAGTCCATTTTGGGTATGTTTTAAGCAATCTAGTGCTATTTAACTGTTCTGTGACATCATGCATATTTATGAGGAATCACCTGAACTTTTATGATTTTAGGCTTTCTCTTGCTAGCTTACATTTCTGCAAGCTAAATAAATGTATTCAGTCAATATTTGAGAGCATTTGTGTACCATGCTCTGTGCTAAGCATTGTTAATAAAATATTACGTGGTAGACCTGTCTTAGGAAGCCCGGGAGATGGTAGGACACGAAAGCACATTCTGGTGGAGGAGAGTCATAGACAGAAGTGCAAAAATAGAGCAGAGATGAGAGATAGGGAGTATCTGAGAGCCTGGTTGCAATTTTAAATATTTGGGTTCAGCATGGCTTCACAAGGAAGCATTTGTGTGCAGCATGGTAAGTGGGCCCTACCCCCACATGGCTTCTGGTCTAGTGGTGACTGCTTCTTCATGAGCACTTACCATGAGGCTGGGGATTCTCTTAAGTATCGTGGACATTTCCTCCTAGTCTTCTAAACTGGGGAGCATTCTCCCCAATATCATCAGAAGGAAATGAAAATTTTTGAGAGTCAAATTGCTCAGATGAACATAGTTAGCAGGATCCAGATCTGACCTGAAGTCCATTCTCTTAAACATGGTCTGACAGCATGTTTACTCTTGAAATGTTTATGGAGGAATTAGCCAGCTCTGTAGATTGGGCTGCCTTATTTTTGGTTCTCTTGTGTTGGGCAGTAACTTGGTTGGCTCATGGAAAGTCTGTGTTAGCATGAGCTTCACCACAAGCCTGTTCTATTTAAAAGGCTTTGGGGTTTGGGGTTGTGCCCAGTGGCCACAGAAGGTAAGGAAGCCACATGGTTACTGACTTCCATCCAGTGGGATGTGTTTGTTCTGTGTCAGAGAGTGGCCTCTGTTGACTCCCGCAAATCATTGACAACTTGAATTCCTGGCATTGCATTTCAGTGATAGGGTACTGATTTGGCTGGCTTGTGTGTCATTGTGTTCAAGAACACATTATAAATGCTCGTACTTAGAAGGGAATGTAAAGTGCGTGAAAGGTTGCAGTGCCCAGGTTACTGCTTATTTTGTTTATTACAGAATAGACCATATATATTTATAGTGATTGCTTTATTGTAATAAAAAGTAAGTGGTAAAGGAGTGTGTTGGAATAGAAACCTTTATGGAGGGGCATCTGGGTGGCTCAGTGGGTTGAGCCTCTGCCTTCGAGGCTCAGGTCATGGTCTCCGGGTCCTGGGATTGAGCCCTGCATCAGGCTCTCTGCTCAGTGGGGAGCCTGCTTCCCCCTCTGCCTGCCTCTCTGCCTACTTGTGATCTCTCTCTCTCTCTCTCTCTGTTAAATAAATAAATAAATAAATCTTCAAAGACTTCAGAGACAGAATGCAAGGAATTTGGGTAGTCAGCTTCCAGATCAAAATGAAGAGAAGTATCAGTGTCCTCTTATTTGTTCTAATCCTTCCACCATCCTTCCCCACAAGAGTAACTGCTCTTCTAACACCGTATCTTTGGTTTTTTACTTCCTGTGACTGAAAATTACAATCTGCATTGTTTGTGTCTGGCCGCTTTTGCTTCTCATTGCTAGACTGAATCGTATGGTCATGGTAGTTGCAGATTGTTCATTCTTATGGCCACATAATGTTTCATTGTGGGTATTCCCTGATTTAGCCATTCTATTGTTTTTTTTGTTGTTGTTGTTTTGTTTTTAGATTTTATTTGTTTGACAGACATCAGAAGTAGGCAGAGAGGCAGGCAGAGAGAGGAGGAAGCAGGCTTCCTGTTGAGCAGAGAGCCCAATGCGGGGCTTGATCCCAGGACCCTGGGATCATGACCTGAGCTGAAGGCAGAGGCTTAACCCACTGAGCCACCCTGGCGCCCCAGCCATTCTATTGTTAAAGACCTATGTGCAGTTTCCAGTTTATTCTATTATGAAGGGTGCTTCCATCAACCTCGTATATGACTTTTGGTGAATATATGTGAGCATTTCTGCTGAATCCCAGGTACAGCCATGCATCCCAGCATTTCTGCTGTATTATAATCCCAGGTATATACCGGGGATTGGAGTTCCTGGGTTCTAGAATACGCACATACTCAGCTTTTGTAATTGTTACCAGATGGATTACAGGTTAAAGTCATTGCATAAATTTACATTTCCGCAGTAGTGTAAGAACCTGTAGATTTTATTTTTGTCCTGTTTTGGGGTAGATAGGAGGTGCATGTTGTTCTAAGGTCCATTTCACTTCATGTTTGTTTTCTGGAATGGAATGGCCGTAGCCGTCTCACTGATTCTTTGAAAGTTAAGTTAAATGTTTGTGTGCTCATTCTCTCCCCTTTTACTTTCCTGTGTACAGGTCTTATATGTTAGAAATGTATTTTATATCTCTCCTATGTACATATGACATATATGTATATACATTTTATGTGGAAAATATAATACTTACAGACTTTTAGGCCAGAAAGTTTATCTAGTTCTGGCTTCTCCAGTCTCTGAATTAGCAATGATCCTGCTTCAGTCTGTCTCACGACAGGAAGCACATTAGGTTAGGGTGACCCCTTGTTCGTTAACTGATGTTCTTTCTTCAACAATGAGGTGATATCTGCCTCCTTTTACCTTCTCGCACAAATATCATGCCCTTTCATAGGTGCGGGAGAAAACTCATGATTCTTGTGACAGAGTGAAATCTCTTCAGGCAGAGATTCGTGGCCATTTTTAAAACTGTAATTCTCAACATCTGCAGGACCTTGATCTCTGAGCATTTTGCTCCGAGGAATTTGGGTGAAAAACCCATGGACGATGGAAAAGAAAACTCCATGAGAAACTCCGCACCCCACCCCACCCCAGCCCTGCTCTTTAAGGTTTTTGTCTTTTCTCCATTTTTGTGCCATGAGGCACACTGACCTGCCCCACTTTGGGATGGGTTTAAAACACTGCTTAAAATGAAAATACAAAAATGCAAATAGCGCATTAAAAAATCAGATTAATGAAAAAAATGAGAAAAAGACAGCCTTGCTTTTTATAGAAAATGGACCATTCTATTTCATGAAATCAGTGAACATGGAAAAACTCTGATGGATAATATGCAGTCGAAGGTTTACCAGGTGGTAATATTAATAGAACATTAGAATAAAAAGGAGTTTTTTCTACTTAATAATTTAAAGCTCGTAGATATTACTTAATAGACATTTTCTTTTTTCTTTACAGGCAAGAAGAGACTGATAGGAGAGTGAAAAATGTAAGCTATATTTAAGGGAACATTATTAATGGTTTTTTACTTATGTATTCTGTAATAAGGCAGTGGGATCTAAAAATATCCGATATGCTGTGAATCCTTTTTCTAGTGGAATTGTTCCCAGTAGCCAAGCAGTCAGGAACTCGAAGTATGTTTAATATTAAACTGTATATTCTCTGATGTCAGGGGGTAAGAGGGGAGGTGGGACCTGGGGGGTGGGTCCTTATACGTGAGTAAGGTGGGAAAAACAAATGAACGTACTTCAGGATCTTTAGAGGTCAAACCATCAGATCAGACTTTAAGGAAAAAGACTGAAAGTTTAAGAACTGTGGGTAATTGCTCAGTGCAGTTATATGTCTAACATTCTGCATAGTAGAAGAATTTCTAAAGGTGTGAATGCTTTATTTAAAAAAATACAAGAGCACCCTATTAAGGAAGCTGAGAATTACTGATTTTAAGGGTTCAGTCTAAAAGTTTGTCAGAAAAGTTGATTGCTTTTAAAGTTTAATTCGGTTTCTTCATAAATGTTCTCCCTTTATGTACTGATAGAGTATACAAATAGCTGTTGGGATCTGAGCTTTTGGTCTGAGAACGTGCTCAGAGACAGAAATCTAAGAATAAGTAACACTTTTAATGATCCTTCTCCTTCACTTAATTTAAAAGAAACTCTACTTTTTAGCCTCCATAGATATGCTGTCTTCCGTCTAGAGGGCTAACCAGCATCTGGACTTGCAGTTAGTTACTAAATAGACTGATCTTGTTGTTTTCGTGGAATTTTTCAAGGTTTTGATAACATTGTACTGGTTGGGAAGAAAAGCACAAAGTAACCCGTACTATAATGGACCCTATCTTAATTTGAAAGCATTTGAGAATCTTCTAGGACAAGCTCTGACTAAGGTAAGGAAACCACATCTGGATGAGATGACTACTGTTCCCAAGGCTCCTACTTTCTCCTCCTTTCCCCCACCTCCCTATTATATTCCTTTCCTTCCACTTCTCTTCCTTCTTCCCCTCTTCTAGCAAATACAGCAGCTCCTGTTGTCTTTGTTCCACTCTAGATTGTGCTGGGTAGAAAGGGTTGTTACTGGCTTTATACGCTACCACTAAGGAGTAAGTGAGTCTAGATATTTCTTTCTTAGTTTTAGGTAATTTAATGACCTACTCATTTGCCTCCTTTCTAAGGCCCTTGATATAACTTAACTCTTTCTATATTAGGAACTCAGCCTGTAGTAGAGAGGTGCTTTTGGACAATTACAGGTGTGGAATTTACTCAGTTTCTCTGTCTTAATATCTTGTCATGGGTCATTAAACCTTCAATGCCCATGCTCCAGTTTCCCCATGATTCTGCCATATTGCTGCTTTTACCTGGAGAGCAGTAAATGCTGTTACATGGAATGTGATAAGGGATTTAAATTAGAATCTTTTGTTCTAGACCCATTTCTAGTCCTTTATATCTTGGAGTCCATCTTGCAGCTTTTGAATGTTTAAGGATTGTTTGAGGAGAGTCCAGTGCTAGGGCTGACCAAAGTTGTAGCAAATTTTCTTTTGTAAGATCCAAATGGGAAAATTAACTTTTCTAGGGGAATATTGATCCGGGGGAATTTGCAGTGCTCAGAAGAAAATAGGTAACTAAAATAATATACTACTGTCTAATTAACAGTAGTTGCTCCATGGATTTTTATGATGATTAAATGGCACTGTACTGAGAAGGTATTTAACATCAGTCTGTGGCACACTGTAAGAATGTAATAAATGTTAGTTATCATGATTGGAAGATAGAAATGTTAAGTTAGGATGAAGATGAGCACCTTGCCTTACATTGACTCTGATCTTCAAATACTTCTGCCTGAGCCCAGCCACCTACATTGTAAAAGATGAGATTACAGGTATTCCTTCTTGATTTTTATTGTTTTTGAATTGGAGAGAGTTGATAGTATTTCACTCAAATTTCTTGAAAGAATTAATTCAGGTATTAGAGTTATCCTGCACAAGCGTTGTTCTAGATGTTGGGAGAACACTCGCAAAAGACCATCCTCCTAGAGCACCACTGTCTGAGGGAGACAGACGAAGAGATAGGTCACTGCAGTGGGAGAGGATAAGGTTGTGACGGATGATGGTGGAGGTAGCTTGGGACATGAGCAGAGCCTTGCCTTACAGTTATGTCAGCTAAGAAAACTTCTAGTTAAAAATAGTATGGGACTTTGGCTCCTGTATTAGTGCTCTCTTCCAGCCTTTGGTTCTTTTTATGGCGGTCTGACTCAGGTTGAATAATCCTAGTACAGTGTTTGTGCTGGGGAATTCTTTACTCAAAGCTGTTTCCTGTCACTAGTGTCAAAACCAGAGTAGGTAAAACATTTTCATAGATAAAACTACAGCTGTTTCTAGTCCATTATTTTGGAATGGGGATGGCCGTAAGAAGTGTGTCAATATATCTATCTGGTCACTGTTTCGCATCTGTTCTGTTAACAGTCACTGTGTTCAAGTGTTTCACACTGAAATAGATAATGCTTAATGGCCAAACCAGAGTGTCAGTTAAAAAACACACTTGGTAAGCTGTCGTACCTGAGTCATCTTATAACCTGGAGGTGACTCATTTTAGGTGACTGGTCAGAGGGAAGTTCTTGTAAAAACCAGGCACCAGAGTCAGACTCAGGTTCTTTTATCACTGAAGTGGCCCATCATCAATAACTTGAACATTTTATGAGGTCAAAAATCATCTCTCTCTGTGTTGAGGACTCTGAGATTCAACAAGTATGTATCTAAGAAAACTGATGGATCTAAAGATTTACTCAGAAATTTTAAAACCTTTTTGTATTTTGAGAAGTATTTTGGTGGTATCAGCACTAGGCCCAACTTCCCCATCTCCTTGGAAATGAGATACAAGTTGTAGGTGCTCACGTTTTCATGACAGGTTGCCAACTCTAACGCCAGGGTATCTGGTGTCTAATGTATATGAAATTTCACATAAATCCACTAGACCTTAAGGGTGCTTCATATATTGGTCAGAGAGTTGAGCCAAGAATGGACAGATCCAGTCTCAGCCAAAAGTGTGCCCAGGACAGCTGCTAATTATGCATTGTGCACATTCTTTTTTCAACTTTATCCATATGTTGAAAATGTTCACAATTGAAAGTTGAAAGAATCATACAACAAATACCCAGATATGTGTCATCTGACTCAACTGTTAAAATTTTCCCATATGGGCCTTACTTGTCTACCCATTCATTTGTTTCTACTTAATCATTTCAAGGTAAATTACAGATCTCTCACCTCTAAAAACTTAGCAAGCATCTCTTAGGAGTAAAAGTATTCCTCCGTGTAGCCACAATGTCTTTTATCCTGAAGGAAATTAGTAATTGTTCCCTACCATCTAATATCAAGTCCATATTCAAAATTAGCCAGCTGTCTCCCAACTTTCGTTGACGGCTTATTTTATCCAAATTCTGATTTAACCAAGATTCACATATTACATCTAGGTGTTACGAATTCCTGAATTCTTCAAACTCTCTGTAGTTAGCTCATCTGCAGCTAGCATTTCTGATTTTTCCGCTAATGACAAATTTACCTTCAGTGTAGGAAAAAGTTAGTCATAGATATTCTTTGATTACTATATATTGGGACAGTGCTAAGGACTTTATAATTTTATTGAAATTCTAATTTTAAAAAGTCTAGTTTTATTTTGATGTTAACATTTTCATAGAGAAATGTTATTCAAAATATATATACACACACACACACACACACACATATATATATATCTTCTAAATATATCTAACATATCTAAAATATCTAAATACCAGATCTTCTAAAGATTTTACTTTTAAATAATCTCTGCACCCAACATAGGGATCAAATTTACAACTCCAAGATCAAGAGTCACACGCTTTCCTCACTGAGTGAGCCAGGTTCCCCCCAAATTATGCTTTTCAATGAAGTTCTGTGTAATTTACAAACCTGTGGCTAATCATGTTTGTTACATGTCTATATATATGTCTTACATGAGCCAAACAAATACTTATTTGGATTCAGAGAAAGTAAATTTTGAATACCCACAAGCAAGTCTGCTTTCTTGGCGGATCTAGGTTTTTTGTGATCAGTGAAGATGAGTGAATTCTGTGGTGTGTGCTTGCTGCCCCTGCCCTTCTTTCTGTTTTTAAAGGTTTTTGTTAAGAAACCATAATATTTATAGTGACTTCATTACAATACCTCCAAATATTTCCTGGAGGTAGGCTGACTATAATCTTATGAACTTACCTCCTTTTGGATATCAAAATTAAGGTTGGCTTTTTGCTTGGACTCCTTTCATGTTTATTGCCAGATAAATAATCACTGATTTTAGCACTTGAATGTATTATTAGCTTTTCTTCTCTTAAAATGTTCCCCCATTATTTTTAAATAAATGGTAGTCTTTTATTAAATAATATTGAATGTCTCCTTTTTTTTTTTTTAATACCTCCTTCTTGTTACAAAGGTGCCAAGTATTGTGGGAAAACATTTACAGATTTATACTCTGATTTTTGCCAGATTTTTGTTTTATGGTTCACAGAGAAATCTCATTGCCTCCCCTATCAAAAATAGCACAACTTGAGCTCTGCAAACAAGTAAAGACTGATTGCATTTTTGGAAGTTTATAATAAGTTCTTTAAAAACTTTTCCTTCAGGCTCTTGAAGACTCCAGCTGCCTGAAAAGGAGCGGCAGGGACAGTGGTTACGGGGATATCTGGTGTGCTGAACGTGGAGAATTTCCTACTTCTCCAGGCAACCATAAGCGAGAAGATTCCTTCGAAAGCTTGGACTCCTTGGGGTCTAGGTCATTCACAAGCTGCTCTTCTGATATCACACTGAGAGGTGGACGTGAGGGTGAGTTGCATTTTTGACTGTTTACTTTTAATGTGTTTGCATGTTAAGAGAAATTTGGGAATGGTAGGAGAAAAGTGGACCAAAATCTATTGGGGCAAACATTTTACCAAAATGTGGATTTTCACAGAGACTAGTATATTGAGGGTTTTTTCCTCCCTTTTCTTTCTCTTTTTCTTTTTCTTTTCCTTTGTCTTTCTCATTCCTTCCTCACTGTATCACCACTAGAATGGTGAGAGTGTTCACTTTTTTTTTTTTTTAAATCCTTCCATGTTTAGAGGAAAGCAGGAAGACTATTAACCGAGACCTGTTCAATCAGTGACAATCTATCCTCATTCTCTTTTCTCCAGATTCAAGTTTAATAATCTGTGCTCTGAGGCCTATTCACTGATATATTCACACATAAAAAAGAAAGATTCTATAAAAGTCTGTTCCAGTTCCTGAATTATTTTCTCCCCAAAAGATAAAAAAAAAAAAAAAACTTCTCTTAAGGAAAAGCAAGAAGAATATTTCCGTAATTCTCTCCCCCCAAAAGATTGATACCTATCATGATGGAGTATGATGCTAAACTCTGATAATTTAAATAGCCATACTAGCATGGTATTAGAAAACCTCTTTTGCTTCTATTAGTCCAGAGTGAATCCAGGACAGTGTGAGGAAAGAACATGCAAATGAAAGTTACTTTGTTATGAGAGGACCCTTCTTTCAAAATCCTGATCAGTTATTTAAGTGTATGTCTTCTTCCAGTGGCCATTGGGTAGTGTCAGAAATTTCTGACCGTGTACCTCTAACAATTCCAATTTGGGTAGGTTGAAACCACCAGTAAAATTTCTGTGCTTCTACCATCAACATGAAAACATTGAGAGTTCTGGTCATGAATTTGTGCTAGATTGTTAGGGATTTTAGTTTGCTGGTTATATTGATAATCACATTTAATTTTTGTTGTTTTTCCTAAGGTTCTTATTACAAAACATTTAAAACCTCAGCAAAGTTGAAAGAATTTTACAGTTGAAGACCCATGTTCCGGCCACCTAGTTCTGCCATGACATTGTACTGTGTTCGCTTTACACATACTTACCCCTTTCTCTGTACATTACTTATACATCTTGTTTTTCCAAGGTACCTCAGAGTACCTTATACTTGTCCTAAATACTCAGCACACAGTCATCAACAACAATCTTTGTTGTTGTTCTGATGTAAATTTGCATAAAAGTGATGTATGATGGATTTGATTTTGAAAAAGAAAATTAATCAACAAATTAAGTATCACCAACCCCCACATTCGTAGGTTTTAGAGCAGTAGTGACATTTGAAATTTAAAAAGTAAATAGCTATCTAAGAGTTAACCTTTTATATTTACTGCTGTGTTTGTTCGTTGTCTGCTCTCCGTTGGTTGCCTGTGTTTGTTGGTTGTCTGCTCTCTGTTGGTTGCCTGCTGTCTGTCGTCTGCTCTCTGACATTTCCATAGCCTGGATGACCAGCACAGTTTTAAGGAAATGAATCTGAGCTTATAATTCATCTGAGTGATTAAAGCTGTAAAAGCAGAGGCTGAAATTCTCAACGCACTATGTTGCTTTGTGCTGACTGGGTAACCTAACACATGCACTGTTTACATGTATCCAGCCCACAAAGACTGAGGGCATGTGGGAATACTTCCGGTGCTTCCCGTACAGTGGGCCTACGGTGTGGAATGAAAGTCCTCTCCTCAGATACTTGTTGGAGTGGATGCCTGGTACATGTGACAGAAAACAGAAGGCCACTGTCCCCCTGCTTCCTGATAGTGGGGAGGGAGTTGCAGAGCTTGTTTGAAGAGGGCGGAAGGGGAGGCTAAGTCCTTACAACTGAGGAAGAGAAGAAAAGCCTACTGGCCGCACAGATAATCGAACTTTTGTGATCAGTGTGCTGAAATTCTGCTACCTACTGGTTGTAACCCCAAACTGATCTCCACCGTTAGGATAATATTTTTAGGTTAACAGCATTGCAGAGTCAAGGTGCTTGGTTTTATATAAAACCCCTTATTCTATCAAGAATATTTGCCTACTCTGTAGGAAACTCCACTGGACTCAAAAATAAAGAGATTTTTAAGTTTAAATATTCCAACATAGAATAATCTCCCTGTGTGTTTAAATTTCACAGGTACACATTTTGACAAAACTCTTTAAGATCTTTCTTATTTGTCAAAGATGTCCTATTTAGGAGGTGGTAAAAATGAAGCATCAGATTGACTCTTAACCCTCCTGGTCATAGCTGCTGCTGCTTCCTCCCTTTCTGCCTTTTCTCCCTTACCCTGTTCCAGCCTCCTGGTCTCACAGGGGTGTGCTCAACCACTTCCTGTAGGCTATTCTCAGTGTTACTGACTGTAGATTTCTGGTGAGCAGGAGAGAGGAGACCAGACCGGCTCCAGCACAGGTTAACCCTACAGGGGTTCTTAGTGCCGAGAGACTACGGTTCTCAGGTCCTCAGGTCCGTGGGTCTGGAGCACGGCCATGCTCCCAGGGAGCCCTGGTGGGAAGCAAGAAACATTGGCAAACTTTCTTTACAGATACACAGAAGCAGGAAGAAAAGGGCAGATAAGGGGGACAACTCAGCTTGGATCTCTAGTAGTCTTTTGTAGCCTCTTTTCTTCCTGTTCCTTTAAAAAGAGCAGACTTCTTTATTTTATAAAAACAGATCAGTATTTGTATCTGTCTGACCTTGAGGTGTGTCAAAGTACACTGTTTTAAATTTGTGTTTGAATGATTTGGGACCCAAACACAAGGTTCCCAATATTTCCATGGCCACCCTCAAAAAACCTTGAGTTGTGTGTATTCACTTAGGAATGAGACTTGAGATTCCTTTGGACCAAATGATTTCTAAAGTCCCAGCCTCCTCTCTGATGTGTGACTTTTGCTTCTAGAGGTCTCACAAGGATCTGGCTAACCCCTTTGTGATATTGTGCTTTCTGCTTCTCTTTCCATGTCCTCCCTTATCTCTCACCTCACAGAAATTTGAGACAACGGCGTGCTTTATTTTAAATTACGGACTTTCCCTTGAATGACTCTTTGATCTCATTTTAGGCGTCTTTGACTCGATTGCTACGTGTTACTCATTACAAATTTATTGCGTCCCACCAATAAATTTGATGTAAAGTCACAGGGGCAAGGAATATTGGGAAGAGAAGGAATTCAGCAGTTAATGGGGACGTTTTCTGCTTAGACTATACAACAGTAAAAGAATGTAGCGCATGCGCCTACAGTATGCAAAGCAAGTTCCTCCTAATGGATCTTATCACAACTTCATGACAAATTTCTAAAAATATTCCCCAGAGTTAGCAGAAGAGCCCCGGGTTTCCAAGGGAAGGACAAAGCAGGCTTGCTGTGTGGGTTCAGTTAGACAAATGATCTGGAGAATAAAGCAAATTCTTTTGCTTTTTTTATAGGTTGTGAAAGTGACACAGATTCTGAATTTACATCCAAAATGCAGGATTATAATAAAGATGATATGTCCTATCGAAGGATTTCAGCCATTGAACCAAAATCTGCTTTACCGTTCAACCGTTTTTTGCCCAATAAAAGTAGACAGCCATCCTATGTGCCGGCGCCATTGAGGAAGAAAAAGCCGGACAAAAATGAGGATAACAGAAGAAGTTGGGCCAGCCCGGTGTATCCAGAAGCAGATGGAACATTTCCAAGGTACTGGGATGCAAGCTGATAATGGTGTTTTAAAATTCAGTATGCTTTGTGAATTTGCTGGGATTTTAAATATGGGAAAAGGAATGGTTCTTAAAATGTATTTCATGGATAATAAATTTCAATAATGAAAAAAATTTTTTCTTATCTGTATCTCTAGTCATGCATATCCTGATGATATTTCTTCCATTTAAAGTGTCAGCCTGGGAAGAGCTGGTTCTTTTTTTAGTTGCATGCCTTTAGCCTAATGACATCTTTCAGCTGATTAGATGACTTTTGTTGTTCATTGTGAGCAGTTATTTTCTTCCATTTTTTTTCCTGTCTTGATTGATCTCAGTGGACACACAGACAGTCCTTTAATTTCCCATCAAATTAGCAGAGCAGAGTGGGATTTGTCAAATGCAACTTGCTGTCAGAAGGAAGTGTATGGTTCTGAAAGTGGTTCGGACTCCGAGGATGAACGAAGGTTGCCTGATGTAGTTTTGGATGACTTAGCCAACCGTAGATTCCGAGTGAAAAAGAGGCCCGAGTGTTTCACATCGAAAACCACCTCTCCTAGCTCTTACTCACCAAGGTTTCCTCCTGCTGACACATTAGCCCCTGGGCCGTATGCACTGACGAGGTCAGAAAAATTCTCCCAGATCGGAGTGTTTGTGATGTTGGTTTTAATACATAACACCCCAGGTTGTTTGCAGTTTGTCTCTTTTTAACACATCTTATAATTATCTTTGGCCCTTGTGTATCAAGTTATTCTCTAATTAAAATGAGATGCCGTTATAATGCCTTAACTTTGCTCTAGGAACTATAATGATGAGAGTGGCAACTAATTTGTCCCATCCAGTGGCATAAACTCTTTGAGCCAAAAAGCATGCCTTTTTGTTCTGTGTCACAAATTGTCATTCGGTATCTTAACCGGTTGGATGTTTTGAACAGTAACGAGAGGAGAACTTGGGGCAGAAATGTGGAGAACTGGCCAAGAGTACAAGAAGCTTCAAAGTCCTCTTGTTACTTGGAAGTGGAAGAACAAAAGACAAGCTTGCCCAACACCATCAAGGATGATCTTTATGTGCGAAAGCTAAGTCCAGTCATGCCAAACCCAGGGAATGCTTTTGATCAGTTTCTTCCCAAATGTTGGATCCCAGAAGATGTGAACTGGAAAAGAATAAAAAGAGAAACTTACAGACCATGGTATAAAGAATTTCAGGGATTCAGGTTTGTCTCTGTGCACGTTTCTGTTGTCCTAGTGTTCCTTCGGCACCCTGGCTAGGTGCCTTCTATGTGTGCTGCTTAGGAGAGAGAGAGAGAGAGAGAGAAAGGTTACTTTTCTCTTCAATACCTATAGAACCTCTATAACTGAAAAAAAAAAAAAGTGCCATTTAAATTTAAAACTTAGGACCTGGGTCTTAGAAAACCTTCTGCATGACAGGATTTTCAGTAGTTGTAGTTTTCTCCAACTCTTTCTCCTCCCCTCCCTCCTTTCTCTGCATCGCTCTACAGTAGGAGGAATTCAGATTCTGAGGATGAGGATTTGGGCTCGGACAGAAGCTCCTCCATTTTTAGTAGAATCCAAAAAGCAAAACATAGGCTAGACAGCAGCTGCCAAAGACGCTCACTCCTGCTGGAATTGGCTACCAAAGGGGCCAGGAACTCCCGGGACACCCATGCAGCCAGGAGAAGCAGCAGTGCCGCCGAGGAGCCCAGGTGTATCTGTGTGCATGAGCCTGCCCGCCTTGAGTCTGGCCTGGGACCCCTGCGCCAGCTGCTGCTGCTCCATTAATCTCTGACCGTGACGCGCTGGATCCTGACACCTCATTCATAATATTTAGCACAAAAGCCTAATGTATGATGCATTGCTTTCCCTGGGAGCACATAAGCTTGGAAGTCTATAAAGTTAAATATTCTTCAGCGCAATGATGTACAAGATAGTACATAGTTATGTGGGGCATAGTCAAATCTTTTGGAAAACTATTTCTAAAAAGCTTTTGCGAAAGTTGAACTTAGTAGTCTATGGTTGTGTTCTGTGTGGAGATGTGGAGAAAGGAAATAACTTTAGATAAACACCAGGGCCTGCCAGTCTGGGGGGAAAGGCAGTGAAAAGACTCATCAGGGTCTTTTTGAAAGGTTCACAGCATTTTCTTTTCTTTTCTTTTTTAAATTCTGCTGACTACCTGATTGCATAAAGTGCTTGATGACCAACTCTTTGATCTCATCAAGATTGTTGCTGCTTCTCTGGGATGGGGACTACATCACCGTGGCTAACAGAATAAGGGAAGGGAGAAAGCAATGTATGTACGACAGAGAGGCAAGTGCGCTCTGTCTACGTTCTAGCCCCATCAGTTGACCTGGCTGGTGCCCACCTTTGCCGAGAAGTACACTCTGCATTTGCTTCTTTAAGTGGTATCCAAGAAGGTCACGGGTGATGGCGTTAAAGGCTAGTCTTTCTTCCAAGCAAGAATCTCTCCCATGGTACCCTAAAATAATTCACCCATGGTAATGGGCTAGTTGCTCTGCTGCCTAATTACCTTTTCAACCTAAACTTAATAAGATTCTCCCCTCCTTTTTCTTTTCTGTGCTTCAGTCAGTTTTTATTACTTCAGGCACTCCAAACATACTCTGATGACATCTTGTCTTCCGAAACAAATATCAAAATTGATCCCACTGCTGGCCCAAGGCTCATAACACGCAGAAAGAATCTTTCTTCTGCACCGGGGTATAAAAGAGATGACCTTGAGATGTCAACCCTCGATCCTGACTTAGAGAATGATGATTTCTTTGTCAGAAAGACTGGAGCTTTCCATGCAAATCCCTATGTTCTCCAGGCTTTTGAAGACTTTAGAAGGTTTTCCGAGCACGATGATCCTGTAGAGCGAGATATAATTCTGCAGTGTAGAGAAGGTGAACTTGTACTTCCAGATCTAGAAAAAGATGATATGATTGTTCGCCGAATTCCAGCACAGAAAAAAGAGGTGCCTCTGTCAGGGGCCCCAGATAGATACCAACCGGTCCCTTTCCCTGAACCCTGGACTCTTCCTCCAGAAATTCAAGCAAAATTCCTCTGTGTACTTGAAAGGACGCGCCCACCCAAAGAAAAAAGGAAGAGCTGTAGAGTATTAGTGCCTTCCTACAGGCAGAAGAAAGATGACATGTTGACTCGCAAGATCCAGTCTTGGCAACTGGGGACGACTGTGCCTCCTGTCAGTTTTACCCCTGGTCCCTGCAGTGAGGCGGACCTCCGGAAGTGGGAGGCCATCCGGGAGGCCAGCAAACTTAGGCACAGGAAACGGCTGATGGTTGAGAGGTCAGAGTGTGTTTCTGAAAGGATTTTGCTTGTCATGGATGGTCTTGTGTAACTTTTCCTGTGTGAGAAAGTGGCATTGTATCGCCAACTCTGCATGTCACGAGCCATTTTGAAGCATCCTGTAAAAATTTATATTGTTGTGAGAAACCTGTAGTGATTTCTTGGAAAAAGTGCAATTCCATATTTGCACAACTCTAATTCAACTATTTGAGGCCTGTTTTAAAACGTGTAGACACAAACCTTGCCTTTGGCCTCAAGGAAGACTATGATACTACCTGCAACATGATGTTTCCGGAAAATGTTTTCCAGCAATGTTTACAGACTTTATATTCTCATGTCCAGGCTTTTCTGAACCAGTCTGGTTGTAGTTTAGTTTTCTGTGTTTCTCATATTTTGGAATGTATGATTTATGTGTAAACATTTCCCTTAAAATATGGCATTGCAAATTTCATTTAACTTAATTATGATTTTTGGTTTTGACCTAGGTTCCTTGGACTATCAATATATGACTTTTTAAATTTATAGTTTAAAATTCAGTGCAAACCCTATTAAAATGCATGAATGTTATTTGCTGTCTACTACATTTTACCTGTATGCAATTATGGCCATTTTGATAATAATGTGTCTGCATTTATGTGTTGTGCAACTTGCCATTTTGATGTTCAGCTTGTTGAACTTTGGGATGGACAAATACAAGGTTGATTAAAATCAGTAGATCTACATCTAACTTCTATTCCTGGCAACAGGTAGCTCCTTGTTATGGATTTGTTGGTTCAAGGTAAATTAGGAAACTCTTTATCTCACTTAATTTGATTCCTTGAGATATGAGATCAATTAGAAATTGAGACATTATCAAGAAGGTGATAAAACCTTTTGAGATTTGTCCATCTCTAGTTAGGATCGTAAAGATATTGAACATTTAAGAGAGTAACAAAACTGAAAAGTGACTTTTAATTTTTGGTTTTCTGATTTCTTAGACTCTTTCAAAAGATTTATGGTGAGAATGGGTAAGTTTTTTAGTTCACAGTAAAAAAAAAAATCTGTGTAATGTTTGTCCTTTGTGTAATATGTCACTGCACTTCTATTCTGGCATGTCACTAAATGGGGACGCTGTGTGCTGTGCATGTAATTTAAAAAAATGGGAAAATTTTCTTAATTTTGCAACCTAACAGTAATATTTCTGTGCCCAAGTGCACAGTGCATGCAGTGCTATGTGACTGTGGTAGGTTTTTTTTATTAGAAGTTTAAAATTCAGGTCTTTTTTTTTCCCCCCCCCGTCCTTTTCCTTTTCTTTCTTTTTTTTTTTTTTTAATTTAAGGAGTTGAATAAAAGTAACACAATTACTTGCCTAAGATTGGGTATATTTAATTTAGTATTTGATTGCTACAAAAACCAAAATTCTCACTTCTGCCTGTTGAAGCCCAAATAAAGCTCTTTTATTCTATTTTATTTTTCCAAATAAAGTTATTTTAGAAAATTTTAGAAAATCTATGATGGAAAAGGAATGCTAGCATTCACTTTGAAGTTGGAATTCATACAGTTGGCATTATCTATATACTCCTATTTTGGGGGGAGCTTTATTAACTGGGATGAGGAATGACATTAATTTTTCCTTAGTAGAGTTTGGAAACATTTTCACGATTCCTGATTAGGATAAAAAGTTATAATATGGCTGTCACAAAACCAAAATCAGCTTCCCAAAACTGCAAAAATTAAAATCTTTTAAAATTTTCTGGAAATGTTTCCCATTTCTAAAGTAACAGAGAATTAAAAGCAAATGCTACCATACTTTTACTTTTTACTGCACACTGTAGAATCATTCATTCTTAGTGCAGAATAACCAGGTGAATGCATCTTAATATTTTCCATCAGACTTTCTGTGACTTTGTGAATCTAATTGTTAATAGTTTTTGAACAAGAAGAAAATTTAAGTATGTCAAATATTTAAATCTGCCTAAGCCTTTGCAACTAAGTATCTTCCCCCACTGGGATTTATGTCATCTCTAAGAATCTTTAGTTTTTATAGGACTGGATAATTTCTGAAGTGTAGAAGTCTTGGAACTTACTAAAATTACTATTTGAAGCCATATAACCATTCTAGGTATCAAAGGTGTAACTGAGTCACGGGCAACTAATTGCAAGTATTTCTCAGCCACTGATTTTAAAAAATCAGTCTCCCAGCATGCTTTCAATGTGCCGTTCAAAGGCACATTATTCCCTCTCCAGCTCCTCAGGGCTTAAAGCTTTCTCTTTGGTGAGGGTGAACGAGGTGCTTGACAGCATGACGCTTAAGCATCTGCTCATTTCAGTTCATCACGGGAAAGCTGTTTTAACGAATGAAAAAAGTCTTTGCAGCTTTGAGCATTTTGAATGAAAACTTCCAGGATTTTCATTGCTAATAAGACCTGATAATGGCAGCAGTTTGTTTTTCTTAAAGAGGATGGAAGTACACTGAGTACAGGCATGGGATCTGGGAACGTGAGCACGCACAGCTATTTCCGTGACTGCCTGTGTTCCTCCGGAGGGATGTGCCCCGTCTGACTGGGCTAAGAAGACAGAAGAGGAACCCAAATGCCAAGTTCAGAAAGCTAGAGATCTTTCTGGCTCTAGCTGGCAGCAGCAAATACCTTCTGTAGACTATTTCCAGATTGTTGCTTGCGCAGTGCAGTATTTGTTTTAAAGCCTGGTCCCCCCTGTAGTTTAGCGACAAGGTAACACAAATAAAGCAAGGCTGTCTGTAAATTGAGACTGATGAATAATGCATGACTTGTCAGATAATGGAGAGTAAAGTGAATATGTCTTCAGAAAACTAAAGTGCGTTTTATACCACTTGTCATCAATACCTTTTATGTGGAATTTTTTTTTCAGTGTTCTATCAGTTAGCAATGTTTTTCTTAAACCGATTTGCTGCAATGAAAACAAAAAGTTGGATTGAGTATAGGCATTTCATCTAGAACTTATTTCCTATTTCTAGACATGTTCATATAACAGGAAACAAGTGATATCTCTTAATGATATTTCTTGGACATCTTGTCCATTTTTAAGCTTAGAATACTTACCTGGTAAATCTTTATTGCTTAACATCCTGCGATTGAAAAATGACTGCCTGCAACGTGAATGCTTTCGTTTTGGTTAAGGACCAGGCGAAAGAGGAACGCATATTACCTCTTGAAGTCTTAGCTTATTCATTTTGGGCTTGCTTTTTACTGGCCTTTAACATCTGTCACTCTGTTTATTTTTAATATGATGCTTTATATGTGGTATTTTGTCACATGTGCTTTTGTGTTGCATGGATTTGTCTGTATGGTTCTGTAACAGTTGAAAACATGGTTATGACGCCTCTTGGCAGAAGCTGTGAATGACAAAGTTGTTGGAAGGGTATGTTGTTATAATTTAGTCCTTGTAATAGGACTAAGCTATTCAGTCTACTGCCAGGATCAACAGGAAATGAAAACTGATTGAAGGTGAAGTTATAATCAGAAACAACTAAGAGATATACATTTCATGTGTGGGTTTTGGCCAAAAAATTCTGTAGAACTGTGAGGACATCTAAAATAACAAAAAGGAGGGGACAAATAAAGTAGATGTGAGTTTCTGGGGGTCTTGTCCCTAGCGGACATTCAACAATGTCCATAAACATTTCTGATTGTTACACTGGGTGGGTTGGGGATGGGAGTTTGCTACTAGCGATCTGGTGCTTTTGTATCCTGGGATGCCGCTAAATTTTCCTGCAAGACACAGGACAGCCCCCTACAATAAATAATTTTCTACCTCCAAAATATCAATAATGCTGCTATAGCGAAAACCTGATTTAGACTGTAAACCTATAAATGAAAAGTTTCTTATGTTATATTATCATAGTAGTTTGTAGTCACTCTAGAGCCTATTATCCTGGTTTTAATACTGATTATGCTTTAGAGAATTCCTACAGCACCTAATGAAAATATATTTAAAAATGCGTAAATATGTATATCCCTGTCTTCCCCTGAAAGTTCAGGACTCCAGGGACCCCAAACTTAGTATCATGGAATTTCTACCTGCTATTTAAAGCAATCAGTGATTTTATATTTAGGACACATTCTACATGTTGGTCCTTTCTGATCCCTTACTTCTTAGATTATCTCTAGTCTGTGAGGCAGACAGTAGGTATTATATGCGTCGCAGGTACATGAAGAAAGAGAGACAGATATTGCAGCTTTCCCGAGGACATAGAGCTAGTGAGTGGGAGACCTGGACGAGGGCATCATTTAATGAGCTAACCCAGGTAGACCAGTTGGCAGTGTGACTGGCACACAGTAAGCCCTCAGGAGTTCAATGTTATACTGGTAATTCTGATAAGGAGGGAAAGAATTCTTCATGATCTGGCTGAAAGACTTCTGTACTCAGAAAAGTTCTAGATTTTATCAGTGTGGCCTGGGGTGGCCTTGCTAGTCTGAAGTTGTTTTGGGAGTTTTGTTCAAGAGATCCCATGCAGTCATGTTTGCCTTCACAAGAATAGCTGGTGTATAGCACTGACGGTTATTAAAATACAAGTGGTGTAACCTTCCCCTTTTCTTAGAACAATCCCTTCCTTGCTTAGAAGACAAGAACCTGAGGCTCAGAGAAGCTAAGTGATGTTAGGTTGGGATGCAGATTGGTGCCACTACCAGGCTTGGAACCCTCAGCAGGGTCCCCAGGGCTCGGTTCAGCCTGAATGGAATATGCCCAGGCTTTCTTTAGGTAACTTTACATCCTCAGGAGCCAAGGGAACTCCCATTCCTGCCTGACACAGGGATTAGTCTGCTCTGGACGGTGTTGGACTCCCTTGGTTCACACTGGGGATCTCCTCCTGGGTGCCAGGCTCTGTGCTCTGAGCTCTCAGGAGGACAATGTAGCCTCTGTTCATGGTGAACATGTTCTCTGAAAAGGACCGTGTTAAGGTTTTATAGTGCAGGAGGGTGAGAACTAATAGAGCATGTGTGGATGTGTCTGGGCCAGCTGAGACTATCAGCCTTCCCTCCTACTAAAAGATTATTAAAATATTAGCATTTCTGTGTTTTTTCTGGAACTTATGGAATCTTATGTGTTGGGTATCCAGATTATTCTCATGCCTTGGTCCTGAAAAATTTTTTCTTCCCTCTTTTTAGGAAGTCTGTTGAAATCCGAGCACAAAAAGTCTTATTCTTTGCAGTTATAGCTTAATTTATATTTTCAAAATCACGTAAGTCAGGTTTATATATAGTCATACCTAGTTAGGTATATATTTTTAAAGATCCGGTATATAATTTGATATATATTTTATGTGTAATTCCTTAATACTCTTCACTATATCCTACAAAGCTTTTCTTACAAAACTTTGGGGAGGGAATCCTGATTTATCCTACACACACAAAAAGGAACACTTTGAGTTTATTTTGCTTGATTAAATATGATAAAAACATACCTCATTCTTGCCACAGGTGTTAAATGCATGTATCCTACATGCCTTGTTATGTGTTAATGTGTTTTTCTCCAAACGACATGTGGACTTGTGAGGGAGCTGAACTAAGCGTGTGTGCGTGTGTGTGTGCATGCGTGCACACACACACACACACAAACACTACCCTGTAATGCTGAATGATAATGCCAGGAGAAAGGTATAGCTAAAGCATTAGAGGAGTGGAGAGATAGGCCAGACCACTTTTGGCATAGAAGAGGTAGGAATTATTATCAAAGTGGTAGAATATTCTCTAGATAAACACATTTATCAACACCTACCATGGGCTGGGCACTCTTCCAGGCTGAGGTGATACAGGAGACAAAATTCCTGCTTTGTAATCTTATAGGATAAGGCAGGTGATGTGTCAATAAACATTTTCAAATGGCAATAAATGCTATGGAGAGAAAGGGTGAGGGATAAGGTGACCAAAGGAGAGGGGCATTTGGTCTTTTGTGTAGGGTGGTCAGGGAGGGAAACACTGAGGTAATCTCCAAGCAGATGACTGGAAGAGATAAGCCATATGATTGGTTGAAGAGTCAGTAGAAGAGCAGGAGGTTGGGCACATGCATGGAAATCAGTTGGCTGGAGCAGTGTGAGTGAAGGAGAGCATGATGGGAGATGAGCGGAGAGAGCTGGGCAGGATCCGGGTAATGTCCTAGGTCTTGGAAGAATCTGCTTTTAACTTGTGTGAAAGGGAAAGAAACTGGTAGGTGCGCGGTACAGAGATGTCACGATCTGAGTGCAGTTTTGAGAAGATCCCTCTGGCTTTGCTTTAAGCACACACTGTCAAGCAGGAAGGGGTAGAAGCAGGAAGACTATTGTAATAATCCACGTGGGAGATACGATGGCTTGGATCAGGGTGGTAATGGTAGACGTGGTGAGAAGTGGTTGTGTCCTAGTTATAATTAGATGGTAGACTGACAGTATTTACTGATGGGATCAGTTATGATGTGTAAGAAAAAGAGAGGCATCTAGGATGACTCCAAGATTTTTGGCCTGTAATCTGGAGGATGGAGTTGAATTTCATTGATGGGTATGTTGTGGGTGAATAATCATGTTTTTGATCTATGACAAGTCAAGTTTGAGTGGTCTGTTAGACTTTCAAGTGGAGATTGAATAGAAAGTTATACATACCCATCCCATGTTTAGTGTATTTGGGATCCTGAGGAATGAGTGGCATTTAAAAAGGCATATATACTGACGAAGGGCTTTCATGTTGGAACAGTTGAAGACAGGTTCACTAGACCTGGAGCCTGGGTGATAATTTAAGCTACTTTAAAGGTCTAGGTAAGAGTTGACTGTGTTCTGATCTAGGGTGTTGGCAAAAGAAGTGGAAAGAAAAAGACACTGAATAAGAGGACTTGATAACTAATTGAAAGTAGGGAGAAGGGAGAGGCAAAGGTGAAAAATGGCTCTTAGGTTTCAAATGTGGATGATTGGAAGCAGGTTACACCATTAACAGCCACAGGCAGAAAAGCGGGTTTGGGGACAAGATTGAGTTTGGCTGCATCAACAATAACCATGTGTTTAGTGAGTTATAGTTTACAAAACCCTTCTTAGATATTATTTCAGTTGGTCCTTTTACAATTGAGGTGCCTAGGGGATATCCATGCAGATATTTATTCAACGAGTAATTGGAATTGAGTCAAGGTAGGGCTGTGGATTGGGAATCATTTGCATAGAGGCCCACTGAATTCCTGAGCTAGCTAAGGGCAAGTGTATCATAAAAGAAACATGGTGATAGCAAACTCTTGGGAGGGTGAAGTTTAAAGGCCCAAGAAGGAAATGTAAAGTTACTTAAATAACTTACTTAAATAAAAGTGGAGTCTGTTACAATGAAATAAAATCCACAGTGCATTATGAAAATTCTATAGGAAAGCACATTTTGGGTACTCCACTTTGAAAAGCTCTCTTTCATTCGTGCCTGCTCTCTAGTATTCATATTGGACTACCCCATGCCTACTACTCTAATCTCCAGTGCAATTGACCATCCCTTCCGGGTGCCTCTTGTCTAACGCCACACTCTGCTCATTGGTTCTACTCTAGATTGAGCTCTCTGAGAGCTAATCCTCAGTACACACTCATAACAGGATCACACACCAGGAGACATGCACTCTGCCTTAATAAAACAGAGAGCTGTGGAGATCATTCCATTTATAACTGGCTGTTAGAAACTACCCATGGTGCTTTGAGAATATGTCTACTGTGGTGGTGGGTGGATTTTAGAGAATCCTTGAGAAGAAGTAACACGTTTATTCATGGTAATGAACTTGAGGAGAAAATATCAGGTAGTCATTAAATTATTTAATAAGTGCCCAGAAAAGGCAGCCAGACCTTAAAAGATTATCTTTGGGGGAGATAGAAACATACAGATGATTCTAGTAAATATTTCTTTCTGAAGTAAGCCTTTCATGCATGGACCACTCCAAATATGAACATTGAATTATTTCTTTCAGACTCATGGAGGGCTCGTTTAGCCATTTTGTGAAAGAATTCACACTTGAGTTGAGTGCTAGGCTCTTGTTTCAGCGTTTTGGAAAAACACCATTTATCTCTGTAGTGCTATTTCTGTGATAATATCACGAAAACGTCTAGGTAGTACAGCAGAAATTTAGATGGAATTTCCAAACAAAAGCCCAGCCTTCCAGTTTAACCCTAAATCCGGTCATGTGACCCTTGGTTACCATGGGTATTTTTGTCGTAGGAGTAAGTCCATGAGTGATGTCAGCGCGGAGGATGTTCAGAACTTGCGTCAGCTGCGTTACGAGGAGATGCAGAAAATAAAATCACAATTAAAAGAACAAGATCAGAAGTGGCAAGATGTGAGTACTTTTTATATTGGGAGAAGGGAAGGCTGGGGGAGAGTCTTCTTTTTTTTTTTTTTTTTTTTTTTTTTTAATGATTTTATTTATTTATTTGTCAGAGAGAGAGAGAGGGAGAGAGAGCGAACGAGCACAGGCAGGCAGAGTGGCAGGCAGAGGCAGAGGGAGAAGCAGGCTTCCTGCTGAGCAAGGAGCCCGATGCGGGACTCGATCCCAGGACGCTGGGATCATGACCTGAGCCGAAGGCAGCGGCCCAACCAACTGAGCCACCCAGGCGTCCCGGGGGAGAGTCTTCTTGTTGGACTCCTCCTTGCTTCTCTTACAAGGAGATCAGTATCCTTGAGATGATTTTCCTTTCTAAAGGAAAGGCGATCAGCTTCCTTTGAAAAGGCTCGTACCCCTTTCTGGCCTATCACTGTTGCCTATTTTAAAGGCCACTGTGAAAAATATCTCATATTCTCTGAGTTCTCAAAAATGTGAATCTGCTTCCTTACAGTGTGGTTAATCTGTTCCCGTGCTGTGGTCAGTTGAATTGGGGGGGTATGACTGTTATTGAAGCTTGTGAAGGAAAAAGACTTAACTCAAAGTTTAGAGGAGCAGAGGTTCCAGAACAGTCTGGGCATTATTAGCAGGGAGAGATGAAGGGGGTTCTTAGAGTTAATAGAGATTTGGTGAGAAATAAGAAATATAACTAGGAGTAATATTTTGGCTGGAAAAGTAATTGTCTGATATGAATCAAAATGAGATGTTTTCACAGGGCTGACTTATATCCAGATGTTTATATGGACACAGACTTAATATTTAGCTTTGTCCCTGCAGGGAAAAAGCTTGGCCTTTTTTGAAAGGGGTAATTGTTACAAACCAAAGGAGTGTCTAGAAACACAATAGATAAATTATACAGAGCAAACCCAAAGGAGTTTGAGGATAACTTTATGGGAAGAGTAGAGCGTTAGGATGAGCAAAAGGGCCAAGGATGGTAAATCTTCATTTTCAGAGAGATTAAAGTCTATGAAATGAAGAATCTCCTGCCTTGGCTGCATTTCTCAATTTCGGTGTCCCTTTTAGTTGGGAACTTGAGTTAATGATCAAGAAACAGTAATTCAATGTCACTTTGCCCAGATACATGGGGACAGTTTGGGTGTGAAAACAAATATTGAGGAGTTATCTGTTAATGCAGTTGAAAATACATGCTGATTATCCTGTAGGACTAAACACACACTGCTTTTGTTCTTTTTGGAACAAAAAGAAGTGGTTCTTACTGGCTTCAGGCTGTTCTTAAGCAGGAATGGCCCTGTCGACTCTTAAGGGTATAAAACCCGACTAGTTTAGTCTGAGATCCTGGTGTGCCTCTCTTTGCATTGGAATCCCACTAGCAGTTCTTAGTCTGTACCATCCAAAATGTCTTAACCCTTGAGTGTCAGAGCTGGCTTAGGCTGCTAGGGCTCATTTAAAAGCAAAATCAGGTTGGTTGTCTTGGGGTCACCCAGCTAGGTTAGGTTAGACTGTTCCTGGGAATATGGGAAACAGGTCCACTTTTCCTATGGGATCTTCCTTATTGCCCTGTTGTTAGGTGGAGTATTACCTGCTTTAAAATCTTATCCTCAAGCCTGACCTCCCCAGGAAAGCCTTTTCAAACTCTGCCCTCCCTTGCCAGAGGTAGAGTTGTCCACTCTCTCTCCTTCAGACCCCCACCATCCTGTGCTGTCCCATCACACTCATTGTTGAACCTTTGTTTACAAGTCCCTTTCCTTTCCAGACCAAGAGTTTCTTGAGGGAACCCACATTGTACGCATCTGCGTGTTTGTGGTCCTCTGCCTCAAAGTAGGGATCCAGTGCGGCATATGTTAAATGAAAGACAGAGTGTGCGTTTACGCTTCACCGTTACAATCCTATCTCTGTTCCACCTGTACTAGTGAAATATGACATTTCACACAGCAGCCAGATTATTGGAGTAAGGTAAAAATGAAGTTGAAACACTTCCTGATCTTTCTGGCCAGACAGCCAATCACAGGCATTGAGCATGCATTGTGAAATGGGCGGGGAGGCAGGAAAATAGTAATGGGGTCTATCTTATTAGGTCAGGTTTTTTCGACAGACACATGAGATAAAGGTTGGTACAGAAACGCCAGCTATAAAAAGCAAAATTAGGCCACCTTGGCATCAAGTTGGAGTGAACAGTTTCAGCGATGTAATGGGACACTCTGCCGCACTCTCCCTGCTGGAGAGGGTGTGTAGAAATTCAGGTGTGCCTGCCTTGATGTGATTTTCTTCTGCTAGGACCTTGCAAAATGGAAAGATCGTCGAAAAAGCTACACTTCAGATCTGCAGAAGAAAAAGGAAGAGAGGGAAGAAATTGAAAAGCAGGCACTCGAGAAGTCCGAGAGAAGCTCTAAGACGTTTAAGGAAATGCTACAGGACAGGTAATAAAGCTGAGAACATCTCACGGTGGGAGTTCCTAGTGTTAGAAATCCATATTTTATGTAAGGGTAGGATACCAGTATTAAACCATAAGCAAACAGGATTTGCTGTGCCACGAGAAAGCGAAGTATTGCTGTAATAAATAGTGACTTGGATTAACCAAAGAAATGGGTGCTTGATATAGGTGTGCATTCTTGATTTTTACGTTGTATATTCAAGTGCAGTATTGGGTGGTGTTGGCCATCTTTGGTGCAGAAAATAAACTACCTTTTCTCCTTTTAAGATGAATTTAGGAATGGAACGGCCACGTAAAACCAGCTCCCACTTACCTAAATTGTGTAAAATATCAAGTGCCTTTTCATGTTTTAGTGGTGCAATTAAAATTCTGTTTTAAAGGAAGACGATATAAACACAAACATAAGGGGTTTATTTTTGGCATTCCGACATAACAGGATAAAGGTCCAATTTAAACTTTCCTGTAGAACAGTTCCTATGAGAAACCTTGGAATATTTATAGGTCAGGGGAAAGGCAAATATGCTTTAAGGATAATGTCAAAGAGGAAGTGTGCTGTCAGGTGAAGTTAAACAAAGCTGCTCTGTGCCTTAGAAGCAAATGGTAAGCACAGTTTCATTTACTTCGGTGGTGTTCCCTGCTGAAAGGTAGCGATGAGGTTGGATGTGTCATGGGCTTCTCTATAAATATGAGTGGTGTCTTTAATTTGTAATAATTGTCCATGCAAGTCCTATCAAGCTGTATGAAATCATCTACTAACTTGATCTTAACTGCAGTCTAAGTCTTTTGTGGTCTTTTGTTTTTACTAAATTATTTAAAATCATATACAGGAAAAAAAAGCTCCCAGCCCTATAAAGGAAACCACATCTTTGGAAGGTTCAAACTGGTTGTCGGACAATCAGTTATATTTATAGTATGCTAACTTGGGAAGATCGATAAACTTGTAGGTAAAACTTTGTGAATGTTCCCTTATTCAAATATCCTCATTTTCTCATTAACATCTCTTTACAATTAAAAAATCCTGCCGAGTTATTTGAGAGCCAGTTTAAAAAAAAAAAAAATAGAATCTAGTTCCTACAATCTTTTAGTGTGGCACTAAAAAAAGTAATTACCTGTATTTATACTCCTATTCTGTTACTATCATGTTGGTTATTGTGTAACATCAGTAGCCTTTTTATTCTTAGTCCATTATATGTTATTGCCCAAGTGACCTCTGTCTCTCCACCTCGGTGTGTCACATGCATAACTTGGTGTCATGGTGCGCTTCTTCTTGCTAAGGGAATCCCGAAATCAAACATCCACAGTTACCTTGAGGAGGAGGTTGCATTCTTCTGATGACATATTGCATGAAGAGATGCTTTCCCCTACACTGACCATGTCAGAAGCAAGTTACCAGAGTGAGACAGTAGAAGAGAAGGAAACAGCATATTCTACAGAAATTCCTAAACAAGATTCCGCAACTTCTGCAAAAAGAGAGGATGCTGCGGTGGCTGACTTTCACGTTCCTTCTAAAAGCTCCATCGAAGAACAACTCCCAGACTCTTTGTCCTCTCAGCCTTCACCGACGACACAAAGAGAGTCGACTCGAATTTCAGCCTCTCTCCCCAGAAGTTACCAGAAAACTGATACAGCCAGGTTAACATCTGTGGTCACA
The DNA here is from genome assembly GCF_963455335.1 of Martes martes. Classification (NCBI taxonomy): domain Eukaryota; kingdom Metazoa; phylum Chordata; class Mammalia; order Carnivora; family Mustelidae; genus Martes; species Martes martes. Next base: position 31,245,965 of record NC_137890.1, on the reverse strand, counting down.
CCGAGACCTTTTGGCTCTCAGGCAAGGGGAATCTCATCACTCCCGAGATCGTACACGGTAAAAAATATGTTCCCAGGTTACTTAGTCTGTTCTCAAGAGCAAAATGTTGGGGAACTTGTGTAGAAGTTTGATTTACCTCTACTTGATATAGAAAATATGCATAACTTATATATAGGGCCATTTTGTGTCAGCTGATCTAGATTCAATAGATGTTTAATGCTTAAAGTAGAACAAGTCTGTGGAACTGGTTAAACTTGACATTCAATGAAAGTAAGGCCTGATGTGTTTTAAAGAGCGAATAAGCTGCTTTCTAAGGCAGAGCATGTTTTAGTGTTGTATTTTCTCAAATAAAGCTTTTGTAAGGTATTAGGCTAAACCATATGAAGATGCTAGTAGCCCTTTTTGACCTACAAAACAGCAATTTCGTGTGGTTTAACCTAAATATTTTCAGGTGCCTTAGGTACAACTTTCTATTTTTCTCTGATTACCTGCTTTATTAGAACTTGATATGCTTGAATGCGGTTATTAAAATGTATCTCATGGTTCTATTTATATTGGGATTTTTAAGAATAGAGAAAATGGAAACATTTGCCCTGAGAATGAAGCAGTTATTATGTAGCTGAAGGTGAGTGCATTGCAAGAGAGTGTTAAGATCAATGTTCAGATTCATTTTTACCCCTGCCAGTATAGTATCCTAAAATCTAAGAAAAAACCTGAAAAAATATTCAAGGTAAGGAAAACCTCCCTAAACTAGCCAGGAAAGTCCTAATCATTGTAGTAAATAAAATAGAGATATATTGGGCAGCATAAAAAAAATCAAATATATATGGCTCATTAGTAACAGTCAAAAGACAACTTACAGACTCAGAAAAATATAGTAAAATAAATTCTGGATGTAAGTTTAATATCACTAGGATTTCACATGTTCCTATAGATTGATAGGAAAAAAGATAAGGAGTAGAATAATGGATATAGAAATGAGTAGCCAATTTAAGGAAGAGAGAGTTCAAAAGTTTGATAACATAGCACACACTGAAACATGTTCAGCCTCATGAGAGCAAGAATGAGGTGTATAGCTTTTTACACATCAGATTGACAAACACTCAAAATATTGAAAATGTCTAGTGTGGGCGAGGATGCTGAGAAATAGCCATTCTTCTTCATTCCTTTGGGAGTGCATTGCTACAGTTTTTTTGAGAAGATAAATATATATACAATTTATATATTACTTTTTAAAATATTACATGTATTACATCTGAAATACCTTTTGGTCCAGCGAGTTTGCTTTTGGGAATCTATAAAAATAAATATTGCAATTATAAAACTATGTGGATACTTGTTGCAGTGTTTTTGGAGGTTACAGAATACTTGAAACAACACTGAATGCGTATCAAATTAATAAATTGTAGAAATCCATGCCATGGAGTGTTCAGCAATTAAAAGGCTAGTCTAGAGATCTATTGACCTATCAGGGTGATTTAAATGAGCAAAGCAAGTTTCAGCAGTATGTTCATAATATCATCACTTTGTGAAAAATGAATCCTCTTCCCACTACATATGTGCCTATCTGTGAGCAGGAACGAATGTGCTCCGAGCTTTTAGGCATAGTTGCTGTGGGAGATATGTTACTTTTATAGTTTTAAAGTATTTAATACACATGTTTTTTAAACAGAAATCTAATGATACCAGCCTTGAAATGGTGTTTTCCTTTTTAGATGGATGACTCTTGGAAGTATAACGGAAATGTAGAAGATTCTAAGAGAACTCAGAACAGTCTGGTCAGCACCTCTGTGCAGAGACCTGACCTAAGCCAGCTTGTTTCCAGCAAGTCCAGCGAGAGACAGAGAGCCGAGGTGGGAGAAGGTGTGACGGGGCTGCCGTCCCCTACACCCTCCTTCTCATCCCTTTCCCAGGACCAGGCTGACACGTCCAGAGCCACACTGTCTTCCACATCTGGCCCCGATTTAACATCTGAGTTTGGAGAAGGGGGAAGTTCACCACAGATGGAGGACTCAAGATCTCAGGTGAGTTTGGGAAGGCTGCCTGTCCCCCAAGCTCAGAAACTTAAGTATTGAAACCTGGAAACGGTACTTCTAACTTCTGGGCATTGTTATCTGGGTTGATGGGGTCCAAAACGATGTGGCCGTTGGTTTTTAGCATATCTTAGAAGAAGTAGGCCTCTTTCACCTTTCCGTTTGTAGGTCCAGATAACCCTTGTGTTGTGTGTGTATTGGGGCTTTTTGGACCAATCTCTTTAGGGTTTGGCTGGTTTTTTTTCCCTCTCTATTCCTCAGTCCAGCAACTGTTGTCTTATACCCCTAGTGGTCAGTGGTCCCTGGTTCAGGTGTTGGGGTCACCTGGGAGGTTACAGATTCAGATCTAACAGATAAGTGAGGTTAATTGACCACAAGGGGAAATGGGTATACATGCTAGGTGCTGGCCTCTAGGGACGTGGCCTTTCTTTCCTATCATATTAACATTCTCATGACTTTTATTTGTTTATTTGAGAGAGAGAGAGCTTGAGCCTGTGAGTAAGCAAGTGGGGGGAGGGGCGGGGGGAGGGGAAAGAGAGAGTCTTTCAAGTAAACTCCCCCCTCCCCAAGCAGGGAGCCCTGTACAGGATTGGATCCCATGACCCATGAGGTCATGACCTGAGCTGAAACCAAGAAGTTAAATGCTTAACCGACTGAGCCACCCAGGCACCACAACCTTTCTGTGACTTTTAATACTGATTTATAAAGTCTACAGTTTTGTGGCTTTTCTTGTATCTTAATGGGAATATTGAGGCCTCGTTACAGTATGACTGTTATATTCCTTAATATTTGGAGTCTAAACAAAATGTACTATCAGAAGAAGAATGATGGGGATGGGGTGGGGGCATTTGTAGTTTTTCCTACTTAAAATCACCATAGATCTCTTTTAGGAGAATTGCTAGGTAATGAATGTAGTATGTTTTATACATAAGCTAGAAGTCACTGCTTGTCTAGAGAAGAGAAAGCTTTTCTTAAAAAAAGAAACAAAAACCAAAGCCCCCCCCCCAAAAAAAAAAAACCCAAACACCTTTGTTAAGCAGTTTGGCAGCTGTATGAACCCCGTAGCATGGAGGAGCTCCTTTGGTTCTCTGGCTTAGTCAGGCATTCTCTGCTGCCTTACCACCAAGGTGTGTGTGTCTTCCAAGGCATAGTACCAAGTACATAACTTGGCCTCAATTATATTCATGAAAGAACTATGTCACTAAGTTGATATGGCATATTTGCTACAGAAAAACTTTACAAGCTTAAGAATTTTTTTCTGATTGTGAAGTACTTTGTGCTTGAGAAAACTTGGGAATGCAGAAAAGGGTGTATGACAGAAACGACGGGTAATCCCATCTTTTAGAGATAACCTTTGTTAACATGGAGGTATATTTCTTCGTTGTTCCCATGCATATTTACAAACATGAATCCAAAAGTGATCTCTTCAGCTTGCTAAAATCATTAGGCGTAAATTTTTTTTGCTTCGTTTTTAAAGAATTGGAAATCTGTAGTTAGCATCCTGAATTTCAGTGGATGAGAACAGTAGCCTATGGTATGCTTGGAGAGCATAAGGGACCAGTGTGTGAGTAATAAAAGCAGAAGCGAGGTGTCTTTTGTTTTTATGGACTTGCGTGTTTGCCTTCATGTTTTCAAATAGCAAACCCAACAAAACAGCCTTACAGCCTGATGTGCATTCGGTGGTAGGATGCCCTCAGGCTGGCAGCTGACACCCGCACCCACGGATTAAGAAAAAGAGGCAAGTGTGGTGCTGGGTGTGTTCCAGGTTGCTGGAGTTCAGGAGAACCTGAATTAACGTGGCGTGGTTTCAGGTTTCATCATTAATGGATTTATGCTCCTTTGTCTCCAAACCTGGCATGGCATCCTACCAAGCAAAATTAGGCTTCGCCGAGTCCAGCGGTTGGAATTCTTGCACATACATACAGCTCACACCGTGACTTTCCCAACTCTGTGTGGCTTGGCGTGTCCCCTCCTCCGCCTGTGGACAGCGCTGCTGCTCGGGTAGCATCACCTGCTCTTATCACTGAGAAGGAGCTTGCTGCCTCGGGAACAGGGCTGCGAGTGTACAGACAGCCCATCACAAATAAGTCAAGCGTGTTTGTAACGCTCTTCCAAGTGTTTGGCCATACTCTATCATTCTACGTGTTCAGAGAACAGAAGAATAAAAAGTAGTATGCGGGCAAACATCTAGATGTTTGGCAGCTTTGTAAGTGTTCTTCGGGTCTTCTACTTCTTACCTCATCCTTTTGCCAGTAATATCCTTTCATTTCCTGCTCCAGAATCTCCCACGGTGGTCTTCTTTTCTGTCCCTGCTTCCACTAGCCTCATTCTCAGGGCCCTTCCCCAGCAGTGCGAATGCTTTGTAAATTGTCACCTACGTCTCTGCGTTCCCTGCAAGCCCGTGTTAGGTTGACTTGCATGCTGTCAGGCTGCACTTGGTCATTTCTCGGCTCCATGGCCTCTGGTGGTACCCTGTGGTCTGTTCAGTGAGGTTCACAGCCCTCAGGGGGAGCACTCTGGCCCCTCTGCACTGGTCCCGAGCTCCCTTTGGAGCGCTGTAACCACTGCTTACTGAGCTCCGGCCATGGGCCAAGCAGGCTTCTCGGGCCGTTTCTTAGTCCTCGGGGACCCTTGTGTCCCTGTTTTGCTGTTGTGGAAATTGAAGCACGAGCAGTCATGTCACTTGTCCAAGACCATACGGGGTCCTGAGTGGTGGAGTCAGGATTTGTAACCAGGCACACTGACTCAAGGTCGCCTGTACCACACTATGTCATGGAAAAAAGAATTGAAAGTAGGTGACCGAGCCACACGACACTGCTTGCTTTTCCTTAAACACCTCGTCCACGTTCTCCAGCACGTCACAGAGACTTGTTCTTATTGTCCCCAGATTTGAAAATGCTCATTTCACCAATGTTTGTCTTGTGAAGTTGTCCTGCTCTCTCAAAGCCCTTCGTGAATCAAGAAATCGTCTTTTCATAGTTGGAATTGAAATTTTCACCCTCGATGAAAGTTTCATTTGCTGGATTCCTCCTTGTTCCAAATGTTCATCATTTCTCCATCCCTGGTAATCTTTGTACCCTCCATAGCCTTTACACATAGTTGGCACTTTTGTATTTACTGACTCGAATTGCATTCAAGGCCTTGGTCACCAAACTGAAGTATGAACTTGATCCGGCAGGTAATTCAGGTCCTCATAGGCTCTTTAATGTGGGATGTTAAGATGAAGGCCTATTTTGGGCGCCTGGGTGGCTCAGTGGGTTAAAGCCTCTGCCTGTGGCTCAGGTCAGGATCCCAGGGTCCTGGGATCGAGTCCTGTATCGGGCTCTCTGCTTGGCAGAGAGCCTGCTTCTCCGTCTCTCTCTGCCTACTTGTGATCCCTGTCTGTCAAATAAATAAATAAAATCTTAAAAAAAAAAAAAAGATGAAGGCCTATTTTTATGACTCTAAGCACTGCGCTGTTACATAGAATTATTTTAAGGAAACAAAGTCTGGGGGGAGGGGGCAGAAACTGGATAGGAGCCTCTTACAGAATTGTGGTCATGAGGTGGTTCATGCCATTAAGTAGGGAAGGCTTAAGGAAGGAAGGAACTTAATATAACCTCATTTAAAATCTGCCCACAGAAATTTCTTTTCCCATCTCCATTGCCCAGGTGGGGTTTCAGTCCTTCCCATTCCCTTTTCTCCCTTACGTCTTTTATGATATTGCTTCTTCTCCTCCCTCTTCTTCTGGTCCAGGCTGCCAGGGCAGTCGTGAAGGTGACCCCAAGGCAATGGAAGATTGTGACCCCAGAGCTCTTCATCCTCCTCTATCTGCCTCACAGATGAGGCTTTGATGATTAGTCCCCTGATTGGTCTCATCGACAGGGTTTTGTTTCCTTTTCTGTCTTGTCAGAGCCCTCTTCTCTCAAACTTCATCCAAATCCCCATTGCAGAACCTCTCCCCAGATTTTTTTTTTTTTTTAAAGTGCTACCCGGAAGCTAGGTGAGAGAAATGGAAGGAAGGAAGCTTTTTACATGTTAACTTCTCAATCGCCAAGCCTGCCCTGGTCTGGTGCCCCTTTTGAGTAGCTCCCAGGGCTAACTGTGTCACAGCAACCCCCCCGCCCAATTTGTCTAGATTCCCCTCTCCAGGAGGACAGGAAGCAAGCCTGTCCCCATCACTGTTAGAACACTACCTGGATCTGAGCGTGTTTGTTGAATGCTGTGTTCTCAGGGCTGCAGAGTTAGGTACGTGAGTGTTAAATAGGACTTTCTTGAGTTGACCTGGAAATTGCTTAACCAGCGTATATGTCATGTGTAGCATTGTTTCCACGCGGAACAGAAAGTAATTACGCGGCGGCTGGGCACCTCTTAAGTGTTTCACTTAATCCTCCCAGTAACCTTTCACAGTAGGTGGTATTATCCCCACATTTTCGAATGAAATACTTGAGATTTGAAAGTTACATAACTTGCCCTGGGCTGGTTAAGTGCTTAGGCCACAACTGTAATTTCTCTGACCTTATTTTTTTGGAAATGTGACAAACTCCAATTTGAGAACTGCCTTATGTGTAGTTAAGTCTCCAAATGTTGACTTAACTTTGCTGTATCTCTAGAATCTTAGAGCCAACAGGGACCAAAATATCCTCTGTTTCATAAAGATAAAATCATTCTTAAGATTGTTTTTGAGGAAAGCTATATAGTTTTTGAAACTTACCAGCACCGAGTCAGAAATGTGGGATTTCTGAAATGCAGAGTTGGAAATCTACCCAATAGGCAGTAAGGAACTACCAGCAATGTTAAAATGGGTACAGTAATGATAATTGGCATCTTCTGTGACTACAAATCTGGCAGTTGTGTAGAAGATGGAGGGAAAGAAGGGCGGGGGCAGGGGCACCAATTAGGAGGTGGCCACCGTAGTTTGGGCCATGGTCTCCCCTCTAAACTAACATGGTAACCCGAAGACCAATGAAAGGATGGGATAACTCAGAATAGACTTATGGTTGGAGGACTCAAGAACACTTTATTAAATACATGGGTGCAGCAGGGACGGGGTAGGAAAGGAAGGAAGAGTCAGCCCCAGTGTTGCTAACTTGGGCATCTGGTCAGGTAATGATATAACTATCCAATACTTGAGAAACAAGAGGTAGATAAGAGTAGGTTTGGGAGGAAGATCCTAAATTTAATTTTTGATACACTGGGCTGAGCCAGTAACTGAAGATACAATAGGGAAGGTTATTCAGGAAAGCTTGTAGTCAAAAAGATGGGAGACTGGCTCAGGAACGACAAAAAAATGAGAATAGGGGAGTAAGCAGAGAAACATATTCATGAAACTGAGAGGTGGCCAGACAGATGGAGAAAAAGACAAAAGAAAGTAGGATAATGGGTGATGTAGATGACAGTTTCTGAAAGCAATAATAGTTGGGGTAGTGCCTGGTGGGAGGAGGACTGAAGATGGATTTGGTAGGAAAGAGATCAACTTGGAATGGGCTAAGTGCTGGGACTGGAAATACCACCTGCCTCTAGGAATGGAGAAGTGGAGGCAGTAGGTACAGACATGGATTTTGTGAAGGAAAGTGACCCCAGGGCCAGAACAGCACCGTGATTTTGGGGCGAATCCCTTCTGTTCATACCCCACTTGCATCCTGAAGAAATGATGCAAAAGAATCATGTGTACGAAAATCAAAGTTGATCTAGTTCCTGTTACTTATGACTGTAGAGCCCAAGTCTGTGTTTAATGTTTTGTTTAATTTTATCAACTTCAGTAGGCTTCCCTTAAGTCAACAACATTTATCTAAATGAAAAAGTTTGGAGAAAATAGCTTTCTGACCTTTCAGTGTGTAAGACTGACCCTGTTTTTCATCAATTCTCATCTTTGGTGATAGGAAAGTCTTAAGTCATCAGATGTCCCTAAATTAAATCTTGTCATTGCTACTCTAAATAGATCATCTCGTTTTTGTCTAAAAGGCTCATCTTTTGGTGTATACTTCTGCATAAATTGGATCTAATTTGAGGGAAATTATTTTTAAACGTTGATATGTTGATAACCATACTTTATCTTTTCTGGCATAGACAACTGGAACCGCTTTATCAGTCATCAAGAATCTAGATTTCCCCCAAGAATTTAAATTCCTGGTTCTATCCAGTTTAAGAAGAAATTCCTCCATCATTGTCTTCCGAGGCATGGATCTTTTGTAGAATACTCACATGGCATGTATCTTGGAGAGATAAATTGGGAAGTAGAAATCCTAACTGAAATCACCGTTGAACAGTTTGTGCTTGACTATAATTATAGATATGTTCCCTTGCAGAATCTATGGGCTGATCTAATTCAAGGACCTAGGATTCCAGAGAGATGCCTGAGGGCCTGCCACCATGGGCAGGCCACGCCATTGAAATTATAGTTTGTAATTGAAATTATAGATATTCACTCTAATCCCTTTTATGTATTGGTTTGGGAGGGAGGTGGTCTACATAAGACTTTCATTTGAAGACAGGGTTTTGCAAAACAGAAAGCTTGCAAAGTCATTATGAGAGAGAAGACCCTGCCAGACTTTGCAACATGCCTGAGGTCCCCTGGTTATTGATAGAAATAGACCTGTAATTGCTCCTGTAGTTTCTCCTTGGCCTGTCTACAGTTCTAAAGACCCCCACACCTAAAGTCTGCCAGACTGTAGCCACACTGAGGCTGTGGCTGTACATCACAGTGTAACCCCCTGTTAACTGTTTCAGAGAGTTGGTTATCTGTGCTTTTTTTTTTTTTTAAGATTTTATTTATTTATTTGACAGACAGAGATCACAAGTAGGCAGAGAAGCAGGCAGAGAGAGAACAGGAAGAAGGCTCCCTGCCGAGCAGAAAGCCCGATGTGGGGCTCGATCCCAGGACCCTGAGATCATGACCTGAGCCGAAGGCAGACGCTTAACCCACTGAGCCACCCAGGCACCCTGGTTATCTGTTCTTTTATTTGGTATGGTCAAGTGGAGGTTCATTTCCAAGGCAAGAATATCCTTTTGTGGGGCGCCTGGGTGGCTCAGTGGGTTAAAGCCCCTGCCTTTGGCTCAGGTCATGATCCCAGGGTCCTGGGATCGAGCCCCTCATCGGGCTCTCTGCTCAGTGGAGAGCCTGCTTCCTCCTCTCTCTCTACCGGCCTCTTTGCCTACTTGAGATCTCTGTCTGTCAAATAAATAAATAAATAATCTTAAAAAAAAAAAAAAGAAGAATATCCTTTTGTGAGACAATTCTTTTGGTCTAATAAAATTGTGAGACTCTTTCATCTATAGCTTAAGCTCATTCTCTTTTATCCTGTATTTGGTAGAAAAGGATAATGTTTACTTGCTGTTTCCCACAAAGTATTCTTTATGTAGTTTGAGACTATTTATTAAAACTCCATCCTGTCTTTTATTCTTCAAGATAAAAAACATCAATTAGTATCTTGCATATCTAACCCATCATTTGTCCTCTGTTCTCATATAGCAGTAGATTCTGTGCTTTACTTGGCTTTTTTATTTATTTTTTAATTTTTTTTTGTGGAGCGTAAGTGTAGCGAAGATGACCACTTATTTTCACTGAGTCATGTCTAATTTAAGTGTGTGGCAGTTTCGGTTAAGGAGAGGAATTAACCACTAATTTTTCTATTCATAGCAGAGTTTTATTCTGAAGATTGGTGTTCATCAGGCTGGTTGGTTTTTAACGTGTTTTCGCTACCTACATCAGGGTTTCTGTACTTAAACTGCTTTACAAGCTTTCTGGTGAAAACTTTTCTATATTATTAGCTACAGATTTTTCTTAAAATAGTTCCATACTCCACTCTGGAAGAGTCAGTGATTATTTTTTGAGAACAAAGACCATGCCTAATCCATCTTTATTTCCCAAGTATTAAGCTCTGTTGTCTTATACAAAATAGATGCACAGTAAGTGTATGTTGACCAGATGAATACATGCATATTGTTTTGGTACTTCTGTGTCCACAGAATATAGTAAGTTCTTGGTTTGGTGCCTTCCTTGCCTTATTTCTAATTCTTTTTTTTTTTTTTAAGATTTTATTTATTTGACAGACAGAGATCACAAGTAGGCAGAGAGGCAGACAGAGAGAGAGAGAGGAGGAAGAAGGCTCCCTGCTGGGCAGAGAGCCCCATGCGGGCCTCGATCCCAGGACCCTGGGATCATGACCCGAGCTGAAGGCAGAGGCTTTAACTCACTGAGCTACCCAGGTGCCCCCCTTGTTTCTAATTCTTATGTAATATCAGTTTTTCGTAGAATAGAGTCACTTGGATTTTAAACTTGTTTTAGAGGTGGAAAAACTTCAGCATAAAGCTTTATGAATTGCCCAGTTAGCCCTAGTTTCGGTTTTAACTGCCACACTGACCTGGAGAATTTATAGGTCTTTTTTTTTTTCCTGGAAGATAAAATGGCTTTAGGAAGAACTTCTGCTTTCAAAACAGTAAGTCTCAGTTCTTAATTATTCTAAATCAAAGACTGAAACTAGGCTGGGAATTTCGAGTTAAAATTCATGTCTGCTTGTTTACCCAAAACAAAACACATACATTATGAAAGGCAATCGAAATTTTCACAGACGTCGTGTATTTTACAACTTAAAACATTTGTTTTGGAAAATGGCTGCCCTTCTGTGAAACTGAGCATTTGTTGCTGTGTGGTGTAGTGACTGAGGTGGAAACAGAGGTCTGTCTGTTGTCCAAGGGACTGTTGTTTCTTGGGCTTGTTGGAGGAAGTTGTGACTCGTTGCTTAGGATGTCTCAGTTGGGGCCCTCCTGGCATCTGACCTACCCTGCTTCCCCAGAGATGACGTAGCTCTGCATTTTACAGCTCGTGTGGCGGCTCTGTCCTCACCCCTTGATCTTCATGGGGCAACAGGCAAACAGTGCTTTGCCAAAACATCAGGTGCCCAATAGGGGGTGGTCCCTGTCTTAGCTGAGCTCTACACGTAGCTGAGTTGTGTGTCAATGAACCCATTGACATTGTTCAGCTAAATATGTTAAATGTCGGAGTTGCCTTTTTAATAAGTATGGTGGCATTTAGAAAAGCATTTAAATATTTTTTTGCATTTCCAAAAATGCTATTGTGTTGAAATAAATGATATCTGACATTGTATAAATTTAAGGTGTACCATATGTTAATTTGACACATTTATATATTGTAATAGGATTGCCATTGTAGTGATAATTAGCACCTTGATCACCTTACGTAACCATCCTTTCTCTTTAGTGCTCAGAATAATTAAGTTATAGTCTGTTAGCAAGTTGGATTAGAATACCGTGCTGTGTATATTCACTGTACCGTGCTTTAGATCTCTAGGGCTTATTTATTAATAGCGAGTTTGTACCACCAAACAGTATGCACAGCATGCCTTCTCACTCCTTTCCTGGGTAATAACAAATGGTCTATAAATTAAACCCAATTGTAGACAGGACAAATGCCCAAGCTTTATTCATGCCCAGCTGATTAAAAATATTAATGTGAAGAAAAATATCTGTTGATGTGAAGGTTTCCCTTGTTTTAGCAGAAAAATAATAAACTCATTGATATGTGTATAAATGAAGGTTTTACCAAACCCAGGTTAAAAAGATTGCTGCTTCTGGTTTATCATGAAATAACTCAAGTGTACCTTGCATATAGCCTCCATTCTTTCATGGATAGGCTTTCCTCCATGTGGGTGCCAGGGACACCTGATCCCACCGTTTCGTGTTTGTTTTCAGGATCAGTTCAGTGATATGAGAATCAGCATAAACCAGACTCCTGGGAGCGGTCTTGACTTTGGGTTTACAGTAAAATGGGCATTGTCTGGGATCTTCGTTGCATCAGTCGAAGCAGGTAATTCATAGATTTAGCTCTACTCAACTTTCTTCCCCTTGTTATCCTATGCTGTTCAAAAAACCCTCCAGAAATTAGTTTATGTGATACGGGAGGAGACAGCACATGCGAAAAAGGCAATAGGAAAGTGAGGAGATGCAGCCTCTTCCCAGAGACTAATAGCATTTCTTCTGTTTGCCTCATTAATTTTAGTTTTGTAGAATCTTATCTTTTGACCTTTACAGAATTCATTTGTCAAAATTTTAGTCTTAATATTTGGAAATGCTTCCAATCAACAATTGGCTGGAAATTCCAAAAGGACTGTCCATGATTGGCTGTGTTTGTGGTGGCTATGTATGTGCTGTGTAATAAATTGGTGTTTTCTGAGCATCCTAATGTATCTGTTGCTCGTGGAGCCCTCAGGATGCTTTGGGACTTGTACAAAAGCAGCCCCTCCCCCATCCAGGGTTCTACCAAGTCCCTCCCAAGAACTCTGAGCAAAATATTACCACAGAGCCTAAAATTAAGCTACTGTAGTTAAGAGGAGCTCCTCATTTACATATTTTAGCTATATAAAATTGCATGCTAACTCTGGTTATTTTTTTTTGAAAATTCAAAAAGACTCTTTAATTAGATACCGGGAAGTGGTAATTGTAAGTGGTTTTAAATGGCCTTGCTTTTTTTTTTTTTTTTTATCCATTCCAGAGTGCATTTGGATTTGGAAGCTCAATTAAAGTACAATATATTTCACATTTTGAATTTAAAAATAATTTAAAATTTTCGTTGTTTTTACGAAGGTAATAAAGAAATTTTATGGAACAGATGAGCTTATTCCTTTATATGTTAATGAAGATACATGCTCTAGCATAAAAAATGCATTTGGTGCTTTGTATGTTGTAGATACTCAAATATTTGGTAACTTAAAAAAAATCTCCTTACTCTGCTCTACCTGAAAAATCTAAGAATGGTTAGTTGAGATTAAGAAGTCATTTTTTTTCTCTAAGTAAGCAATGACTAGCTGAACGTAGATTTTTTTGTTTGGAATTTTTTGTTATTGATTGTTTAATTTATTTTGCTTTCTATAGGTAGCCCAGCAGAATTTTCTCAGCTACAGGTAGATGATGAAATTATTGCTATTAACAACACCAAGTTTTCATATAAGGACACAAAAGAGTGGGAGGCAACCATGGCTAATGCTAAAGAAACTGGAAACCTAGTAATGGATATCAGGCGCTATGGAAAGTCTGGTGAGTTGGGTTTTACCACTGTCTGCCTTTCTCAATGGGGAACTGGTCTTTGGCAAGTGGTTATAACAGCTGGCTTTAATAACTTTTTTCTCATTTTTTATTTACTTTTTATTTTTTGGCTTCAAGATGTTCTGTGGTTATGCTGAAACAAATCTGGAACAATCCCTCCTTGACTATTCTGTCTGCAAACTTTTCTCTAGCAAATTTACTGGATTCTACATTATTGATTGATTGATTGGTTGATATGCTATACTGACTCTGAATGCAGATAGTAACTGAAAGCTATTGTAATTGCATCTGCATTTGGGAGTCTCGTAACAATTCTGAGGATTAAGAATCACACTATGACTTTACTTTCTCGACAGCACCGTAACTAACTGTTGTTAGAGAGAACGTGGTAGGTCATATTCCTGCTGTTCATGCTCAAGGAACTGTCAGTATAATTCTATTACTGTGTTTCTTCGTTGTTGAGGTTAGATGGGGAAGGGCATTAAACCCCCCGCCACCTCCCAAATTATGATCTCAAAATGCGATATTCAGTTCTGGTTTACAGAAAGAGTCAGTAAACTTGCTAGTCTTTTCCTTATTAATATGATCTAACCCTTGTGTTCTCAGAAGGTGATCTGTTGGTCAAAACCCCTGCACTCTTTACTTCTTTCACACACTATCTGATTTGTTTGTGTGTCTTCTGTATGTTTATTTTGTGTATGTGCATTCACTAACTTTGTTCTTTCTACGTCACCATTTACGTGTACTCATTTCTTGATCATCATATGCCAATCAGACTGGGGCAAAGACCAACCTTCCCTGCCATTTACACGTCATAAAACTCTCAATCTCACCAGTATGGCTACCAAAATTATAGGTTCACCAGAAACAAAGTGGATTGATACAACTTCTGGAATTTACAACTCAGACAAATCTTCAAGTCTGTCAATAACAACTGATTTCTCAGAAAGCCTCCAGCATTCTGTAAGTATTTTGAGAAGTAGGAGTATTTGTGTAGAGCAAAGTGTCTGTAGGAAGTGTGTGTGGGGGGAAAGAATTTGAACAATTTTGATGCTACTTCAAAAACATTTAGTTGAATAAGGTAATTTATAGTAATGAGAGTAAAATGTGATTTTGATAATCCTAAGGCAGTCCTCATAGATAAGTAATAGTTATATCATTGTAAAATCAAAAGATCCCATAGTAGTGTTCTGTAGGTATTTCCTACCTATCTTCAACATTATACCCATTTCTCAGATCTTTGTGGATATGAAGTGGTAATGTAATATACTGTAATTTTACATGTAATGTAAAATTATGTACTATAACTTTTCTATGCTCTCTTTAGTCTTTGTGGGTAAATTACACACAATAACTATACTTATTTTAAAACATGAAACATTTTTAGATCTTGTGTAGATGACTTTGATGGGTAGACTTCAATGTGTGGTTAAGAGATACTCAACTACATTAACTGATTAAAAATAATTACAATGTAGAAATTTTTCCAAGTATCAAAGCAATAGTTAAATTTCAAATAAATATTTGTCTTGACTCCCTAGATATAGTTGTTATTATCCTAAGATATTCTTTTATCTAATAAGGAGATCCTGCTACATTGTGTAAGAAAAGCTTAACTGCTCAAGAATTCTCTATGCTTGTGTTGCTTACTCATAAATATAAGCTAAGTGAACTAATTATTTGGCACATAGTGTTTCTTGGAAAAATAACGACTGATTGAACTTAAAGTTGTCCGTGCTTAATAGATAGATGGTCATTAATCCTTTCACAAATATTAAAAAATAATTTTAAAAATTTTCTATCTATGTAAAAAGCTGTAAGAAATACACTAATAGCCTGTAAAACTCATCTTATTAAAATATTTTCACTAGTGGGAAATGCATTATTTGAACCCAAAGTCCGACTGGACAGAATGTTGTTAACTGGCCTTTTATCCTTCCAGAATACTGAATCCAAGGAAATGAATGGAATTCGTGATGAAAGTACTACTTTTGAATCAAAAGGTAAACATCACCATTTTAACCACGTTTATAATCTAGAAGTCACAGCATTCAAGTTCTTCTATTATAAAAATTAATAACAAGTGAGTCCAAGAAAAACCGATCCCACTGCAAGCTGAAACTAAAAGGTTAGCACACAGATCCTGTTGCAGCCAGGTGGAAGGGCGTTCGGTTCCAGGGTTTGAATAGTTCAGGAACTGCAAACAAAGCTTTGGCAGCCTGTCCAGGAGCTCTGAGGGCCTGTGTGTGTAAGTCAAATAAGAAAGACTGGTTTTCCTGAGGCCGTTAGCCTTCTTGCTGTGGTATGTTGGCAAAGGGAATCTTAGTTAAATCTGAAACAATGAATGAGGTTTCCTTTCCCCCTTTATTGTGAAATGGACAAGTTTGCAGGCAGCTAATATTAAGTAGAGAAATGGCAATAACCATTGTTAGGCAAAGGACCCATTTGTAATGAAAAAGCAGGTGTGATATCTGGGGAGATCTTGTATGGTGGAGTTATCACTCTCTTCCTCCTTCTGTCTGTCCACAAATCATTGTTGCCTCATGCTATCTACTACTCCTTAGGCATACAAAATAAATAAGAAAGATCTGGTCCACAAAGTCAGGGAAAGAGACTCAAAGAAGACCAGACTCCTCCTACCAGGAAACTAGACTCCCATCTGGCTGGGTCAGTTTTATGGCTTTGCATCTGCCTTTACCAGTTCATAATATGTTAGGTCACAGCCAAACCAAGTTTCTAAATTCCCTTTTATTGATGATTTATTTTGGTATTTAATTTCTGATAGGAAGAAGTGACTGCGTCTTAACAGATAGTGCATTCTTTATCAAAGGAGTTCTTAAAGCAAACATGATTTATTTTGGATTCCCCATGTTAAATCCAAGACACCCAGGTCCCATTCTGCCTGTGACTCAGGCAAAGCAAACTGCTAAGACACCAGACTCGTCATTAGTGACTATGTATGCACGCTTGTCATTGGAGGGTTTGCTTTACACAAGTAAGCACCAACTAGTATCAAGTAATAATTGCATTTACAACTTATGAATAAACTGAAGTATACGAATTGTTTGTCATAACCTTGCAACAGATCTGTAGAAGTCAGAATGTTTCTTTTCTTTTCTTTTTTTCTTAATTGGACTGAACTCCATTTCCTTAAAGTTAGTGGCTATAAGATGTTAAACTAAGGCAAAATTCTTTAGATAGAAGAATATTTTAATTTGGGACATTTGTTTTTATTTTATCTTTCCCTGGGTATTAATTTATTTTCTTGTCTAACTCCCCACTATTTCTCAGTTCATTTTTTACTTAGGACTGCAGAAACTCTTAGTTACAAATAATTCTCCTTGGACTTCTAGATTTTGGGTTGATAAACCTAAGCAAAACATTTTAGTTTCCATTTCCCTAAAGCTGTATGATCTAGCACGGAAGTGTTTTGGCTTCTATGAAACTATGATGCTATCTGCTAGAATTTATTAATAAAATAATTAGTTCCGTTACTAATTTAGATGTAGTATAGACTACTAAAAATATGTGTCTTTGTACATTGAAATAATCCATATCTTCTATGGCTATCAGTTTTGTCATTTTTCAACTAATGCTGCGGACTAGAAAGGTGTGTCAGGTACCATTTAGTTTTCCAGTGGTGAGAGATTAAAATGAATGACATGGTATTGATATATATTTTTTTTTGTATTTTTCAACTAGCATCTGAACCTATTTCTTTGAAAAACTTAAAAAGGCGATCACAATTTTTTGAACAAGGTAAACTACCAAGATAACAATTCATGTACTTTCATGGAATTGTTCCCATTCTCCACTCTGTCCTTGTAGTCTTTTGTGCTGGGCACTAAGCCTTTTCAATTTGGCTGCCATTGTGACCAAGCAACGTAACCCATTTCCATTCTTTTCCTAGGGTCATCAGGCTTTTCTTACAGTTCATGGGTCTACCTCTGTGGTAATGGGTCTTTGCGTGTCTTTTGTATACCTCTGGATTTTTTTTTTTTTCTAATTAAAAAAAGATTGAGATGCTGTTAAACACGCTTCTTTCCACTGGGTGACAGTAAGAAATGAGGAACTTCACTTACGCCTTACTGCTTCCTACCAATTGCGTAATATTAGATTACACCAACACCCGATTGTTGAACCTCTGAAAACTCTAACTTCCGGGGAAAATGCTCCTTAAAAAGAGCAGAGTTGTTTCTTGCTATTGGAATGATGGCTTTGCAGTGTTCATAGGACCGCCCTGTTGACCCCGAAGTAAATTAAATGTAAATTTCGGTTGCGCTTCTGAACACGTGCGTTTTGAGCCTCCCGTGTTGGTGTAGTTGGGCTGCGCTGCCTTCTGTGCTGTGCATGTGGCATTTCTTCCCCCGCTCACGGCTGTCTGGTGCCCTGTCTCATGAATGCAGTCTGAGCTGTGCTGTGCTGTCACAACTTAAAAGTAATATCCAACATTTGAGATGCAATGGCACAGAGAGGAGTGTGCTGTAGGCGTCTAAATGTTATTGTTTCTTACTTTTAAGATGATCAAAAACCTTTACACGCTTGCCTTCTATTTACTGGACTCATAGATTAAAAAAAACAAAACAAAACAAAACAACAACAAACCGAGGAGTATTTCTTTGGGGAATTAAGGTTTCTTTGTGACCATAAATAGGAGTAGCTCACCAGCTGTGCATGTACGAGGTCTATTTGTGTCAGTATCCATAGTGTTTTTTATATTTTTGTTAAATTCCTATTTTTCTATGGTCATTTAGTTGAAACACTATGATATTCCTAGCTCAAACTGGCTAACAGAAGATAATTCCTTTCTTTCTCTAGTCTAATTTTCACTGACTTCTCTTCAACAGGCTATTTTAGGGAAGAATATTTTCCTAAGTCTCAAAGCAGTTTTCTTTTTAAAAAAATGTGTAAGTGAACAATTTATTTGACAGCTGAGGTTTCAGGAAAATTAAAAATACTGTATGATAGCATCTTTCGTGAAATTTGCTTGGTTGGTTTTTGTTTTTTTGTTTGTTTGTTTGTTTTTTTGTTTGTTTTTTGTACTACATACAGACACACATTCCTGTAGTACCCCCTAAGAATAAAGAGAAGAATATTAGGCCCATAGGTGTACACATGAAGTTTGAATATTTGTGCTGCAAGTAATAGGAGAGGAAGGGGAAGGATTTCCTGAACATGTTTTTGTGGTGTCTTATTTAAGAAAAGTAGCTTATTAGCAAGGAGACCTGGAAAATCTGATATGGAGCTGGCACGTTAGCTTTAAATAGTGGCAAGTAAAAATTTGGATTTGGCAGGTAATATACCATTTGAAAACCTTTTTTCTCTCCCTGTTGGGCTCAGCTGTGACATACTACCTGGTGTATTCATAAAAGAACCCTGAGACCTCTTCAAAAGACACCAGCCATCCAGCTTGAGTACCAAGGGCTAAGGGATGTCTTTGGCACCCATACTTTCTCTTTGTTTTAAATGACTTTGACTTTGGAAGATGAGTAACAAACAGATGGAATTGAAGAGAAAAACTGAGATTCTGCTGCAGTTTAAAAAAAAAAAAAAATCACTGATCTCACTTAGTATCCTGGCATAGAAACAGCTAATATGACTCTCTGTAAAAAATTATTTCATAGAAATGAAAAGACTTATATATTTTTTTCTTCCTTTCCAACACGCTGCAACACAGGAAGCTCGGATTCTGTGGTTCCTGATGTAAGTAGCATTCATTTGTTTTTAGAACAAGTAAGGTGACTTTGGCGGGACTGAATTAGCACATACTAGTGTCGCTTATTTTTGGTTGCATAAGAATTTATCAAGGGGTAGTCTTTCCAGGTTGAAAAGACCCACTTTGAAATAGAAAGCCAAACCTCCTCTGGTACCGCTTAGGCAAAGGGTGGGATGAATCATTCATGAAAGCGGAAGTGCTTCGGTAGACGGCTGAATGAAGTAATACGTTCGTCCTTTGTTTGCACGTCTTCTCTTATAACTAGCTTCCAGTTCCGACCCTCAGCACCCCAAGCCGCTGGGCGTGGGATCAGGAGGAGGAGCGGAAGCGGCAGGAGAGGTGGCAGAAGGAGCAGGACCGCCTGCTGCAGGTAGAGCGGAGTGCTGGGGGCCCACAGGAGTTCTGCTGGCTTTCCCTGCTCAGTGTCAAGCAGCACCAGGAAGCAAACTAAAAAATCAGAAGCTAATAACCTCATAATTAACAAATCTTTTGTGAGGCGGCGCATTTTGCATTCATTACATTTCTATTTTGAAGCTTTCCGAGTCCTCCTTTTAAAATAATTATTTACTCTGTGTATTTTTTAGAATGTGGCGCTATGGTTTTCTGGACTTTCTTATGTGTGACAGGTGTATGGATCGTAAGGTCTCGCACACCCTAAGCTGCGTGTGCTCACTCCACTGCAGGGAAATTTAGTCCCCCTTGCAGTTAGCTTCACTCAGTTACAACTGTGGTAAAGAGTGGCTACAGGCTCAATTCTGAGTGTCTACCCTTTCCTGAGACCACCATTTAATTCGATATAAGCTATTTCGTACTTTAGGATTGAAAGTCCAATTGGTGAAAATAATATCACCATCTTTAAAGATTGAGGTGAAGGGTAGAGCTAGCAAAAAAGCTGGTAAAAAAGATTCCGTGTAACATCATTAATCTGTTAATTAACTAATTAACTAATATGCCATCTCTCCTTATAGGAAAAATATCAACGTGAGCAGGAGAAACTCAGGGAAGAGTGGCAAAGGGCTAAGCAGGAAGCTGAGAGAGAGAATTACAAGTACTTGAATGAGGTAGTGTTGGAACGTGCTGTGTTCTCTGTCTCAGTGAAATTATCTGGGAAATGGAAGATCCTCTGTTTCACTTGCTTTTGCCACATATTTGCTTACATAAGCTCTTTGAAAAACACAACGAGCTCTGATTTGTTGGAATTTTGCTCTGATGGTTCAGCCTTTCTCTTAGTTTCTCTACTGTATCATCAAATGGTTCTATTAACGAACCCTAACTGCGTCTTTCTCCTTCGCACTTGTATTTCCCCCACGTGTGGCTTTGGCAGCGATAAAAGGAAGCCCTGGTCAACTCTCAAACAGAACACGAGTAAGTGAAATTGTGACGATGCACAGATTCGGACGGGCTTCTCTTTCCCCCTGGTCACACAGGAGCTGATGGTCCTGAGCTCAAACAGCATTTCTCTGCCCACGCGGGAGCCCGCCGCGGCCGCCTGGGAAGCCTCCTGGGCTGAGGGGTCCAAGTCGTCCGACCAGGAAGGAACCCGAGCAGGGGAAGAGGAGACGAGAGAGCCGCCCAAGGACGACGCGGAGGAGGACCAAGGGAAGAAGCTGCAGGAGCGCCTGGCTCTTGAGGAAGAGAGGAAACTGAGGGGGCAACAATGTCAGCAAGAGCAGGAGCAGAAGCGGCGGCAGGAGGTGGCCCAGGAGCAGACCCGCCTGGCAGAGAGAGAGAGGGAGACTTCAGTCAAAATATACCAGTACAGAAGGTTTGTGCTGCCCGGGAGCACACTGCGATGTGTTCACGTTGGCTCTGCTTCCTGGTTGGTCTCTACCATCCATTTGCTACACAAGCGTTACATTGTAGAGCAGGTCCTGTCGCCTTACAGCTGTTCAGACGGCTTCCTGTCATGTTAGAGAACCGCCCGGGTCCTCGCGGTGACCTAGAAGGCGCACACGAGCTGGATCTGGACCCTGGGGTCTACTTGGCTTCCCACCGCTCTTCCCCTCCCTCCGTCTGTTCCAGCCACATGGGTCTCCTTTTTCCTGCTTGAAAATGTCCAATGCATTCTGCCCCTGAACAGTGGCATTTTTTAGTCCCTGTCCTTGTAGAGGCCTTCCCTCACCTCTTTCCTCGTCTTCTCATGTTCTTTGAGCCTCTCTTCGTACGTCACCTTCTCAGACTTTCCAGGATACCTCGTCTAAAACATGTGCCTTTTCCCCACACCGTCTCCCACATGCCTTACCATGTTTTATGTTCCGTATTCGTCCGGAACCCTGAAATGTAAGAGTGACATTTAATACTCTTTTTGTTTCGTTTGCTTCTGTAGTCCAGCCCTAGAGCAGTGGCAGGCACTCCCTCTACGTTTGTAGGATGAGTGACTTGCAAATGTCTGTTGGCATTAGTGGGTCTTCTTTCTGTAGTGATTGATCAAAATGCTTCTGTATATTTAGTTTTCAACCCAGAGACCATCTCATGAAGAGACTAGAATAACCTTGTTTTGATGTCAATTTCTCTAACTTGGGAAGAGTGTTAAAGTCCAATATGTTGACCACAAACTCTTCTTTCTATATTTTAGACCTGTTGATTCCTATGACATACCAAAGAGAGAGGAAAAATCTTCAGGGTTGCTTCCTAGTGACAGGTATGTGGGACATTTTGTTGTAATTTCATTGGAATAATAGATGAACGTTTGAGGGCTTGCCTAGATGTATTTTAGAACTACTTTGGCTCTTGATGTTTTGTGGGATATAAAGAGATCTTGCTGGTTGACCTTCGTATGGACTAGCTTTTGCTGTGTAACCAGCCATCCCTCAACTTAGTGGTTTCACATGATTTTGTGCGTAAGTATTTTGGGCTGATCCTAATTGGCAGTTCTTCTAGTTGATTGGGCCCCTCACACATCTCCTACTAGTTTACTAGGCAGCTCTGCTTTGGGGAGTTGGCTGTAAGCTGGGACAGTGAGAACAATTAGGCCGTGTGCTTTCAAGATCCAGCAAGCCAGTGCAGTCTCAGGTACATGGGGGCTGAGCAGAGAAGACAGAACTAAAGAGAGGAAGCAAGGCGCCTTGCAGTCTACATTCTGAACTGGCCCACCGATGCTTCGGTCACATTCTGTTACCTAGAGTAAAATCACAGGCCAGCCCAAGTTCACAGAACAGAGAAAAATTTTACCTCTTTACGGGAGGAGCCACAATGCAAGGGGAATGGACACAGAGGGTAGAATTGTGTTTATTTTGTGCAACTGCCTTAATTTTTACTTTAAAGAAGTTGTAAGCAACGGCATCAGCTTGCCCCAAATGAAGTTACGTGTGGACATCTGAAATGAGAATTGTGGCCTTCTCTTAGTCTGTTGAGAAGTACTGGTCAATTCCAGTACATGTTAGCTATGTCTTAAAATTTCCTGAGACATAAATTTAATGTTTTAAAGTAATTTTTAAAATACTTTGCTGTTTTGAAATCACTAAGGACTTCTGAATAGACTCTGTCTATAAATATCCAGCGTATGACCATTAATTTGTGTTTTCAGAGCTGACATTTCTTCCTCAGGAAGTTTACCTTAGAGATATGGAAAGACTTGTTTCTACGGGCAATCAGGCTGACTGAGTGGGACTCCTAGTAGGCAAAATTAAGATATAGGTAGTAATGGGCTGACATTAAGCTAGAAAAAATTTTAGTGATGGATGCTCTTATTTATATTGAAGATTTCTGGGTAACTGTGGATCATTAAAATTGTGTGTCTGCCTTGTTAAAAATATGCATTTATATATATATATTTAAATAGTCTTTGTTTATGTAGCTTATAACCTGGAGAAAATAATTACACTGCAGTGGAAAATGTAACAAATCCTGGAAAATATAGAATGCTGCTAGGCAGTTGTGGTAGAACAGGCCTTCAAGGTGTTAAGGATTATGGCTGGACATCGTGTAATAAAAATCATTTTCTATGTTAATACAAGTGAAACCATTCATGAAATTTGCCACCAGTTGTGATTACTTTATTACGGATTATACTTTATTATATGTTGTATGCATGTAGGTATGTAATGTATAGATATGAGAATGTACATTATTCATTACTACCACTATTGTTTGAAGCTATGGTGCTTAGTAAAATGAGGATGAGAACTGCCTGGGCTGATACAGAAACTTCAATGTTGTCATTACAAAACCCGGCATCTCTAAAGGTTGCCCATGCCAACCAAGATGCTGGGGTACCTCTTGGCACAGCTAAGGTAACCTTTGGTCAGTGGCTGTTTTGGAGGAAGTGCCCAAAAAGTTGAGTTCTCGACCTTTGGACACCATGAAGGAAGAGATAGTATGATATTAGGTGATCTGATGACAGATGCTTGGTACAGCCTATGTGATTGAGATCTGGAAGGGAATAAAAGTATACAAATTGGTTAAAAATCATAGGCTTAATCATTCTACAAACTGGAGAGGGTCTTCACATGTTCTTCCCATGCTCTTCTCTTATTTAGAGACATCTACCTTGTATAACATGAAAAATTCCTTATTAAGAAGGTAAATGTAGCTTTCCACAGATAGAGGAAATAAATGAACTGCTTTTTAAAGTAATCTCTTTGGTGCTCTTACATCATACATGTAAAAAATATGTTGTTGGGGCACCCGGGTGGCTCAGTCGTTAAGTGTCTGCCTTTGGCTCAGGTCATGATCCCAGGATCCTGGGATAGAGCACTGCATCAGACTCCCTGCTCGGTGGGAAGCCTGCTTCTCCTGCTCCCACACCCCCTGCTTGTGTTCCCTCTCTCACTGTGTCTCTCTCGTCAAATAAATAAATACATAAAATCTTAAAAAAAAAATGTTTTTAAGGAGATGTCTATAATATGTTGTGTTTTGTGTTGTAGGAACAAATCCAGATCGACAACTGAACTGGATGATTACCCTACAAATAAAAATGGTAAATGTGAATTTTTTTTCCAAAATTTTCAGCATAGTTGTTTGCTTATGCTATCGCAGGCTATGATCAGTATTTTTAAAGTCAATATAGTTCAGATTCATTAAGATTATGTAATTAAAATACCAGGTCTTTTTAACATTTGTGTATAAAAACAAAGCTATCTTATGCTTATTTTGGCTTTACTTTATAATGGAGGGACTACTGGGAGAGTAAAATGGTTTTAAATAGCTAATGAAACATTTGGAAATTTTTCAGTGTTATTGATAGTTTTGTATAGATCTTATCTTGCAGCCAAGGAAATGGGACAGAAAAGTTTTCTGCAGAATACCACGGGACTTAAAAATTGCTTATAAACTTGAAATTATATATTTAAGTGTCAAGATGTCCAAAAGTCCAAAATGATAATGATTTCGCTAACCTGGCAAAAATGGTTTGGAACCTGATATTGTTAGTATAAAGTGTATTTTTAGGAATGCATGTAACTGAAATTATGTAACTAAGGAGGAAAAAACCACGAAGCAAAAAGCATCATTTTAAGCAGGGTTTGCATATGAGGTTCTGGGCAAAGCAGGGTGCTTGCTGGTCAGTTATATAAATGAAGGAAGGTCCAGATGAGGATTGGGGTAAATTGGGTAGACATGCCCATGGAGCAGAGAGCCACATGGGAGAATGCAAGTCCAGTGTTTCTGGGGTCAAAGAGAAGTTAAAAACAACGTGGATTTTCGTGTTATCTTTTAAGTGCTGACAAGGATAAATAAAATTTAAAGCCCTCTGTGAACCAAACCACACATCTGCAGGCCTAAATGGTCAGGTGGTAGCTAGTGTGTAACCTCTGGTTAAAGCTTGTAGAATTTAGTTTCTAGTAGGTTCTATGATCACTCCTCTTTAACTCTGAGGAGCTTCCATTATCTGGTCCTAGTTTAAATATCCAGCTCTTCTGCTCTTTTTACTTTTAGGGACCCTTAACTAAAACCAGAACTTTCTCTTTTGCAGTTGACAATTGAGATGCTTTCAGATCTGGTTGCTCTGGTCTCACTTGTTTGAATTTTTGGGTTTCTTTTCCCTGTGAATTTGCCTCTAGCCACCATTAAAAGCAAACTTTTAAGTTCTACAATCCTCTGTATGTGTTTTCTTCCCTCTACTAACCCTAAGCTCTTGAATAGAAGGCAGTGAACTTATGAAATATGTTATTGAAAAACTTGGTTATGGCAATAAGTCACTTTTAAAGTAGGAAATGTTTCATTTAAAATATGACCAAATTGATAAGCTGTGGGCACCCACACAGGTAAATATAGGTGGGTGTGAGAAAACGTTGCCCTTGTTCACTGCTTGCTGGAAGATGAACTAAGGCAGAGATGCACTGTGAATTTTGGAAAATGAACAATAGCGGTAAATCTGGAGAGTGAAAGGAAACACATCCTTAGATGGAATTCTGTAATCCAAATCGAAGGGGGAAGAGACTTCAACATTATGGAAGTCTTACCCAAATCAGAAATTAATCACAAATCCAATGAGACAAAGCCTTCAGGACAAAACCTAACTGAATCGTCATGCATGTATTCAACATCCAAATTACAGCTTCGTCAGTTTCTGAAAGGACAAACATGCCTGATAATAGTCCTTGATTAACATGTGGGTTACTTGGATATTTTTCAGTTTCACAAAAGCTATTTCAGTGATTGAGTGTGATCTCATTCCTACAATTTGGTCATTACTTATTCTAGAACTTACACCATGAAGACTCCAGTTGAGTTGACAGGAGATGCAGGCGTAGATGTCTTGCTCTTCCCAAGGGGAGTGTCAGTTTTTGAACACATTGTCATAGCAAGTTTTCGATGAGTGTGTGTCTGATTGATTTAATTTCCGAAGGAAGGGACAAGTGGAAGAGAAATGATATCTAGATGAGCACTTTGTAACTTGATAGCGCTGAAGTCAATGCTGGTTGTTTCCTTTTTGGGCGGCCTCCTTAAGTCTTCCGGAGCATGCTCTGTGGCATGCCTCTGGGTGTGGTACTGGCATTTCCAGGAATAGCAGACTTTACTTTTATGTTCCCATGCAGCAGTCTCATTGAGAACTGATGTTAGCATATGTGTACAATGTCCCATCTTTTGCTATATTGTATTTGGAGATTTAACCACATTCCCCACCCCCCACCCGCCTTTAATAATGTGCTAATCCTGCAGCTTCTGATGTGTTTTTAATTTAGGAGGCAATAAATATTTAGACCAAACTGGGAGCACTAGTGCATCACAGAGGAGTTCCAAGAAGGAACAAGTCCCATCAGAAGCAGAGTTAGAGAGACAACAAATTCTTCAAGAAATGAGGAAGAGAACATCTCTTCTCAACGACAGCAGCTGGATCCGACAGCGCAGTTCCAGCGTAAATAAAGAGCCGATTTGTCTGCCTGGGATTATGAGAAGGTGCGAGACTTTTTAGGAGTTATTTCCTCTTCTGTGCTCTGAAGCAGATGTTTAATTTCTAGACATGCTGGTTACCCTGAACAGGAGAGATGTCATAATTTATTGTCTTATCTGAGATTGAGCGGAGAGGGGAAAGTACAGTGAATGTCATTAGGCATATGTTATCCAGTGCGTATCAAGTGCCCCACAATATGCCTGTTACTTGTCTCCGTCATCTGACTTGCTCTGGGGACAATATTTGGAGGCAGGGGTAGTGATGCTCTTTTTCCATATGGAGAAATGGTGGCTCAGGTCTGGAATACACTTGGACAAAACCACATGGCCATAGGTTGCAGAGCGGGATGTGGAACTCTGACGTATGGTTCAAGCACTTGAATGTCCTTCCTTGAAAAATAAAATTAAGCCTCTTTTTATTTATAATGAGATAATGGTTTGATTGGAATCAAGATAATAGTGTTCATAAAGTGTGAAACCCAATTTTTGTAACTTCAAGAAAAATATATAGATATAAATTAATTAGAGATGAGAAGAAGAATATTCTAAAAGATGTATCTTGGGTAAGTGAATACTGAAGCTACTTTTATTTAGTATTTTCACAAGTCACAAACTGAGGAAAATCTGTAACATGTTCAAAAGGGCTAGTGTACAAGTAACTTTTGTAAATCAGTAAATAAAGTATGATGACTTTACAGAAACATAGATAGGCGATATCAGCAGAAGAGTTTACAGAAAAAGAAACTAAGTCAGTAAACATTTAAAAGATCACCACTTCTGGGGCACCTGGGTGGCTCAGTGGGTTAAAGCCTCTGCCTTTGGCTCAGGTCATGATCCCAGGCTCCTGGGATTGAGCCCGGAACTGGGCTCTCTGCTCCACAGAGATCCTGCTTCCTCCTCTCTCTCCCTGCCTCCCTGCCTACTTATGATCTCTCTGTCTGTCAAATAAATAAATAAAATCTTTAAAAAAAAAAAAGATCAGCACTTCTCCTAAAACAACAATCCCATGTCTCGTTATGAGATTTGTAGATTTAAATGATTGACTAACTCAATCCAGTATTGACAGTGGTATAAGGAAACAGGAGTTCTTATCCCCAGTTGAGTGGAAAGTTTTTCAGTGTTTACTAAGCAAAAGTTTTTTTGTCCATACCCTGTAAGCAGTTTAGTTCCTGACACTTTATATTCTGAATGGATTTGGGTAAGTATGCAGAAATATGTCAAAGGATATGTGCTTAAATATTATTGGCAATAGCGAAAAAGAAAAGAAGCAGAGTATCTATTAATAAGAGTACTTAGCACTTGCTAAATAAAGAGCGGCACACGGATCAACCCGCTAAGTTTTGAGGTGGTGGACGATACAGCAATACCTCTTTCTTTTATCGTTGTATTCGTATTCTGCCTTATCACAATTTGTATCAGAATTGACTGGGCAGCTCTTTGGATGATGTTGGTGGGGCCCATCGGACAGTTACAGTCCTTTTGAACTGGGGTTGACAAAATTTTTTTTGGTGTGAAGGACCAGATAGTAAGTAATTTTGGCTTCGTAGACCATGTCCGTCTCTATCACATATTCTTTGTTGTTGTTGTTGTTTTTTATGACCGTTTGAAAATTAAAAATGCCCTTAGCTCATAATTTGTACATCTTCTGATGGTGAGCCATAAATTGCTGAACCCCTGATCTTGATGCTGCACTGAGAGCTCATCGGGGGCTGTTGGTCGGGAGCTTCTGCTTCCTCATGGCCTCTCCACACAGCTGTTTGGGCTGCCTCATGACATGGCACCTGGATCCAAAGAGGAAACCTTGCTGGCGAATAAGCCCTAATGGACAAGTGTTTATCAGACCTCCATCTGTATCATGTTTGCTAATGTCCCATTGGCCTAACATGTCACATGGCCAAGAGAGAATCAGTGGGAGGGGACCGCACAGTGGCAGGGATGCCAGGAGGACAATTCCCTGGGGCCTCTAAAGTACCATCCATCGCATGAACTGACATGAAGATAGCTCTAGGATAACATCGTACCTGGAAGAAAGAGAGTTATGAAGAGTATGCATTGTAGAGTAAGCCCATTTGTTTAAGAGAGTTAAACTCATGAACACATTACAGATGTATATAGACGTGGCTCTATTCATGTCAGTTGGTCTCTGTATGAAAATCTGTGTGTAAACAGAAAAAGTTAACCGTGGTCACCTCCAGGAATTAGGGCAGGTAAATTGTGACAAGTGAGGGTAGAGGGAAATTTTATTCTTCCCTCAGATACCCTTCTATATTGTTTGGGTCTTTCTCATCAAGATGAGGCAGTTAGTATTTCTGTAATTTTAAAAGAAAAAAAATACATATTTCGAACTTCGGATAAAAGATCAAGTTTTTTTTTTTAAATATTTTATTTATGTATTTGACAGATAGAGATCACAAGTAGGCAGAGAGGCAGGCAGAGAGAGAGAGGAGGAGGAAGCAGGCTCCCTGCTGAGCAGAGAGCCCGATGTGGGGCTCGATCCCAGGACCCTGGGATCATGACCTGAGCCGAAGGCAGAGGCTTTAACCCACTGAGCCACCCAAGTGCCCCAAAAGATCAAGTTTTAAATGTAATAACAAAATTGACCTGTTAGAAATAAACCATTTATAATTTGGAGTCAATCTCTGTAGATCAGAATTCATGTAAGCACTTGACTTGGATTTTCTGAAAGTTATATTTAAATGGGAAATTGTCCCCAATTAAATATAACTTTCTGAAAGTTGTATTTAAATCAGTTTTTGAGCTAAACTCTATTTTATTTTTCAATGATTTTGGGGCATCTTTTTCATTTGTTTATTTGAGAGAGAGAGAGAGAGAGAGAAAGACAGCAAAAGAAAGCAGGGAGAGAGAATAGAGGGAGAGGGAAAGAGAATCCCAAGCAGACTCTGCACTGAGCGTGGAGCCCGACACGGGGCTCGATCCCAGGACCCTGAGATCACAACCTAAGCAGAAACCCAGAGTCATCCACTTAACTGAGCCACCCAGGTGCCCCAGTCCTATTTTAAATGCATATTCAGTTCAAGGGGAGTGGTTGATGAATGCTTCTATGAGATGTACATTAGACAGTTGATTAAATTCAGAGTTTGGGGTGAGAGTGAGGACTGCACAGTAGGAATGGTCTGGATTATTCTGAAATCAGGGAGACACTGGTTTGAAAGCCAGTCCTACCACTAACTAGCTCTTACCAGTATGGGGAAGTTAACTTCTGTGAGATAGCCCCCCCCCCAAAAAAATTGCATATAGTGAAGAGTAAATAAGTCAAAAATTTTGTGACCATGTTTAGTCTAATACCTGACATATGTAAGTGTCTAAAGTGGTGGTTTTTTTTTTTTTTTTTGGTTGGGTTTTAAAAATTTAGATTGATGTGTCTGATCTGTTGAAGATTTAAAAAAGGAATGTATGTCTTTATAGTAATTTATTTAAAAAAGTTTTTTTAGTATTTTCTTTTCCACTTTGGTGTTTTTTCTTTAAGCACCAAGTGAAAGAAGTAAAAATAAATGAAGATTAATTGAAACATCGTGACTCTGATGAAAAGAAACTTTAGTTATTGAAGGTAATTTTATATGTAACTGTTAGATTAATACCTACTTACAAAACATAAAATGGATGTTTTAGGGACTCTAATGATATATGGATTCTAGCTGAATGTATTATATAGTCTTAATTAACTCTTTCCATGTTTCAGAGGTGAATCTCTAGATAACCTGGATTCCCCAAGATCCAATTCTTGGAAACCATCCCCTTGGCTCAATCAGTCTTCAGGAGTCCGTGCTTCTTCCTCCGTTCAAGACTTCAGTCGCCCCCCGCCTCAGCTGGTGTCCACCTCAAACCGGGCCTACATGCGCAATCCATCCTCCAGCATCCCGGCTCCTTCCGCTGGTTCTGTGAAGACCACCACTGCGCCTTCCCCC
This sequence comes from Martes martes, assembly GCF_963455335.1. Taxonomy (NCBI): domain Eukaryota; kingdom Metazoa; phylum Chordata; class Mammalia; order Carnivora; family Mustelidae; genus Martes; species Martes martes. The sequence continues at coordinate 31,215,918 of NC_137890.1, read as the reverse complement.
ACACCACGCAGCCATTCTCCTTCAGCATCGCAACCGAGCTCCCAGCTACGCAACAGGTGAGCACCTTAGTCTCAGGGAGATTTTTTTCATTAAAATTTCCCCCAAAGTCTTGTCCAAATTTTCTAGTGAAAACCAAAAACAAGCCTTTTGGAATCTATGAAATTCAGTGCTCCTTTACCAAAATCGATTAAAGCCTTCAGAATGGTTTTCCATGCTACCCCAAGAGCATTTATAGGTGTCTCGTGAAGCCATGAGAGACCTTTAAAACATGTACCTTGTTGCCACTGTCTCGTTTGCTTTTGCTTGTGGTCAGTGCAGACATACTCGCATAATTCTCAGTGTGGAAGCTTAAAAATACACAGTAGCTTGTGAATGCATTTGCAATTTATGAGTAAAAGCAGCATTGTAAAATGTTTGATTTTTATTGAGGCTGTAGTATAAACTCGTTTTATAGGAACTGAGTCGAAAAGGAAAGCATTAATAATCAAGCTCCATTGTCTGTGGAACTTTTAACAGGCTGCGTAGAAAAATGTTAAGTAGTTAGATACTGCTCTTTTTGTTTGTTTGTTTGTTTGTTTTGTTTCTGATTTTCAAAACCGTTGCTGGCTTCTTACCTAGTTTGCCAACATTCTGTTCAGACTATGTCAGCTGAATTCTGTAGGTTAGATGCTGCAGGAATGGGGGAAGAGTTATAGCTATAGGTCTTGACTCAACTTGTCTTTTGGTGTGGAGTAAAGCCCAGATATCAACACGTGTTGGGGTTTGAGGTTTGCGTAGCTTCTCTACAGACCGTCAGTGTTTCGTGAAGCCGTATTCAGCAGTGTTTCTACTCTCGTCCAAAGGGAGTGCTACTGGCTTTTGGGATTTTCCATTGCAAGTGAAATACCGAAAAGTAAAAACAGTGATAAGTACTGGAATTTTTTTTTAGCTGTCAAGGGATTTTGTTAGGAAAACATATCCATCTAAAATAATGTTGCGTGTACCAGGATCTCTAAAATGTGTGTCATGGGATTTGAACTAAGAAGGGGTGCAAATGTGTGGTATATGTTGGGCAAAGATGAAGGCTCCCGAGTAGGAGGGAGGCCGAGGAGAGAGTGTGCATTTGCTTACTGAGCTCCACCGTAGGAGGACAGATTGGACACAGGCTGTTGGCTTTTCTGCCCTGGGAAGGTCACTGTCTTGGAGGTTGCCCTCTTGTGTGAGGCACTGGGCAGTTCTGTACTTTCACTGTCACTAACCTGTGCCAGTACTGTGGGATGCAGTGGTACTAAGTGACCTTTACCTTCCCACCTGGGAAGACTTGCAGGAGAGACCTGCATCCAAAGGAGAGTAGACACCCTCCATACTTGTGTCCATGATAGCTGTCAGCCACTTGTCATCTTCTCCCAGAGGCAATCCAGGAAGCCAGAGACACTGCCAGGAAAGTACTGGTCCTGCTGTGTCACTAGAAGAGAGGGTGAATGAGAAAGAGGATGGGAAAATAAGGTTAAGATGGTAGAAGAAGCACGTAGTGCCTTTTGGGTGGAGCTGGGGCTGCTGTCTTAGCGTCCTGACGGGTGTGACAGGAGTGGGGCCGGGCTTTGGCTGGCGAACTGGCTGGGTTAGAGGAGGGGAAGACTCGTGCTGAATACAGATGTGATCTCAGGAGAATAACGTCAGGAGTTAGAGAATGGACTAATTACACTGAAATTGTTAATTTACATGAGTAGGTATCAAGGGTTTCTGAACCACCATGGAACTCTTTCGAGGTACAACATAGCATGCTTTGATTGGTTGGTGACGGTTTTCCTCCCACAGATCTATACTTTCCTAAGTAATTATTAATTAATGTCAATGCCAGAGTGTGATTTTAAGTAACCTTGATTTGCGCCGATGAAAGCCTCCATTCCATTCTCGTTCCGCGTCTAGGTCAGTCAGTGGGAAGCGCGTGTGCTCCTACTGTAATAACATTCTGGGCAAAGGAGCCGCCATGATCATCGAGTCCCTGGGTCTTTGTTATCATTTGCATTGTTTTAAGGTGAGACCAAGATGAACAGCCTGCAGGTCCGCAAAGCTTTGCTTGGAGAGCGCATGGCTTCTTGGCGCGCTGGGTGTGAATGTCCCACTAACAAACTCGGTGCTACATTTTGTCAGTCTGTGCTGCACTTTGAATCGCAAATTGCCTGTTCTCAAATCTTGAACCTAGTCACAAAAATCAAATCCAGAAACACTATGCACTCCTGGTCTTCAGTCTGTTAAGATTCTGTGAGTAAAATTTACAGCTTATAAATCCTTTCTTTAACATGCTGTCATAGGCCTGCTTGAAATATAATTTACCAGCATTATTAACGGCATGGGGACATGCAATTGGGAGTGTCCGGAGCCCTAGCTTTGATAGGGAGAGTATGTAAAGAAGAGCATCGTCAAACATTTTTACGATTGCAAAGCCTGCTTATACCTTATGGGATTTTGCACATAAGAACTAAGCCTGTAATTACTTTATTTTGCCTTTAGAGACATCTTGATGTGATTCTAGAACTTGCATTGGGCCAGAAAGAGACCCTGGTTCTTATCTCTGGAGCCCTGCAGAGCACAGCTTGTTTAAGCTTGCATATCGCTGCCTTGAGTAGCTCCTGGGAAGAACAGAACCAGTCTAAAGAGCCAGGGTTTGAGCATGTGGAACCAAAATATGCAGCCTTGAAGTGCAGGTGCCACGTGCAAACACTCGCCAGGCGGGGGCCGCGGGCCACAGGGCATTGCCCACCTCAGCGGACAGTGCCAGATGCCCACTCCTCATTCATTCTCTAGTTCTTCCCGTGATGCCTTATCCTTTCACATTCTGCTGCAAGAAATGAAGACAATTCTTTCAAGCCAATCAGCAGATCAATTTTACTCTTTCGGTATATTTAGAATGATCATTTCGGCTCTTAAAATTAGGCTTATGAATTCTTTAATGTCTCCTCTGGCGGGCTTGATTTTAATCTACTAATTATCTTTGGGGCTTTTTTTTTTTTTTTTTTCTTTGCTGAAACGTATCTAAGAGCTTAGAAGCTGCATTCTGCTCAATTTCTCCCCCCTGCTGGGAGTGCCACCAGAGTTCGCGAACTGACTGACTGTGGTGGTTCTTTCTTGTCCCTCAGTGTGTGGCCTGTTCGTGTGACCTCGGAGGCTCCTCTTCAGGAGCCGAAGTCAGAATCAGAAACCACCAGCTCTACTGCAATGACTGCTATCTCAGATTCAAATGTAAGAGAGCAAATCAGGGAGAAAATTTCTTGTCTTTTAAGGAGGCCACGGGTTCCCATGCATTTCCCTGAACCTGCAGCCATGTCCCCCTCTGGCTCCCTGCCTTAGAATTCTAGGCTTTAGGAAGCTTCGTGTGTCCCCCACCTCTTCCGCCCCTTCTAAGTGGGTATGGTGAGTGGGTCAGGGCTCCAGACTCCAGCCACTCTCGGGAGGCTTGAGGGGCCGAGGGGTTGGAGAGGGACGCCTGCCTGAGTCAGGACGGCCTCCTCTGCTGTCTGCTCCATGTGTGGAAAGACTTCTAATGACGTGAGGCTATCAACAAACCCAAACAGTTTAAAATGACCCTTCTGTGTAGACTGTAATCTGGTTCGTGGCTAGGAATCAGTTCCCTCATTATCAGCTGATTTCTGTCGCTTCACAGTGGGCTTTGCTTCTGTGATTTAGAACATGACCAACTTGAAACACCGTGGTCTGACAGAGGGAGTGGAGAACAGCTTGTGCTTTGCTACTCTATAAGCCTGTGTTAGCATGATTAATATTTTTAAAAGGAGAACATGAATTCTGATTATATGGTGTTTTGGTGTCACTTTTGGGAAAACTGAGTTTTTCAAAAACTTGACATGCTCATCTGTGTCTAAGCATGTTTTCATATGTGTGTTATAAAACCTAGGATAGCTCCAATATGTTGCATATTGTTTCTAGCCACGTAAAGACAACCATTACTGCTGTTGATACTTTGAAACTTGATGGTGGTAACATGTGTTTCTTCCTTATTGTGAAAGGGTGTTACAAGTGGTATCAGCAAACCATTTGCTTTTGAACTCTGAGGTATTTATATGGCCCTTTATGTGAAGAGTGCTTTGAAAACGGTTTCAGCCCAGTCAACTCTCTTTTATCTGTCAGTGGGATGGGAACCTTCTCTCCCCCACGTCCAGTTCTTTTCTGGATGTGACCACTGAGGTTGGAGAGCGGCAAGGCTGGGCATCCAACGGTGGGAGTGTGTGTATGTGTGTGCCCTTTTCTCTCTTGAATCAAATTCCCAGGCCAAATAGAACTGATTTTTGGAATTTTCAGGGGGAAATTGCCCATGCCTTTGCTCTCCTCCAGTACAAATAATAGAGAGTTGAGTGTAACTTATTTCTATGTCAGCAGTTTATTTTTACTTAATTTTTGCAAAGAAAGGATTTTAGAACCGAGGCTGTGATTTGTTTGCCTAGCTTTATCCTAAGTGAGTACAAGGTCACTCTTTCTACCTCACGGGGCCATTCTCTGAGTGATGACTGCTATACCCTGGGTGGCGAAATCCAACTATTTCTCTATCCTAAGTATTTTTCTTTTTTTCTCCTTGCCTGATCAGCTGGACGGCCAACCGCCATGTGATGTAAGCCTCCATACGAAAGCACTGTTGCAGATAGAAGAAGAGGTGTTTGCTGCTGATGTAGATCTATAAATATGTGTTGTATGTCTTTTTTGCTCTTTTTTAAAAAAAGGATAACCCTTTTTTTTTTTAATTTTTTTGCCTCTTTAGATTACATCAGAGCATTATAGTCTTGGTAGCACCTGTATTTTTGTTGTTGTTTATTTATAAGAAGGTGATTCTGTGTGTTGGGGGGAAGGAAAGTGCAGTATTTACTTTCTGAATTCAACATCCTAAAAGCACACGGGAAAAATAAGAATGAAATATTTTTGATGCTGATGATGATCAGGTTTGACTTTCTAGTGGTGTTTCGAAGAGGGTTATTTTATTGTTTTTTTTTTTTAAGTTCTGAAACATTATTTGAAATAGTTAATATAAATATATAATTGTGTTTGCTCTGTTTATTTTAATGTATACTAAATTAATGCAGAACCATATAGAAATTTCACTAAAATCTACCCACAAATTTGCTTTCTGTGTCCTTCTTTTCATCTATGTAATATTGTGCTTTTGAAAAAAAATTTTTTTAGCATATGTGACATTTTATTTGCTTGGTGAGGGGATCTCTATTTTCTTCACCAGAATGATCACTAAGCAATGTCCAATAGACTTTGCTTCTTTTCATTAATACAGAATCATCATGGTTTGTATACCAGAAATTTTCTCCAGGAACTAGTAAGCATTTCTGTTCCACTGCGTTTGTAAATAAACTTGCTGAACCATTAAGGACTGGTTCTCTTTTTTTCTTCTGTGTGTGTGTATGTGTTTGTCTACCTCCCAGACCTTTTAATCCCATTTCAGTATTAAACTTTTCTTGATATTTTTTATTTGGCATCTTTACTGAGATAAAAAGTGACATATAACTAGATTCATATATTTAAATCATACAATATGACAAGTTGGAAATGTGGGATTACCTATGAAATTACCACCATAATCTTCATGTTGTTTTTACTGGAAAACTTTCGCTAAGAACTTTATTTTTGATGGGAGGTTGTTTCTGAATGCCGCACCCTTCTATGGTAAGAGGTGGGTGAATAGTGAATTGTTGGATCTTTTCGATAAATTTTTTATTCTTCTGCTTCCCCAGTGATAAAGGAAAATAGCAATGAGTTTAGAAAATCTATAGAGGGGAAAAAAAAAAAACCCAAATGTACTTTGTTTTAGAAATCTGGAATGGTGAGGCAAGAATATAAAACTTGAGCGTGTTTTGAGCAAAAATATCAACTCGCATGAATCCTTTATTACCGTCAGAGTAGGATGGGTAATTCTAGGGTATGAGAACTGTATTTGGAATCAGTTAGAAATAACTTCAATATGGGAAAATATTAAAATTTTAGTTTGCTTTTGTTTTGCAGTACTTACTACTTTAATAATCTGAAATAAAGAATGTGCTTATTGGGGCACCTGGCTGGCTCAGAAGATAGGAGCATATGACTCCTGACCTTAGGGTTATAGCTTGAAGTCCCATGCTGGGTGTAGAGATTATTTAAAAATAAAATCCTTTTTTTTTTTTAAAGATTTTATTTATTTATTTGACAGACAGATCACAAGTAGGCAGAGAGGCAGGCAGAGAGCGAAGGGAGGAAGCAGGCTCCCCGCTGAGCAGAGAGCCCGATATGGGGCTCGATCCCAGGACGCTGGGATCATGACCTGCACCGAAGGCAGTGGCTTTAACCCACTGAGCCACCCAGGCGCCCCTTAAAAATAAAATCTTTAAAAAAAAAAAAAAAAAGATTGTGCTTATTGAAGAAAATGGATCAAATGCCCCAAAGCATAAATATAACTCCCAATTCCCAAACTCCAAAGACAAGAGCTCTATTTGAACTCATTCTGTATATATTTACCCTGCATTCTTGGCATTGGATTGTGAATTTTTCTGTGTTCTTAAAATTGTTTCTATTTATTTATTAATGGTTGCATAGTGCTCCATTGTTTGGTGCTTTTAATGTTCAGTTGATAATTCTGGGTATATTTCATTTGTTTCTAATGAACATTTTAATATATATAATATGATTAGCTATATCCATATAAATATATTTCTAATTGAAATCCTGTGATGGAGTCATCATATTTCTTTATATTGTCATAGATATGAGATTATTGCCTCAGACTATAAGCTCAGGTTAAAATATGCATTTTTTTTTATATTTTATTTATTTGACAGAGAGGGGGATCACAAGTAGGCAGGGCAGCACACAGAGAGAGAGTGAGGGGGGGAAGCAGGCTCCCTGCCGAGCAGAGATCCCAATGTGGGGCTCGACCCAGGAGTCTGGGATCATGACCTGAGCTGAAGGCAGAGGCTTAACCCACTGAGCCACCCAGGCGCCCCAAAATCAATTGCTGTTACCTCGTTGTTTCCCTGACATTCAGTAGCCCTCAATGTGTAGTAGCTGTGAAAATTAATAAATAGAGCCCTGCTTCAATTTCAGTCCTGTTAATTCTGCTTGATCAGGCCTCTAGTGCAAGCTTTAGTTCATACGTGGTGATTTCAGCTTTCTGATCTGACATCCTTTCTTTTCGTCCTTCTCATCTAAGTCTCTTGACTTTTAATCTGTTCTGTTGACTTCAGGCCTTTTTTCCTCATGTTTCTCACATTATCTTGCTCAGTGATAACAGTTTTATTAGTGCAAATTGTTAGGACATTTTTCAGAGGTTTTCTTCTAAGACGCTGGTTCTACAGAACCTCTGTATACCCCATGAGTATGTGTCACTTCATCTAGGAACAAGGAAAGATGCTGTCATTCAACATTTTTTATTCATACTTTATGTCCCAGGCAGTTTTCAGCATGGTAGACAGAGCAACACATAAATTCAGTCTTGCTTTTAATGGCGCTTAGATTTTTAGTTGGGAGAGAGAAAGAAAAAAAAAAGGCACAAAAAGGTAACCTCCAATATGGATCATGAAGAACAAGTGATGGTGTGAAGAGGACCCTCGCACGCTGGCAGTGGGAGTTTGGCCATGCTTTTTTATAAGCGTTGTCAGAGGCTGCCTGTTTGACCTCTGAGCCAAAGCCTGAGGGGATGAGGGAGCAAACCTTACAGATCGTTGAGGGAAAGCACTGCAGACGTAGACAACCGCACGTGCCAAAGTCTTAGGGTAGAATATTTGGTGTGTTCAAGAACCAACCATGGGGTTGGAATGGAACGAGAGAGGGGATGGGAGGAGATGTGGGGAGGGAGGGCATAGGTCAGCAGACAATTCTGGGATTTTGGCTCCTATTTTGAATGAGATCGGGAGACGTTGGAGGGTTGAGCAGAGGAGGGAAATGAATTACATTTTACGAGGACTACAGACCAGTGTGTGAATAACAGAGCAGAAGGGCAAAGGTAAAAGCGGGGAGACAAGTCAGGACTCTTGAATTTGTGCAGGCAGAAGTTTTCTTCAGCAGGGGAGGGGCAGGGGAGGTAAGGAGGAATGGGCAGATTGGATAGTGTGTTTACGTGTCTTGAAGGTGAAGCTGACAAATTTGATGACGGATTGGAGGACTCATGAGAGAAAGGGAACAAAGTCTAAAAGGTTGTCTTGAGGAGCTGAACATTAGAATCTTCATTTTCTGAAATGGATAAGGTTGTGGGTAGAACGCATTTGGGGTGGCGGGGCAGGGAGGTCAGAAGTTTGGTCTTCAAACATGGTCAGGTTGAACAATCTATAGATGGTTAATGACCGTGTCGAGGAGGCAGCTGGCTATGCGAGTCTGGAGTTCAGGGGGTCAGGCTAGAGAGACAAATATAGGGCCGCCAGTCTATAGAGAAAACTTCAGCTGGGAATCGGGAAGACCTGCTCTGGATTCTGACTAACTAGAGAAGATGTCCAAGGATGGATTCCTGAGAAGCCTGGAGCTGGTGCAGTGCTGGATGCAGAAAGAATGTAACATGAAAGTTTGTTCTATTCAGGAATGTACGCGTGGCTCTTTATCTAATGTACATTTATATCACAGGGTGAACACCACCAAAAAAAAAAAAAAAAGATATGATTTGTATTCCAATAACTACACATGGACTAGTCAGCACTGCCTATTAGAATTGAGGGACCTGTCTCTTAGGATAGGGCAAGGCTGGGATTCTTCTTTAACATCCATCCCTGCAATCTGGAAGAGGGATTAAATGCATGCTAGTACAGGTCCCCGGTCATATCAGTAAAAATGGCCTTAAAAAACCCTAATTTGTCTTTAAATCCATACATATGGGACAGGAAAAAAGCCAGCTTTGAGATTCTTGTCCTAAAACACATAGATGCTGGGAGTATATTTGAGGAATACAAAGCAATCCTTATTCTCCTGCGAAGAGGAGCACATACTCTCGATATTCTAGTCCCTGGGGGTGCCTGGGTGGCTCAGTGGGTTAAAGCCTCTGCCTTCAGCTCAGATCATGATCTCAGGGTCCTGGGTTCGAGCCCCGCATTGGGCTCTCTGCTCAGCGGGGAGCCTGCTTCCCCCCCACTCTCTCTCTGACTGCCTCTCTGCCTGCTTGTGATCTCTGTCTGTCAAATAAATGAATTAAATCTTTAAAAAAAGAATTCTAGTACCTGGTGCGAGAGGCCAGGGCAATACAGTGCGTGAGAATCCATGAGGTCTTTACGCTAAGGGAGTAGAAGCAACTTCCCAGCTGAGTTGATATTTGAACAGCATCTTTAAGAACAGATACAATCTTGGCAAATCATGTAGAAGGAACAAAACACCATTTGAGTGGAGGTCCAACTCCCAGAGTTTGCTTCCTTAACTTTGCTTTCCCATCAAAACCATACACATCGTTTGGCCCGTTTTGCAGAGGAATGGGAAGATCCCTTGATGGTCTGTGTGTGGTACTGTGTCCATGAAGCTCTGTGGGTCTGGCCTAGGGTGGGGAGAGGGCAAGAAGGAATAAGGTGAGGGATCATGACTCTGAAATGGGACAGTAGTGAAAGAATAGCTCTGGGACCTCAACGTCGTGTAGGTTAGAGACAGATGCTGTTGCTTGGGATGAGTTCTGTTTTAGACACACTGTAAAGCCGACATGCGAACAGAAGTCTCTAAAGGTAGCTGAATTTAGATTTAAAAAATGGTGTCCATTGTTCATTTGCATGATCAAATTAAAGTTTATTTCCTCACCTGAGAGGATGTCAGGAAGGTGGATTCATTCAGCAATTCAATAATGTCCTCGAAGACCCATTCGCGGCCATTCATCTGAGGCTGTTTCGCCATCCATCAGGGTGGCCTTATCCTAAGGGTAGTTACTATCGTGGTTACAAGGTGGTTGACAGGCTTCCTGATTCCTCATTCACATGCACTGGAAGAGAGACTGACTCCTCATTGCTCTTAAGTGCGTAGGGGAACTTTTCCAGAAGCCTTTAGAAAAACCTCTCTCTCCTTGGCTGGACTTAGGTTCTTTGCTTGTATCTGAAACAAGGGTAATCCCATCTTCTGGTAATCAGGACCCCCTTAAGTAGGGTCCAACTTCTAAATCATGCGATTGCTGATTGGAGTATGATTGAGTAAAAACCACAACATGTACCATAGTCAGCTTTTATGAATTCTCTAGAAGATTGAGTATTTGCATTGTGCAAGACCCTGTCTTGCATTCATAATTAAAACCTTGTCAGTGAGTTTCTTAACAATACGAAAGAGACAGGGGAAGGGATGAGAGTATTTCCTTTCATCATTTCCAACAAGGACCATTTGAGGGAGTAGTTGGTAGAAAACTTAAACTGTTCAAGCAAATATAAAATATCAGCTTATGGTGATGAGGTGAAAAATTGGGAAACTGGATAATTTGCGAATACTTTGTTTATATAAAAGTGTGATAGTCTCTTTTTGAGGTTTCTTAGATAAAAATGCATGAAAGTCATGGGTTAAATACTCATCTTTTATGATTAAATTTTAAGCTTTTTAAGATTATGGATTTTATATGCTATAATCCCATGACATCGTTTAACACATTCAGTTGACTCCATAACTCTCTTGAAGATTCTGTTTGACAACTGTGTGTGAAGCTCCTTAGAGTTTTCTCTATTCGAGATCCTCAAAGCTCTTCCTGGACAGTAAGTATTTTCAACACCCATTTCATAACACAATCCTGTGGAAGATTATTAAAGCATCTTGCTATTAAAATTAGATTAGAGAAAAAATTAGGGTTTATTTACCGTTCCATAGGAGAGACCTGGCAGAAATCAGGAAAATGATGCAGTAATAATTCCTGGGTGAATTCAGGCTTTTAGCTTACATATTTTGTGTGGTACTTGTTGCTAGGTTTTTCTGTGTTTTTGTTTCTTTGTTTGTTTCCAGCTAAAATGCCTTATTAGATCTGTAATGACTTCAGTGTCACAGAACTGCGTGGGAGGCATTGATCTGACTGTTGCCACTTCAGGCTAAATAGAGCATTCCTCCTACATTTGTCAAAAGCGCATTCACCTTTCTGACCTGTTCTATGGCAGCAGGAAAACATGAGTCAAAGATGGCCAGAGGAAGTCTGTGCCCTTAAATCCATTTCTTGCCTCTAAATCAGACAAGCTCCCTCTGATTCCTTAGTCATAAAATGCCAAGTTTGTGGCAGTTTCAAGTTCAGACGTATAATGAGGTTTTAGACGGCCATGATGCCTCCATTCTGATTATGTATAAGTTCTCGTCTGGGGAATTTAGCTCCTAGCTGCGGAGGAGACCAGATGGGAGCAGACAGGAGAGAAGACAGGAAAGAACCTCTCCCACTACCTGAGTTCACCTTAACAAGTGTTAACTGAGTACTCACTACCTGCCAGGTTTATTAGGGACATGAGAGCAAAGGTGGTGTTTTCATAGGATGAAGTTTAGCTATGAAAATTAAGATTTTTGTCATTGAAATTAATATTTACTTACAGCCCCAGTTCCTCTAAAGGCAGAAAAATCTAGTCTATTTCTTCTCTGTAGCTTTTTCAGGTGTAAATCCAGTCAAATCAGGATTTTCTGTATCCCCTCTTCTTCTCCATGGGTGACATCTGATCTTTGGCCTTGTTTACCTAGGGGCAGAGTCATGGCCCTGGGGTGGGCCCATGGAATCAATTTGTTCTCCCTGGTTTCTAGACCAAAGTTCACTGCAGCCCTCTTGTCCTCTCTGGTCTTTCCAGTTGGTTAACCCTACATGATGGCCTCTCCTGGGGTGTCCCCTTCCCCATCTGATCAATGGCATGGAGGTCCATGCAGTACAACCTATCCAGGATTCCGCTTGAGCATCCATCCCTTCTCTTCAAATATGTCACTCCCTCGGTCAGCCTGTCTGCTCTTTTAGCAGAAGGTCATCTCTACGCCCTTGGTCCTCAATCACAGGTTCCAGAGATTAGGATGGGGCGTCATTCAGCATTCCCAGCCACTTTGCTGCTTACACACTACACATAGGAATTAATATCCTCCCCTCATGCCTCTTTAAAGGGAGTATACTAGGATGATTCTGACAAAATATTTTTGTCAAATTGTACTTACACATGTGTGCCCATCACTAAAAGATTAATAAAATGGCATTTGTAGTCTCAGTAGATTTAATTTTCAGTGGGGTGGTGGTGGTGGTTCCAGTGATGTGGACATTGCCTGCTTTTCTAGATCTCGAAGCATTTCTTGTGGGAGTGGTCTCCACAGTGAGCTGCAAGCAAGATGATCCACTGTGTTGTAGGAAGAATATATCACATTCATTTACGTTTTACACTTCAAAAGAAAAACTTCAAGCTTCTCTAATAGTTCAGAGAAGGGTTGGCACATCCATGCCTGTCTTGATGTGTGTTAGTCACGTATGGCATAAAAACCATGGAGTATCCAAGGGCTGACTGGGAATTCCACACTGTGCAGGGGTTGATGATGGTGCCCCCAGTTGGCATGTCCTGGTGTGCTACAATTTACTCGTGGCATCGCCTTGCAGGATCTGAAATAAACGAAGCATGAAGAGCATGAAGAAGAAGCTCTACGAATTTGTCAGTGATTTTTAAAGTCAAGATTTAATCTGTCCTTTACATACCACATAAACATACCACAATGGTACATGTTTACAGGTGTCTTTTGCAGACAGTGGAGAGACAAATCCTGTTCTTCCTGCGGAGGTTAAAATAGCAACAACGCTGGCGAGAGTATAGAAACCGACACACCCGTGTGTTCCTTTGGCAACAAGTGGAGAGGCAGAGGAAACATTGTGAAGTCAAAAAGAAACAAGCATGAAAACAATTCATTGTAGGTTTGCTACAGTTTGCAAAGGTATCTGCGCCATAGCTCAGTGTGTGGTATTTGTTCAAGTGTGTCTCAGTGATGGACTACAAGAAGAACAATTTCTTTATGAGCCATCAGAAGGGAAATACCCCAGTGGACCTAAGCAGCAGTAAATTATTTCTGTATTACAAATTATTTATGGTAATACTGTGCATGTTTACACATTGACGAAACTATTTTGCAATAAGAAGGAGATTATAGGACATAGGTACAGAGTTTTCTATAATTATTATTTAACCATTTTTACATTATTTCCCCGCAAGTTTAAGCTTGAAATTGTAGCCAGAAATTCACAAACATTAATTTTTTAAAGATCCTTTTCCAGAGATTTGATACACATATATATTGTGAAAGGAGGCCCCCAGTTGAGTCAATTAACCTATCCATCACCCCACATAGAGTGGTGCCCCCTTATCCTGGCTTTTGCATTCTGAGGTTTTGGTTAACAACCCTTCCCCGCCCCAGGATCCGGAAGCAGATGATCCTCCTTTCGACTTGTGATGTATGGTCAGAAAATGGTAGTGGCCTAATGCTCCCTCACGGTGCCCAGGTCGCTCACCTCTGCATCTCATTACCTAGGCATTTTATCACCTTCCATCAATGCAAGAAAAAGGGTAGGATATTTGAGAGGCCGCATTCAAATAGCTTTTATTACAGTACATTATTATAATTCTATTTTATTTTTAGTCACTGTTAATCTCTTACTGTGCCTAATTCATAAATTAAGCATTATCTTAGGTACGTGTGCTAGGAAAAAACATAGTAGATGTCAGATTCGATAGTATCCGTGGTTTCAGGCATCCACTGGAGGTCTTGGAAAGTATTCCCTGAGGATAAGAGGGAGACTGTTGTATTTGTTCCATTTTGGGGGGTGAAAACATTTAAGTTCTCCTCTCAGCAGATTTTAGTTTTACCATACTGTGTTATCGACTGTGGTCACCGTTTTATACATGAGGTCCTCAGACCTAATTCGTCTTGTAACAGAGTTAATACTCTTAAAAGCTCACTCTATTTCCCCCACTGCCCAGACCCTGGCAACTGCTTTTCCACTCTTTAAAAACAAGATCTTTACTAGACTAGAATAACACTTTGTAATAAGATAGAGAATGACCATGAAAATCTTGTGGGTTTCTTTTTTTTAATTTTTTATTTTTGCTATCCTTGATGGCAATAACATTCGATGTTTTTGTTTTCTTTACTCCATTTGGCAGTAGTTGAACTTGAAGATGTTACACGTTTTTTCCTTTGCAAGAAAAATGTTCCAGATTTGTTGACCTGTTCCTTTTCCTTGGCTATCTGTGGTTTTCCTAGCAGATAGTTAAAGTACGAAAACATAATAATCTTATTGTACAATAAAGGTGCTAATTTAAAAATAAATAAAAAATAACTCCTTTGAAAAAAGCATAGGCCATAGAATACCTTGAAAATTCATGTTTAGACAGTTCCTGTTGTTATAGGGTTTTGTTGCCAAAAAAAAATAGTAAATATTTCATGCATAACAGTTCTCACTGGAAACTAACATGCTTTAAAATATTTTCAAATTACACACTTTAGAGTTTGAAGTAATTTGTTTAAGTATACCCAAACAAGATTCAATGAGTGATTATAATGGGATGAAAATTTATCAACTCATTTTTAAAAGCTTTTATTTTAATTCCAGTTTACCAGCTCATTTTTTTTCAAAGATTTTATTAATTTATTTGACAGACAGAGATCACAAGTAGGCAGAGAGGCACAGAGAAAGGGGGGGGGGAAGCAGGCTCCCCGCTGAGCAGAGAGCCTGATGTGGGGCTCAATCCCAGGAGCCTGGGATCATGACCTGAGCCGAAGGCAGAGGCTTTAATCCACTGAGCCAAGCAGGGGCCCCTACCAGCTCATTTTAAACAAAACTTCTCCCTAAATGGTAGAATTGAGCAATGAGTGTCAGGATTTAGAGCAGCAAAGGACAAACTCTTTCCATGTGCCTATTTGTAACACCCATGCAGACCGAGAATGCCCATATGCTGGCTCACCCAAATCTTCCAATTTTTTTCTTCTAATCTTTTCTTTAATCAACAAACCAAGGTATTTTATAAAATTAGGGTTTAGTCATTCATCCTTGTGTTCACAAAACATCTAAAAAAATAAAAATTTTGAGGGAAGAAAGTTGAATACCAGTAAATGGTTTAAAATAACTGCTTTTTATATCAATCTCTTTACCTTCATTTTTAGCATATTTTAATGCACAAAACCTATTCTAATACTTGTATATGATTTACACATAAATACTAATATTAAGGGCATACGTTTCTTTAAAATTTTTTTTTCTCCTAAACTGTGGCTATTCATGATTTTCAAAGGTGGGATTAAAAATGTTTATAGTCCTGGCAACTGAAACCCAAAGAAGCGAATTGAATTGAATTCAGGTGTCTCAGACCAGAACTGGAATCGAGATCTGTCTTTTCCTGTGTGCATTTTCCCATCTTACATCCTTTTAATGTGTTTTTATTACCCTAGGTGAAGAGGATTTACATCTGCTGGAGAATTGGAGCATTAGCAGTGGGACTCACTCTATTGTTTGGTTATAACACAGTTGGGGGTAAGAACTTGAACTTCCAGAGACCTACATCTCCATGGGAAAAGCCATGGGTGAGCAGATACAGCACAAGGTCTTACCAGGATTTTTGCTCTTTCCGTAAAGAGCTGTATTGTTTTGTCCCGCAACTACTTGAGGGCTGGATCCAAGTTTTCTAATTATTTTGTATCACCTTAATGGCAATTAGCACCACGTATGAGGTCAGGACAGTGCAGTGGTTAGACAACAGTGAATATTGAAAGTCACAGATCTGTGGTGGGGGGTCTACTAGATGTATGACCTTGACCAACTGACTTCCTCTCCGTGCTGCACTCTTCTCAGGTGTGGAAAAAAAAAGCACTAGGCGGGTTACTAATAGCCTATATCTCATGAGCTTCCTGGGACCAAGAACCAAGTCAACTCCTGTAAAGCTCTTAGAGAAGTGGCGGGCAAACAGAAACAATCCATGTGTAACTCTGGGCTGAATAGTGATGGCTGAGTTTTGGAAGAAAGAATAAAGAAGCTATTTTCTAAAACCTTTACGTCGGCGTTTGAGATGAAAACGGATTGACACAATCTTAGAAAATTGACAAAGAGCACACAGGGTGCAGCTGTGTTCCTAATTTTGGACTTCCTTGTGAGGATTTTTACTGCACAGAATTCCTTTTCTGTATTTATAACACTAGGTGGCAGTATTGGCACAAGATGGGAAAACCCAGAGTGTGGGTTTTGTTTTTTGTTTTGTTTTCTTTTCTTTCCCCTTCCAGATTTGTAACTTTCTAGCCAGCTTCTGAATCTCCAATCCGTCCAGTATTAGTAGTCTGAGCACAGCCCAGAGCTGAATCCTACAGGAGACTGGCTAAAGGATTAACAGGAAATTTAAATGATCATTGTCTCCTATGGACTTGTTGAGTCCTGGAGAAGCTAAGGCCTTATTTCTCTATCCGGCTTTGGCCTTTTTTTCTGTGCAGGAATGGATTAGGGAAGACTTCCGCGCTCTAAGGGCTCTAAGTGGTGGCCTGGAGAGACCTTGCCCCTCCCAGAGCACGCTCCAGCTTTGAGAGGCTGTCGTGTTCAGGAATCGTCATGCTTCCTCTGCTAACGAGTCAACCACACTTTGCCATGGGGATTTGGCCGCAGACATTTCTTGCTGACTCTCTTTGTGGGGCAGGCAGATATTTACCAGGACACTTGGGTCTTGACTTTTAAAACTGTCAGTTTTTCAAAATACAATTTCGATTCACTTTAGATTGTTTTATCTGGGAATCCTCCAAGAAAGGTAAGAGTAGATTGCTGGAATTATCACCCGTTAAAATGAAAAATGCAACTGACTCAAGTGGGCAAAGGCATAGGGACCAAAAGAATATGGGGGCTGTTCCTGCTCCTTCTTTGAAATGCATGTTCACGGTGTTAATTGAACCCGATGAGTTCTCATTATATCACCTCTTTGATGGATTTGGCCATCTCTCTCTCTCCCACATTTTTATTCATTCAAACCACAAATACTTTTTTAAAAAAGGTTTTATTTATTTATTTGACACACACACACACACACACACACACACACACACACACACACAGATCACAAGTAGGCAGAGAGGCAAACAGAGGGGGGGGGGAAGCAGACTCCCCACTGAGCAGAGAGCCTGATGTGGGGCTCGATCCCAGGACCCTGAGATCATGACCTGAGCCCAAGGCAGAGGCTTAACCAACTGAGCCATCCAGGTGCCCCCAAACTACAAATAATTTTTTGAGTGCCCACTATGAGCCAGTCACCGACCTCAATAGTGCAGATAAAGCAGTGAACAAAACAGGCTAGGTCACCCCTCTTACAGAGCTTATATCGTGGTGGGAGACACACAACTATGGCAGGTGGTAAGTGCAGAAGCAAAGTGGTGTAAAGGGGTAGTAATTGGAAAGGAAGGATATTCTATTTGAGACAGAGTGACCAAGGAAGGATTCTTGAGAATGGTGATGTCTGAGCAGACCCCTGAAATTGCTAAAGTCTGAATGTTGTCACCCTTCCCCATTTATGTGTTAAATCCTAATGCCTATTGTGATGGTAGTTGGAGGTGAGATTTTGGGGAGGTGATTAGGTCATGGGAGGGGATTAATGTTCTTAGAATAGAGGTGTTAGATCCCTTGTCTTTTCCACCATGGAAGGATACAGCAAAAAGACAGCCATCTAATACCTAGGAAGGGGACCTTACCGAACGCTGATTCAGTGCCTTTCTCTTGGATTTCCCAGCCTCCAGAACTATGAGCAATAGATTTCTGTATATAAGTTACCAACCTATGGCATTCCCTTATAGCACCCTGAGAGGACTAAGACATGAATGAAGTGAGGTAGTGAATGTGCAACTTTCTAAGGAGAGAATATTCCAGAAGGAGGCACATACACATGGTCTGAGGGAAATGGGGCGGTGAGGTGTGGACGCAGGAGGGGCAGATACAAATTGATGGGACCAGAAGCTTATGAAAATTAGTCGCCCTCCTTAAAAGAGAATACAAATAAAAAAGAGAATATAAAAATAAATACAAGAGTAAATATTTACAAAAGAGAACCCCAAGAAATTACAAAACTAAAAAAGCCAACAAGTTGTACAAGCATAAAAATCTAGTCAGGGCATTTTACTCATTAACTGCCTGACACACCTAGAAAATAATTTTTTCCTATAGTTTTGGCTCTATACTCTTCAATTACTTCTTCATTCAACTTTGACGGTGTAATACATTTTTATAGCGACAGTAGAAAGATAATTTTCTTCCCTTTAGCATGGCTGAGCAAAATAGTATTGACCATTTATACATTTCTTTCAGCTTCACACCTCTTTTTGTTTCTGCTCTATGCATTTCCAGGGTTCCTGAAATTGGGAAACCTCAAAGATTTCTTTCAAATATGAGCTCTAAGATTTGGAACAATTTTCCACGGAGTTGCTTTTGGTTTTCTTCATTTCTGTCCTTGCTTTTTTAAACCCACAACCAAACATCTCTAAAGCTGGCTGTTGTGGGACCACATCCATATCTCACTGGGTTTTGCGCTCCTTGTCCCATCATGACGTTGCAGGGTGGGTCAGCATGGAGGAGGACGGGCGTCTCCCGGAGTCCTTCCTGGGCCGGGATCCCGAACAACATACATGTGTCTGTATCTCACTCACACAGATCACTTCCTGGAATCAAATGCTCTTCAGGCAGATCCTCAAAATGCCGGGGGCCCCTCCACTGTCTTCTGACCTGACAGGAGAGGGGCCGGTAACAGAGATGAAACAGGACTGGAAAAAGAGGTCTGAGCTGATTTAAAATATTTTCCTTTTTCAAGCTTTACAGAATCTTAGGACTACGACAACACCTTACTGTATGAGTAAGGGGCCTAAATCCTAACACTTTATTAACTTCATGATAACTCTCCCTCTTCCACAATGAGACGATAACCCTGCCCCGCTGTTAGGTCAGTATAGGGAAAGTAGGTGGTCCAGGAGTGTGGGATTTGTTTCGGAGAGTAATAGAACAGCGTTCCAAAATGTACCCATCAGGCGTGGCGGACAAGTTTCCCAACTTGTACAGTTGTGCTTCCCCGAGAGGACATGACACTGTGGGATAAACACGGGAAGGTCATTTTACTGGGTATGTGTGGTGCTGAGGTAATTTCCCTGATTAGTTAACCATTTTAATATTGAATAGTTTTAAAATATAAAAGCCATTTACAAAGTATAGCGATTACATGTGAATTTTTAGGTCAGAATAATCTAGAAGAATTTTTTCCTTGTAGCGGCCCATGTGAGGGACATTGCTGTAGCCTCTGCCCAGTTAGGGCTTCCTCGGGAGGCGATTTAGAGAAGCGTGTTCTGACTAGAGGTTCCGACCTGTCATGGCCTATGATCTCACGTCCACTGGTGCGACACTCCTCACAACACTGGAGCTGATCGTTTTCCTCGTTGTTACGGTTCTTCACACAGCCCATTTGTACCGACAAGCGACACAGCGTAGAGGTTGACAGGGCAGATTTTGGTGCCAAAATGGGGCTTTGCCTTGGATTCCACCACTCACTGTTGGGTACCTTACCCATTCTGTGTCTGTTTCATCTGTAAAATGGGGATCATGAAAGCATATACATCATGCAGTTATTATGGGCATTAACTGAATTAATCCTTGTCATGAGTCAGTGCTCGGCACAAAGGAAGTATGCGACTTGTCATGTCAGCTGCTTGAAAGATCTCTCCCTATGACTCCTACTCAGCCTCTTGCCTTATCATCAGTCCTCACTGAGAGACAAGTTTTCGGCACTCATGGTGCCACTTCTGTAACATGTCAGAAGGCCCAACTAATCAGGGTGGGACTTACCACCAGGCCTCAGTAGGGCCAAGCTCTATTCCCATCCTATTGCTAACAAGTGTCTTAGAGCAGAAACTTTTTGCTCCAAATAAAGTCATGTAAAATGTGGCTGGTCAGGTTGAACCAGAGATGGGGGGGGGGTGCCCAGAAGCCCACCTATTTGTCCCCCTTCTACATTAGACCGTTCTCTTCCAGGGTGCTGGGAATGCTCCCAAATCTGGTTTCATAGAAGACAGTTCGGTAACCCTAAAAAATCAACAAACTCCCTTTCCTAAATTTCAAAAGATAGATACTTTCCTAAATAGAGCCATATCATCCTGTCGTGTTAATGGAGCCGGGTTTACTGAGGAGCAATTTATCCTTCCAGAAATCCATAGAGTCATAATCTTGTGTGCCAACCAAAATTCTAACCAAATTGTTAGATGGACTGACCTGAGTTTCTTCTCTGGTTCCTGCCCGCGGTGCCTTTGACAGTTGTAGTGTGGACAATGACAAGAAGAAAATTGAGGGTTGGCTCTTTTCATCTTAAATTCAACTACCATTTATTGAACATCTAGACATCATTCTACAAACTCTCGTTATTAACCAGTAAAGTGCATATTTATATTTTCAGATGAATCCAGTGGGGCTCAGAGACGTTAAGAGCCTCGTTCACAGCAAAACCATCATGACTTGGAAGCTGTCTTTAAAACGCTGTAGACATTATCCCCAGTTCCTTATGCAATGGACTCAAGTTGCATTTATATAAAACTCTGCTATGCACAAAATACTTTGACTTTTGAAAATTTTGATATTTGGGACTCAAATAGAATTTTTTTGTTGTTGTTGTTGTTCTCAAACTTGGCTTTTAAAGATGACAAAATGGAGTCCCTGAAGATGAGTTTGAGATCACAGCAACTGAGAGACATAACTGGGATTCCAACCAGTTTATCTAGCCACAAACCCAGGGTTCCATCCCCAGCCCCCCACGACCCCAGGTGAGAGGGATTTTATCCCGTCCACCTCACCGCCCACTTTCCTGGTAGAAAAAGTTCTTCGTGACTCCTAAATCAGGATTTTCTTAACATGGTTTGACTTGGCTTTTTCCACCTGTGGGGGAGTCTGGCCTGTCTAGTCACAAGCATCTAGAGACTTCCTTTTGTTTTGCCACAACCATTAGTATCTGGTGCCATGGAAGGTCAGCCAGGTGGTGGAGGGCCTAGCAATTTAAACCCCCTTCATTCCCAAAGGAAAATGTTTTTATTGCTTAAGAGAGGTGAAGTTAAGTGGATATCCGTACTTTGTATCCGTTAAATGTCCTGTTTAAACTTCCCTCAGCTCTCTCCAGCTGGTTAGAACAAAACATGAAGAGGAGTGATAAAGTTTGGACTTTAATTCTGCCTTTTAAAACACTGTGACCTTGGGGAAGTCGTTTTACCTCCCAGGGCCTCTGGTTTCTCATCAAGAAAATGAGGTTATTTTTCTCATGCCTGAAGTGGGCGTGTGTTACCACCAGGGGGCAGGCAAACACAACCCCTGAGGGGCTTTGTCGCTGCCACAGGCGTGAACCATGCAAAGTTTTAATACAAATAATAGAAATATAAATAAATTAAACACGTTTTAATAAAATATGGGCCTTCTGAGAGGGTCTTTGAGGACTCTCGGTTCTGGGTTATACTCAGGGTTGTTTGGGTTGAGTTGCCTACACTGTAGGTCACAACAGTGTCTAGCATTTATTGAGCGCTTACCGTATGCAAGACACGTGTTGTACATGTTGCCTTTAATCTGCACAACAAACTGTCCTTTTCCCAGAAGGACCCTGAAGCTCAAGGTTAGGGAACTTGCCCAAGGTCACTCAGCTGGCAGCTGGCAAAGCTAGGATTCAATGTAGCTCTGATTGCCCCAAGCCAGACCCTATTTTTATTCCCATAGTTCTCTCTTCTCCCAGGCTCCTGAGTGTGCACACGGCCCACTCCATCGCTGTGGTCACCCCGGGGCCCGATGACACCATGGAAACACTTCCCTTTTTGTAGGAATGATTCCGATTTCAGAAAACCATAGAAATTGCTAGTATGTAAAAGATTAAGTCATGACAGTGTTTCTGGAACATTATTGGATTCACCTGTTCTGTCTCCATTCAGCCCCCACAGCTCCAAGGCCCACCCCCTACATTCCCACGCAGGCTGCTGCTGCTCAGAGGCCCTCCTTCTCCAGCTGCTCTGCTGTTGGGTGTCCACATGGTGCACAAAGGAGAGGGGAATGTAAGCTGCAAGAACCCCTAGGATTCATCACAAAAGCTTCTTTCTGGCCCTTCCTCATCTCCATCCTCCCCTCCCCCATCTAACCTTAGCTAGGGTTTTGCATGTACCTGCTAATTTGCATGATTTCCAACCATGTAAATCAGTGTATGTTTCCTAACACTATCTAACCTTTAAAAAATCCTTCTCCCTTACCCTTCACTTGTTAATTCTCCTTTTCACTTGTTACTTCTCCTTTGTCTCCTCTACCATGCCTTCCTTAAATATTACTACTCAACTCAGAATGAGGCTTTGCTTGGATTTTATTTTTTATTTTATTAATTTTGTTACTGTGTGTATTGTTTCTCAGGTCCCCTGTTTCATATGTTTATAATATGTTCCTAACTGGACTGCAGCTTCCTTGAAATCACTGGTATTTGATTTCTCCAAGTATTTAATGGAGTATTAATAGTAATACATTCTCACTGACCTGGATTCCATTTCTGGTCCTTATTTATGAGGAGGGATCAGATCTGAAGCATCATTTCAGTAGCTCAGTGGACATCAGTTTGCCCCCTGGGTGGCATTCATGAGCACCTATCATGTTCCCAGTTCTGTGTTTTGTGCTTTACAACATGCTCCGGCGTCATTCTCTCGGGAACGGCGTGAGGTAGATACCATTATGATTCGCATGTATGTAATGATGGATGTAATGGTCAGTAGTCTTGTCCGGAGGTGTAGTGCTGCCTTCGAGTGAAATTTGAATTGGGCACAAGTCTGACTCCAGAGCTCTACCTTATGTCCGGATGTTGGTACTGCTTGGTCTGGAGGTTTCAGAGCTGGGGTGTGGGAGAGAGGACATGAGTAATGACAGCAAGAATGGGAAAAGTAGAGTGGAGGAGCTGGTGCAAGTCTTCTTCTTTTTTTTTTTAAGATTTTGTTTATTTGACAGACAGAGATCACAAGTAGGCAGAGAGGCAGGCAGAGAGAGAGGAGGAAGCAGGCTCCCCGCTGAGCAGAGAGCCCAATGTGGGGCTCCATCCCAGGACCCTGAGATCATGACCTGAGCCGAAGGCAGAGGCTTTAACCCACTGAGCCACCCAGGCGCCCCTGGTGCAAGTCTTCTTACTCCACACGCTGAGTCTTCCTATAACCCCCAACATCTTGAATAATTCTACTAAAGTCATGAAATGTCTGAGACTAGAGTTCTTACAGAAACTCTGTGAAGTGGCTAAGTAGCTCCAGAAGATGCAGAAATCTTGGTAAAGTGCATATCTTTATTTATTTATTTATTTATTTGACCGACAGAGATCACAAGTAGGCGGAGAGGCAGGCAATGAGAGAGGAAGGGAAGCAGGCTTCCCGCTGAGCAGAGAGCCCAATGCGGGGCTTGATCCCAGGACCCTGGGACCATGACCTGAGCCGAAGGCAGAGACTTTAACCCACTGAGCCACCCAGGCGCCCCAAGAGTGTATATCTCTAAAAAGAGAAGGTACCCCTACTCTGAACAAAAGCTACTATTTGGGACACTAATCGCTAAAACAAAAAAACCACCACCACCACCAACAACAATATTACTTTGAACTTAAATGACTCAGCTCAATGTCAAATAAAAGTAAGGCCCCATTTGAAGTTCACTAGGCTTTTATGATCTTCCCAAGCCTTCCCTTGGTCCTCTTGCTGCTGCAATGGTCACTGTGGGGACAGCTCTTAGCACTGGGAGTGCAGTCAAGAGGGGGGAAAGCAAAGGCTGGTGGTCTCTCCCTGACCCTTCCATCAGCTTCTTTGAATCTGTTGTAGCTGCTACAGAATAGGAGGCCTAGCTCTCAAAATGTCCCCAAGTCCCTTATTCATTGACTAGTACTGGTGTTAATATTGAAAATATTGAACGATTGGACTGGCCTAGATACTGATCATCAGATAATAATCATCTAATTATTTAGCAGAGAGTATCAATTAAATATTGGATATGGTTGGTCCAAGCATGTGCTCTCCTGTTTCTCTGCTAGCAAAGAAGGAAAAGGTGGTAAAATCAGCTCTTGGCCGGACTTCAAGGGGCACAGAAGACGGAGTCGTTGCTGCATTGGCAATTCTGGTGGGTGCTGAGGGAAATATGGGGGTGATAAAATTATATGTGGTATTCCAAGAACAGTGGGGCAAGTAGGTGGTACCCAAACCTGGCTGATTATTGGAGTTATCCCATGGTTAAAAACATACAAATGCTAGACCCTGCCCACGGCCTGCTGGATTTTTTTTTTTAGCTCTGGGGGAGGAGAAGCTGTCTTCAAAAAATAAAAATTCCCCAGGTGATTTTGATAATCAGTTTGAGGAATAACATAGTTGAGGGAACATTCCATCATTGTTCTTTACTTTTCTTGAGATTTCTTTATTTCCTGGTAGAGATCCAGGATGGTTTCCCTGATTGCAAAGGTCATAGAACATTCAGAAAGATTTATGCCATCCTTGTGTGAGTGTGTGTGTGTGTGTGTGTGTATGTGTGTGCATATGAAATGACTTCCTAATTAAGCTCAAGAAGAATGTGATATTTTAAGCCTTTGTTTCATTATGTGTAAAATGGTAATGTTATAATAAAAATGATGATACATGTATACCATCCCAATAGTGTCAACTGTGCATCTCTGCCAAGTTCATGGCTGCCGTTCAACTTTTATTCAAGTTCAACTTTTGCTTAATCCCACAATCAGCCTCAGTTTTTTTTTCTTTGAGGTTAAGAGAGTTATGATTTATTCTCTTCCAAACTTTTAGCTCTCATAGACCTTCCAACAATAGAAAAAGACCAGTACAATTCCCTTAATGATAGCAGCCCTTTTCTCAGGCTTTCTATTGTAAGACGGCAGTCTTTGACTCAATAGATTGGCCAGGGGGAAGTCTCTACTGAAATCAGAATTATGCCCATGAGTTTGCTTGGGGATTACCTCAATAAACTCTGGGAAATAGAACTCTTTCTGCAGAAGAATCAATAATACTTACCTGGGTTGGAGCCAGTTCTGAAACAAAGGACTGTGTCACTGGTTGTAGTACTATTTCTAAACCAAGTGATGCAGAGTGTTCTCAGTTGTCAGAAACTGACAAAGACAAATAAGACGATTAGATACCCGTTGTGTTTATCAGAGACTCTAAAGCAGAAAACCAGTGTTGGAGATTCTGTGCTCACTGTAAAAATAAACTCAAAAAATTAAAAAATCAGATCAAAGCTGCAATTCCCAGTTTTCTCTAAAATAAATAATGGGGAAAAGAGATTGTTAATTTAAAAATTTAAAATTCTAATTAAAAAAGCATATGTCTATTATGAAAACACCAACTAATAAATTATTTAACAGATGTTTCTCAGGAAAATAAACTTTTTTTTTTTTTTTTTTAAGAGTGGGAGAGAAGTGGGAGAGGGGCAGAGGCAGAGGGAGAGAGAACATCCAAAGCGGGCTCTGCTCCCAGCACAGAACCTGATGCAGGGCTCGGTTTCATGACCCTGAGATCGTGACCTGAGCTGAAATCAAGAGTCTGATGCTCAACTGACTGAGCCACCCAGGCACCCCAAGAAACAAAATTTTTTTATTTTTTATTATTTTTATTTTTAAAAAATATTTTATTTATTTATTTGACAGAGAGATCACAAGTAGGCAAAGCAGCAGGCAGAGAGAGAGGGGGAAGCAGGCCACCTGCCGAGCAGAGAGCCCGATGTGGGGCTCGATCCCAGGACCCCAAGACCATGACCTGAGCCAAAGGCAGAGGCTTAACCCACTGAGCCACCCAGGTGCCCCAATAAAACTTTTTAAAGAGTGGGCATGAGAAGACATAAAGGGAAATAATAAACTGTAGAAAGGATGAAATTCTGCTTCAGAGTAGTCATTACTCAAAAATAAACTGAGTTCCTTGTCTTTACTTGTGTTTTGTGACATAAGCTCGAGCATATTGTTTAGGATAGTGTATTCCGACTGTTCAGTTGCTTACAACTTCATTTCTTTCCAATACACTCTGCATAATAGTATTTGTACTTTTATAACAATTGGGGTGATGTGTATTTACAAGGCCATGATTAATTTAATAATATTTCAAATAATGTATAATAACATATATATGTATAATATATGTATAATAACATATACATATATGTATGTGTACACACACACACACACACACACACACACTGGTATTTTATAACCCAGAACAGTACATATAAGCTATATATGATAAAAAATAGCTTTGGTGCTGGGGCACCTGGGTGGTTCAGTGGGTTAAGTCTCTGCTCAGGTCATGTTCTCAGGGTCCTGGATTGAGCCCCACATCGGTATCTCTGCTCAGCAGGGAGCCTGCTTCCCTCTCTCTCTCTGCCTGCCTCTCTGCTTACTTGTGATCTCTCTCTCTGTCAAATAAATTTTAAAAAAAGTCTTTAAAAAAATAGTTTTGGTGCTTACTCACTCTTCTTATATCTAAGTTGTCATCCAAGGGCTCCTTCTCTGATTCTGACTTCCACCTTCCCCATATTTTCATACAACATAAAAGAACGTGGTGTGTGTGCATAATACCCTATAGTTAACGTGTTTCTGATATGTCAGAGGTCTCTGAGTCGCTCCCTTTTATGCCTAAAAATAGTAGCTGCTTTATGTGCAAGAAAATACGTGCAACCTGCAGACAATGTTTGAGGATGTGCACTTTGAAAAATATGGATTCTTTCACCTTCTTTATACTAACTCTCCAAATTTCCGGGTGATTCATGGCCCTCATATCTGGCATCACTATTTCACAGAGTGGAAAGACGAATAGTGGATGATTTATGAAGCTTTTCCTGAGACGCACTGTCAGAAGTTTCTTGGCTGAAGTGCGTTCTCTCCTGCTTGTGTCTGTGCTGACCAGCACCTACATCTGGAAAGCCCACCTTGCTGACTGCAGTCCTTAACGATTCTAGTATGTGACTCAGCAGTGCGATGCGGGACTAGAACAAGAGAACCGGGGGAGAGTGTCCAGTGGCTACTACTAAATTGGGACCTGGGGTTAATCACTTAGTCTCCCTTTTTATGTACAACATAAAGATTCTATTGCCCCTGTTATTAACCTAGTTCACAGGGGACCAAGAGGAATAAAGTTAATAAGAAGCAACAGTCTGAAAGCTTTGGCTGAAAGGTATTATTTAAACCACTGGAGAAAACTGTCCAATTATGGATAAGGATGTAGAGCTGATGTAAACTCGTGAGTTTTTTCCGTTTATGTAAATTAATGGTAAGAGGTCTAGAACATACAATTTTCTTACTTACATCTTATTCTTTTGCTAGTAGATAGAAATAAAAGCACACAGCTGCAAAAGAAAGTTGGAAATAGTAGGACTGAAAGAGCTATTCTTCTTGTTTTCCTTGTCCCGTAGCTAGCCTGGTCTGTAATTTCGGCTGCATGTCTGACCGAGCGTTGGCCCTGGGCACCCACCCGCCTCCGGTGCCGTGCACACCCAGTACTCAGTGCAGTGTAGATGATTCTTTGGAAGTTGTTTAGATGAATACATAATAATTTTTTATACATTCAGAATACTGTTTATTCCTTGAACTCACAGGAGAGAAACTCTAATCATGGCAATATTAAGTACTATAATGAACCACAGGGTAGCAGATGGGCCCTGGGGTAAACTGTTTCTGTATTATTGATTTACTTACTTGGTTTCCTTGTAAAATGTCTATGACCTGAACCACGGCTGCAGCATACAAATACAAGTTTCCAATCCAAGCCAAACATTAAGATTCTTTCTTTAAAAACAGTCTGAGTGTTTTCTGGAAAGAACAGGGAAGGCTGGTTAGTGTCTTGGGCCCTGGAAATCAGGGTTTTGCAGTTTGATTAGGTTTGCGAGGATGAACTCTCCTCATAACTTCTATCATGACACCACCCATATGATTCCATTTCCAGAAACTTCTGTTTAGAGCTCCATATCTGTTTGGCATTCTGTTGTAAACTATCATGACATAAGACACGACATTAAGTTAGGATTTTTGTCCTTAAAGAAATACATGCTATTTATAGTATTTTTATAATTTCTTACAGTTCACAGAAGACATATAAACATATCAGATACAAACAAATGCCTTGGACAGGTAGACTGTGTCAGTGTTTGGAGCTGGTTGTTACAAGACCTTTAGGAGTGGTGGGGACCGTGGTCAGCTGGGACATGCATTACCTTCTTAAGTTCAAGTTCACATTAAAAAAATTCTGCTCCGTTGTTCAAGTGAAACATATGTATGGGCTAGATTTACCCTGTTGACCTCTTTTCAGATACACACACTTTCATTTGAGCTTCTAACAACCATTGGAAGTTAACTTTATTGACAGTAGTTTGCAAATAAAGAGACAGAAGCTCTGTGAGGTTAAAAAAAAAAAAAAAGGTAACTTAGCTAGTAACTGGGAGGGCACATATAGGAACTTGAAGTTCTGTGGACCCATGCCCAGTTATTTTCATAAAGTGGGGCAGAAAGAGGCAGAAATTGCTCATAGTTTTGGTGCTTACTCACTCTTCTTATATCTAAGTCATCATCCAAGGGCTCCTTCTCTGATTCTGATTCTCCTTCTCTGATTCTGACTGCCACCTTCCCCGTATTTTCACCCAACTTGAAAGAACGTGGTGTGCGTGCATCATACCCTACAGTTAACGTGCTTCTGATATGGCAGAGGTCTCTGAGTCGCTCCTAATACATCGATTTGCTCTCGGAAGACAAGAAGTTGCTGAGGAACATAGCTTGACGCAAAGGGGGAGCTCCTGCCTGCTGATCAGGCTGGTCTGTCCCGCGTGGACCCAACACAGAGCTTCAGACCTTACTAGGACTGTCTGGGAAGGGATGCTTCAGAGGAGGAGTACAAATGAGAGACTTGAGGTACTACCTTGAGGCTAAATTCAAGTGCCAAAATATGGGTTTTAGAGTCAGAAAGAGTTGGATACAATGTACCTTGTCTTGAGTGACCTCGAACAAAGGAATTAAATCTTCAGTGTCAACTTTGTTGTTTGAGAATGGAGAAAAAATTCTTGTGGGGACTAAGTAAATATATTTAAAGCAGGTGTTAGGAGCCAGTTACTGAGTAATAGGTCCTTGGTAAATGCTGGTTCTCCTCTTTCCCTCTTTCTTTCCCCTCTGTGCCCCATGGAGGAGGCTTGTGGCCACGCTGATAGGAGTTAGGAGAGGATGTGTTTTGAGCCCTCAAAGACCACAGTCCTCATTGTCACAACCAGTATAGTGTCAACGGGGACAATATCCGCCTTGGGATGAACCAAATATTTTGTCACCCTTAAGGGACAGTGAACAGGAAATAAGTTATGACAAACAAAGTACAATTTCTGGAAACTGCTGGCATGAGAGCTCTGAAGGGGTCACATGCAGATTAGCATAATTTTTATTACATGTTCTATTTTTGTCCTGTGAGATACTTATTTGGACTTCATTGTGCCCATTGTGAGGCTTTTGTTCTGAGGCTGTGAGTTTAATTATTTCGTTATTTATGAGTGCATCTGGGCATAAGTGCCACAGTTTTATTTCAGTGACAAATTTATGGTCAGTGAATTTTAGTAATTAATGAATAAATTATTTCTCCTTCATAAATGCCTCTGCAATTTGTGATTTCCATAACAATTCATAATACTTAAGAAAGGTTCTTTATTAGTTGAAAAATCCAGTGCTAATGGAATCAGGAAGGGGAGATTTTAAATTGCTTTAATTAGCTATGTTAATTAATATCCAACATGTGTAAGATATTGGGTTGGCTTTGGTTGGCTTGCTTCGCATTTAGTTGCCTAAAATCTGCCTAATATGTGAATGTACTTTGTTAAAAGAAATTCCAATTCTTTTGTGAAATAAATGGCAGGAATAAAAGGATTTCCTCTGTTATAATCTTTGATTCCTGGCATATCTCTGAAACTCACCAAAAGAAAAACAAAATCGGCACATGTAAACAAATGCACATATTGACTTTCCAAAAAAGAAAATCTTAAAGCCACTTTGTGATGTGATTTCAAGGAATTGGGGCAGTTTATGAGAGTTTGTAGGTTTCAAATCTTCTTCAAGAAAATCAACACAAAAATTTTTAAATAAATCCTATTCTCCACAAAATCACTGCACTAAGTGGACTGGGGCAAAAAAAGATAAATAAGAATCCCTACTTCCATGCAGCTCATAGTTGAGTGAAGATGGAAGACACAATGATTTAAATGGAGAGTTGGGAAGAATTTGGAGAGGGAGGAAATGTTGAGTGTGGGGCATGTGCAGAAGAAAGGCACATAGCCCAACAGACTGTTTCCTTGAGGATGGTAAGGCTATATTTTTAGATCCTCCCAGGGTTAACATATGGTTTCTCAGTGGAAAACACCAAGAATCATTGTTGATTTATTTTTTTCCTCACACCCATATCCATTTAATCAACAATTCCTATCAGCTCTACTTTCAAAATATGTATTGAATCTAGACACTTAGCATTTCTGCAAATATCGTGTAGTCTAAGCCCCTGCCCAGACTCCCTGTTTCTACCTTGATACTCTCCAGTCAATTCTTCACCAGAGTGGAGAGGAGCCAGAGTGTTTCCTTCTCTGATCTAGTTACACTGGGCTTCTTCTTTCTCCAACATGCTGACTTATTACTGACCCCAGGACCTTTGCACTTGCTATCCCTCTGTTGGAATAATTTCCTTCCTGGTACTCTGAGGCCTCTTTTACTGGCTCATTTAGGTGTCTGCTCAAATGTTACCTCCTCAAAGACATATGTGACCACCCTATTTAACCTCCTCCTATGTCTCACTGACCTGACATCTAATTTTTTAAAAAATCATTGTACCTATATCAATCAGGGTTCAAACAGAGAAATACAAATGATATCTGCATCTGTTATTGGAGTTTGATGTCCACATGTGATATCCACATGTCCATGATGTCCACATGGAGTTGGGTGTGGATATCTGTGCACATTTGCATTTATGCATGCAGAGTGGACAAATCAAGGGCTGGCTGGACCCAGCTCGGACAGACTGAAACCCGTGTCCATATTTTTGGCCTCCAACCTTGAAGACAAGGGTATCCTGTAGAGACAAAGCCTTTCGTCAGAGAGCTACACACGCACAAACACATACCTGTCCAGGAGTCAATCTGGCCCAGGTATCAAAGAAGAAGGAGGGGGATTGGAAAAGGTGGTCCCAGCTACTGCCTCAAGCCAGGGTAATTCAGCAGATCATCAACAACATGTTTGAGCTACACAGGGAAGGGCTGCTGCTCCCCTTCAGCTCTCCACACCTCCCAAGAAGCCATCCTCCTCTGGTCTAATAGGAAAGACATGAGAAGTGGAAGTCTGGGAAATATAGTTCAGTACAGCCAAATAGACACATGACAAACCCATCATGGTATTTATAGTACCTAACATTGTGCTATATATTTATTTGTTCTGTGACAGCAGCTATTTTTCCCTTGTTCTCATCAGAGCAGTATTTGGCACATAGTTGATACTCAGTAAATATTTATCAAATTGAATAACAAATATCTAAAGTGAATTTATAGGTGAATATTTTGTCGGCATGTCCTGGGCCTGAGGGCAGGAGTAAGGGTCAAATGAAGAGGTCAGGAGAGCATGCTAAGTGAACTTGTAACTGAGTTATTGAGCAAGCTGGACCATATCTGGAGACCTTGAGCAGGAAGCAACTCTGTCTCTCTCCCAGTACCCCTTCAAACACACTCTGGACTCAGACTTCCTGGACAAAACTTCAGGCCACGCCCATAGCTTTTCTGATATTCTTTATTCATAAGAACAGTTTTATTTCAGTGGGGCTAACGTTAAACCATTAAATTTTAAATCAGGCCATAGCATTTCCTCACCGCAGTTTGCTTCTGCTTCAGGCTTGGAAAGCTATAGTAAGGGAGGAGGACATTGTCAACTTCTCCCTTCTGGCTTTCATCCTCTACCTGCAACCATTTCCTAACGGCTGTTGCTATGGCTCAGTGTTGGGTCACACAGATGAAGGGATTAGGGAGTAAGGGAATTAAGTCTTCTGGGCCATTGATGTTCTGTTGCAGCACGAATGTCCTCCATTTCTAGCTCTTTCCGTCATGGGAGCTTTTGAGGGTCTCTAGCTGTTTCCCCTGCCTGGAGCCCCCAAACTACTGCTTCTTGCTCCTCACTGTCCACCCTGCCACACTGATTTGTGTGGGACTGTGGCATGAGAGAGAAATAAAGCCTTGTGTTAAGTCACTGAGAATGTGGGCTTTGGTGGTATAAGCGTGTCACGTATCTTGTCACAAAAGCATGCACAGTGGCTCATGCTAAACTCTGCGCTGTGTCATTGTTGCTGCTGGTGGTGCCCCCTGTCCTCTCCTTTTGTTTTCAATACCAGAACTCAAAGGGATCCAACTGGCTAATGATAATCAGAACTTGGACACCAGAGCCAAGAGCTGAGGTGCAACGTCCCTGAGTCTTGGTTAAAGCACAGCTCCTGTTCAGTATGTGTGTGGGTGTGGGTGTGTCTCCTTGGGTCCTTGAAGAAAGAGCAAGATGGGGGAGGGAGAACCGTAAACTCTGGGAGGCCGGTAATGACTAGATAAAAGAGGAGAGAACTGAGTCGGCAAATCACATCACATAAGCTTTCCTATTTTGTATAGACTGCACAGGAGGGTGAAGAGTTGTTGAGGCAGAAGATAGAGACAGTTTACGGTTTTTTGAAAAAGAGCCACCTCCAGAGATGTGGTATAGAAATGAGTGGATCCTCGGGTACGTGGGCAGCTGTGTTGGTTAAGTGTTTGACTCTCGATGTCAGTTCAGGCCTTGAGCTGAGGGTTGTGGGTACCAGTTCCACGTTGGGCTCCATGCTGGATGTGGGGCCTACTTAAATTTAAAAAAAAAAAAAAAAAAGGTGGATCCTGAGAGGTGAGCGTAGAGGACATGGGAGTTAAATTGTGAGGCAAAGATTTTGTTAAAAAAGAAGTAGCTATCTGGACTGGACAAGATTATGCTGAGTGAAATAAGTCAAGCAGAGAGAGTCAATTATCATATGGTTTCACTTATTATGGAGCATAAGGAGTAACATGGAGGACATTGGGAGATGGAGAGGTGAAGGGAGTTGGGGGAAATCAGAGGGGGAGACAAACCATGAGAGACTGTGGACTCTGAGAAACAAACTGAGGGTTTGGGAGGGAAGGGGGTGTGGGGGGTTGGGTGAGCCTGGTGGTGGGTATTAAGGAGGGCACATATTGCATGGAGCACTGGGTGTGGTGCATAAACAATGAATTTTGGAACACCGAAACAAAAAAGAAGTAGATACAGAGAAAGAGATAGATCAAGAGATGTTTTGAAGGAAGCAAAAAAAAGGAAAGCTGGTGTTGACAATAAACATTAAGGATGGGAGGGAGATGTATCAAAGCATCAAAAATTTCAAGGCTCCAAGATTTGGGAAAATGAATAGTAGCATCATTGACTGTGACAGGAAATATTTGGGAAGAGAGATAGTTTTTGATGGAAATCAGATGAATTTGTTTTGGATAGGTCGAGTTGCAGTGACTTGGAGACATCCAGAAATGCCTAGTAAACTGTCGATAGAAGTACCACTCAATCAGGCTGACTTTCCTTTTACTTCCAACTACCCAATAATTAGACTTCTGAGCATTAGAGTCTTTAAAAAATTTGGGGGGGGGGTTCAAAACTGAAGTTAAAATAATACTTTTCAAGCACTGGGTATATATCTTAGGAGGATGGAGATATTTAATACCTCGACCATTTTGCTATCTCTTATTCTATTTCCCTTGCCATGACAATAATTAAGGAGCCCAAACTTTGTTCACACTGCTAATATATTTATAAAGCGTGGCCCCACTGATCTTTCATGCCCTTGCTAGTTGCAATTTATTTTCTGACTTGACCTTTCTGACTTGGCCTCTGCATGTGTCAAATTGTCTTATACACGTCCTTGATCTTTTGCCCTGCTAACATTTTGCATGTGATTGTGATTACATTTCAAAGTTTGGAATCTTCAATCATGCGGTAAACAGAGATGCTGCATTAATTTTAAATTCAGGAGATTGAAAAAGAGGTCGACTTGGAGCTCGACACAAACTGAATTTCTGTAGGAGGCAGCGTGCCGTAAAAGCCTATATTTTAGCCTGATGATTGGTGAGTGACCCTGGTGGCTGATAGGCAGGGACAGAAAGAAATGATGTGGAGGTGACAGCTGAGTTAGTGCATCACTACTGGTCGGTTCCCATCGCCCTTGGAGACCTAACACTAGAAGATATGGAGGACTGTTACAGGAAAATGTGGTGGTTTAGAACCCCATCGGATCCCCAGGTTGTGCCAGGAGAACGTCTGCCCTGATGAGTCAGTCAGTGCCTTTTTATTTTCCTACCCATGGCAGAAATATCTGGAAACAGCTCCCTTCTCTCTCTGAAGCTGTCGTACAGCCAACCTCATGAGCCAGTTCTTTCTTCCCTTCAGTGGCTTTCGCACACACAGTGCAGATCCCACTGTACTACCTGCCCCTGAGTGTGGTGATTGTCAGGCAGGTGGGGGACATGTCTCTTTGACAGATGTATTTGACATGCTTATTCAGATAAGCCCAGTGTCCACCAATGCTTGTGGAATGACCTCTTGCCATTGCCACAGCTGGCCTCTGCTTCTGCACAGGAGGCGGAAGTGTGTTCTTCCATCACATCCCCATTTCTAATCTTGTCAGAGGAGACGTAGAGATGAAGGTTTTCCCTTTTCTCACTTCTCAGCCCAACTCTGCAAACTGATAATAATGTTATTGCTCTGGATTGTATAGATTTAAAAATAAAGAGGTAAAATGATGATTAGTACTAATGAGTATAGGGCGAGATAATCCATGTCTGCAGCGTGAGCTGAGCTGTGCACACACAAATATGCAATAAGGTTTTTCAGATTATCTCTATGGACAGGGGTTGCATCAGAGTAAGCAGGGGGACTCTCCTTCAAAAATACCTAGGTGACATTTTCACCACCTGCATGACAAGCAATAACAAGTGACATAGCTAGGAATTCACTGTGAATTTCACCAGTGTAGAGGAGAAAAAAGTTGAGCACTAAGTCTTGAGTGATTGATTGGAATAAGGTGAGAGAATCATTGTTCAGACTGAAGTCTTTACTGATAGCAGATCAGAAGCTGAATATGAAAACCAGAACAAACATACTCCTAGAATTCAACACTTCCAAGTTAAGTAGACTTAGAATTAGATTAGGCTTCTTTATGCCTGAGGTTTAATAAGATTAGAAAATCATGTTGCAATTATGCATGTTTTGATGAAAAAAGGATAGGAATACTTAGCACATGATTCAAATCATGGAGCAGAGCCCTGAGGCGTAGAGAAGTGATGATTGCCCATGGTCCATATAGTGTAATGAGAAAACCCAGGCTTTGTAGACGTAAGAGTCTGAGTTTTGATTTCTTGATTTGCCATTTGACCTTGAGCAAATTTCTTAACTTTGTTTAGCCTTGGTTCCCTCCTTCACAAAATCAGGATGTTAATACCTCTCATTCATGTTTATGGTAGCCAGTAAATAAATTAAATCTGCAAAACAGTGTCAGACGTGTGGTAAACACTGAACGAATGGGGGTGCTAGTATTATTATACATGCTTATATATACATTATTATATATATATATATAAAGAGTGAGGAATAGAATCTGTATCCATATTCTAGAATACAGCTTGTTTCTTTCTTCCTTCTTTTCTTTTCTTCTCTTTTTTCTCCTTCCTTCCGTCCTTCCTTCATTTCCTTTTTCTCTCTCTCCCCCTCTCTTTCTTTTTTTTTAAAGATTTTGTTTATTTATTTATTTGACAGAGAGAGATCACAAGTAGGCAGAGAGGCAGGCAGAGAGAGAGAGAGAGAGAGATGGAAGCAGGCTCCCTGCCGAGCAGAGAGCCCGACGCGGGACTCGATCCCAGGACCCTGAGATCATGACCTGAGTCAAAGGCAGGGGCTTAACCCACTGAGCCACCCAGGCGCCCCTCTCTTTCTTTTCTTCTTTCTTTCATCTTCTCCTCATATAGCTCCTAAATCAAGTGCCCATTAATAAAGACTAGCATTTGTAGAGAGTTTGCACGTATTTCACACCTGCTATTCATGACAAAAAGAGGGGGTCAGTATTTTAATCCGGCTGGAATGATAGGGGACATTGACTTTGAGAGGTTAAATGACTTTGCTCAATAATGCTAATAAGAAATAGAGCTGGGATTGAATCCAAACTCAAGGTTCTCCTCCTCCAACTCACTCCAGCTTTATTTCTTTACAATCAAGGTTTTATGGGTCACCATTTCCTCCATTCCCCAATTAAAGGGGCAGTATTAGTGTTCCTTAAACATATTCTCTTTCTTATTCCACATACATACATATATTTCTGATATGGTAATGTAACTTTGAATCAACTGAACTTTATAGGGGACAAGTGGAAAACCAATTTATTATTTCTCATTATTGTCCTTTCAAACATCGTGGATATTTTATTTAACTGGAATGAAATAACACCAGATTCTGATGTCTCTAGGCAATCTTAGAAAATAAAATATCAACTGACTTCCAGCCATGGTGATAACTGGTATTTGACTCACTTTTATAACATAAACAACAATAAAGCTAGGCAAATATATATAGAGCAACTGTTTTCAGATGATGGACAACAGACAGTCCTAGACTGTAATTTCTGTGCAAAGGGAAAGACCTGAGCCTGTGATTACCCCATATTTCTGACTGGAGGCACTTTTAGACCATGGCAAAGAATTTGAAATCCAAGCAAATCACCACAATCTCACTGTGCTGAGGTGGCAGAATTTAGAGCTGCTAAGGCTGAAACTGGCTGGGATGGATACCTGAAAGGAGGCAGCTGGGCAGAAAAAGAGCTTCATAAATCTCCATAAGGGCCCCTTGAATCTTTGACCAAATACTAAGCTGCATGTGTAGAGAGACTGCAAGGCCTGACAGCAAACATCTACTTCGGGAACTATAAGCTGACCTGCAATTTTGGAGATCACAGAGTTCAGGGTTGCATTAAAATTCAAATCAATCAGAATAGAGAGATCTTGCTAAAACTTCAGGCATTTAATTGGAATTCCAGGAAGGCCACAACTCAGATACTGGGCTTCTCTGGCTTATGAAAAGAAGCAGGAAAATGTGCTCTATAATCATTAGATAAAACAATCAATGGAAACAGACCCAGAGATGACAGAGATACTGAAATCAGCAGAAAAGAACTAAAATGCTATTATAAATATATTCAATAATTTAAAGAAAATGTCATAATTAGTGAACAATTGGGTAATCTCAGCACAGAAATTGGAATTATAAAACAAGACCTAAACAGAAACACTGAAACTGAAAAAAAAAAAATTACATGTATGAAATGGAAAATTCCCTGGATGTGTTTAACAAAGATTGAACACTGTAGAAGAAAAGATCAGTAAACTATTCAAATTGAATCATAGGAAAAGAGCCTAAAAAAAGAAATGGCCACAGAGATTTGGGGGCAACATCAATCAGTATAACTCATGTGTAACTGAAGCTCCTAAAATAAGGAAGAGTGAGACTGAAGCTGAAAAACAAGGAAAAAACAATTGCCAAAAAATTTCAGATTTGATCCCAAAATTTGAAAACAAGACTAAAACTATTTTTCAGCATTATATTGGAGGTGTATAGTATAATAAGGTATAACAAGTAAATTTAACAAGGTTTCAGGATTCAATATCACTGTACAAAAATATTTGCCTTTCCATATACAATATAACAGGAAATAATTGGAAGATGAAATTAAATGTCAATTCCATTGTCAAGAGCATCAAAAATTATAAAATACATAGAAATAAGTTAAATGAAAGATGTATAAATTCTCCATATGAAACACCAGAGAACATTATTGAGAATAAAGACCTAAATACATGGAGAAATATACCATTTATTGATTGCAAGATTTAATAGTACTAAGAAATCAACTCTTCCCAAATTATTCCATAGATTCAATACAGTGCCAGTTAAAATCCAAGCATTTTTTTAAAAATAGAAACTGATAAGCTGCTTTGTGTGGAAATGTGGACATAGAATAGCCAAAACAATTTTTAAAAATTACTTACACTTGGGACGCCTGGGTGGCTCAGTTGGTTAAGCGGCTGCCTTCGGCTTGGGTCATGATCCCAGGGTCCTGGGATCGAGTCCCACATCGGGCTCCTTGCTCAGCAGGGAACCTGCTTCTCCCTCTGCCTCTGCCTGCCTCTCTGTCTGCTTGTGCTCACTCTCTCTGACAAATAAATTAATAAAATCTTTAAAAAAAATTACTTACACTAATCAGTTTCAAGACTTATTTTAAATTATAATAATCAAGATATTATTATTGATGTAAAGATAGATGAATAGATCAACAAAACAGAAAAAAGAGTCTGTGACTAGAACCCCATATATATGATGTTACGGTTTTAAGGATAAATACAAATTCTTAGACACACCTCTGATCAGGGTGTGAGGTTCTCTTGAATCTGGATAGTCCTATGACTGCCTTGATCAAAAGAATATGACGGAAGTGACACTACTTTCTGAGAGTAGGTCATGAAAGGTGATGTGCCTTCTGCAGGTTTCCTTGGGACATTTCTTTTTTGGGGGAAGCCAGTCTTTGAGTAAGATTGACTACCCTATGAATGCCATACTGGAGAGGTCATGTGTAGATATTTTCATTGGCGCTCTCAGCTGAGCTCCCAGTAGACAGCCAACATGGCTGTCACGTGAGTGTCCTCCGTCTAATGTCCGACCTGATCAAAACTTCAGGTTGCTGCACTCCCAGGCAACACCTGAGTGTATTCACATGAGAAGCTCCAAGTTAAGAACTGCCCAGCAGAGCTTTTCTCAAATTCCTGACCTGCAAAATAGTCACAAAAATAAAAGACATGTTCTAAACCTTTCATTTCTGTGGGAGTTTGTTATGCAACAAGAGTAATTGGGTAATTTAATGAGCAAATGAGACTTTTCAAGAAATGGTGGAGGAACAACTGGATATCTGTATGGAAAAAAAAAAGAACTTTAATCCATACTTCGCATCATACGTAAAGCATTAGTTTAAATTGGAGGACAGAATCAAATGGAAAGGGGTACTTGGGTGGCTCAGCCGGTTAAGCATCTGATTCTTGGTTTCGGCTCAGGTCATGATCTCAGGGTTGTGAGACAAAGCCTGGCTTTGGGCTCCATGCTCAGCAGGGAGTCTGCTTGAGATTCTCTCTCTCCCTCTCTTCTCTCTGCCCCTCCCCCCTGCCCTCTCTCTAAATAAATAAATAAATCTTAAAAGAATATCAAATGTAAAGACAGAATGTACAGAGCTTTTAGATAAACACATTGAACTAAATTTATTCAGTTAGCCAACATATAATACATCAGTAGTTTTCGATGTAGTGTTCAATGATTTGTTAGTTGAGTATATTATATGTTGGCTAATTGAACATCATAATAAATAAATAAATAAATAAATAAATAAATAAATAAATGTATTCAGTGGCATATATGTGGTAATAAAAAAAATAACCTTCTGATATATGTAAAATCATGGATGTACCTCAAAAACATTATTCTGAGGAAAATCAGCCAGACACAAAAGAGTACATACTATGAACATACTTATGTAAAGTCCTAGGATTGATAAAATGAATCTATGATGGTATTGAACAGTAGTTGCCTCTACACAGGGAATGAAATCCTGGCACTGGTACCTTCTATCAATGTCTGGTCCCTCATACTGATTATTTTCTTTTGGGAGCTTTCATAGCTTCCACAGAAATACTCATGCTGGGCTCTCTAATTGTAATTTGCATAATTTGAGTCTCAGCCTCTGTGTGTCCAGCAGCTCATCCTATGCTAACTGCCTCTTTTTGGGTTCTATCATATCCTTGGGGGATCTCCTGAGTGAAGTTCACCTTAAGGCAACTCCGAATCAGCTTTCCTCCCAATGTGGTCCACATGCTGCCACTAAAAACACTCACAAATCCTTGTCCCACCATGAATTGTAGCTTGTTCCCAGTGCAGGGTTTTACTCTGTAGACATGGACTTCAGGTTCTTGCCTTGGATTTTCTCCAGCATGGTCTGATATCTGTCTTTGGACCCCACATATGCCAGACAGTCAAGGTCAAATGCTCTTAGCTGTTCATGAGATGTTTCTGTTACTTGCCCTCCCCTACCCCACCCTCTAGGAGGGGAAGAAAAAAATTCTAGCCCTCCAGAATTTGCTGCACTAATATTGCTCTGCAATCCCTCTAACTTCCATCTTTTTATACCTCAAGAGTGTTGATAAGGAATGATGGCAGCCCTGAGTTCTTACCATTCACTTTGCAAGTTCTGCAGAGGTGATATTGCACTGCACTTTGTCATGTAGGGGTACTTAGTGCCTATTGTTTGCTTTCCCCAGCTTTAGAGTAAGGCAGAAAGACTCCAATTTTAACATCTTGTTATGTGAGGGGGTCATTTCAATGCCCTGAAAGCTGACCTTTAGCTGACATTCTTGGTGTTCCAAAGCAGAGCACTTTTCCTAAATCATTGGCTGCAGAAAATCTGTCAGTAGATTCAGTTTGTCCACAATTAACATTAATGTCAAGTGTGACAGCTAATTCCGTGATGCTTTCAGCAGTGAAAATTCTCTTGTCTCACCAGTCTTTCTGCCATCCACAAATAAAAAAAGCTGACTGTCAGTGGATATAACCAATTCTTCTCCATTAAAAAATTCTGTGTTCTCGCTTTAGAATTTTATTTGTACGTAAAGAAATCAATGTATTCAATACTATCATGGGATAAATCATAGTCTCATTGCTATTAAAAGAAAGTTTTAGTTTATTTTTTGTGTTTTTTTTTAGTTGTATTGAGGTATAAATGATACACAAAAAATGTACATCTTTAATGTGTACATCTTGAGGATTTGGACATATGCCAATACCTGTGATGCCATCACCACAGACAACATGCCACGTATATCCTTCACTTCCAAAAATGTTCTTGTACCCGAGTGTGTGTGTGCGGGTGTGTGTGTGATGGTAAGAACACTTGACATGAAATCCATTCTATTTTATAGTGCACAACACCATATTGTTAACTATAGGTACTATGTTTTACAGCACATATCTGGAACTTATTCATTTTGCCTAACTGAAACTTTGTACACGTGGATAAATCATTCCCCATTTCCCCCTGCTCCCAACCCCTGGCAACTACTATTCTATTCTCTGCTTCTATGAGTTAAAACTTACGTCAATTGCTATTGGAATCTGCAGCATCTGTTGCAATGCCAAATATCTGGGACTGAAGTCGCATGGCCTCGATGTGAACAAGTCATGCCAAACAGGATGATTTAGTCATGGACTTCCCGATAAAAATAGTAACTAGAGTGAAAAGTTAACCAGAACCCAAAAGTGTGTACCGACTACTGTGGCTTTCTTTGTGAAGAACAGACTTTCTATTGGAAAGTTAAATTTCTTTCCCGTCCTTCTCCCCTCCCCCCACCTTCCTCCTTTCTTTGTATTGCTCTCTATGTGTCATTTTTAGTTAAAAAATTGATTCTCTTTTAAGAAGCTCTAGTGATTTCCATTCTGAAGATGGTGACATAAAATTGGCATTTCTCTCTTCTCCTTTCAGCTTCTCCGAAAGCAACAAGAAAAGAACGAGAGATGGAAACATAATACCTATCTCCAATGAAAGTGAGAGGTGGTAAAAATTTGGAAAAACAGTGTAGATGAAGTAATATAACAATGGTGGTGAGCAAACTACCGAGGCTCAGGTGAAATTAAAATGATGTCCATGGGGGCGCCTGGGTGGCTCAGTGGGTTAAAGCCTCCGCCTTCGGCTCAGGTCATGATCTCAGGGTCCTGGGATCGAGCCCCGCATTGGGCTCTCTGCTCCGCAGGGAGCCTGCTTCCTCCTCTCTCTCTGCCTGCCTCTCTGACTCCTTGTGATTTCTCTCTGTCAAATAAATAAAATATTAAAAAAAAATGATGTCCATGTGAGTAGATCCTAGAAACCAGTGTGATTTTCTAAGGTAGAGTCATGTAGAGGCACAGAATTAAAGCCCTTGCCAGGAAATTCGGAGAAAGGTTCACTGGCTGGCATGGAAGTTTTCCCTTTGCTTGGTATTGTTCTGAGAAATGAGGAACAACACAGACAAAGGAGGAATTACATGGATAAATAATTTGCAAGAAGCAGTCTGTCCTTGTGGTGATAGGTGGAACTACAAGGTCTTCACATGATGAACCTCCCCACAACTGATGAACTCCACGGCTAGGGAAAAGTAAGTTCCCAAAGAGCTCATAGTTACTACCGTGTCCTGACTCTTTCTCCACATGATCCTCATATAATTACATACAGTTGCATACATACAATTTGTTTGTGAAAAACTTACCTCATTCAAATGATGGGGGAAAAAAGAAATCAGCATATATACATACAGTTATTACTAGAAAGAAGGAGAAAAGGAAAACAGAGACAAATTGCCGATAAGGAATGCTCAGTAGAAATACATTACAGATAAATATTGTATCCAGATATCTCTCCAGTCATGAAAAAAATTACAGAGGTAGGGCACCTAGGTGGCTTAGTTGGTTAAGCATATGCTTTTGGGTCAGGTCATGATTCCACGGTCCTGGGATGGAGTCCCGCATCGGGCTCCCTGTTTCTCCCTTTATGTGCACATGTCTCTCTCAAGTAAATAAGTGAATCTTTAAAAAAAATTAGAGGCAATTGCTCTAATACAGAAAAGAGACAAAGCAGAAATATAAGGTGTCAAGGAGAGCTAGTTAGAGAGTACAAAGAGATGAACAGTGAGTTGGCGGAGTTCAGGAAAAAGTCAAAGCAAAATAGAAATAAAAAAGAAATAAAAACTGCTGTGGAACTAAAGGCAAAATGATTAGCAGCATAACAGAAACTCGCCACTGATGAAAACACAGTAAGGGGCATGATAAAAATGAGCACACTGAAATAGAGGCTAAAAGTTAAAAAGATTAGAGTAAAAATAATAAACAGATGAAGGTGATATGCCTAATTGGTGTCCTAAAGACAAAAAATGGAGATAATGATTCAGAAAAATATTTAGACAATCTTACAGATAAAAGAAGACTCTATAGTTTGAAAGGGTATGCTATTTCCTGGGAAAATTTTACTCAGAATCATGCATGGAAGCTTCAAGTAAAAGAGAAATTCCAGTCAAAAACAGGAGTTTAGGCTCAGACTTAACAGAAAATAATGGGCAGCACTTAAGAATTTCATACCCAGATGAAATATTAGCCCTGTATTAACATAATAAACATTTTTCAATATGTTAGAATGCGGGGAATGTCGATCCCTTCCTTAAAAAACTACTAAAGGATAGGGGTGCCTGGGTGGAGCAGTTGGTTAAACATCCGACTCTTGGTTTAGGCTCAGGTCCTGCTCTCTGGATCCTGAAATCGAGCCCTGCATCTGGCTTGGCCCTCAGTGCAGAGTCGGCTTGGGAGTCTCTTTCCCACTGCCCTTCCCCCCATGTATTCTCACTCTCAAATAAAGAATCTTAAAAAAAAAATTAAAAACTACTAAAGGATAAATCACAGCTAATCAGGAAAGGAACGGTTAAGTACAGGAAAACGGTGGTGGGACTAAATCTACTTCATTGAACAAAAACAAATATTGCTACAAACAACTCGAATGCTCTAAGCCCTCAGAAATATGGGCAAGAGGTAAAGAGAATAATGTATTATCATTTTGTTGCTTTTCCCATCTCTTCTGTGAAACATTC
Source organism: Martes martes (assembly GCF_963455335.1). Classification (NCBI taxonomy): domain Eukaryota; kingdom Metazoa; phylum Chordata; class Mammalia; order Carnivora; family Mustelidae; genus Martes; species Martes martes. The sequence continues at coordinate 31,172,234 of NC_137890.1, read as the reverse complement.
AAAGATCCTACGTAAAGCTGATGAAACAAGTGAGGGACACACAAAGGCGCACGTAGCAGCAAGAGTGGTGTCTCCTTATGAGGAAGAGTATTAACCATGGGTCTGTATTATTGCTGCTGTATCACTGTCTTTATGACCTGACTTGGAGTCGGTTTTACTTTTGTTTTAAATTTTCTAAACAACAGTGCGCAGTCTTACTGCTAACACCTGGCTGGGACTGTCCCCACATCCTTGCCCTTGTAGAGCCTCTGGATAAAAGCACAAGTATATTTGCCATTACAAAGCGAACACTAAAATGATACTATCATCAGCTAAATGGGGCAACAGAGTAGAGGGAGGCGAAGGGAAAGGAAAAATATATGGGCCAATTTCATCTTTGGTCAAAGCATAGTGTTAATTGGCACTGCAGAAACATGCCCCTGTGACTTGGAGTAGGCAAGGATTTATTAAACAAGGATGCCTGTGGCTTAAACCATAAAGGGTGTTTAACCCATAACAATTCTAGAAAACTTCTATTCCTTAAAAGAAACAGTAAAGTATGTATGTATGTATGTATGTAAAGTCATACACAGACATGTAATCACTAGAAAAAAATTCTTCCACATTTCCAGAAAAAAAAAAAAAAACAAAACTAAGGTGAAAAAAAACAAAGAAGAAGCCCACATTGGGAAAGATTTTCTAAAAAGGAAAATAAAGAAGATATACTTTTCTTCTGAAGAAAATGAGAAGTTTCCTTCCTGATTCACTTTTTTTTTTTAAAGATTTTATTTATTTATTTGACAGAGAGAGACACAGTGAGAGAAGGAACACAAGCAGAGGGAGTGGGAGGGGGAGAAGCAGGCTTCCCGCTGAGCAAGGAGCCCGATAACGGTCTAGGTCCTGGGACACTGGGATCATGACCTGAGCTGAAGACAGACACTTAATGACTGAGCCACTCAGGTGCCCCTGACTCACTTTTCTTACTTTTTTCTCTTTCCCCGCATCTCCTGCATGCAGAAGCCATGAGAAATAAAATCACTTTGCTCTTTTGGAAAGGCTTGTGATAGGGAGTGGATGCTGGCCCTCGAACAGAGAAACATGGGCTTTTATAATCATAACTATTTCCATCAGTTGTTGCCATCACTTTGCCTCCCTTTAATTATGCCTGAGAGTTGATAAGGCTTAGAACCAATGCCAAGTTGTGCGCGTCACATCATGTGAGGTAAAAACATAGGTTGTAGAGAATGATACTTCTGAATTTAAAATGTAGCTTTGCCATTCCCTCTCTGTGCAGCCTCCTTACTTCTCCAGGCTCAGCTTCCTCATTTAGAATATTGGAGTAAGATACACTGTGCAGAGTTGTCATGTAGGTAATGAAAGGTAACATTTATTGAGCATTTACTGTGCACCAGGCTATTTAAAGCACCTTAGGTTGTGTTAATTCACTGAATTCTCTCACAGATATGATGAGGCAGGTACTGGTATCATTCCCATTTTACAGATAAATAAACTGAGGCATGGAAACAGGAAGCTACTTATTCAAATCCACACAACTGGCAAATGGAGTAACTGGGATTATGAGCCTTGGCAAACTGATTCTAAAGCCTGCGTTCTTAACCTCTTTGCTCTACTGTCTGTTGAATTCGAAGGATGAGAGGTAACATGTGTCATATGTCCTACAACAGTAAGTAGGTGTCAAAGAAGAAAATGGATCCCAAGAAGAGTTGACTTCACTAATGTTTCAGGTCAAGGCATGGAGAGGTCAGGTGAACTGTTGATTTTCAAATCACCATGAAAAGGAGCTGAAAATTCAGGAAAAAAATGAAGAGACAGAGGAGAGTGGACATTCCGGATAAGTAGGAGGTCACCTTTGGAAGCCGGAACAATGAGCAGAAGGTTTGGAGCAGATGTCCCTGGCCACCCGCACTGTCATTCCTCACGAAGCGAAGTTGTCTGTCTTGAAAAAGAGGCTTCTGGGGAGGAGCCTGGAATAACCTGGGGAATGGCTTTAGAGTCATCTTGTGGGGTACAGGGCAGACTGAAAGTCTTCTGTTACTTTTGGTTCTGAAACTCGGGATGTTCAAGTCAGTTTATCTATAATGAGTGGAGTTAACAGTCATTGATCTCAACAGGGAGGTTTCAATACTTCATCAGTGAGCTGAATGGATAAGCTTCTCCTTCACTTCAACGAAAGGGTCGCAGTATACACACACACTCACCCTTACCTGCATAGACACACATTCACATGCCCACATACCTACACACAGGTGCACACAGACATGGGTGCATCCCACCTGCACACCCCCCTCCCCCACGACCTTTTCAGACTGCGAGTCCCAAAGTCTTTCAATCTGTTTAATTGACTTCCGTCTGAGGTGGAAACGCCATTGATCTGCCCGTGAGGAAGCCTCCTTCTCTCTGTGCGAATTCTGCCTTTCCAAGTGAGATTGCAAAATTCTGCCGGGACCACGGGAGCGGACTTGAAATGCAAAGCAAATGTTCGGAAGGAAGTGGCTAAGTGCTTTGCACCTGGAATGCAAAGGCCTATTTTTGAGTCTGGAGATGGAGGCCTTTGGTCCCCTCCCTGGGCCTCCGCCCCGAGCCCGGTGCTTGCTGGCCACACAGCCCACCCCACTGCGGGCCGTTAGCCAAGACCTGGGCTTCCCAGCTTCCCAGAAGGAAGAGAAGCTTATCCAGTACGGCAAAGGACAGGACTTCCGGTCCACCTCATTCTCTGCTGCCCTCTGTCACCTCCTGACGTTATGACTCTTGATTTCCAAAGTCCAAGTAACTTACTTGTGCTGCTCAGACCCTCCTGTATCCCCTACACGGTAAGAGCAGCCGCTCTACTGTTTGCCAGAAGCATTTATCTCCAGTCACGCTGCTGTGCCGAGCTGGCGGAACAGATGTCCACTCAGTGCTGGAGAGGCTCTTTGCTCTTTGGCTCCCACAGAGACCAACCTGGCAGGGATGCGAGGCCAGAGCTGCCGAAGGGAAAGCCTCACGGTTCATTCCCCACCCGGCTCCCAAATGTGCAGAGCCCCTCCTGGCCATCGAGGGGATGCAGGTGCACGGCCACCCTCACTGGCTGCTGGTCCTCGGTCTTGCCTCAGACAGCGGTTTGAGGATGAACTGTTAGAAACCATCCTGCTCATCCAGGGCCCAAGGGAGGCACAGCCTTTTGCTGTAATTACTCTGTACACCATGGTGCTGCTTAGCAGGGGCAAATGGCTATTTGGATGAAATTAGATTCTAAAGTTAAAGCCACATGGGCATGAATTATGTCCTAAGTGGGCCATGGGATGGCAGATAGACCCTGCCACCTCTGCCCTCAGGCTGTACAAGGAAGGTGCTATTGATCTGCCAGGGTTCTTTCTGGAGTCTGAGTTCGAACAAGCTCTAAAAGCTAATTTCGTAGCAACACTGAAAACCTCAGTAAGAAGAGGACAGTGGGTACCTGCGGGGCTCAGACCCTTCCACATATCTCTCTCTGGTTGGCAACCTTTCTTTTTTAAGTGACAAGGAATGTATTGTAAGTGTGGCTGAAGCAGATGTGTCCTGTTTTCAAATAGTTGTAATTAAAACAATATAGAGATAAAAAAAGGAAATGAATTAAATTGAGCACATAAAATATCAATCAGATGGGATTGGATGTGTTCAAAGTGCTATGGACTGCAGGCTTCCCCATATAGATGGTATCTAAAATAGTCAGGTGCGGGCTTCTGGGTGGCTCAGTCAGTTGGGTGTCTGTCTTCGGCTCCAGTCATGGTCGCAGAGTCCTGGGATGGAGCCCTGTGTCGGGCTCCTTGCTTGGTTGGGGAGTCTGCTGCTCCCTCTGCCCCTCCCCCTTGCTTGTGCTCACTCTCTCTCTCACTCTCTCTCTCTCAAATAAATTTTAAAAATTAAAATAGTCAGGTTCATAGCATCAGCACGAAATGGTGGTTGCCAGGGCAGGAGCGAGGGAGAAATGAGGAGATGCTAATCAAAGGTGTAAGGTTTCAGTCTGGTGAGATGAGTACATTCCAGAGATCTGCTGTATGTCATTGTGTCTGTAGTCAACAGTACTGGGTTGTGCATCAAAAAACTTGTCAAGGGGACACATTTCATATGCTTAAGTAAAAATAAAAGAAAAGAAAATGTTATGTAATAAATCAAATATAAAATAAAAATCAATGTAGGAAAAGGGCTGGAGGCACTCCAGGAGAGAGGACATGAGATCAAAGACCTTTCTAGAAGTGCTGGCCCCACGGCTGTTTGGTGAGTGAGGTCTGAGTCTCAGGGCTGCATAACACGCTCTGCTTGTCATCAGTGTGAGCACAAGGAAGGTAAGGAGGACGCTGTCCTTTGTGGCACTGTGTCTGCCTTACCTGGAGACACTCTATGAATATTTGCTGGGGGAACGTGTCGGTGGAATTGCCCTCTGCTGAAGATACATAGCGGTGGATTATCTTCTCTCAAAGATGCGCACGACCTCATGGATTTCTGAGTCAGCGTGGTCCTGGTACTCTCTCTGTGTCAGGGAGAAGCAATGGCAGGAGATGCCTGATTTTCGGGCTCTCCACAAAGGAGTGCGGGAGTTGGACTGACTCTTAACCTGGAGACTGGCTATGTTTCTCAGTCTACTCAAGAGGAGGGGAGAGCCCCAAGAGGATTCCAGCTCCCCTAGTGGGAAGAGGCCAGAGCTGGCTTTGGTATGCACTATTCAGTAGCAGAGATGGGCCAATATTTACATCCAAGTCCCCGCAGGATTGCACTCTATTCGCACGTAGAAATCAATTCGTAAACTCTTTGAGTTAAGGTTTATACAAAGATGTTGACTTAGTAAGAAAGGCCTGGGATGAAGAAACAGTTTCCAGCATGGGTAGCACAGGACAAGAGCCATAGGAACACAGATGAGAATCTAGCCCACAGCAGATTAAAAATTTTTTAATATTATCTTTTGGAGTGAGGAGAAATTATTAATTAGTATCATAATCTATTTCATTCTTTGTTAAATTATGAATTATGAATAATATAACTTATAATTATAATTACAAATAGTAATTTTATAATTATGAATGGTAAAATACACATATCAAAGATGTGGAGTTGGTTATCCTCAGTCAACTTCTAGAAAGCTAACTTTAAGAAACCCTCCTGGTTTTGTCATAAACAGATACCTGGATCTCATGGCAGCACTCGAGGTTCTGAGTGGGTCAAGTGAGGCAAGCTGGTGTCCTTACAGAATTTTATCTTGAAGTAGCTTCTATCTGGCTTGCTAAGGTGCCCACTGGTTTATGGATAAGGGAAGCAAAGGCAGTGATCTTATGCTCACATGGTATTTATCTGAAATTCTTTCTGACTGATAGCAGAGTAGCAAGTAGCTTGGGGTAGGTATGACTTCGCTGTCTCTCAGGATATATGGTTTAGAAGAAGGCTCCTATGGCCTCTTTTACACTATAATTTTCTTTGAGAGGAGTCACTTGATACTCAAAACAAAAATAACACTTGCTATTTATTGAGTATCCACTATGTTTTAGGTTGGGGGCTCTGTTCGGTATTTTAGGCATACTGTTACATTTTAAATCGTGAGTACAACTCTCTGAAATCAATAGTACCATATCCATTAAGTGGGTAGGAAAATTAAGAAGTAAAGAGATTTAGAAACTTGGCCTTAGCTAACCAGAGAGAGGTCCTTCTGTGACGGGATCGCAGGGAAGGGTCGGACCCCAGCTGTAAGGGCCTATTTAGCTAGAGCGATTCCATCCGGTTAAACAGTGATTTTGTTGTTTATGCAGTAAAACTTAAACGGACCCTGCCCTCCCCCTCCCCTACCCTACCCCCGACTCCACGCCAGGGGAACTTACTTAAAAGCAAGTCCCGGAAACCAGTAGAATATGGTCGACCAGTCCCTAATAACAGAGCCCAAATACAAGGGCAGGGCAGGTCAGGTGGAGATAACAGAGCCCGAATGCATGGATTAGTCCGTCCAGGTGGAGACATCCAATCAGTAAAGCGGGCATACTGTCTCCCTAGCTACCAAGGAGTGTGGGCCCCGCCTTTTGGGGGCCTTTTGGGCACCAGTTCTGACCAAGGTGATAGGCTAGTTCAAATAGCTACTATGGGGTGAATTGTAATTCAATTGGCCACCTGTGTGTGACCTAGCATGACTATGCAACTTTCTCTGTGTGTTACAATCTCATTGGCTACCTGTGTGTGGCCAGGCCCAACCATATGGCCTTTGCTCTATAAAAGTTAGTCTGTGAGGCAGGGAGGGGTCACCCTCTCTATAAGAGGTGGCCCTGACCGGTTGGTTTGATTCTCAATGCTTGGTGTGAAATAAAGCTTTGCTTGACTTTCGCTTTGTAACAGTCTCGCTCCTTTGATCACAGACATATCATTGGGGGACCTTTCACCAGCCTAGAAGTAGAGGAAACCAGAGAGAAACCTTGCAGGCTGCATGGGCTCTGAACCTGCCGTGACTGTGTGCCACAGGCTGGACCTTCCAGGAGCCACTCTGTGTGTGTGTGTGTATGTGTGTGTGTGTGTGTAATACCTGATTGTGGTTTGGGCCAACTGAGGATACTTTACGGAGGCTAAGTGGAATGCTGCACAAATGGAAATAAAGGATTCAGGGGTCATTTCCTAGCTAGATGTCTAGCAAATAAAAGTGATGTGTGCTTTTGCCTGCGGGAATGCCAGAATAACAATTTGATAATAATATCTGACACTTGCTTCGCCGAGTCCTACTCTTCCAAGATGATAGAAGCTGATTTCTTCCTGAAACCAGCTCTTCTGGTTAAAATTAGACTTAAAATTAGACTCCTCCGGGGTCAGGATCAGGGGCTGGAGCGGCTACCAGCTGCCCCAGCTCTTTAGCCGCACGGCGTAGGTTTATGCCGTCGTGGTTATTTCCCCATGTTTTCTGAAATTTCACTGACTGGGAAGTGGAAGGCAGGAGAACAGTGAGGAATGTGCGAAGCAGAAATAAATCTTCTTTTAGAGACACTATATTATAGTGTTTCAATTTCTTTTCAGCTTCGCTAAAGCAGATCTATGTACACCCAAGACAGTCAAGGTTTAAAAAAAAAAGAAAAGAAAAGAAAGGGGAAAAAAAAGAATGTATAACAAAATAAAAGTTTATTTGGCAGGATTTCTTTCAGGGGAGGGAGCATTTCGGCGTGTGTGGTGGAGAACTTCAGTTAGTTGCTGGGGATGGAGAGTAAGACCCAAAGGGCTTGCCCAGGAAGGAAAGGAAAGTTCCCTGATCTCAAGACATCACAAGAAAGGCAATCTTACAAACACATAGATGTAGAGGAATGGGGAGAGAGGGTTGATCCAGAGCTGAAAGCTCCAGGACTCGCATAGCTGGGGGAGGTTTTGGAAGAAGAAAAATACACTCCATGAATTTGTAAGTTGGCTTTTGTTTGCACTCCCATAGTTTCTCTTCTCAGTTTCTTCTCTTCCACTCCAAACAGAATAATCTTCAGCCCAGAAGACACTTTTCAGTCTTTTTAGGGGGATAGGAGTAGATTCTTTTGAGGAAATTTGAAGATGTTTAGTAGCAGGTAGGACTACAATGGGTAGCTGATGTCTGCATTAGTGTGACAAGTGATAGTAACCTGTATTAAAGAGCAACCTTTCATTTTTGTCATTGAGAATGTTGCATTTTATATGTAGGATATTTCATTTCATTTTGCTTTGCTTATGATTCTATCTTTTCCTTTTTAAAAAAGATTTATTTATGTATTTTAGAGAGAGTGAGAGTGAGCACAAGCAGGAGGGGCAGAGGGAGAAGGAGAGAGAATCTCCAGGGGGCTCCTTGCTGAGCTGTCATGGGGCTACAGCTCATGACCTGAGATCATGACCTGAGCTGAACCCAAGAGTCAGATGCTTAACCAACTGCACCACCTAGGTATCCCCCACCCCCAATCTTTTCCATTTCTTTTTTTGAGATTTTATTTATTTATTTGACATAGAGAGAGAGAGAGCACAAGCAGGAAGAGTGGCAGGCAGAGGGAGAGGGAGAAGCAGGCTTCCCGCCGAGCAAGGAGCCCGATGCGGGTCTCTATCCCAGAATCCTGGGATCATGACCTGAGCTGAAGGCAGACACTTAATGACTGAGCCACTCAGGAGTCTCCCATCTTTTCCTTTTTGTGTGATATTTTATACAACTCCCTCCAGGAAAGCTAAGGTGTTCAGTAATGGGTTGGCAGATAATGCTGCTTGTGGGTAATCTGTTGCTTTCTCACATGAATTACATATTTTATGACTTTTTCAGAGAATAGTCTATGGCTTGGCAAGCTGTCAGATTACAGTTGTTCCCGTTATCCATGGTTTTGCTTTCTGCTGTTTCAGTTACTGATGGTCAGCCGTGGTCCCGAAGCACACCGAACTGTTACAAGATAAATAGCAGCCCAGTGCTACAGTGTCTGTGTCATTCCCCTCATGTCAGTCATCTCAGCAAGGAGGCATTTTACCACCTCACCCATCACAGGAGGGGTGAATACAGCACAATAAGGTATTTTGGGAGACAGTGACAACATTCATATAACTTTCACTGCAGTATATTGTTAAAACTATTCTGTTTTATTATTGTTGTTGTTAATCTCTTACTGTGCTTAATTTGGAAATTAAACTTTATCATAGGTAGGTATGTACCCATAGTACAGATGGGGCTAAGTGCTATTTGTGGTTTCAGGCATACATCTGGGGCTGGGACAAGGGAGGTCTACTGTCCTCTCCTATAGTCCAGAGATACCATACTCTCTCCTGGAGAACTAGTTCTGAGTTGCAAAAATACGAAAATAAGACTACGAGAGAGAATGCATCGTTTATGGTGAGTGAAAGTAAACGCAGAGGCAGATAGGAATAGAGGAGAGCTGTTTGCTCTGCCTGAAGGAAGGCACTAGAGACTTTGGAAAATAATATCCTTAACATTTATATGGCTCTTCATAGTTTTAAAGTGCTTCCTGGTAATTAAGTGTCATTAATCAGATATTAGCTACAGGTCATTCAACGAATTAGTTGATTTAGACTGAGAGCTGTTCATAATTTTGCAGACTAAGAACAAACATGATTCCTTTTACATTTCACAAAAATTTTGACTTTCTTATGCTCATTGAGAGTTCTAATGTGTGTGGGTTTGGATTAAGGATACCAATAGGTATCTATTATTATATGTATTTACATTTATATAGACTACTAATTTATAACCTATTCATTTGCTATAGTGGTCCCCCTCTCTCCGTGGTTTTACTTCCTGCAGTTTCAGTTACCTGCAATCCAGAAGCAGAGAATCCTCCTTCTAATGAATTGTCAGGTCAGTCGTAGCCTAATGCTACGTCACAATGCCTGCATCATTCACCTCATGTCATCTTGTCATGTAGACATTTTATCATCTCACATCAGAACAAGAAGGGTGAGTACGGTACAATGAGATATTTTGAGAGAGAGAGAGAGAGAGACTATATTCATATAACTTTTACGACAGTATATGGTTATAATTGCTCTATTTTATTATTAGTTATTGTTGTTAATCCCTTACTGAGCCCAATTTGTAAACGAATCATTATCATAGGTATGTATATAGGAAAAAACAGTATAGGTAGGGCCTGAGACTATCTGTGGTTTCAGGCATCCAGTGAGGGTCTGGGGACCTATCTTCCTTCGGTGGGGGTGGGGAGGGGACAGCTGCCTTTACAACACCTGTGGAGGTAAGACTATGTAGGGAAACTCTTAAGTTCGAGAAGTGTCACCATGAGAGTCATCACTGAACACCCTTCCCTAACACAGAGGGGCATGCTGGCATAGAGTACCAGTAAAAATACATAATGGAATCTCCTTTCTTCTATAGTTTGAGTGTTGCCACTTGGAAACACCAAAAGATTGTAAGGGGATCTGGAAGAAATACCATTTTCACTGTGTAAGGGCCTATTTAGCCAGAGCGGCCCCACCTTGGTTGAACAGCCATTTTGTCGTTTATGCAGTAAAACTTAAACGGACCCTGCCCCCCCTCCTCCCCCACCCCACCCCCCACCCCCCCGCCAGGGGAACTTACTTAAAAGCAAGTCCCGGAAACCAGTAGAATATGGTCAACCAGTCCCTAATAACAGAGCCCAAATACAAGGGCAGGGCAGGTCAGGTGGAGATAACAGAGCCCGAATGCACGGATTAGTCTGTCCAGGTGGAGACATCCAATCAGTAAAGCGGGCATACTGTCTCCCTAGCTACCAAGGAGTGTGGGCCCCGCCTTTTGGGGGCCTTTTGGGCACCAGTTCTGACCAAGGTGATAGGCTAGTTCAAATAGCTACTATGGGGTGAATTGTAATTCAATTGGCCACCTGTGTGTGACCTAGCATGACTATGCAACTTTCTCTGTGTGTTACAATCTCATTGGCTACCTGTGTGTGGCCAGGCCCAACCATATGGCCTTTGTTCTATAAAAGTTAGTCTGTGAGGCAGGGAGGGGTCGCCCTCTGTGTAAGGGGTGGCCCCGACCGGTCTGTTTGACGGTGGGTTTGATTCTTGATGCTTGGTGCAAAATAAAGCTTTGCTTGACCTTCGCTTTGTGTCAGTTTCACTCCTTTGACCATGGACCCATTCTTGGGGGACCCAACATTGGGAACCCAACAACTGCAAGTGGGTGTCTTATCTAGTTGGCTGTTTCTATAAATCATAACTCAGTTTACCTTCAATCTAAGCTGAAATAAATTATACATATGAGACTGAGGTTTATCTGGCATATTTATGTCTAAATATCAAGACACACTTTTTCCCCACTAGTATTTCTGCACACCTATTCTTCAACCATTTATCACAAGTAATTGAGGTCTGAGGGAAGCCATAGATCTTTGTAGTGGAGCTTTTTAGAAATGAGTGGGGGACTCCTTTGGGTCTGATGCTTGAATCTACCAGTATGACTATGCTTCTCATTCGTTTTCCTACAAAGGCTGTGAAGCTGCGGTCATTTGTCCCAGCAGAGCCTCCACATTTCCCCTTCTTCCTGTGATCATACCCAGTCTCTGTAGCCACTTGGCCTGGGTTTGAATCCGGATTCTCTGAGTTACTAGCTATGTGACCTTGGGCAAGTTACTTGCTTCTCTGATGCTTGGTTTACTTATCTGCAAAATAAGGAATAATTTCTCTCCTGTCTTCAGGTGTTAGGAGGGTTAAATGAGTAAATAGTTATAAAGTGCTTAGTACAGTGTCCGGCATGTTCTTAATACTGTGTAATTATCTGTTCAACCTATTAAAGGTTTCACATTTCACATTTCACATCACCTTGCTGAGTCAACTACAGAAGGTATTCTATGTTTGCTAAGTCTCTTTAAAATTCACATTTTAAAATACTTTGCCAAAAAATGAGTTCAGGTTTCTTCCGTTAGCAGAAAAGAAATTATACTTTGCTACGGGTGAACTTTAAGAGACAGAAATTGGCTAACTTTGCACTACAAAAAACCGCTTTCCTTGAAAATACCAGGGGCCTGAGGGCTGGGCAGAGGACATTTGGGAGTGGTTATTGAACATCGTGGAAGAGATGGCAGGGAAGAGAAGGGCTGGATTAGCTTTAGCTTCTCAGGAGCCCCAGCTCACTGAGGTTGGTCACTGGTGAGTCCAAGACAGGAAGCTTGGCCAGTCTCAGCAAATCTTGCTTGGAGTTTTTCCGTTTCATCCACACTATATTTCACTGCTTTATAGGTTAAGGAAACATCACAAAGCAAGTCAACAGCCAGAAAAAGGGGAATGATTTGTATCAGGAATGTTTAAAAATTAAAAATTACCCCCATTCTCAAACAAAACAATTTCATTCAGTAAAAATATTTTAATGTTATACAACAAACTTTTAGAAGGCCAAGTTTTGTCTACAATGAAATACGAAATGGCAGGGTATTAAAAATCCTAAAAGATTGTATTGAATTTAGGACATTTTTCCTTGGAAGCAAAAATTTCAGGATCCTCTTAGGATCCTACAAATGAGGTCAGGAAACGGAAATGTGCCCGGCTGATGCTCCAGCCTGGGGCCCACTGTAGAAAGAGTTGCCCTCATCTGCATCTCAAAAACTAGCACAGAGCTGATATTTCTTCCCAAGACTGGCTCTGTGTTCTCCTTTTTTCCACAATGTTGATTCAGGTTAGGAGGATGATTAAGTTAGAGGAAGCTAAATTATAGTTCAGTAACAAATGACCCCAGCTCTGACAGGTCCCAGACCTCTGTTTTGTGTCAGTGCGGAGTCCTGGATCCAAGTGTCCTCTCCCCTCCAGGCTAAAAGCTTTTGCCCCTTTTACTCTTCCTCACCCTGCTTGCCCTCTAGCTATAGAAGCCTATTGCTTGATAGTCCGTGAGAGGCTCACAGTGAGGACTGGAAGCGCCTCCCCCTTCCTCAGGGACAGATGACTTGTGCCTCAACCTCTCCCTGAGAAACAGATTTTACCTGAGCCCTGGGGGGTGGGAATGTTTCCTGTCCCTCCCATGCCACGTCAAGCTTTTGTTCTAAACTGGTTCCTGGTAGTTCACATTTGGCCTTTGAGAACTCATTAAAATTTAAGCTGTTTTTTTTTTTTTCTTTTCTTTTCTCCTTACCTGCCTTTATGGTAGCTAACTCCTCCTCCCGGGCTCTGGCATCTGTGACAGTCATGTGCCCTTTCCTCCTCTGGGAAGCTTGGTCCCATTTGTACTTTGCTTGGTGCCTTGTAACCTCCCCTCTCTGATGGCCTCAAGAAAAGTTACGATTTTGTAGACCGCCTTTTCTGGTTCTTAGAGTGGGAGTGATGCTCTCCTGCAGCTTTTTGCATTTTAAGCAGAAGCTGAATTGATATCGAAGCCTTCCTCAGACTGTCATTGTCTATGCTTCTCTATCCCAGACAGGTGAAAGGCAAGAGTTCCAGAAATTTTAGAGGAACAAGCTATATTTGACCCAGCCGAAGGAGCATACTCTTGTTCACCTTATTAATGATGCAGAGAGCATCATTACTATGTCCTGTTCAGAAATTTCTACATAGCCAACTGTTTCATGTGGAATTAATCATAATCTTTCTATCTTATAATCAAGACCACTTCAAATTGATCCTCAAATGTTTTTCTCGACATCTCCCAGCACATTCAGCGGCACCTGTCCTTCACCTGCAGGAGTTGACAGACCTCCAGAGTGGGGTCAGACTTCCTTCCTGGGAATCCAGAGTGGGCCACTTACTCGCTCCGTGGCCTGCGGCTAGCTGCCTAACCTCTCCACCGCTCAGCTCCTTCGTTTCTAACATGGAGAAAGTAGTCAATTCTTACTTACCTCATAGGTTTATTATGAAGTGCCCAACCTGCTCTAGACTAGTCCCATTTCTCTGAGAACCTCCTCTGTCAAGGTAGAACACATAAAACACTTACGTTCAGCTCAGGTTCCAACTGGTCTCACATTTCCCCCTTGCTGTTCTTAAGATCAGTCTGTGTGAGCAGGTAAGAAATATGAGCTGCTTCATATGGGAGAGGGGGAGGTCCTTCTCACCGCCTTAGGACAACCGTGTACTTCAGTACACATAGCGTGTACTGAAGCTACCTGGTTTGATGAGTTCTACTGTGTATACCATCATTCCAAGCCTTTTCTCCTGTTACCCTGTTTAGCTTAAAATATTGTTATTCTGACTAAAAGAGTGTTCCGGTTAAATAATAATTGATTTGAAGTTCTAGCTATCTATGGAGTTTTAAAAAGCATTAGTTCTCTTGGGGCGCCTGGGTGGCTCAGTGGGTTAAGCCGCTGCCTTCGGCTCGGGTCATGATCTTAGTGTCCTGGGATCGAGTCCCACATGGGGCTCTCTGCTCAGCAGGGCCTGCTCCCCCCTACACGCACCGCCCCCCCTGCCTACTTGTGATCTTTCTGTCAAATAAATAAATAAAATCTTAAAAAAAAAAAGCATTAGTTCTCTGGAATGTAGCCCCGCCCACTGTTCTTGCCTGAGGATCCACTTCAAGGAAGTAGCCAAAGAAGGAGAGAGCAGTGTGTTGTTGAGACGGCCTGGAGGGTACATGCAACTGAAGGCTGTTAAGGCCCCTGTATAAACTTTTAAGGTTCTGCTGGTGGGTGTGGAGATCTACTCCTCTTGTAGCTGCCATAGACAAGCCTCATAGGTTCCCTACCATTCTGGGGTGACTGGCCTCTGTGTCTAGGGACTGGTTTCAGATTTCAGTCAGGGAGCTCCCCAGGTTTTGAACCAGCAGAGGGAGGGTGTACCCTCTCTCAAATTTAATTTCTGAGTTCTTTCCCAGACACCGTACTCATGTGTATATGTTTAGTGCCCACAGAAAGATCAGCCTCTGGAGGTATTCTGGGTGGTAGACCGTTAGCTGGCCTTGCTCTGATGAGTTCAGACCCTTTAGATATACTTAGAAGAGCTTACTGAGTGAGGAAGATGGATTACAAAAGGTTCCTGACACTGTTTTATTTACTGAGATGAAGTGAGTAATTTGCGCCCCCCCCCTCCCCAAGAAAAGAAAAGAAACTCCAAGGTTATGTTGTAGCACATGCAAAAGCCATAAAAATAACCTCTAATGTCTGGAATTGCAGCCAGGTACAGAGTGGAGGTAGATAATTTTCTGAGATAGAGAATGTTCATTATGTTCATTTTAAATCCCTTATCCAGCCCATCCCTGTGCTGGGTGCATAGTAGGTCTGTTGATGGACATAGCGTGTACTGAACAAACATGTTTGACTTATTTTGTCACAATAAAAAAAAGTGCACCATAGGCTCTGAAAATTAAGATCAGTCTAAGCAGGTGGCTGTTGTTTAAGGAGAATCCATGTGCCTGTCTGTGTGCTAAGGATTTGAAGTAGGATGAATTGCTTATTCTCAGAAGAACCTGCAAAGGTAGATATTACTATTAATACCTCCGTCTTTAGGATGAGGTATCAGTGTTAAAGCCTGGATTTGGAACTGGTGTTCTGATGAGGTCTAGAAGATAGGAAACTGAAACAGAGGTGGAGGGTTCTTACCCCCCTTTTTGTTATATCACTCCTGCTCTCCTCTTCATCCTGCGATGGGATAAGGGCTTCAGTACCCTGATCGCAGGGCATAGAAGACTCATTTACACATCATTTGGATTTCTCTTTATAGACTGGTATATGTAAAATCAAGGAATTGATAAACACCTCCAGCTTGCTGAGCCATAATTAATTCCTATGCCATATTCCCCATTTTTAATGATTAATAAAATCATACTTTCACTACTTCCTCTGTCTCACCAGCATTCATTAGAACTATTGTTAGCCTAACAAATCCCCTGGTACTCCTCTTAAATCATCTTCTCATTTAATTTCATCCCCTTTGTTACTCTTAATCCTTTCTGAATAATGTCTTATTCTACTGATTTCTGGTCTGATTTGAACTTCTCACTCTTTCCCTGTGGATTTTGTTTGTCCAGCATACTTATTTCACTCTTGTTCAATTTCCTTATTAGTCAGCTCTTCTACTTTCTAAATTGTTTTGTGTTTCATTCTGAATGATTTCTGACATTTAAATTATTTATGGTTAGGAACTTTGCAGAACCAAATGCAATATCTTTTGGAATTGCACAGAATGTGCCTAGGGGAAAAGGCTAAGTGTGCATCCATCATTTCCATCTTCTTCTTTAGGGACTGTTGTGAATGATTTGTGTCCCACGAAAAGCTATGTTGAAGTCCTAACACTTGGTGCCTGTAAATGTGAGCTTATTTGGTAATATGGCATTTCCAGATGTAATTAAGTTAAGATGATGTCACAGTGGAGTAGGACAGGCCCTTACCCTTAATGCAATATAATTGATGTTCTTATCTGAAGAGAAGAGATATAGAGAAAAACACATGAGGGAATGCCTCCTGATGACAGAGGCAGAGATTGGAACTCTACATCTACAAGTCAAGGGGCAGCAAGGATTGCGGGCACCTCTAGATGTTAAGAGGAAGGCATGAGGGCGCCTGGGTGGCTCAGTGGGTTAAAGCCTCTGCCTTCAGCTCAGGTCATGATCTCAGGGTCCTGGGATTGAGTCCCACATCAGGCTCTCTGCTTGGCAGGGAGCCTGCTTCCCCCTCTCTCTGCCTGCCTCTCTGCCTACTTGTGATCTCTCTCTCTGTCAAATAAATAAATAAAATCTTAAAAAAAAAAAAAAAGAGGAAGGCATGAACTAAATTCTCCCCTCTAGAGACTTCAGAAAGACCACAGCCCTGCTAACTCCTCAGTTTCAGACTTCTAGTCTCCAGAACTGTGAGGCAACAAGTTTCTGTTATTTTAAGCCACACAGTCTGTGGTAATTTGTTATGGCAGCCTAAAAAACTAATACAGGGACTAGATCATTTCCTGATTAATCATCCTCCTCACCTTAGTTGTCATGGCATCAATATACTGGACAATCGGTGTGTTGCTGGCACTGGGCCAATTGTAAGCATGTCGTATCTGATTGAATCCTCATAGCCCCTTGATTTATTTTTTCTGATATACAGATGAAGGGACTAAGCTCTGGTATGGCTGAATCCATTCTAGTTAGTGGTGGACCTTGAAATGAATCCAAATGGATCGACTCCAAAACCACTATGTTTTTTGGAGTACTTTGAACCACTATGTTTTTCTGCCATACAATGAAGCAGTATGGTCATTTGCTTTTACTGATTTAACATTTTGAAGATTATATTCTGTGTATAGTATTCTGGCTTCATTCTTTTTTTAACAGGATGAAGTCACTGTTACTTCCCCCCACAATACTCCATTCCACT
This sequence comes from Martes martes, assembly GCF_963455335.1. Lineage (NCBI taxonomy): Eukaryota > Metazoa > Chordata > Mammalia > Carnivora > Mustelidae > Martes > Martes martes. The sequence goes on along the minus strand of NC_137890.1, from coordinate 31,155,546 downwards.
TCCAATGTTTCTAGCAATCTCTGTTCCCTTTATTGCTACTTACTTCCCTTCTTTAGATACATTTTAGTCACTAGTAAATTATAGAATCAGATCAGGAGAAACTTAATTATTATTTGTTTATGTCTCTGAGGAAGAGTATAGGTCAAAACAACTTCTCTGTACCTTGTGATTCAAGGAGATGTGTATCTACCTATTAGGACACAAATGTGCCATGTCTGCTATAATTTGGTTAAAAAACTATTCTTGGGGGTGCCTGGGTGGCTCAGTGGTTTAAAGCCTCCACCTTTGGCTCAGGTCATGATCCTAGGGTCCTGGGATCGAGACCTGCATCGGTCTCTCTACTTAGCAGGGAGCCTGCTTCCTCCTCTCTCCCTCTTTGTCTGCCTCTCTGCCTACTTGTGATCTCTGTCAAATAAATAAATAAAATCTTAAACACACGCACACACACACACACACACACACACACACACAACTAACTATTCTTGGCTGAAACAAGGAGCAATAATCAAAGATTCCTTGGCTTCATGCTCTCAGGCAGTGTTTTGAAAAGCTTCTAAAGTAACCCAAAACCTTTTGGCATGGTTGAGAGCAAAGTCTGGAAAGGAGAAGCCCCTCTACCTTTCTCCCTTTCATTTGGTTACTTGATTTATATTTTAAGCCTTTATTTTTAGGTTATATGTCAATAAAAATATTTTAAAGTTTTATTTTATTAACTATAAAGCACTTTCATATATATTATTTCATTTGATTCACACAACACTCTTGAGATATAGGCAGGGTGGGTACTATTATTTTTATTTTAGGAATGAGAAAATAAACCTGTAGAGGTGACATGGTTTGCAGGGTCATACAGGCAATAAATGGACGTGGGGTTAGACCCAGAGTACTGTGGTTTCTAACATCCAGTTAAATTTTCGCAGATCAATGCAACTTAATAATAAAAATTAACATTTATATTGTATATTTAATCTCATAATCCTCACAACGGCATTATAAAGTAGGTTTCTAAAACTGCTATTTCACAAACCCATGGCCAGAGACATAAAAAAGCAGCTTAGGAAGGTTGAGTAAATCGCCCAGGTCTCACGGGTTGTAACGGTACAGAGGATTTGAACCTACCACGGAACACATACTCTTTGCCGTTCTAAATGCACATCTTTCCTGAAGGCAACATTTGTTAATGGGAAGGTAAAACCAAGGAATGGTTTAGGGGGTGATGATACAGGAAGGTCAATCTCAGCCTAGAATCAAAACCAGGATTTCCCTCAAACAGGCGACATGGACGGGTAGCGTAATTTAAATGAAAAGACATAGCGTAGTCCTCCCTCATCTGCAGTTCCGCTTTCCGCAGTTTCGTTAGCGCATCAGCTGAGGTCTGGGAGCCGATGATCCTTTTGACGAATCATCAGAAGGTCAGCAGTAGCCTAACTGTACGTCACAGCGCCTGCGTCATTCTTCTCTTTCTCTCTTGGCGCAGGCATTTTCTCATCTTACATCATCAGGAGAGGGGTGAGTACAGTGCAATAAGAAGTTTAGAGAGAGACGACATTCATGTAACTTTTATTAAGCGTAATTGTTGATTGCTTCTCAGGCTTTTGGCTCAGATATGATTACAGGATATTGTTATAATTGTTCTATTTTATTATTAGTTATTGTGGTTAATCTCTTACTGTACCTAATTTATTAGTTAAACCTTATCATAGGTATGTCCGTATGTATCGGAAAAAAGCATAGTCTATATGTATAGGGTTCAGTACTATCGGCGATTTCAAGCGTCTATGCTGGGGGTGGGAGTGGGTCTGGGGACAGAGCCTCTGTGCATAGGGAGGGACTTCTGTGTATTTCTTTTACATTGGAACTTTAGTTGGGTTCAGATTCTCTTGGTTCCTAACTCACATCACCTAAATAATCCCTATTCTAACAGAGCATTTAAATAATTTACTAGACTTTTGAAATGCATATTCCTAGGTCTTCTTCCCTGTTAGGGTTAGTTCAGGTAACCTCCTGAGACACGAAGAGCTGAAATCCTTGAGTGATGACGCTCTCTGTGCTGTTAGGTGACAGGTTTCAAGACCTGACAAGACAACCTAATTGGTTTAACAGTGATCAGACTCTTGAGAAGTTAAAACCATCTTCACATCACAATGACATGTAATGGGGGAATTTGGGGAGGACTAAAAACACCATTTTTTCCCCCTGCACTTTATTGTTACATGTACTGACCACCATTTTTTTAAACAATTACATCTTAGGGACAAAGGATTTTTTTCTTTTCAGAAAGCAAGCTGGCTTAGGAACTTTGTCTGAATGTTTTCTATTGAGCAAATTTCTCTGGACTCATTTAAAAAAATAAAATCTCTTACTTAAGAGATGTTTGACAGAAAATCGTTGCATACTCACCATTGGTTTATTGACTTCTCTAATACTTAGATTGGAAGATATTGGACTATTTTCTTTAAATCATTCATTGAAAACCTTTAAAGTGAATTTAATCTTCAGGGATATTCAGAGCCCTTATTTCCAGTGAGGAAAACAACCAATTCACTTGGCATTGTTTGTGTCCAAATATCAATGTATGTGAATTATGTTTACTTTCACATGTGCCATCTAATAAAAATATTCAGAGTAGCTTTTCATTTTTCAACTAATCTTAAATAATTTATTCATCTATAGAATCAGGCGGGCATTAAATCACTTCCTAGGATATTGACAAAAACCTATTTTCTTCTCAATTTCAGCATATATTAAAACCCAAAATGAATTTAACATTGGAATAAGTGATTAATCCAATTTATGCTACATGTAATTAAAAAGCCTAATGTTGAGGGGATATATATACACACACACACATATATGTATATATAATCTTATATATATACACACACACACACACACATACATATATATAAACTTTTTCTTTAAAATTTAAATGACTTACTTTTAGGATGTTTGATGATTTTATTGGTTGTCTTACCACAGTGATCTCCACATGTGCTGGATTGATTGAACACATCGAATATCTTAGTTCTAACAGTCCACTTCAATACAATAGGATGCATTATTACTGCACCTCTTAATACTAAAGAATTTATTGGCCATCACTCCATAGTGAAGGGTTTTCTTTTTATTTATTTATTTATTTATTTATTTATATTTATTTATTTTTTATTATATTTAGCCAATGTATAGTACATTATTAGTTTTTGATGTAGTGTTCAATGATTCATTAGTTGTGTATAACATCCAGTGCTCGTCACCTCATGTGTCCTTCTCAATACACATCACCTGGTTACCCCATCCCCCTACCCCCCTCCCTAGTGAAGCGTTTTCTATGTCTCTGCTTTGATTCAGGCTATTTGTAGAGGGCCAATTTAAAGGAGAGACACACTTTTCTATTTTATCAGTGATATTCTACAGTTGAAGAATAACAAAAAACAAATCAAAGTGTTCTCAAGATGTCAAGAAAATGGAGTATATTCTGACATTTTCTCAGTGCACCTTTTTTGGTGTGTAATTTTCCTAGTTTTTTCCTATTATATAATATTTTCTAGATCTTTCTTACAGAAAGCTGACTCAATGTCACATTTCAGAGTTTAGTTTCCTTACTTAACATGGGAATCCTTGGTTTTCCAGGATTATTCTTTAGGATTCCATTGATATGGGGGGGCCTAAGTATTCTTTAGTCAAAATTAAGAGAAAAGAAATTTGGAACTTTTGCCAAGGCTCTGATTACTTGAGTTTGGACACTTCTGTGTGATATATGCAATACTGAGGGCACTTTGTAGGGACTACAAATGCATACTCTAAACTGACTTTCGCCCGTGCAAGCAATACTGACTAGTGATTTTAGGCATAGAGTTTATCCTGGTATTGATCTGAGTCTGTGTGTTGTATGACCTTGGGCAAGGTGATTGCTTTACCCTTTAAGCCTCAGCCTCCTCATCTATAAAATAACAACAATAATAAAACAGTATTTGCCTCCCAACGATGACTTGAAAATAAAATTACCTAGCAATATGCTTTGATATAGTAGGTGCTCAAGAAAAGTACTGTTGTTGTTCCTCTATCAGTTAAAGGGGCAGAGGGGATGGTAGGAAGACTGAGGAGATCAGCTAAAATTTTATTCATTCTTACCTGAGGTTCCACTGCTCCGGGGACTGAATTAGGCATTTGAGCATACATTAATAGGACAATGACAGTAAGGAAATACAGCCAAGTGGTATTCACAGGTGGTAGAATTCAAAGTGATATTTTATTTCTTCTCTATACTTTCCTATGCTTCCCATATTTTATACCATAAAGATGTGTTACTTTTTTAATCCTGAAATTTGTGTTTAAGAAATAACATAAAACTATATTGACCTTTGTAATTTTTCTTTCTGTTAACTCAGCTCCAGGAACCTTTGAATTGAGTTCCTTGGAGAGATTTTACAGGATATTTGCCACTGGTATTGTCATAGGGTCTGAGATAAGGGCTATGTTCAGAAAGCTGGAAACACAGGTTGGGGATCAGACAAAGCTGGGCTTGAGTCCAAGCTCTACCAGTAACAAGCTGTGCCATCTTGAGAGTGTTACTTCATGTCTCTGAGTCTGTTTCCCAATCTGGATCTGTAAAATGAGAGTGACAGTCTCCTTTGCAGGGTTGTTGTTAGGATTAAATCGAGTAATAGTTCCTTTGTAGAGCATTTAACACAGCCTGACCCATAAAAGTATTCATAAATGGTGGCTGTTATCATTCTCTGAAAGATTGTTGAAGGTCAACTTCCTCTTTTTCCTGATGAAGCAACTGAAACACATGGAAGTTACATGATTTTTCTGATGTCTTCTAGATAGTAAATGATAGAGCCTGGGCCAAAAGTCAGGTTTATGCACATCCGTATGGCATTCTTTCCAACAGACAGGTGTCCCAAAATGTGTATTCTTGAACAGTCTTCATAATTTTTCCATATTGACATAAAACCCTGCTATTATTTGCTTAATATTTTTTCTATATGTTTACTTAAGCAATTTTTTTTCACTTCAGTAAATTTGTTTAGAAATTGTGTGCCATTACTTTAAATATAAATTCGGTATCACTTTCAGTATCATGAACAAAAGGTAATTATGAAATATATTCTATAACACGGAACAAATCTATAATATTTTAGGTAGATAGTATGAGAGGCAAGTTCAATGGGAGAACACTTCATGACATTAAGGAACTAGCGCCTTAATAGTAAGAAATGAAAAAGCAGAAAGAAGTTAAGTTATGGTAACTTGCTGTAAGAGACTGGCCATTTGCACTTGGTTTCAGAATGGGTCAGAGTGGGTGATGACAATGGGACAAAGCCTGGTCATAGAGTGAGTAGAATTCATTTCTGTTTTGGAAAGGTCTGAAACTATCCCAGATTTCCTAAAAGGATCTTATTTGTTTAAGAACCTACCGAGTTTATTCTAACTGATTCCTCAGCCATCCATCCCACTTTCATTCAGTCTCTGACTTTCCACGTTGGTTTTACATCAGCTGTTGCTGTTACTCTTATGGTAATGCTTGGAACAGGAGTTTTATAGCAACGAGGCAATCCATTTTCAGTGACAGGTTGTAATGAACTGAACAGGGTTACACTGTCAAATGCACTGTGGTGGGAGTGATAGTAGAGCAACATATACATAAGTCCCATTGTCAAAGAATGTCCTTCTGCATGCCAGTTGGGGATGTAATAATATAACCACATGCGACACAGATGGGGTGAGGCATGTTGGCAAGAAACCTTCTCACCAGAGGTTAAACCTCCAGAATTTTCATCAGTGATGAAAGTAATTTCTCTCTGTCTCAAGTCAACATTTTAGGAAGGTAATTACTGAAGTGCACACATGAGAACAATGCTACAGTTCTAGAAATGAGGAAGTCAAACATATGACTAAGAAACTAGCAGGGAAGCCCCTCTCCTTCACTTAAAAAATCTTTTTGTTCTAATCCTGTCACTTCAATTCTCTTCCTCACTTTCCTTTGTTTATCTCTTTACATTTTTCTCTCTGAAAGATTATCATTCAATTTTTCAAGTAACTTAACTTGGACTTCTAATTTCAACTTGTTATTTTTTTTTTTGAGAAGGTCTACAAAGGAGAAATGTCCAGTTGGGAAACTAAAGTCTTGAGGAGATTGTAATCAGAGCCCATGAAATACATGATGAGGGTAAAGATAAAATGGGTCATCCCCAAATCCTCACATAAGATTTTTCTGCGAAGCTTAGAAGTGGTAGATATCAGATGCAGAAAAAAACCCCAGGTAACTGACATTTAAGGGATCTATCCCGTGATTTTTCAAGAGTCTTTCAAATTATAAATATCAATGAAGTATAAAATATTTCACATAAAATTGAAGAAAAGAAAATATACTGAACTGTATGTGTATTTCCTCTAGAATCTTAATGAATCCTTACATTATAAACTAATGCCAAATTATGACAGTGACTTATTGGTTGGCTAATGATATGAGGATGAGCAGTTTGGTAAATAAGCAGTTTGGTGGGTGGGGTCAGCAAGAAAACATTTGTGATGCATTTGGTGGTAAATGCATTGGTGAAGCTACTCAGACAATATTTAATTTTATCTGTCATTTGACAGTGGGTAATTTTCCCACTGGTTGGAATACTAGCCAAAACATTGTCATTAATTGCTTTCTTTCCATTTCTTTATAGATATGTTATGGATTTATTCACTTTTATAGCTATGGGCACTGCTGAAATAGACATTCTTTAATTTATCCCAGAATCTATGTTAAGGTATATTGAATATATGAACCATCACTTTCTTAACCTTAACATTCTGTTAACGGCACTATCATTTGCCTTTTTTAAAAGAATTACTTTTTCCCAAGGAAATAAGTGTGTATATGTGTTTTTTAAGATTTTATTTATTTTTTAGAGAGAGAGAGAGAGAGAGAACGAGCATTGGGGAAGAGAGGCAGAGAGAGAAGCAGACTCCCTGCTGAGCATTGAGCTTGACATTGGGCTGGATCCAAGGACCTTGGGATCATGACCTGAGCTCAAGGCAGATGCTTAACCAACTGAGCCACCCAGGATCCTCTTGTGTATGTGTTTTAAATAACATTCAGAATACGTCTCTGTTGCTTCTAGTAAATTGTCCAAACCACATATATTTGTGTCTTCTGGTTCTGGAACATATTGTCGCCCAGTGAATTTTAATCTCTCTGCATATCTTATTTGTAGAAGACATAATAGCATACTTGAAAAATTCTAAAGAATCAAGGTAAAGCTAACTTAAACAATAAAAAATTCAGCATAGTAACAAGATATAAAATTAGTGTGCAAAAATTAATAGCAGACATATACACAAGTAACTAGTTACAAGTTATAATGGAATAAAAATCCCATTTACATTAGTGATAGGAAGTAATACATGTAAGAATAAATTTAATAATAAATCTTTCTGTTTTGAGAGTTAAAGGAGAAAAATTTGTGAAATAGTATAATGTACTGTCAGTATAGTATTAGTGTACCTGGCATTATGTTAGTTATTAGCAGTAGATGGTGAGTAACTTGAAGACGAGAGTCCTATGGAACTCAACTCTATCTTTTGCAGTAATAACCAACATACTGGTCTACTTCAGTATTCACTGTGCATTTGTTGCATCCAGTGGGAAGCATGCAGTTGATGGCCATTGGAAATTCCCAAAGAAGAGATACAAATGTTCCTTCCTGGCTTTATGTGGTGACTAAGTGTTCCTGGGACGGAGCTCTCCTTATTTTGTGCATGATCCTTGCAGAAAAGTTCCATCATAGTCTCTGGTAAAAAGAATAGTGGTAGCTGGACGGAAAACCCCAATATCTGTGGAGCTTTGCATGCTGATGGTGATGCTGTATTGGAGTCTGCCAAGTTTGTCAGCTGGGGCTCCTGGAAGGAAAGTGTATGTACATTTACAAAGCAAATATACTTAAGGAACAAATTATTTATATGAAAAATTTAAATTGACCTTCCACTCTGTAAACACATAGGATGATTAGTATTCAGTATCTTTCTGGCAGTTCTAGTCAACATAAAATGGGAGGAAAGAGCGATAAGCTATACGTATTTTAGAAAAGAAGAGATAACTTTTTTTTATTACATGTGACATGAAAATTAACTATTTTTATGAGTTAATAAAATAGCTATTTTGTTACAGATGGCATGAAAAACCATTAGAAATAAAAAGATTTTAGTAAATACAAGATCAATATATAAAACCCAACAGCATTCTCTTACACTAGAAATAACATAATGAAAAATTTCTAACCTATGATAGAAAGTGCTTGGGAATAATAAATAAATAAAAATAAATCATAAAACCCAGTAGGCTGTGAATTTGATGTCATCTGCCACCTTTACTTTTAAACCATATAAAGGTCCCTTGCTGCAGAAGGTTGCTCATTGGTACCAAGCCTCAGTAGCTCTCAAAATCCCACTTCAGAGTGCAGCCTTGGAGAGGCAGCAAACTGGTGGTGAGAACATGGTCCAAAGGGAGGTGTCTGGATTTGAAACCCAGCTTCAAGATATAATAGGTAAATCACCAGCAAGCACTGGTCCCAATCGTCTCATCTGTTAAATGGGGCTAATAATTATATTTATGTAATAGGGCTGGAATATTCAGTAAGTTATTACATATAAAGCAGTGTCTGGCACATTGTAGTTACCATACAAGTATGAGCTCCTCTTAGGATTGTCACTTGTATCCTGCTTGACATCATCCGCTTTGTGGTCCTCCTTAATTCCCCCATAAGGCCCTCCCTTAACAGGTATAATAAAGTTAATTTCATCTCAAAAATGTAGTTATCAGAGAAAGGATAGACATGTGCACCACAAAGATGGGTCAGACTCTCAGGTTCAAAGGATTTAGGCATGTTCTCCAGAATGTGCACTCCGTCTTCCTACCTCACAAACCTCTATAAAACTTCCCTGATGGCTTTATAAAACTATAAGACCTTTCCAATGGAGAGACATGCTATATTCCAGATGAGATTCAACATCATGGATGTGACAGTTCTTCCTAATCTAACTTATACACTTAATTCCAGGGTAATAAACTCTCCCTGCACTTTTTTCCTAACTTAGCAAACTGATTTTAAATTTTGATTGGAAGACTAAACATACCAGAAAAGCAAAAACAAATTAAAAATAAAAGAAGAGAGGCACCTGGATGGCTCAGTGGGTTAAGCCTCTGCCTTTGGCTTGGGTCATGATCCCAGGGTCCTGGAAACAAGCCCCACATCAGGCTCTCTGCTCAGTGGGGAGCCTGCTTCTCCCTCTCTCTCTGCCTGCCTCTCTGCCTACATGTGCATACTTGTGATTTCTCTCGCTGTCAAATAAATAAATAAAAATCTTAAAAAAAAAAAACAAAAACAGAAGAAGAATGATGTTTACTTTATTTATTTTTAATGATTTTATTTATTTATTTGACACAGAGAGAGAATGAGAGAGGGCACAAGCTGGGGGAGCAGCAGGCAGGCAGGCGAGGGAGAGGGAGAAGCAGGTTCCCCGCTGAGTAAGGAGTCCAATGTGAGGCTTGATCCCAGGATCCTGATATCATGACCTGAGCCAAAGGCAGCTGCTTAATCAACTCAGCCACCAAAGCACCCTTCGTGTTTGCTTTATTATAAATCTAATCAAACAATAGAGCTCTAGTGATGGAAGCAGTGTAGTGCTGGTCTCTAGTACATTGTGCATATGGTAGCCACTAGCTACATATGACCATTTATATATAAATTAATTAAAACTAAATAAGATGAAAAGTTTAGTTTTTAGCCACAGTGCATTTTCAGTGTTCAAGAGCTACATGTGGCTGTCACATTAGGCAGATATAGAACATTTCCATTAGCACAGAGAGTTCTATTGAACAGTACAGTTCTAAAATCAGATATATGGGGGCGCCTGGGTGGCTCAGTGGGTTAAAGCCTCTGCCTTCAGCTCAGGTCATGATCCCGGGGTCTTGGGATTGAGCCCCGCATTGGGCTCTCTGCTCAGCGGGGACCCTGCTTCCTCCTGTCTCTCTCACCCTGCCTGCCTCTCTGCCTACTTGTGATCTTCTCTCTGTCAAATAAATAAATAAATAAATAAATCTTTAAAAAAAACCCCAAACAGATATATGATAATCCAGGATAGGATAAAGATGACAATTCAAATAGGTAAAAGTGGATTTTTTTCAGGGAAACATTTAAATTTTTTCTGGTTGGAAAAGTTTATTTAAAAAATAATAAAATAGGGGCGCCGGTGTGGCTCAGTCATTGAGCGTCTGCCTTCAATTCAGGTCATGATTCCAGGGTCCTGGGATCCAGCCCTGCATCGGGCTCCCTGCCTGGTGGGAAGCCTGCTTCTCCCTCTCCCATTCCCACTGCTTGTGTTCCCTCTCTCGGTGTGTCTCTCTCTGTCAAATAAATAAATAAAATAAAAAAAAAATACTCTGAAGCCATAAAGAAAAATAAAACAAATAAGAGTACATCTAAACTTTTCTGTAAGAAGAATATAAAGAAAATAAAGGATAGATGACAACCAGGAGAATTTTGTAACCTAACTGACAAAAAGGGCTATTTAAAGAACTCTTGAAAATTTACTTTAAAAGAAAGTAAATTGGGACACTTGGGTGGAGCAGCGCTTGGGTGTTCCTACTTTTGGTTTTGGCTGAGGTCATGATCTCAGGGTCTTATGATCGAGCCTAGTGTGGGGCTCCATGCACAATGCAGACTCTGCTTGGGACTTTCTCTTCCTCCCTGTCCGCCCCTACTTTCTGCATGGTCACACTTGCGCGTGCGCGCTCTCTCTCTCAAATAAATAAGTAAATCTTAGAAGAAAAAGGTAAATTTTCAGTAGGAAAATGAATATTTTCATTTAAATATTATTAAATATTAAATTAAATATCATTTCAAACTATCATTTCAATATATCATTTCATTAAATATCATTTTAAAAAAGAAAGAATGCCATGAGCATTCGACTTATGAGTAGATGGTCAATTTCTCTAGTTAAAAAAACACAAAACAACATTGAGATATGCCTTTTTACCTGTCATACTGTCAAAGTTAAAGAAAGAATAAACACAAGACTTCCTTCATACTGTCAAAAGGAATAGAGATGGCTACCATGTGTTTGTTAAGAAATTTGGCAAGATTATAAAAATGTAAAACATGTTTACTTCTTGACTGAACAATGCCACTTCACATAAAGATGAAGTTGTGTGTAAAAGATTAATTGGAGGACTATTTGTAATTCACTCCACATGGAAACGGTATGAATACCTATTTGTAGGGGATTTATTATGTTAATTATGACATATATGCACATACAAGGGTGCATCTCTGTGTACATACTTAAATCTGTGCATGCATAACAAAAAGACAGTAGAGCCATTAGTAGAATGAGGTAGGTCGGTAAGTACCAGTGTGGAGAAATACACTCAATGTACACCGAAGGAAAAACAAAGAATATTACTTCTAAGTAAATATTATACATTTTATAAATTTATAAAATAATTAAATAATTGACTTACAAAATTATTTATAAGCAAAACAAAGACTATGATGTAGAGTATTACCCAAATTTTGTTAAAATATGTTTTTCTCTCTCAAACGTGTATTTTTCATATGCTTAGCAATAAGCCTAGAAGACTTAAAACTATTTATATCACACTTTTAGAAATAAAAATGTTCTTGTGGTGATATAAGACAGTAGAGTTATAGATGTAAAGAAAAATTTGGGGGTCCCAAGAAAGAGGGGCTTTAAAGTTTTCAGAAAACAGGGGTGCCTGGGTGGCTCAGTGGGTTAAATCTTTGCCTTCAGCTCTGGTCATGATCTCAAGGTCCTGGGATCAAGCCCCACATCAGGCTCTCTGCTCAGCGGGGAGTTTACTTCTCCCTCCCCCCTGCCTGCCTCTCTGCCTACTTGTGATCTCTCTTCCTCTGTCAAATAAATAAAATCTTTTTAAAAAAGTTTTCAGAAAATAATTTGTGCTGGTCAGGTTGAGATAAGTATTCTACAATGTGTAGAAAAAATACTATGGAGGTCCCCTTGGAGGTGAGACTAATTCTAATTGGGGGAGGTAGAACAGGGGAAGGGGTCCCAGAGAATATCTGAGTTAGTTCTGAAAAGAGTAGTATTTTATTGTTCCTCCTTTTTCACATCAAAGAAGCAATGAGAGGATTTTCTGAAGCACTTAGCCCAATGCCTAGCACACTGAATGCTCAAGAAAAAAAGTGGGGCATTCTAGGTGGGTGGAGCAAAATCTGTAAGACAAGGTGTGAGCATTATGGTTGTTTAGGGGAAATGTAACTGGGTGCCTGGCGCTGAGGATTGTTGTGAATGGCTGGCAGCCAGGGAGGATGGAGAGGAGAGAGGACAGTGGGAGGGTTTTGAAAGATAGCGTGGGTCAGAATATATAGGACATACTGCTGGCTAATGAGTTTAGACTGTATCTTACCACCAAGCAACGGAGAGCTAGTCAAGGGTTTTGAAGAGTGATGAAGTAAGATCAGACATGTGTTCTAAAAGATAAGTTTGGTGGCAGGATGAAGGATGACTTAGAGAAGGAGGAGACTAGAAACTCTTCAGTGTGTCCTATGTTTACACCGGGCATGATATGATCCAGAACAAAGGAATTGATGACAGGGGACAACCTCTGAGGTAGTACCTGCAGAAGCTATAAATGTATTCCACCCACCTCACAGCATGTTTTGGCTACTTCCTGGACATTCATTTCACACCACCCTCCCCTGTCACGGGTTTTGTCTGTTGTGCTTCTGCCAGTTTTCTCTTTCAGGAGCTGCCTGCCAGCTATTAAGGCTAACATGGCTTTCTGAAATACCATAAGGCTTGGAAGCACTATTGAATTAAACATTAATTAATTAGTGAGGTCCCCCTCATAAGACAGATCCTTTTTAGCCAGAGAAAGCTAAATATCTAAATGTAGAGTATAAACATGACTGTGGTTCACTGTAATTGTGAAGAGTATGAAACAATTTACCTAGTGGTTTAGGGCAGGTTTAAAGTGGGTTTAATAGAAACTCATTGCTGTCCAACTTAGCATTGCCCTTCCCTTCTTAAATAAAGAAAGTAGAAGAGTACAGACAAGGGCACTGAAGGCTAAGTGACTCACCAGCTCCTTCTAGACAGCCCTGTTGCAGGAATCATTTGGAGACAGATTTCTCTTCCTCCAAATTCCCTGTGCTGTCTTGTGGATTTTGTTGCTAAGGAATCCAGCTAGGATTGAATGTACCTGGGAGGAGAAATTGAAGATTGCCTGGGTGTTGGGTCATTTTCCTCTCTGGGAATCACCAGCTCTTTATCCCTTTACTAGGAAAGCACCATGGTATATGAGGGAAGCCAAGAGGCTTGAGACTCAGTCTGGGCCTTAAGAAGCTTGCAGTTCAAATGACAAAACCAGACTTCAAATGGGGAACAGTTAGCTCAGTGAGAAACTGTCAGATGAGTCGCCATCCATATTGTTTGCATAGTACTAAAGGCATGCTATCATCAGAAATAAGTCCCCAGTCTGCATTTGGTTCTCGGGCTACCTGAAAACCACTCTCATCTCACAGTGGATTGCTCAGCCAGTATGTCACCCCGACCCTGGTTTGCAATGGTTGGATAAAAGAATTCTTTGTGTGATTCAACTTGCATTAATCTTAAGGCATTCAGAAGATGGAAAGATCGACTCAGCCCGGAAGCCTTTGATGCACAGGTGACACTGAAGAGTGGATGTGTCAGAGCAGGCAGGATCTGAGCAACTTTACATCTTCCTTTTTTTTAAAAAAATTTTTAAAGATTTTATTTATTTATTTGACAGATAGATCACAAGTAGGCAGAGAGGCAGGCAGAGAGAGGAAGGGAAGCAGGCTCCCTGCCGAGCAGAGAGCCCGATGTGGGGCTCGATGCCAGGACCCTGGGATCATGACCCGAGCCGAAGGCAGAGGCTTTAACCCACTGAGCCACCCAGGCGCCCCTACATCTTCCGTTTTTAGGTCCAGGAACTCAAATGCTGATATGATGCTATTGAGGTCCTTAACACAAAGCACAATTCTGAAGGGAGCAGGACATACCAACAGTATTTCCCAACACACATATACAGCTGCTGAGCCACACAGAGGAGAAACAAGATGAGAAAGCCATGCCTCCCGCCCTGGAAAAGCTTCTTGGATGGAAGCGGAGAAATATAAGACTTAACATCTTTATATTTCCTGCATCTATTGGAAGATAACAACATCCTATCCATCTGGCCAAATGTAGGCTGTTTTCTCCATCCAGGTGAAACAGGAGCGAAACACATGGAATTTCAGTTGACCAGTCATTCAAGCCATGCTCTTGCTACCCCTCTGAGTCTTCTTGAAAGGTCTTAAGTCTGGGCCAACGGCGCTGGGGCTATTTACTTTGCTGACTTCAGTGACACTGGCCTTCATGTCCTAAATTTAAAGAAAGTTCATTTGTCTTCTTTTCAAAACCTAATCTTCCCCATATCCACCAAAGAGCTAGAATGTTATTTTACTGCAGTAGTCATTAAGTCTGAAGAATAGTGTTTGGAATATTTATTGATGTTTGAATGACTTACATTTTTTAAATGCACTCCAATGGGAAAAATACTTAAATTCATCTGCCTGCTTAATCTTTACATTTTTAAAGAGATTCAGAATTACTATCATATTTCTACAGTTATGGTGATGAAGAAAAGCATTGTTATACTGATTTGTTTAATTTCTGTTCATAATTCAGCAGTACTACAATCCCGAGGTCATATTCATCATTGTTCCTGCATGCCCTTCCCCTAGGCTATTTGTCCTCCTACTTTCTTTTTTTTTTTTTTTAATTAAATTTTTTATTTATTTTCAGCGTAACAGTATTCATTGTTTTTTCACCACACCCAGTGCTCCATGCAATCTGTGCCCTCCCTAATACCCATCACCTGGTTCCCCCACCCTCCCACCCCGCCCCTTCAAAACCCTCAGGTTGTTTTTCAGAGTCCATAGTCTCTCATGGTTCACCTCCCCTTCCAATTTCCCTCAACTCCCTTCTCCTCTCCATCTACCCTTGTCCTCTATATTATTTGTTATGCTCCACCAATAAGTGAAACCATATGATACTTGACTTTCTCTGTTTGACTTATTTCACTCAGCATAATCTCTTCCAGTCCTGTCCATGTTGCTACAAAAGTTGGGTATTCGTCCTTTCTGATGGAGGCATAATACTCCATAGTGTATATGGACCACATCTTCCTTATCCATTCATCCTTTGAAGGGCATCTTGGTTCTTTCCACAGTTTGGCGACTGTGGCCATGGCTGCTATAAACATTGGGGTACAGATGGCCCTTCTTTTCACTACATCTGTATCTTTGGGGTAAATACCCAGCAGTGCAATTGCAGGGTCATAGGGAAGATCTATTTTTAATTTCCTGAGGAATCTCCACACTGTTCTCCAAAGTGGCTGCACCAGTTTGCATTCCCACCAACAGTGTAAGAGGGTTCCCCTTTCTCCACATCCTCTCCAACACACGTTGTTTCCTGTCTTGCTAATTTTGGCCATTCTAACTGGTGTAAGGTGGTATCTCAATGTGGTTTTGATTTGAATCTCCCTGATGGCTAGTGATGATGAACATTTTTTCATGTGTCTGGTAGCCATTTGTATGTCTTCATTGGAGAAGTGTCTGTTCATATCTTCTGCCCATTTTTAAATATGATTGTCTGTTTTGTGTGTGTTGAGTTTGAGGAGTTCTTTATAGATCCTGGATATCAACCTTTTATCTGTACTGTCATTTGCAAATATCTTCTCCCATTCCGTGGGTTGCCTCTTTGTTTTGATGACTGTTTCTTTTGCTATGCAGAAGCTTTTGATCTTGATGAAGTCCCAAAAGTTCATCTTTGCCTTTGTTTCCTTTGCCTTTGGAGACATATCTTGAAAGAAGTTGCTGTGGCTGATATCAAAGAGGTTACTCCCTATGTTCTCCTCGAGGATTCTGATGGATTCCTGTCTCACGTTGAGGTCTTTTATCCATTTCGAGTTTATCTTTGTGTACGGTGTAAGAGAATGGTCAAGTTTCATTCTTCTACATATAGCTGTCCAGTTTTCCCAGCACCATTTATTGAAGAGACTGTCTTTTTTCCACTGGATATTTTTTCCTGTTTTGTCAAAGATTATTTGACCATAGAGTTGAGGGTCCATATCTGGACTCTCTACTCTGTTCCACTGGTCCATGTGTCTGTTTTTATGCCAGTACCATGCTGTCTTGGTGATCACAGCTTTGTAGTAAAGCTTGAAATCAGGTAACGTGATGCCACCAGTTTTATTTTTGTTTTTCAACATTTCCTTAGCAATTCGGGGTCTCTTCTGATTCCATACAAATTTTAGTATTATTTGCTCCAGCTCTTTGAAAAATACTGGTGGAATTTTGATTGGAATGGCATTAAAAGTATAGATTGCTCTGGGCAGTATAGACATGTTAACGATGTTTATTCTTCCGATCCAAGAGCATGGAATGGTCTTCCATCTTTTTGTGTCTTCTTCAATTTCTTTTAGGAGTGTTCTGTAGTTCCTCGAGTACAGATCTTTAACCTCTTTGGTTAGGTTTATTCCGAGGTATCTTATGGTTTTTGGTGCTATAGTAAATGGAATCGATTCTCTAATTTGCCTTTCTGTATTTTCATTGTTAGTGTATAAGAAAGCCACTGATTTCTGGACATTGACTTTGTATCCTGCTACATTACTGAATTGCTGTATGAGTTCTAGTAGTTTGGGGGTGGAGTCTTTCGGGTTTTCCATATAAAGAATCATGTCATCTGCGAAGAGAGAGAGTTTGACTTCTTCCTTGCCAATTTGGATACCTTTTATTTCTCTTTGTTGTCTGATTGCTGTTGCTAGGACTTCTAATACTATGTTGAACAAGAGTGGTGAGAGTGGGCATCCTTGTCGTGTTCCTGATCTCAATGGGAAGGCTGCAAGCTTTTTCCCATTGAGGATGATATTTGCTGTGGGTCTTTCATAGATAGATTTGATGAAGTTCAGGAATGTTCCCTCTATCCCTATACTTTGAAGCGTTTTAATCAGGAATGGATGCTGGAACATTCCACCCTAAAACAACAGAGTACTCATTCTTCTCAAGTGCACATGGAACCTTCTCCAGAATAGACCACATACTGGGTCACAAATCAGGGCTCAACCGATACCAAAAGACTGAGATTATTCCCTGCATATTCTCAGATCACAATGCTTTGAAACTGGAGCTCAATCACAAGGAAAAGTTCAGAAGGAACTCAAATACCTGGAAGCTAAAGACCACCTTGCTTAAGAATGCTTGGATCAACCAGGAGATCAAAGAAGAACTTAAACAATTTATGGAAACCAATGAGAACGAAGACACTTCACTCCAAAACCTATGGGATACAGCAAAGGCGGTCCTAAGGGGGAAATTCATAGCCATCCAAGCCTCCCTCAAAAAAATTGAAAAATCCAGAATACACCAGCTGTCTCTAGACCTTAAAGAACTAGAGAATCAACAGCAAATCAAACCAACTCCACACATAAGAAGGGAAATAATCAAGATTAGAGCAGAGATCAACGAGGTAGAAACCAGAGATACAGTAGAACGTATCAACGAAACTAGAAGCTGGTTTTTTGAAAGAATCAATAAGATCGATCAACCATTGGCCACACTAATCCAAAAGAAAAGAGAGAAAGCCCAAATTAATAAAATTATGAATGAAAAGGGAGAAATCACAGCTAACACCAAGGAAGTAGAAACAATCATCAGAAGCTATTATCAACAGTTATATGCTAATAAGCTAAGCAACCTAGATGAAATGGATGCATTCCTGGAAAACTATAAACTCCCAAAATTGAACCAGGAAGAAATTGACAACCTGAATAGACCGATATCTAGTAACGAGATTGAAGCAGTGATCAAAAACCTCCCAAAAAACAAGAGCCCAGGACCTGACGGATTCCCTGGGGAATTCTATCAAACTTTCAAAGAAGAAATAATACCTATTCTCCTGAAGCTGTTTCAAAAAATTGAAGCAGAAGGAAAACTTCCAGACTCTTTTTATGAAGCCAGCATTACCCTGATCCCCAAACCAGGCAAAGACCCTACCAAAAAGGAGAATTTCAGACCAATATCACTGATGAATATGGATGCTAAGATTCTCAACAAGATCCTAGCAAACAGGATCCAACAGCACATTAAAAAGATTATCCACCATGACCAGGTGGGATTCATCCCTGGGTTACAAGGATGGTTCAACATTCGCAAATCAATCAATGTGATAGAACAAATCAATAAGAGAAGAGAGAAGAACCACATGGTCCTCTCAATTGATGCAGAAAAAGCTTTTGTCCTCCTACTTTCTACCCTATCTCTGCTCAAGGCATTCAGTATCCTTCCTATAATCAGCAAGAATCTGAACACTGGGAGCTTCTTTGGCTTCTCCCCTTCCTTGAGCTCTTTATCTAGTTACTGGTCAAATTATGTCTTGCCATGTTGTTTTGCCCAGGTCTGTTCTCTTCTATTACCTCAGTAATGAAATCTAGTTTTTAATTGTCTTTAATGGCTGTGCAAAATAAAGAATACATCTCCCAGTATTTCCTAATTGCTGGATGTGTTTCTGCATTTTTGACCTGACAAATGAGATACAAGCAGCAATGCTGCACAGCACTTCTAGGAAGCTTCTTAAAAGATAATATGTGTGCTGTTTTTTTTTTTTTTTAAAGATTTTATTTATTTATTTATTTGACAGAGAGAGATCACAAGTAGGCAGAGAGGCAGGCAGAGAGAGAGAGAGAGAGAGAGAAGCAGGCTCCCTGCCGAGCAGAGAGCCCGATGTGGAACTCGATCCCAGGACCCTTGAGATCATGACCTGAGCCGAAGGCAGGGGCTTAACCCACTGAGCCACCCAGGCACCCTATGTGTGCTGTTTATCATATTATTTTTTGTCTATGTACTCCCTGGCTGGAACTCAAGCAGGCATTTTGAAACATGAGGCAGCATGTGATGTGATGAGCACTGGGTGTTGTACACAACTGATCAATTATTGAATACTACATCTGAAACTACTGATGAACTATATGTTGGCTAAATGAATTTAAATGAAAAAAAAAAAAAAAAAGAAACATGAGGCAACAATGCTGAAGATAGTGGAGCAGCAAAGATAGCTGAGCAGTGGCCTGCTGGTGTGGAGCTCTCCTCCCAGCTCTGGACTATGTAACTCTGAATTTCTTTCATGTGAGAGAAAAATAAATTTCTGTCTTTTAAAGGCCACTCTTTTGGGTTCTCTCTTACATGAGTCACATCTAATCCTGATTAATACACGTATGCTGCTCTTGCCATTCTTGCTATCACTATCAATCTCAGAAGAGACTAAGAAACATAGTGTAAGCCATAGAGTGGAAGGCTTAGCAGCCCAGGCTCTGGAATAACTCTTGTCTGATTCTTTGCTCTCTATCTAGCTATCTCTCTGCCTCAGTGTCTTCATTGTTAAATGGGAACCACAGAAGTCTATTGACAGGAATGAATGAGATAATGCCTATGAAAAACTCATCTGGAAAGAGTCCAGTGACAAGCGCTCCGTAAAGGATAGCTTCCCTTGGTATTATCATATTGTATAATTTGATCTAAGAGAGATATCTTAGAACAATGCCACCGGACGTGAGAGACTGATACAATAATTTACTAAACAGCAACCTGCCAGTCATACTCTTCTCAGCTAAGTCATTTTTATGTTTATACCAAAATTTTATATTTGGCGTATTTATGTTTACATTTAAACTCAAGGTGCCCAAATTTACAGGCCATATTAAATCACAGGCTTGCAGCAATTAGGCTGCACATATAAATGTGGCATATTTCTCGAAATATTTTTTTGGCATCATCTTTTATTCTGTCTTCTTTGGCATTGGTGTCCCTAGTGCCCAGGTTTTCTGGTTTCTTCTATAATATTTACCACACCTGGAAGATTATTCTGCTTTTTTGCCCTAGGTTTTCTTTACGCAAACAGAAGGCTGTGAAACAGAATGTTTTCCAGCCAATCTCAGCAACCCCTTATTTCTGGATTAAAATTCAGACATTTAGTTAAGCACTTCTGCCAAATCTCATACTCCATTTTTTTTCTCTTCAAGTATCCTTTAAAAATAAAGTTTAAAAACATTGATTAAATATATTTATCCCAATAGTATTCATAACCTGGCTGAAATCTGCAGCATTCTTTAATTATTCTTAACAACCTAATGTATTTTATTATAAAATCAGCTTTCAGGGCACCTGAATGACTCAGTCAGTTAAGCATCCCACTCTTGATTTCAGCTCAGGTCACGATCTCAAGGTCCTGGGGTCCAGCCCCACATTGGGCTCTATGCTCAGTGGGGAGTCTGCTTGGGATTCTCTCTCTCTTTCTCCCTCTGTGGCTCCCCAACCCCCACACTCTTCTTTTTCTCTCTCTAAAATAAATGTACAAATCTTAAAAAAAAATAAAAACAGCTTTTGCTCAGCATACAATTATTGATGTCTTCTCTGCCACTGTAGCCCAACAACCATAGCAGATTTCCCGTTACTCTAGTCCATGTGCTCTTCTTGCTGCCTTTCCTGGGTCACTTCCTAAATCCTCCTACAGATCACTGCTCAGAACTCGATCAAGTTACTCTCTTGCTCAATAGCTTTGGTTCACATAGCTGTTTTCTCCTTAGCTGTCTCTTTATTAAATTTTCTGTTCTTCCAGACAAATGCCACCAGCTCCATGAAACCTAACACCTTTAGCCAAATGTGGTACTTCCACTCTTCTGCCTTCCCTTATCAAAAGGGAAAAATTCCTCCAAAGCATATGTTTTATAGAATTATTATGTTTTACCTCAAATTATGCAACTTTCTTATTCATGACTGACACAACTGTATACGAGCGAGCTAGACTCCCCTTGGCTTCTACCCTGTTGAGTGTTTCTTTTCCTAAAGGTCATAAGGAGGGTGGTAGGGCAACAGGTTAGAAATCTAGGATGCAAAAATTCGAGCAGAGGTGAATATGTGAACAGCAAAATTGGAGAAGTCAGAGAAAAAAATTAAAATTGGAATTGAGCCAAAGTTTAAATCGTGTTGGATTAATGACCAAGCAAGTCAGAAACAAGCAAAGCTGAAGGAAATTGATAATGGGTCTTGGGAAATCACTTTGATTTCTAGCCAAAGTTCATGGCTGGAAGGACCAGTGGAAGGTAGATGATGGATTGCTGGATAGGAGACGTGAAAGTACAAATCTAACAGGACCAATTAGCTCTGTATCTTGAAATGGCCTTAAAAAGTATTTTGCCATTTTTTTTAAAAGCAGGGTGGGTGGTGGTGTGACATTATTAGAAGGAGAGGCAGATGGTGTCACTTATTTGGATTGTCTCCCAAATGATGCCTCTTGGCTCTGTTCCTTGAATTGTGGATCACATTCTGTATTGTGTTGCATGGCCAACAGCCTCTTCAGGCAACAGCAAGGTAGAAGTGGGCTTAGTGGTGAGCTAGAAGTGAAAACCCTTGTTGCTATGGAATTGTGGAAGTATGCAGAATTAGCAACATGAAGGTGGGATTGGAGCTAAGTCAATTATTAGTACTTCTACAAACTGCAATTTCTGGATATCCCGGCAGAGTTAATGCTGTTTATTAAATTTGGGGATTTTCATGGGCCAACTGTGGGTTTGTACTGAAGGCCCTGTCATGGTTTTTGTGAGTGGACACCCTACCTCCTGAGAGCTGTGTTTTCTTTGTAAGTGTTATAGTCTCCTAGTGCTCCCATATTATAATGGTACTGTGTATGTCTATGTGTGTATGTGTGTGTGTTTGTGTATATGTCGAACTCTTTCAACAGAGGAGTCAAAGCAATTTGGACTCTCCCTCCATAGTTCTTTCTTATCTCTCATTGAAACTCTTCTAATAGTCTCCTAATTGATACATTTCTAGCTCTAGCCTTATATCCTGTAGTGCTTCATTTGTACTTCTGGGAAATCTTTGCGAAACACAAAGCTAATGGTTTTTCATTGCCTAAAATTATTTGGCCATATATCTAAAGGTGACATTCACCTGCATGCCCTAAAAAATGCAGTATTTTATTGTGTAGACATGGCCCTCCATATCATGGCTTTTCAGTATATCTCCTGCTTTATACCACTGCAGTCCTTTGCTTTACTCATGTCTCTGCATGCAGTTTACTTATACTCCAGATTCTTTCTCATCCGTGTGCCTTGCTTACAGTACTGCCTCTGTCTGAAAAGTCCTCCTGAATCTATCCTACTGAAAAATTGATCCTTCCAGACTCAATCCAAATATAGTAGTTTTAATGACTTTCCAAGCCCCTTTAAATAAGTGACTTAGCCATTCTCTTCTGTCTGCTTTAATATTCCATGCATATGGTATTTATTTTTTTATCATAACACTTATTTTTAATGTTTTAGTATATCTTCATCATTTTTATTAGGGGAATAAAAATCTGTTATGATTATTGTTTTATGCAGAAAATATTCATTTAGATTGACCAAATATTTACCTGTTTTAAAATTTACTTTTCCTTTTTTCTGGCATGTCCAGTCTTCCATTTGGGATCATTTTCCTCCTGCCTGAAAAACTTCCTTTACTGTGTTATGTAGTATGAGCCACTGGTAATAAATTCTCTTAGTTTATATTGTCTGAAGAAGTCTAAATTTCATCTTTTCATCTTCATTTGTTGGTGGTGTTTTTTTGTTTGTTTGTTTTTTCTGTGTATGGAAGTCCATCCATCTTGGAAATTTTTGTTTTGTTTTGTTGTAAGCATTTGTGGCTCCTGTTGTTTTTGTTTACAAGGCAGCCCGCAGAAGTGAATTGCTGATCCTTTTATGGTAATATGTCAATTTTTTTCCCCCTGTGGCTGCTTTTAAGGTTTCTTTTTTTGTCTTTGGATTATACCAGTGTTTGCACCTAGGTAGTCTTCTTTTTGTATTGATATAGTTTGTAGTTTGTAGGCTTCCTTGAAACTGTGGCTTGATTTTTTGTTGTTTCTTTACAATTTTTCCTCTCCCCCTTTTTAATGGGACTTCAATACATATATATTAGATTTTTGCTCTATAACTTTAATGCCCCTTGCATAATTTTTCTATTCTTTTTTTTCTACATTTCAACTACATATTTTTATGACCTATTTTCTGCTTTGCTTATTTTCCTTTCAACTGTGTCTAATCTGCTATGAAACTTATTAACCATTATTATTATTTTTTAAATGCTAGCATTTCTATTTGGCTTTTATTTATTATTTCCAGTTTACTACAAAAATCCTGTCTTGTCATCTATCATCATGACTATGGTAATCCCATTTAAAGTCTTTAGCTGATAGCTCCATTATTTGGATATTCTGTGTGTCTTTTCTTTACTGTCTGTCTGTGTTTCTCTTCGTTTGCAGTTACATTGCTTTGTGTACTCATGGGTTAGGCTATTTTTGATTGATTACTAGATGATGTATCTAAAATATGAACTAATTTTGAAGTTTAGGATGATATTATTATCTGCCAGAAATAATACATATTTATGTCTGAAAGGAGGATTTAGCACCCTGATTCTCAGTCCCTTTTTTTGGAACTGGCATATACCCCTGGTAGAGACATGGTCTCAAATGCAGGTTCAACAGGCTGGGTTTATTTCTTCTGTCATATAGTCTTTACTGACTTAATACTCTGATGTCTTCAACCATATATATGTTTTTTGTTTATCATTTCTAGTTTTTCTCAGTAAGAGGGTTGATCCATCATTACCAGAAATGGAAGTGTAAATGATTAATTTTAATTCACTGGGAAAATTACGTAAAATCTTCCAAAGTAGAGAACACAAAGTTCTCTTGTTCTTGGTGAAGGGGGACCATAAGGAAGCATTTGTGGATTTTTCCTAGCTCCACTCTTTTTTTTTTTTTTTAAAGATTATTTATTTATTTATTGGACAGACAGAGATCACAGATAGGCAGAGAGGCAGGCAGAGAGAAGGAAGAGAAGCAAGCTGCTGCTGAGCAGAGAGCCCGATGCAGGGCTCGATCCCAGGACCCTGGGATCATGACCTGAGCCAAAGGCAGAGGCTTTAACCCACTGAGCCACCCAGGTGCCCCCCTAGCTCCACTCTTAACTCAATTATTTACCAAGAATTTACAGAGTCATACTAACAATTCTGATTTTCCATTTGGCAAGATGTGTACATGAATAAGGGTTACTATATTTTTCTAGCCTCTTAAGTACTCTTCTTGCTATATATATTTTTCCTGAGAAAACTATATTTCTAATCCTAATCATAATAAAAAAGTTTTGATTATTTAGTAATGACATTTCTGTCACAAAGGCTTGTGAATTAAAATGTTCTCCCTAGGCACTCTTAGTTACTTGATGTGAAGGAGGGTGTTTTGACTGAGACTCCTAGAAGTACATGAAGTTTTTTATCACACTCCCCCGAGCACCTCTGTTTCCTCTGGGAAGACAGTCCTTTAACTGTCAAGTATTTCTCAGAGAAAAGGCTCTAGCCATTTCTTGATCTACTAGGGCCCTGAATTTAATTAGAGTTTAGAAATATATAAGCATACTTGAAAGACTGGGATGCCCCCCCCCCCCCCGACAAAGGCCACACTGATAGGAGGCCAACACAGTTAGTTCTTGAGATCTTGAGAGAAAAATCATGTGAATGTATAAGGAATCATAATAAAGTGGGCCACAATGAACGTGATTCCAAGTGCAGTGCAAGGCTGCGCTTGGCTGCCCTCCTTAGCAGCCCTACCAGATGGCCGTACCCCCTGGTAGTATGATAAAAAGGATCCTAGTAGACAGGTATCCATAGCTCTCTGCTGTGGAATTCTTCCTTTTTAAGGCTGAATATCTGCTGAAGGTGTTTCTTTGTGCCTGAGAACCAGGTGAAAAGTGAATGAAGACTTGGCAGAAGATGGTGGAAATTCCAAGGCATTAGTATTGAAGAGTGAAGATAATTTATTCCTTAAGGGACAGTAGTGGTTCAAGGAAGAACATAGCCTTTGACAGAGAGAGGCATTGCTGAGTAGGGTAATGGTTAGCAAATGGAGCAGATATGCAGGGATAATTGTAGTCAAAAGAGAGGAACCATAGAACCATGGTGCTGGGACTGTATTCTGTGTGACATGCTTTCCTTCTCACTTACTGGAGACTGTTCTGGATTGAATGTCTTTGTCCTCCCAAAACTTACATGTTGAACCCTACCCCCAGTGTGATGTTGTTAGGAGGTGGGGCCTGTGGACATAATTAGGATTATGTGAGTTCATGAAGGTTAGTGCCTTCACAAAGGAGATTAGTGCTCTTATAAGAGTCATGAGAGAGCTCTCTCCCTCTCTGCTCTCTGCTGTGTGAGGACATAATGAAAAATCAGCAGCTTGCAACCCAGAATAGCAGTCAGAACTAAGACCAGGACTCTTATTGTGACTTTAAAAAAGGTGGGAGCATGAGGTTCTGTTATTCAAAAGGTGAGACTCCTTAATCTCACCTTAAATACTACTATGGGCTTTTTTTTTTTTTTAAAGATTTTATTTAATTATTGGACAGAGAGAGAGGTCACAAGTAGGCAGAGAGGCAGGCAGAGAGAGAGGAAGGGAAGCAAACTCCCTGCTGAGCAGAAGCCTGATGTGGGGCTCCATCCCAGGACCCTGGGATCATGACCTGAGCCAAAGGCAGAGGCTTTAACCCACTGAGCCACCCAGGCGCCCCCAAATTTGATTTTTTTAAGAGGAAGAGAGAAATGTCAATCATCCTTGTTTCAATACTTCAGGATAAGGGATAGGGAAAAGGAAGAAATTATATGAAGGGCACTATTTTGAATACTTTGTTATTTACTAGATAATTTATAATACATCAGAATATTGTGATGGGATCTTGAGTCAGAGATAGAATTTGTAGACTTTTACTTCTTGAAGATAATTAATGTCTCAGGAGGAATATTATAGTGATGAAGGCCTGAAAGGCTGTTGCCAGGAAGCACCTAGAGATGTGCAAAATTATTCTACTGTTCCAAATGTGAAATGGTGGATGTAAGAAATGACACCTGGCCTGAAAATGCATTATGAAAAAATAAGATTTCCCTAATGAAGCTAAGAAGTAACATTCTTGAAGATGTTTGTTGATGCAACTATATTTGTAAATGCAGTAGTTTCTTATCTTGCACAAACTGAACAAAAACAAGTGTCTAACAATAAACATTTGCACTAGGGAGGCTAGGGCTTGGTCTGTTAATGCAGAGCAAGACACAGCATCTGCTCTGAAGGAGCACATAAAACAAAAGTCATTTTATACCCAACAGTGCATTGCTGTGGAGCTATATTTGTCCGATAAAAATATAAATGCAACCAGACTAGAAATGCCATTTTCATGCTTGGAAACATAATCTAACTTCATACTAATTTGGAAGTCTGCATGTTATCTGTTCTCTGATTGGGAAGTTTGTCAAAAAGCAATGCAATCTGATCTGACCATGTATTAAAGGCATGAGAACATCCATCTGTAACAGTTTTTTATTATTTTTATCATGGAACATGGAATAAAATGTCTGATAACAGAAGACACCATATAGATATGTGGTCATTTTGCTGTAACAGACCATCTGCCTACCTCTGTACAACATGGTTGAAGAAGCATAAAATGAAGACCCAAATCCCTTTATATTCTTGAAGACCAGATGCCTTATGACATGACTGATGGTGGGGAGAGATCTACCCCAGTGTCTATCCAGAGGGTAGACATTAGGTAACAGGCACAAGAACCAGCTGTCAGGAATCTGAGGCACCATAGCATTTTGTAATTTCATCTTTACAATTTAGCATGAAGTCTAGATTAGTATTTTAAGAGTGAGCTTAGAAAAATAATGACACTGTAGAACAGGCAAAATGTAGCCGGTTGCTCTATTATACTAGTTATGACCAGTTCTCGAAAAAGTTATAGTCTTGAGTTTTGAAATAAGCTCAATGCCTCTTTTCTTGGGAAATCATGAATTTAGTGTTAAACATAATGAGGCTGACCAGGAACTCAGGCATGAGCCGTTTTAATCCAGTGTCCAGATAGGGAATGCTCCATAAACCTGGTCACTGGGATACAGGGAAGTGTTCCAGAGCGCTTCTTCCCAAGGCAGTAGAATTTTATAATGCTTGACAGGGCACTGGTGTAAAATGAAAAGTAGTAACAGTGATTCTTTTGCAGAGACGAGCCTCTTACTTCTGCTGAAGTATTTTAGTATGCTGCCCGATTAGAGACAATATGAGAAATGAGCCTCTCTGATTCTCATTTTTGGCTAAAAGTCTTGGCTAGCTTTGGGACAATCTGTTATTGCTGGCTATTGCTCTGTGGGTGAGTTAATGCCAGCCATTCAGATGCTCACTAAAATCTATATTCACGTGGAATGATGGTTTTCTGCTTCCAAGTGATCAGCTTGCCATTTCTTTTTCTGCAGCACAAGCAAAAAAGACTCGCTTTCTGCCCCTTGGCCTTGCTGGAGTTGTGGGCCTGCAGCTCACACTCTCTGTACTTGCTGAAGCTCGTTAGTCAGTTTACAGCCATCTGTCTTTGTAGCATTAACCCACTCGATTGGACACCATACTGTTGTTTTCTGTGTCTGTTCTGGTAAATTATGTGCATCCTGAGTTGTTCTAATGACATGCTGTTCTAATGACAGTTCCCTCAGAGGGGATCTGGGTAGAGACTACCTCTGGGAGAATCTCAGACTGTGGCAGATTTTGGCCCTGGAGCGGGTGGGGAGCAAGTGGGAGGATTCAATAACGGCAACCCTTGATTCTGCTGGAGGAACAGTGAAACAACGGAAATGTGCCATCTCTTTCTGGCCAGTGGATATGGCTAGAATTCAGGGAAGCATAAGAGAGAATCAAATGGACCCCGAAGCCCCTCTCTAGGCCTGGTAGAAAACAATGCACAAAGGCTAGTGACCACATGTGTACAGTTGGTGGGGGCATGAAGTTCATCCTCTTCTTTCTCTAGCTTGTCCCATTCCTGCCGCATTATGGATTGTCTCCCTAAATTCTACTCATGCTGCTGGGATGGAATAGAGATAAGTCGATAAAACAAGCCTGGGCTCCCCTGGAAGACCTCATACAACTTTAGAAGCAGAGCTCGTACCTGTTGTAAGGAGAGAAGGCAGGACTCTGGGAGCAGAGCTAAAATGAATTTTCTGGGGATTCTATGGAAGACTTGCTGGGAAGAAATGCTGGGAGGAGATAGTATCTCAAGATTCTGCATGCTGTTTCAAGAGAGAAAGAAATGAAAGTGACAGTGGCTGTATGTGAAGCAAGGAAGCAATGTATCCTTTCTCCCTTTTAATTATTAAAAATTCAATTTATAAATATAGATTTAGGGATGTTTATTTTATTGTATGGGTTTTAATCCAATTTCATCATTATTTTA
This sequence comes from Martes martes, assembly GCF_963455335.1. Classification (NCBI taxonomy): domain Eukaryota; kingdom Metazoa; phylum Chordata; class Mammalia; order Carnivora; family Mustelidae; genus Martes; species Martes martes. The sequence goes on along the minus strand of NC_137890.1, from coordinate 31,127,150 downwards.
TTGCTCAGATTTTTCTCTTTCGGCCACGAGGAGTCCCTTCACATTGCTTCTTGCATCTAGGCTTATGTTTTCTCGGCCCCGAACTTCTAATCTACCACTTCTCTAAGGGGTCCTGGTTTCCTTTATTAGAGAACAATGTTTAAAAACTAACATTTGGGAGCTAAATGTATTAATTGCTATTAGGATGTCATTGCTATTATGCCCTTTCAGTGGACAAAACTAGGAAATAAATGTAGGCATATGCACTGTGCATATATACGCATCTATATTTATTTCTGTATCTGTCTGTAAGGATATTAAAATCCAGGGGTGCCTGGGTGGCACAGTCAGTGCCAGACAGGGGTTGTGATCTCAGGGTCATGGGATGGAGCCCTGCGTTGGTTTTGTGCTGAGAGCAGAGTCTGCTAAATTTCTTTCTCCCTCTCCCTCTGCTCCTGTACACCTCGCTGTCTCTCTCTCTCAAATAAATAAATAAATAAATCTAAAAAAAATTTAAAATTCAGTTTATACTGTTACTCTTATTCCAATCCAACACAGTAGGGTCCTTCCCTCTTTTCTTATTTTTAATTGCCTCCTTTAATGGTGTAAGAAACTTGGCTTCCATTATTGACAATATATTTACTTATTTGTTCAGTCCTTGTATACATATAAGGTAGTTTCAGAATTGCTAACTCATGCCTCTATGAGAAACACATTTACTGACTAGAATACTATATTTGTGTATAGGTTTTTTGTCTTTAGGACTAGGCTTTTTTTTTTTTTTTTTTGGACTAGGCTTATTTTGACAATACATTTTATTTCCTCTCAAATTTAGTTTTCAAGGTGACCTTCTCCAATATGAAGTATAGTGAGATAATTATCACTCAAATAGATTTTTGGTGGTACAGGTTATCACTAGAGCACAGCAATGTGCAAACTGTTTGCAGATAACAAACATACTTGTAATCTGAAAGAAAAAAATTCACCTAAAGTTTGCTTATTTCATAATTAAAAGTAGACACTTTGGTATAACTTCACCATTTTTCCTAGTATCAGCTCAAACATCAATATTTCTGTGAAGTCTCAAAGCAACATACTAAATTAAGAAGGGAAGCCTATACCATCACAGACATTTTAGATTTCAATTACAGAATTAATAAATCAAAATGACTCAAAAGTTCACTGCAACTACCCTTTTGAATAGAACTTTGCTCCTTCAGAGAATTTCAAAATAGTAGATATTAATCCATGTTATGTCTGTATATCTATATCTTTATATATTATGTGGTAGCTTCTTATAGATTACTTGCACAATTTAAAACCCCTAAAACTGACTTTTTTCCAACTTTGTATTTAGTGGAAATTTTTCAAATCTAAAGGATACACAAATACTTCTTTAAAATTCCATCAGAACATTAAAATAAGAGCATATGACATTATATGTGTTAATATAGCAGAACTTAAATATGACAATGAATAAAAGTAATCCATTCATACAGTGCATATTAGTTGATTCTCTGTTGTATGCTAGATGTTGAGAAAACAGTTGTAATTAAAATGGACAAAAATCTCTGTCCTCACAAACTCATATTCCAGTGGGAGAAAGATAGGCAATAAACAAGATAAATATATTGTATAGTATTGGAAAATGGCAAATGATATGGAGAAAAGAAAGCAGGAAATGTAGGGAGGAGGTGTTAGATCAATTTAATCAGGATAGCCCTGGAAGGTATTATTGAGAAAGTGACAATTAGGCAAAGACTTTGAAGGATGGGAGGGGAGAATCTGGGGGTACAATCTGCATGCAGACCTCAAGGCATGAATGTATTTGGAGCACAGAGGTCAGGATGGCTGAAGTGAAATGAATCAGAGGGGCTTTTAAGAGCTGAGGATGGGAAGGTAGTGAGGCGGGTACAGGGGCAAATACTGAGAAGCAGGCTGACAGTGGAGTATCTTGAAGTTAACATTAGGGCTCTAGTCTTTATTTGCAGAGGTGAGTAGTGGAGGCTGTTGATCAGATAGATGTGAGATGTGATCAAGATCCTGTTATTGCCAACTAACTAACCCTTCCACAAGCTCTATTCCATGCATCCTACTCTATGACTACCACCTCTTGTCTTTTCAGTTTACTTCCTCTAGAAACCCAACTTCCACGATTCTTTGATCCTGTGGGAACCTCCAATCCATTGATCTCAGTTCCATTCTCTCCTCCTTTATTCCTTGATGTCTTCCCCCTACTTCTTAGACTGGTGCAATCCTATGGTTGCTTAATCAGTATCATCATGCCATTCACTGCACTTTTCTTTATAGTTGTTTGACAAAATCATAACCCTGGTTAACTTTAGCTCCCCACATTCTGTACCTGAATTGGTGCAGCTAAATGGGGCAGGAGGGAAATCACATCTTCAAGGACCGGTCTTACTTTGAATTCATGACCATGAACCTCAAATACACTCTGAATGTCTTCAGGCAGTCATCCCAGGGTTTATACTCCGATGAGTGCTCATTCATGCTCCCACCCTCCTACATGATTTATTACCTTGTTGTCTTGCTTGAAACCTGCAACACATTCTCTACATCTTTCTCTTCTTGCCTACTATCTTACTAAAATAATTAAGAAACAAAACAGGATCATAAGGGAAGAGAGACAAAAACAAAACAAGATGAAATCAGAGAGGGAGACAAACCATAAGAGACTCTTAATCATAAGAAATAAACTGATGGTTCCTGGAAGGGAGGAAGGTGGGGGAATAGGGTAACTGAGTGATGGACATTAAGGAAGGCATGTGATATAATGAATACTTGGTATTGTATAAGATTGATGAATCATGGAACTCTATCTCTGAAACTAATAAGACACCATATGTTAATTAGTTGAACTTAAATTAAAAAATAAAAATAAAAAATGCATAAAACAAAAAAGAAATGTATATGAAATTAAAGAAAAAAAAGAGAAAATCAAAAGTCTTTCCACAGACTTCCATACCAATCTACCTGCTATCAGTAGCAGCCTGATATCTTGTGCTTTCTTGCCTGCAACCAAGAATAAACTTTAATGCTACTATCTAAAGCTTATTCCTCTACCTTGTGCACTGGACCCCATTTTTCACTGTCTACTAAAGCACACTACTTCATCCATCCCAGAGTCAATTATTTTACTCCCTTCTGGAACACCTCATTAATATGTGGCTGTTCCCCTCATTAAAACAACAACAACAACAACAACAATAATTTCTAAAAAACAACAAAACATCTTCCTTCAATCCCTCTTCTCTCACCAGTCCGTTCCTTTGTTCTGCCTTACAACAAAATTCTACAGAAACATTGTCTCTGGTTATTGACTTCATATTCTTTTTTCACTCTACCTTACATTTATCTCCATCAGGATTTCATCCTGGCCATCGCCACTAAAATTGCTCTCGTCAAGGCCTTAAGGTCACCTTACCAAATCCCCTGCTCACTTCTCAGTCTTACGTTACTTGACCTATCATCATTATTTTTTAACAGTCAATTAACCACTGGCTTCCAGGACACCAAACTCACTTGGTTTTCTTTTTACCTTTTTGGTGGCTCCTCCTTAGGCTTCTTTGCCAGTTCCTTCACTGTTCCCTACATCCTACTAATGGAGTCCCCAGAGGCTTAGTTCATGATTCTCTGTTTCATTGATACTCATTTTCTTGGACCTCACCTAGTCTCATGGTTCTAAATATTCTTTATAGGCCAACAACTCCTAAATTTATATCTCCAACATGGGCGAGTCTCTTACATCTCACTTCCATCCACTAGAATACTGCTTTGACTGTATCTTGAAAATGTATTCAGTATACTTAGAATCTGATCACTTACCATCAACTCTAGTACAATTACCCTGATCTATAGGTACAATTCATTTCTCACTGAGTTATTACAGTGGCCTCATAATTGGTCTTTCAGATTCAATTCCCCTATTCATTTTAACAGCACAGTGGACAGTGGACAAAATGAGAATAGACTCTATGAGGTACTAGTATGAAAGTAGGGAAAACTGAAGAGAAGTTAGACAGCAGTAGTGGTGGTGAGAAGTGGTCAGATTCTGGATACATTTTGAAGGTTGATCTGGTAGGATTTGCTGCTGAGAGAAACAGAGGAGTCAAGAATGCCTTCAAGGTTTTTGCCTTGAGCAGTTGAGAACATGGAGTTTGATGAAAGAATAGGGGTTGTACATTACCAATAACTCTTAAATTTTATAGTTTTTTTAAGAAGCAACATCGTAACCTGTACTGTAGGCCTTTAACCACTGGTCCTATTTTGATTTTTTTTAGTAAAAGAAAAAGGCTCTATTTATAAAAATGGTCATTATAACATTGTTTACAGTGGTACAAAAATAACATGGAAAATATGTACAACATAACATTAAGTGAAAACCTGAAATGATATATTCACTAATAGGAACTGGAGGGTATTATGCTGAGTGAAATAAGTCAGTCACAGAAAGACAGTTATATGGTTTCACTCATATGTGGAATTTAAGAAACAAAACAGAAGATCATAGGGGAAGGGGGAAAATGAAATAAGATGAAATCGGGGGGGTTGTTTGGTGGGAAGATGGGGTAATTGGGTGATGGGCATTAAGGAGGGCACATGATATAATAAGCACTGAGTATTATGTGCAACTGATGAATTACTGAACTCTACATCCGAAATCAATGATTCACTATATGTTAACTAATTGAATTTAAATTAAAAAGTTAGGAAAAAAGAATACTGTAAAATATTAATGGAAGTGGATAAGCCAAAATCATTGCAAAAATAAATCCATTAATTAGGCCATGATAAAATGAACTATTCATTTTTAAGTTAAAATACTTACTGTTTTTTGTTTGCCTATTTCTTTTTTTTTTCTTTTCTAAAGATTTTGTTTACTTACTTGACAGATAGAGATCACAAGTAGGCAGAGAGGCAGGCAGAGAGAAAGAGAGGAGGAAGCAGGCTCCCTGCTGAGCAGAGAGCTGGATGCAGGGCTCTGATCCCAGGACCCTGGGATCATGACCCAAGCCAAAGGCAGAGGCTTAACCCACTGAGCCACTTAGGCACCCCGCCTGTTTATTTCTTATTTGATAGTGTCATTCCTAAGACCAAATTTTCCTGTTTTAGTCTTTATGACATATGTTTTTGCATTCTTATTAACTAGTTTTTCAAGCCAGCAATCTGGGATTTTGTCACATTTTATCTCTAATCCATCAGCAAATCCTGTTGGCTCTACCTTCTAAAACACACAATATTTAAATAATTTCTCATTATCTTCACTGTTGCTACTCTGGTTCAAAGTCACTGCTATCTCTCGCTTGAATTATCATACTATCTTTTTAATTCATCTCCCTCCTTCTGACTCTCAATAGTCTATTCTTAATACAGTAGTACCTTAAAAATAATATCTGGGGCACCTGAGTGGCTCATTCAGTTAGGCGTCTGCCTTCAGCTCGGGTCATGATACCAGGGTCCTGGGATTGAACTCCCTGCTTAGCCGGGAGTCTGCTTCTCCCTCTGCCTCTCCCCCTGCTCATACTCTCTCTATCTCAAATAGATAAATAAATAAAGTCTTCAAAAAAGAATAACATCAAATCATGTCATTCGTCTGCTCAGAATCCTACAATAACTTTCCATGTTACTGAAGATAAAAGCCAAATTCTCTACAGTAGTTTATAAGACCTACCTGATGCAGCCTCTGAAGATTTGAACTCCTACTCTCTCCTTATCTCTCTCTCTTTTTTTTTTTTGGTTCTTGGCCCATTGTCCTTCAGACTGTTATTTATTATTATTATTATTATTATTATTTTTTACTTCTTGACCCTCTTCATCCGTTTTTCCCACCCTCAACAGTCACCAATATGTTTTTTATATCTAGGATCTTGGTTTTTTAAATTGTTTTCTTTTGTTTTTTAAGATTCCACATATAAGAGATTATATGGAATTTGTTTTTCTGTCTGACTTGTTTTCCACTTAGCATAATGCCCTTGAGGTCCATCTGTGTTGTCACAAATGACAAAATTTTATCCTTTTTTATGGCTATAATATTCATTCTATATATACACACTCTAATTTAAGTATTCATCTACCTGTGGACACACAGGAAGTTTCTGTATCTTGACTGTTGTAAATACTGCTGCAATGAACATGGAAGTGCATACATCTTTTTGAGTCACTGTTTTCATTTTCTTTGGATAAATACCCAGAAGTGGAGTTGCTGGCTCATATGGTACTTCTATTTTTAATTTTTTGAGGAAACTTAATAGTGTTTCCCAGAGTGGCTGCACCAATTTACAGTCCTATGAATGTTGCACAAGGTTTCCCTTTTCTCCACATCCTTGCCAATACTTGTTATTTCTTGTCTTTTTTGACAGTAGTCATTCTAACAGGTATGAGATGATACAGAATTGTGTTTTTGATTTGCATTTGCCTGATGATTAATAATACTGAACATCTTTTTATGTACTTGTTGGGTATTTGTATATCTTTTTTGGAAAAATGTCTATTTCAATCTTCTGCCCATTTTTAAATTGGATCTTTTTTGTTGTTGGTTGTATGTTGGTTGTTTATATATTTTGGATATTAGCCCCTTATGAGATATATGATTTGCAGACATTTTCTCCTATTCATTAGATCGCTTTTGATGGTTTCCTTTGCTGTGCAGAACCTTTTTTTAGAGGTAGTGTCGCATATTTATTTTTGCTTTTTAAAAAAAAAAGATTTTATTTATTTATTTGACAGAGAGATAGAGAGCACAAGTAGGCAGAGTGGCAGGCAGAGGAAGAGGGAGAAGCAGGCTCTCCACTGAGCCAAGAGCCTAATGGGGGGCTTGATCTCAGGACCCTGGGATCATGACCTGAGTTGAAGACAGCAGCTTAACTGACTGAGCCACCCAGGCATCCCTATATATTTTTGCTTTTGTTGCTTCTGGTTTTGGTGGCATATTAAAATCATTGTCAAGACCTATGTTAAGAAGATTACCACTGATATTTTCTTCTAGGAATTTTGTGGTTTTAGGTCTTACATTTAAATCTTTAGTCCACTTTGTCTTAATTCTTTATTGTGGTGTCAGATAGCGGTCAAGTTTTTTTCTTAAGCATAGGGCTATCCAGTTTCCCCAACATCATCTATTGATGACACTGTCTTTTCTCTATTGTATGTTCTTGATTTCTTTGTCATAAATTAATTGACTATATTTGCATGGATTTATTTCTGGGTTGTCCATTCTGTTCCATTGATTTATGTGCAATTTTTATGTCAATATACTTTTTTTTTTTTTTTAAGGTTTCATTTATGTATTTGAGAGAGAGTGAGAAAGCACAAGTAGGGGGAGGGGCAGAGGGAGAGGAGAATCAGGTTCCCTGTTGAGGAGGGAAACCTGATGTGGGGCTCGATCCTAGGACTCTGGGATCATGACCTGAGCCAAAGGCAGATGCTTAACTGACTGAGCCACCCAGGCACCCCAATACCATACTGTTCTAATAACCATAACCTTGTAATATAGTTTGAAGTCAGGGAGTGTGATGCCAGGAGCTTTTTTCTTAAGATTGCTTTGGCTATTTGTATTTTCTTGAGGTTCCACATAAATCTTAGGATTATTTGTTCTATTTCTTTGAAAATACCATTGCACTTTGGTAGGAATTGCATAGCTTTCTAAGTAGTATGGACATTTTATCAATATTGATTCTTCCAATCCAGGCGTATGGACTTTTTTTTTTTTTTTTTTGAGATTTATTTATTTATTTGAGAGAAAGAGAGAGAGAGAGTGTGAGAGAGAGTGCACAAGTGTGGGGCTTGGGGCAGAAGAAGAGGGAGAGAGAGATTCTTAAACAGATTCTATGCTGAGTGGGGACCCCCATGTGGGCCGTGATTGCACGACCCTGAGACCATGACCTGAGGTGAAACCAAGAGCCAGACACTTAACCAACTATACCACCCAGGCACCCCTGGACTACATTTTTATGTATTTGTGTTTTCAATTTCTTTCATTAATGTCTTGTAGTTTTCAGTATACAGGTCTTTCATATTCTTAGTTAATTTTTTCTTAGGAATTTTATTCTTTTTGATGCAATTATAAATGGGATTATTTTCTTTATTTCTCTTTCTAATAGTACATTATTAATGTATAGAAATAAAGAAGATTTTTGTGTACTGATTTTGTATCCTGAAACTTTACTAAATTCATTTATTAGTTCTAACAGTTTCTGATGCAGTCTTACTGTTTTCTGTAAAATCACGTTATCTGCAAATAGTGACAGTTTTATATCTCCCTTTCCTATTTCTTTTTCTTGTCTAATTGCTCTGGCTAGGACTTCCAATCCTATGTTGAATAAAAGTGGACATCACCATCTTTTTCTTTATTTTAGAATAAAGACTTTCAGCTTTTTGCTCTTGAGTGTGATATTAGCTTCAGGCTTATCATATATGGCTTTTATTATGTTGTAGTATGTTCCCTCCATATTAATTTATTGCGATTTTTTATCGTAAATGGAATTGGATTTTGTCGAATGCTTTTTTCTGCATCTATTGACATCATCATATGATTTTTGTTCTTCATTTTTAAAATGTGTATCACACTGACTGATTGGTGGATGTTGAACTATCCATGAATCCTTGGAGTAAATCCCACTTGATCATGCTGTGTGAACCTTTCAGTATATTGCTGAATTCAGTTTGCTAATATTTTGTTGAGGATTGTTGCATCTATTATTTATCAGGGATATTTGGATGTGATTTTCTTTTCTTTTTGTAACCTTGTTTGGTTTTGGTATCAGGGTAATGCTGACTTCTGAAAATGAATTTGGAAGAGTTTCCTCCTCTTCTTTTTTTTTGGAAGAATTTAAGAAAGATTATTATTAATTCTTCTTTGACTGTTTGGTAGAACTCATCAGTGAAGTCATCTGGTATTGGACTTTTGTTTTTCGGAAAGTTTTTGATCACTAAGTCAATCTTACTAGAATGGTTCTGTTCAAGTATTCTATTTCAACGTGACTCAGTGTTGGTAGGTTGTATGTTTCTAGGAATTACCCATTTCTTCTAGGTTGTTCAGTTTGTTAGCATATATTTATATTTGTTTATAATTCTTTCTATTCCACACCCCCGTGAGTCATGTCAGTTTCATTTATCTTTCTAAATAACCCGTTCTCAGTTTTACTGATCTTTTTATTGTCTTTTTAATCTCTATTTTGTTTATTTCTGCTCTGGTCTTAGTTATTTCCTTTCTTCTCTAACTTTGGGCTTCATTTCTTCTTTTTCTGCTTCCTTGAGGTGTAAAATTAAGTTTCTTGAGATTTTTCTTGTTTCTTGAGGTGGGCATAATTGCTGTGAACTTGCCCCTTAGAACTGCTTTTGCTGCATCCCACAAATTTTAGGTATATTAAATTTTAATTCTCATTTTTCTCAAGGTATTTTAAAATTTATCTTGATTTCTTTGACCCATTGCTTGTTCAGTGGCATATTGTTTAATATCCAGATATTTGTGAATTTTCCAGTTTTTTTTGTGTAATTCATTTCCAGTTTCAAAGATTTTATTTAGGGGCACCTGGGTGGCTCAGTGGGTTAAAGCCTCTGCTTTCGGCTCAGGTCATGATCTCAGGGTCCTGAGATCGACCCCCGCATCGGGCTCTCTGCTCAGTGGGGAGCTGGCTTCCCTCTCTCCCTCTGCCTGCCTCTTTGCCTACGTGTGATCTCTGTCTGTCAAATAAATAAATAAACTCTTTAAAAAAATGATTTTATTTATTTATTTGACAGAGAGAGACACAGCAAGAGAGGGAACACATGCAGGGGCAGAGTGAGAGGGAGAAGTAGGATTTTGCTGGGCAGGGAGCCCAATGTGGGGTTTGATCCCAGGACACTGGGATCATGACTTTACTAGAAGGCAGACTCCTAAGGACTGAACCACCCAGGCACCCCTAATTTCTAATTTCATACCATTGAGTTTGGAAAAGATGCTTGATAATGATTTCTTTTTAAAATTTTATTTGAGGGGCGCCTGGGTGGCTCAGTGGGTTAAAGCCTCTGCCTTCGGCTCGGGTCATGATCCCAGGTCCTGGGATCGAGCCCCACATTGGGCTCTCTGCTCAGCAGGGAGCCTGCTTCCTCCTCTCTCTCTGCCTGCTTCTCTGCCTACTTGTGATCTCTGTCTGTCAAATAAATAAATAAAATCTTTAAAAAAAATAAAATTTTATTTGAGAGAGATAGAGCAGGGGAGGAAGGGCAGAGGGGAGGGGGAGAGAGACTCCTCAAGCAGGCTCCCTGCTGAGTACAGAACCCATCGCTCCATCCTAGGACCCTGAGATCATGACCTGAGCTGAAATCAGGAGAGATGCTTAACCAACTAGCCACTCAGTAGTCCCTTGATATGATTTCAGTACTCTTAAATTTATTAAGACTTGTTTGTGGCCTATGATTTATCCTGGAATTTTACATGTGCACTTGAGAAGAATGTGTATTCTGCCATCCATTTAGATGGACTGTTCTGTATATATTTATTAAGTCCAACTGGTCTAATGTGTCATTGAAGGCTGATTTTTTTAAGTTCATTTTCTATCTGGATGACTACTTCATTGATGTAAATGGGGTATTAAAATCTCCTAATATTATTATATTACTGTCTATTTCTCCCTTTAGGTCTGTTAATATTAGCTTTATATATTTAGGTATTCCTGAGGTGGGTGCACAAATATTTATAAATGTTGTATCCTTTTTTTGGATTGACCCCTTTATCATAATGTAACACCTTTTTTTGGTCTTTTGTTAGTCTTTATTTTAAAGTTTATTTTGTCTGATAAAAGTATTGCTACTCTAGCTTTCTTTTGGTTTCCATTTGCCTAGCATATCTTTCTTTTTTTACTATTTCACTTTATATCTGTGTGTATCCATACATCTAAGGTGAGTCTCTTGTAGGCAGGACATAGATGGGTCTTTTTTTTGTTTGTTTTGTTTTTAATCCATTCAGTTACTCTGTCTCTTGGAGAACTTAGTTCCTTTATATTTAAAGTAATTATCTTAATCTCACAAAACAAACAGGGTTGCTGTGGGGAGGGTGGTCGGGTGAGGGTGGTGGGGGTATGGACATTGGGGAGGGTATGTGCTATGGTGAGTGCTGTGAAGTGTGTAAACCTGGTGATTCACAGACATGTACCCCTGGGGCTAATAATACATTATATGTTTATAAAAAAATTAAAAAAAATACAGTAATTATCAATAGGCGTGTACTCATTGCTATTTTTTGGTTGTTTTTACTGGCTGTTTTTGTACTTTCTCTCGTTCATTTCTTTTCTTGTTTTTTCCTTTGTGTTTTGGATACTTTCTTTAGTGTTATACTTATATTCCTTTCTCTTTATCTTTTGGGTATTTGCTGTAAATTTTTGCTTTGTGGTTACCATGAACTTTAGCTTTTGCTTGTCTTTCATTTTTCCTTCAATTTTAAATGACAACTTTGCCAGATAGAGTATTCTTGGTTGGGAGTTTTTTTTCTTTAGCACTTTGAATATACATTTGTACCACTCCCTTCTGGCCTGCAAAGTTTCTGCTGAAAAATTTGCTGGCAGTTTTATGGGGATTCGCTTGTACATAACAAGTTGTTTTCTTTTTTCTGCTTTTGGCATCCTTTTTTCATCTTTAACTTTCGAACATTTTAGTTATGTCTCTTGGCCTCATCTTGTTTGCAAACTCTCTGGCCTTCTTGGTCTGAATGTTGTTTTTTTCCTCAGGTTAGGAAGTTTTCAGTCATTATTCAAGGTTTTGGCCCCTTTTTCTTTCTCTCTTCTCCTTCTGGGACCTGTATAATGTGAACGTTAACCTATTTGATGTCCCATAAACCCCTTATGCTATTTCATTTCTTTTCTATTCTTCTTTTTTTTCCTATTTGCTGCTCTGATTGGGTGAATTACACCCAATCAATTAAGACATGTTTGTTGCCTAACATACAATTTATGTCTTTGTGTTGACTAATCTTTTCTTCTGCTTCAACTAGTCTCCTGATGAACCCTTCTAATGTATTTTTTCAGTTCGTTTGTATTCTTCAGCTCTGTGACTTCTGTTTGGTACTTTATTATATTTTTCATCTCTTTGTTGAAGGTTTCACCTTCAGTGTTTATCCATTCTTCTCCCCAGGTTGGTAAGGATCATTACACTGAACTCTATCAGCTATATTACTTATCTCTCTTTCATTAAGTTTTTTTTTTCCTGAAGTTTTATCTTATTCTTTCATTTGGGACATATTCTTCTGTTTCTGCACTTCGCTTGATTTTCTGTGTTGGTTTCTATACAGCAGATGAAATAATCACCTCTCCAAGTTCTTGAAGAAGGTGAGACTTTTTGCTCAACCCTTTTTGTTCTTTGTCATATCCCAAACCTTTGTGCTTGTCCAAGCAGAGTATCATATTTTTAATAGCTCCCAGTATTTGAAGATATGCCAAGACCTGTCAGTATTCTTAAGAGGAGGATCTCAGCACTCAGCCTGCTTGCCAGGGCATTTGGTGTTGTCTTCTGATCTGTAGTCATAAAAATTGGAGCTCCATATGAGTGTATAGACTTCTTTCTGGGAGATAATGGCAAGCTGGAACAAGGTAGAGAGAATGCCAAAATGGTGTCCACAAACTGTGTTCCTTGAGAAAAGCCCTGTAATCTACTAGATATGCATGAAACCTGAAGTCAGCCTTTACACTAAAGCTCTAGGACAAGCAAAGAGACCTCCTTCACAGAAAGACTGGGGTTGTACCTCATTCTGCTGTCTGCATAGTGCCCTGGGTTGGCTGTCAAAAACTGTCTCTCTAATTGCTGACATCCTGTGGACCCAGGAGTATAAGACCTCCTGACCACTAGGGCCAGGTGATCAAGGGACTTCCCCTGGACAGCAGCTGCCCAAACTGGGGCATCAGATGTAAAATCCAAGGGCACTGGCGATGATGTAAATCTCACATAGATAATGGTGCTCTGGGTGTGGCAGAGGGAGAGGAAGAAGATAGCGCCCTCCTTCCAAAGTCTCTGGAAGGATTACAGTCAGCACCTAGATGTGTGTTTAATTAGAAAATATGCTATAGCCATGATAATTAGCTAATAGACCTCCTTTACAGAAAGAAAGAGCTCCTGGGTGTTAGCTGTTTAAGATCTCTGTCCATTGGTTACAGTCCTATGGGACCCATGAACAAAAGCCCCACTGGTCACCAGAGTCAGGCTACATAGAAGTGTTGCCTGGCAGCAGTCACAAAAATTGGGGCACCAGACAGGGGTATGCAGTCTTTCCTGGGTGAAACCAATTATTACAGTCACATGAGACCAAGAATGCAAGCTTTCTTGGCCTCCAGAGCTAATAGTCAAGAGATGTCCCTTGGGCAGCAGCCATAAAAATTGGGCAAGATGCATGTAAATGTTCCATGCTGGGAGATACTGGTGCTCTAGAGAATGGCAAAGGGAGAGTGTGAAGATGGTGCCTTTAGTCCCTGGAGAGTGTTCTCGTGGGCTCCTGGCTGTGTGTGTTAAATTAGATGCCTGACTCTCAGGCTAACACTTTAATATAAGCAGTGAGTGTCCTTCACTTTAAATCCTGGCACCTTTGGCTGTCTCTGAGCTTGGTCTGGGGAAAGTGAATCTGAGTACTGGGCTGTGTAAGAGCAGTCTCCCAGGTCTCTACAATCTTATGGGTCTTGTTGGTTTTCAAAGTTAGATGTTTTGGGGGCTTGTGTCTCAGGTGCATGTCCTAAACATCTCAGTGTCCTAAAAGCCTGATGTGCCCTTTGCTATTTGGGGAGGAGCTCCACAGGTAAAGTTTTCTCCCCGTTGTGGATCACTGTACTAGGGATAGGGTTTATAGTGAGCTCGTGTTCCAGGCTCTCAATGTGGTTTTCTTCTTATTTGTTCATTGTGTAGTCACCAGTCAGCAGACCTTTAGTTGTTTTTTGAGAGGAAATTATTCCATACATAGCTCTAAACTCCATGTGTCTATGGGAGGAGGGGAGTTCAAGACCTTCCTGAATTGCCATCCTGATCCTGATTTGGAACTCTTGTTTTGAAATATTTTTTTATTTATAAAATGTAAATACATTAGAAATATAATTTAGTGTCATCTCTTTAATTTAGCAATAACTGTATCTTTTTATGCATTTTTTTCTAGAAAGCATTTACTTTTGTCAAGTGATGAAAAGTTTAACAACTCATTATTTAAATTTACAAAGATTTTTAATAACTTTATAAGTAAGTGCTCACGTATCGCTTCTCAGCCTTTTGGCTAAGATCAAGTGTAGTATAAATAAGTTCTCACAGACTTAATCTCTAAGAGTTCTGTTTCACCCCAATAACCCTGTACTAGAACGCAGAGTGAAGGGATTTGATTCCAAGGCCCAGGTCTTGTCAGTTTCTCACTGCGTGATTTTGATTGAGGTAGGTAACTCGAATCAGGTTTTATGTTTGCAAAATAGAGATATCGGTCTCTTTTCTATATACTTGATAGAGTAGCTGTGAAGATCAAAAGAGATAATGTATCTGAAAATGCCTGAAAAACTAGAAATCACTACAGAATGTGAGGGATATGGTAATTTAGGTTGAGATCACTTCTACTTCATTCTGAAAATTTTATCCTTAGGTCTTAATTATCATCTTCTGCTCCTAAAAGTGATGCTTCCCTTTGAATGCAAGTCAGTTATCTTTAAAAAATTAAGCAATAATGGAAACATATCTTTTCAAAGTAAGAGCAAAATCATAGGATGTTAATAAACCATGTGATTGTGTCACAAAGATTAGTGAAAAAATAGAAATAGGCATAATTTATGGTATGATCTTACGCATTCTAACAGTGCCCTTAACCTGAAAAAGTAAGTCTAGCAAAAGTTACACAAAATTTTAAACACTTGAAAAAAGGAAGTAGCAGACTACTCAGTCATCTTATCTATATTTTGAATAGGTCTTTGGAGCAGGTGAAATATGAAATTACTTTATTAACAAAAGGTTAAATTTTCTACCTGGCCAACAGTATATAGGAAGTTGTCCCATGCACAGAAACTCAGAATGCAGAACAGCATCTTCTCATTAATCACCAGCACTTTCTTGAAGAGGAAGATTCACAAAGACAGTAACCCAGGTAGAACTGAAGAATGGGAAAAATGCCAGTTTTAAAATTTAAAAAGTTGAAACTATGGCTCTTTTAAGAGAAACAGATTTATGCAGCACGTGTTCAACAATCACAAACAAAAGGCAAATGAAAGGGTTTACTGGTCTGCAAGAAATCTTTGCATTCTCTCCAAAGCTGCATATATGTTATGGGTGATACAATTCATCAGGATAAAAATAGAATGCATTGTAAATTGAGAGAAGCCAATTATTATTTTTGAAAGGACAACAAAAATTTGCCCAAAGTTTATAGCTACTGCTGCAAAAGCTATACAATAAAAGCAATGTGATTATACAGTAGTTTAGCTAAAAGCAAATCATCTGATGCCAGAGTAAATGGACAGAAATAAACTGCAAAGTATATCTTTGCTCATAAAAATGGGAATCAGTTTTGGCCTAGATCCAAGCTGAACTAAATATTAAAAAAAGGAGGAAAGGCATGGTTTAAGAAGTTTTCCTTCACTCCAGACTGCAGCTCTATTCTTTCCTAATTATGTACATCCAGCTTTCTCTGCAGTGGCTTCAGAGTAGAGGCAGACTTTGTCTGCTAAGAAGGTAGGTGACAACCATTTTGAATCTCAGTTCTGTCATCTATAAAAGGAGAAAGTAGAAGATCTCTAAATTCCTTTCCAACTCTTAAAAAAGAATACTTCTTACTTCCAGTTTTGTTTTGGTCCAACTTAAACACCAATTTTAGGAGGGGTAAGCTTCAAGTATTTTTGCTACAGACTGCTGAGTTGATTGTTTTCTAGGACTATTTGACATTTTAGTTTTCTTTATTTTCTCTTGTATTGGATTCTCTGTGCCTTGATCCCATGTATTCTTTTCCTTGGCCCAGTCCCTCATTTTGTGGGAACGTAATCTCCAGTAGGTCCTGATGAAGAAAAAAATGTATGGGAGGTGAAGATTGAATTCCTGCATATCTGAAAATGACTTTATTGTGTCCTTATTCTTAACTGATTGACTGGTTTCAGAATTCTGGCCTAGAATGCACTGGTCCTTTAGAATTTTGAAAGAATTTCTCTATGGTCCTTTAGGGCCTGTGGTGCTGTGGATAGGCCATGTGCCATTTTGATCCTTATGTCTTTGTTTATGAGTCTGTTTCTCTCTGAAAGTCTTTAAGATCTTCTCCTTATTTCCAGAGTACTGAAAAAATGCGCTGTGGGGTGTTTTTAAACGTTTATTGATTTATTTTTATTGTGCCTGTTGAACTGGATGTTCATCCTCTTCTGTTCTTAGAAATTTTTATTTCATTTTGTACTGTACAATTTTTCCCTCACTGTTCCCCTGATCTTTCTTTCTGTAATACCCATCAATTAGATGATTGATTCTCTAATTTTCTTGTATTTGTCTCATTTTCCTTCTCTGTTTTACTTTCTGGGATGTTCTCCTCAGCTTTATTTCCTAATCATGGCATTAAATTCTTTATTTTTGTCATCAAATTATTCATACCCAAGAGTTCTGTTTTGTCCCCTGAAAGTTCTCTCTTGGACTGTTCTGTACTTTCTGTCTTTCTGAAGAGCTTAATTTAATTTTATGTTTTACTGGAGTTTTTCTTGGACTTTTCTTTGCTTTTGAGTTCCTTATAGCTATTAGTTTGTCTTGGTCCTTCTCATTTATACTGGTGACTTCCCTAAAATGTCCAGTGAACCTTAGATGCCTACTCATATTTAAGATAGAGTCCTTAAAAACCAATTGGAAGCTGTTTATATATTGGCAGAACTTATTGAGGGTTGTTTTGTGGCTGCTTCAAACCTGAATATTCCCCCAAGGAACCTACAACCATTAGTACATTTGAGGGCTCTCCCTTGACCAGTGGCCACTTTCCTCAGGAAAATTGTCTTTAACCTCTGACTGGCATCAGAGTGCATGGGAGCAAACTTGGCTTCCACGTGTCCCTCAAAACTGTCAGAGGAAGGAGGTTATGTGGCAGGAGGGATTGTCATTGTTCAGTTCTGTTTTAAGAATGGCATCCCTCCTTCACATACTCCTGATGTGCCTGTGTCCTGATTCCCTAGTGTAGATCCGTAGTCTCTGCCTAAGTAAGAGAGCAGCAGCTGGACTGTGTGGGGCTCTAGAGGCCCAACTGCTCAGTAAACTCTTCTGTCATCGGTATCTCTTCCATATCTACCTTCAGAAGTATCTTTGGTCTCCAGTTCCTAAATCTATCTAATGTTCTATAGCAATAATTTTCTTGATGATTCATTGGCTTTCCTAAATTAGATATTTTCCAGTTTTCCAAATATCATTGACATTACTTCACTTCTGTTATTTATTTTGTTATCTTTCTGTTTGTGTTTATTTTTCCTTTTTCTGTCATTTTAGTTGTTATTTAACATTTTTGGGTAACAGAGTAAATCTGTATGTTTTTCCTTTCATGTTGAAGCATAAATTACAGTTAGCAAATTCTAGATAATAAAACAAACTAACTCTCCATTCTCTAGATTTTAGTAATTAGCACAATAGAAGTTGATTTTTCCCTTATGTAATTGTCCAAGTGTGTGTTC
Source organism: Martes martes (assembly GCF_963455335.1). Classification (NCBI taxonomy): domain Eukaryota; kingdom Metazoa; phylum Chordata; class Mammalia; order Carnivora; family Mustelidae; genus Martes; species Martes martes. The sequence goes on along the minus strand of NC_137890.1, from coordinate 31,109,550 downwards.
CTGATTATTGTATATTTTTCCTCCGTGTTATAATCCAGGGACCCAGGCACCTCCCATTTTAGGACTCATCTATCCCCTGGGAACTCCTTGTCTTTGAAGTAAGCTGGCTGAACCAAAATAAAACATTGAGAATACAAACCTGCTTCTTCAAAACATTGGCCTGCAAGTCATAGGCATTTTTTCTCTCATTTCATTAAGAAGAAATTGCCACATGGCTGCATAAAAGGGAGGGAACAGGAGCTGTTGGCTGCTGGGGAAATACAGTATTTTGCTTCCCAGCTAATCATCTCTGCTAGTCTTCTTTTCTAGCTACCAAATGTCCATTTGTATCCCTATTTTCCCCATATGTACAACCAATTTACTCCCTCCTCAACGAGGATAGCCTGAATTTCCAATTTTATTTCTTTATCCATTTCAAAATCCAGTATGCCTGGACAATGTCAATCATTATATCAGATGCAAGTGCATATCTTGAAGGTTTCACAACTTACAGAATGAAAGACAAGTTCCTTTATTTCCTGACACTTTTCTATGTACACGTATATATAATGTACAATGATGGAGTAGAGCCACCTGTCTAGAAAGAGAAGAATTGATAAACACAATAATTTTTGGTTTGTAGCAGTGATAGAATCCTGATGGCAGAATTCTGCCAAAAAAGGAAATTCCTTATTTAGGAGCTGTATTTGTTTATTTATTTATTTATTTATAAAGAGAGAGCATACAAGCCAGAGCGGGGAGGGAGGGGTAGAGAGAGAGAATCTTTTTTTTTTTCTTTTTAAAAAATTCAGTTACTTTTCAGTGTAACAGAATTCATTGCTTATGCACCACACCCAGTGCTCCATGCAATACGTGTCCTCCATAATACCCACCACCAGGCTCCCCCAACCTCCCACCCCCGCCCCTTCAAAGCCCTCAGATTGTTTTCCAGAGTCCATAGTCTCTCATGGTTCATCTCCCCCTCCAATTTCCCTCAACTCCCTTCTCTCCATCTCCCCATGTTCTCCGTATTATTTGTTATGCTCCACAAATAAGTGAAACCATATGATAATTGACTCTTTCTGCTTAACTTATTTCACTCAGCATAATCTCTTCCAGTCCCATCCATGTTGATACAAAAGTTGGGTATTCATCCTTTCTGATGGAAGCATAGTACTCCATAGTGTATATGGACCACATCTTCCTTATCCATTCGTCCATTGAAGGGCAACCTGGTTCTTTCCACAGTTTGGCGACTGTGGCCATTGCTGCTATGAACATTGGGATACAGATGGCCCTTCTTTTCACTACATCTCTATCTTTGGGGTAAATATCCAGTAGTGCAATTGCAGGGTCATAGAGAAGTTCAATTTTTAATTTCTTAAGGAATCTCCACACTGTTTTCCAAAGTGGCTGCACCAACTTGGATTCCCACCAACAGTGTAGGAGAGTTCCCCTTTGGGAGAGAGAGAATCTTAAGCAGGCTTCTCAGCCAGCATGGAGCCCTATGTGGGGCTTAATCTCATGACCCTGAGATAATGACCTGAGCTGAAATCAAGAGTCAGACACTTAACAGACTGAGCCCCCTGGGTGCTCCATGGAACTTGATTTAACTCTGGAAGAAATTCTTTTGTTCATTGCTCTCCAAAGCCACCTGCACCTCTTCTTGTCCATTATCTTTCATGGACACACCTGAAGTGGGTGTTGGTGAGTATATATCATACTTTGTATTTGCTTATGTTTTCTAACAACTTTCTGCTTACTCAAGTTTACAGGGGGAGCCTCTAGAATTGTTTGAAAGTCTTAACAGTCAAAAGTTTTTTGAGGGTATGCTTATCATGTCTTTGGCCAAACATCTGATTTATTTTCAATCTGTTTCATTGTCAGGATTCAACCCCCAGCAGTGTAATTTTCTAGATATAGTTCTCTAGTATGTATTGTTTCTATGGTTCCTAGTCCTTATAACTTTTTCTCATTGTAATGATGGTTATCTTAAAACCATCTGAAACAATAGTTTTGACATGGAAGGCAACATATCTAATCATTTGTTTTTATAAGACTAAATTCTAACTGGGCCATTTTAACAGATTTTAAGTTTTTAAAAATTTATTTAATATTTTTATTGAAGTATAGTTGACACACAGTGTTGTATTAGTTTCAGGTATACAACATAGTGATATAACAATTCTGTACATCACTCAGGGCTTATTACAAGTGTAGTCACCATTCAATGTTATTACAGTATTTATTATTGATTATATTCCCTAAACTGTACTTTTCATCCATGTGACTTAAAACTAAGATTAACATTTTTTTTCCCCACAAAGTACTTTTAAATTTCCTCTCTTGCCCATTTGAGGTCTAGAAGTGGTCAGATCTTATAAACTTTTTTCCTTGCCTCATAAACCAGCTAACTTTTGCCCGAGTTCTGCTCTTTCTTGTAATATCTTGCTAAATCTAGTATTTGTCATCCAAAACAATATCTTATCCTGGCTTTTCACCTCTTCCACAATCAAATTCTGGATTAATTCTATCTGTTCTGATAACTAGACCCCCAAATTTAATGACTTATCCCAAGTAAAAGCTATTTCTTTTTTATGTGACAGTTCCTGACTTATGGGAGGCTTTCCTCTCCAACCTTGGCTCCTTCCACTGGTTCTGCCACTCTTCAGAACCAGCCAGCAAAAAGGGAAGAGCACATGGAGAAGCTCATGTGCATCTTAAAGGTCTGTGTAGACAGTTACACACACGCTCCACTCATTGTCTGTTGGGAAAAACTGGAGACACGGGACCATCTAGATAGTTGCAAGTGCACCTGGGAAACCTAGCTATGGTTATACATGGGCTTCCTCAAAACAATTCTGTAATGTGGAGGGGGAAGGAAAAGTTTTGGAAGATAGCTGTCTCTCTCTACCACATTTGTGAGGAAGCAGAGATAAATTATCTGCCATACCAGTTTATTTTTCTATCACTCGATTTCTGCATTTGTCAGAAAATGTTTATTTCCGAATTTTTTTTATATTTTTAAAATGTTTCTTATTTTACTGGCACCAAGAAAGCTGTTTTTATTTCTATTTTCTTTTTAATTCTTTGTGTTGTTTTTAACTCAATAAATAGAACAGTTATTTGGCATCATATTGTATTAGTTGTAAAAGGTGAAATTTGTTTTTATGCTGAAAAAGTTAGTTGTATAAGATGCTTTGAAAAAGCTCATGACATTTTCTCTTCTCACTGAGAATAGTTTCTATAAGATATAACCCTGGTCCTTGGTCACGCTACTGATACAAACTGAACTACCCATCTTTTAAAATATTGATATATATTATATGTTAATAAAAATTACATGCTAATTTAAAAAATTAAAATATGAAAACAGTGAGACCTAGTGATTATGACTGATTAAAACTGAGTCTCTTGAGTGGTAGTTTTCTAGAAATAAATGTGTCCTTGAAATTCTGTGCTAAGATTCCTAGAGCTGCCTTATTTTCTTCTTTTCTTGACCTTTTTTGTTCAATTCCTTCTGCAACATCTTGAGAAATAGCAACACTCTTCCAATAAATTCTCTCATATTTAATCTAGCAAGAGTATCTGTTGCCTGTTGACTAAAACCCAGAGACCCTTAATTAGTATCCCAGGGAAAGCAGATTTATTGTGGGATCTTCAATATCTGTCCAATACCCATTGGCATTTTGAAGATTTTTTTTCTCATTAATTCTAACGTTAATGGCTTAGATTGACTATGTTATAGTGTGCGCTATACATCTTCAGTAGCCCAAGAAGTGATTTCTTAGAAGTAGATAAATGTCAGCTCCTCTGTTGAATGGTGAGAAGTTCGCTCATATTCTGCCTGTCTTTTTGTTAACAACATCATGGTCATAGGAAAAGAGGTAATACTTTTTTTGGGAAAGTGGCATTATAGGGAGTAAATATCTTTCTCAAAGTCATATAAGAGGTAAATGATGGAGATGGAATTTTAATCCTTGTCTGCAAAACTTCAGAGCCAAGTTCAAGACCACTAGATATACAACCTTTTATGTGCCATGTATTTAAATAGATCTTGGGAGATTGGAGATAAAATTTTTAAAAACCCTGCTCTTTGTTCTTTAAAGCCCTGTAGTCTATCAGTAATGAGGTGATATCAACATAATATTGTGGTTTAAGAGAAAGGTATACTTTTGTGAATCAGTGGTTTTATGTGGTGATACCATCTGATTCCCTTCATTTTATTTTTTTGTGAATTTACTGCTTTGTGGTTACTGTGAGGCTTACATAAAACATCTTATATGGGCGCCTGGGTGGCTCAGTGGGTTAAAGCCTCTGCCTTCGGCTCAGGTCATGATTTCAGGGTCCTGGGATTGAGCCCCGCATCTCTGCTCAGCAGGGAGCCTGCCTCCCTCTCTCTCTGCCTCCCTCTCTCCCTACTTGTGATCCCTGTCTGTCAAATAAATAAATAAAAATCTTAAAAAAACAAAACAACATCTTATATATGTATCAGTCCATTTTATGTTGAAAGCAGCTTGTCTTCGATCACATATCAAAACTCTACCCTTGGGCCAACTGGGTGGCTCAGTTGGTTAAGCATCTGCCTTTGGCTGTGGTCATGATCCCAGGCCTGGGATCGAGTCCTTCATCAGGCTCCTTGCTCAGTGGGGAGCCTGCTTCTCCCTCTCCCTCTGCCTGCCCTTCCCCCTGCTTGCGCTCTCTGGCCTTTGACAAATAAATAAATAAAATCTTAAAAAAAAAGCAACCCAACTCTACCCTTTTGTCCCTTCCTTTTATGTTTTTAATGTCACAATTTACTTGTTTTTACATTGGGTATTCATTAAGAAATTATACTAGTGTTAAGTAGTTTTAATACTTTAACATTTATAATATAGTTAGGTGATTAACACACCATCATATTACAGAATTAGGGTTCTGAATCTGACTGTATATTTACTTCTACCAATGTATATTTTTGTATGTTTTCCTGTTACTAATTAGTGTTTTCATTTCAGTTTGAAGAATTCCTTCAGCATTTCTTGTTAGGCAGTTTTGCTGCTGAAGTCCCTCAGCTTTTGTTTGTCCTTTGTTTCTGAAGGATAACTACCAGATAGACTATTCTTGGATGGCAATTTTTTTCCTCTAAAACTTTGAATACATCATCCCACTCTCTCTTGACCCTAAGGTTTCTACTGAGAACTCTGTTGATAATCTAAGAGAGCTTTCTTTGTAGGTTACAGTCTTTTAGGATGCTCTCTTTGTCTTTGATTTTTGACAGTTTAATTCTAATGTGCCTTGATGAAGATCATTTTGAATTGAAATAATGGGTGCTCTTTTAGCATCATGAACTTGAATGTCCAAGTCTCTTTCTGAGTTTGGAAAGTTCTAAACCATCATTTCTTCCAATAAGGTTTGTGTTTTCTTCTCCCCCTCTTCTAGAACTCTGATGATTCTGATGTTGCTTCTTTCGATGGTGTTCCATAGATTATTTAGGTTTTCTTTGCTTTTTGACTTTTTTTTGTTTGTTTTTCTCTGACTGGATTATTTCAATGTTCCTATTTTCTAACTTGCTGATTCTGTCTTCTGCCTAATCTGTTCCATTATTGATGTCCTCTGTTGCTTTCTTCATTTCATTCCTTGATTCTTTAGCTCCAGAATTTCTATTTGGTTCTTTCTTTATTTCTATCTCTTTGTTCAATTCCTCATTTTGTTTGTGTATTGTTTTCCTGATTTCGTTGACTTGTCTTTCTGTGTTTTATTGTAGCTCATTGAATTTCCACAAAACAGCTATTTTGGGTTCTTTATCAAGTAAATCCCAGATGTCTGTTTCTTTGGGTTTGGTTATTGGAGCATTATTATGATCTTTTGTTAATGTCATGTTTCCTTGACTCTTTATGTTCTTTGAAGTTTTGTACTGTTTTCACATTTGAAGCAGCAGTCACCTGCTCTAATCTTTACTAGCTGCCTTCAGTTGAAGGATATTTTTTGTTGATCCAGCTTATATCCTGGGTCTTTCTCTGACCTTGTATGGATACCCCTGCTTCACTATTCTTGCTCCCTCTTGTGGGAGAATTTTAAAGCTTGCATGTCTTCTCTTAAGTTTTACGGGGCACCATCAGGCTGACTGTTGGTAACTGCACTTTTGTTTTCCTAAAAGTGGTGGTACAGCTCGGGATTGTGATTTCTCCCTTGCTTGCAGATCCTGGCTTGTTTTCTGTGTGTAGTCCCTGTCTGTCTGAGCTGACAGTCACCACCACTCTTAGGAGCTCACGTAAGGACCTGGGTGCAGAGTTATGGGAGCTGTAGGTTTGGCACTCAGTGCCTTAGGGGTGTCCGTGAATCAACTGGGAGATCTTAGGTGAGAGTTTCCTAGCTTTTGGGCAAGTTACCTGCCAGAGTCTAGAATACTTAAGCAGGAACCACATCCTTTTAATGCCTGCTGATAATCTTATCTCCCTATCTCTTTCTCTATCTCCTCCCTCCTTCCAGTCTTGTAGCTCTTCTTTTAATGCCCTGGGTGCTTCAGGAAAAGAGTTTCTGTAGTAGCATCCTGCACAGCTGGGTGCTCACTCACTGTTCTCTCTTCCCCCAGTGTCCTCTAAACTGTGCCACCTTTATGGAGAGGGGTGATGTAGGCAAAGTTTCTCTTGCCACTCTAATGAACTCAAACTTCTTTTTTTCTCCAACGGAGTTTTAAACTTCTCTAGGAACTTGGACTTCCACAAATGCTCTCATCTGTCAGTATCCCCCCAAGTCAGTGTTTTCCAGGTGCTTTTGGAGCATAGCTGAAAGGAGTTGGGGCCAGTTCACAGGCTCTAGCTAGTTCCAGCCCATACTGGGGTCTGTCTGCCTATTACCAATTCATAAGTGGGATAGACTCCTCTTGGGCTCCTTAGTGTATGGTGCTGGATCCACAGCTCCCATAGAGGCTCTTTTCTTCATGCCTAGAGGCTGAAATTTAGATGTTAAAGGGGGGACAGAAATAAGGGACATCTTATGCCACCATGATGCTGATATCACCTAGCTCCATGTTTTGGTTCTTGCTTTAAGAAATAATCTAGGGGTGCCTGGATGGCTCAGTCAGTTAAGTGTCTGACTCTTTGGCTCAGATCATGATCTCAGGGTTCTGGGATATAGCCCCTTGTTGGGATCTGCACTCAGCTGGAAGTCTGTTTCTCTCCCTTCCTCTGTCTTTCCTCTGCTCATGCATGTTCTCTCTCTCTCTAAAATATATACATTAATTAAAGAGTAGTCTTCAAAAAATAAATAATCTAAAAGTGGGATCATTAAGTCAAAGGGAATGACATAGTTTCACTCTTTTGTTTATTTGGTATTCTTATCTTTTTTCTAATTAGACTGCATGTTCTTTGATGATAAGTCCAAGTCTTATTTATGGGTGAGTTCTATTCATCATTGAAAGAATAAGTTGCATGTAGCAGGCAGAGGGGCCATTGCTTCAACTTTCTCCCCATCAACTCTACTTCTCCATGGAAGAAACTGATAATTAAATCTCTGTTATCTAGAACAGTGTCTCGTCAATAGTAGATGCTCAAAATCTGTTGAATCAAGGACTAATTCTAGCTTAAAATTTTGATAGGCTATGTTTACTGATGGGCCAGTTTGCTGTGTGATCGGAATCAAAACCCTATGCCCTTCTTTTCTTCAACATCATTGCTTCCAGGAGCTGCAGGTATATTTGTTGAGCCAGGCAAAACTTTTGGGGTTAGGCTGGTTATTTAAATTTCCTCCTTTTTTTTTTTTTTTTTTTTTTGATGCTTGCCTAAGTTAACTACTCATCATCCTTGGATCCTTGGTTTATTTATCATGGGACTTGCCAAATAATTTGGATTCTGACTTAGGATAAGGGAAAGGTCCTGTTTTAGACTCTGGCCTGAACTGTGAGCACTAAGCTTTGTTTACCATGTAATTCTATATTAGAGGGTTAGGCACCTTTGTCAGATTATGACAAAATGGTAAGTTATTCCCCCCACCCCCAAATTGGTCACTGTGTGTGTGTGTGTGTGTGTGTGTGTGTGTATGTGTGTGTGTGTCTCCACATGTCTCAGGAACCATGAGGAGGGAAAGTAGAGAAAAAAAAATCTTTCATGGAGAAAGATTTAAGTTTTCTTAGGCATTGGCTGCAATGCCATAAATCTCATCTTATTTTTAACAGTAATCATGCAAAATCACTTTTGACTTTAATACACTTGAATCCTGACAAGTTTAGGATGAGAATAAATTAGACACCACTGTGAATTAGTTTGGAGGGTTATGTAGGGTATATGCAGACCTAAGCAAAAAATTATTTTAGAACCAGTTTTGTCTTAACATGTTTTGGAGAATATCCAAGTTTGACTGAAAAACAAAATGCTGAACTAAATTAGTGCTGAAATTGAACAGTTTGTATGTCAATTACCATAAAATAATCCTTCAGCCTTTTTCTTTTTAATTTTTTCATTGGTAGCTTAAAACTTCACACTATAGATTTTCTCCAACCCTTCACTTTGAGTAGATCTTGCAAACTTTTGATGGCTTTGTCTTTTCACAAGATTTCAGACACTATGGAGTCTGCCCTGAACATAGTTGGATATCCCCACCCATTTTTTTTTCATTAATAATATAAGAGAACATTATAGGATTAATACCTTTTTTTACATTCTACCTTTATTTATAGAAAGAGTAGCTCAGTGAAGATAAAACCAGAGAGAGCAGCAAGAGACTGGTCTATTTCAGCTCTCGTGACTTTCTCTTCCATTGTCTCCATTTAAGCTGGACTCCCAAGTCTGGTATTGGTCACACTTAAAGTACAACAGGCAAATGCAGGAGGGCTTCAAAAGCTGGTCTAAAAGGGCTTAGAAATTAGCTCGAGACACAAGGAGGAGGACGAAAAGATTTGAGAGGAAATGATGTGATGTTCTGAAGGAAATTGCACTTCCCATTCTTTTTCCTATGTAACTCTTTGGGAAAGAGGGGTATGAGAGATAAGAAAATACTAGAGCAATAATGTTTAATTTTGATTATTAAATTAAAAATTTTGAAAATGATACTACATTGAGAATAAAATTCTGATCTAACTTTCTCTAATGTGGGAATTGTCCTGCTTCCTTTTTTACAGTGATAAGGTTTCAGGTGCTTATTTTTGACCAATTCTCTGGTAGAGTATTGAAAGTTTTATTCTTACCAATAGTCGCAATAGATAGGTAGATTATGTGCTTTTGTTTTCAAATGCTATTTTGGTATCATAACAAATTTTGAAACCTGTGATGCTTACCAAACAGGGAACATAGGAACAGAAACAGTTTTCTCGTATCATAGTCCATGATGTACAAGATTTTGAACATAAACTTGTAGATCGTGTTTCAGTAGGTGTGCATTTTAGAAGATCATATAGAACAAACCTAACTCTCATTTGTCATATAAGCTAAATGACATTTCCAAATCCATTTAATTTATTTTGAAAATGGACACATCTCATTTTACATAGTAATGAAACACCAAGAATAGCATGTTTGTATGAGTTTGTTACATATTTCATAAATGGAGATACAATGGTTTTTTGAATTTTACCTTGAGTGATAGCTAGATAAACATCTAAATGAGCTGAGGGGGAAAAAAACCCCCAAAACTAGTACAATTTATCAGGCCCTGAGAAAAAGTTTTATAGAATCCATTTTCCCTCATTTAGCCCAATAAATTTTTGTGAGGTATACCATGTACAAGGTGCTATAGATTGAAACCAGGTCACAAATTCAATTCTCAATGTGTTCACTCTCAAATTAGGATTACTGACAGATTTGCATAAAATTAACTCTTCATCTTATTCATTTTTTCTAGAAGACCTAAATAACATATCTCTATTGAATATATTGCTTAGGATATAGTTCAAATATAGTATGTAATAAAAAATAAGATATATCTTTTTGATTTAATTATTTGGATTGACTTGGTTAGTAATTTGGAATTTCCATAGAGTAAATTATCATATGGTTTCACTTATTTGTGGAGCATAAGAAATAACATGGAAGACATGGGGAGATGGAGAGGTGAAGGGAGTTGAGGGAAATTGGAGGGGGAGATGAACCGTGAGAGACTATGGACTCTGAAAAACAATCTGAGGGTTTTGAAGGGGTGGGGGGTGGAAAGTTGGGTGAGCCTGGTGATGGGTATTATGGAGGGCACGTATTGCATAGAGCACTGGGTGTGGTGCATAAACAATAAATTCTGGTACACTGAATAGAAATTAAAAAAAATAAAAAATTTAAAAAAAAGAAGTAAAATGTTATATATAGATATATAAACCAAATTAGGCTGTATCAACCTTTTGGATCAATTGTTTTGACTGAATGAAACAAATATTTTTGATTACTTACTTTAGTCAAATTCACCTGGTAACTCAGAATTTATGTATTAAACAAGCATTTTTGAGCATCTATTAAGTGAATAGTAAGGCTAGACACTGAGGTTACAGTTTGAAATGATTTCAGAAAGAACCTTTGAAAAATATTTAGTCACCGAAACTTGCTTAAATTTCATATTAAATTTGTCCAGTGTCAGTGAGATTTTACATTTAAAGTATTTATGTAGGTTTGTAAATTAGTCCTTTTGAGTAGGTCTAGCCTATGAATAGCCATTGCTCATGTTTGTAAATTGAGGAGTTTTGTGAATATTCCCAGTTGTAAATAGATATCTTTGTCACGGTCCTACCAAGGCTCATTGTCCACCATTAAAACCATATTACTTTGAGTTATTGGTTTAATTTCACACATATTTACTGAACACCAATTATGTACCAGCCACTGTGCTAGATACTTAGAGTACTCAGAAATTACTTAAGATTATGAGGAAATTATTAAACTTTGCAAATCCTTAGAGTGAATACACTTTTTATGGGAGCTTGCACTGTTTTTTATCTGAGAGAAAGAGACAAGAAGGAGCTGTGCCACAGTTGTTAGGAGGAAGGTGAGATAGTCCAAACAGAAAAACAGAGAGGGGCTTTTAGGATAATTAGCTGAATTTAATATCTGGAAGAAAATATCATGAAGTATCTCATTTCATTTAATATAGTGATTTCATATATTATATTTATGAATTAAATGATTTTCAAATTGAAGAATCTGTAAAAGATTCTCTCTGATCTTTGGTAGTTCTGATATGGTATATAAAGTTTTAATGCAATCTAAGTTTTTAATTGAAAAAGAATGAAGTTGCTTAATATTTAAATAAATAATAATAATCAAGTAGCTCAATAAGACGTTAACAGAATGAAACTGTCTCTTAACGACATTTTGCCACTACCAAACTTCTTTTGCAATAGTAGACTATTTAGAGATAAAATTATTCAAATGCATTGAATTTAACATTGAATTTATAGTTGACTTGGAAGAGTCAGATCATTTTTACTTAATTTCTATTTGTTTCTATGAACTCTTGTGTTGCATAACTTCTAGTTCATCTTAAAATCACCGGTTCTATATATTAAAAAAATTGAAAGTCATACATATTTCAGTAGCAGTGCAGTTATATTAGATATTCTGACTTTGGTTGTTTACATTATAAGAAAACCCATCAATTACTCTGAATTGTCTCAGCCAAATTGAAGTCTAAAGGTATTAAAAATGAAAGAGACAAAAACTCCATGCTTATATTGAGGTTTTTGCTCTTAGATTAATATACTTTCATTTCTTTTCTTAAAAGCAAAAGAAATCTGGACATATAAATGCACAGATAAGTTATCCTCCTGTTGGGTGATTAATGTGCATTTTATTAGCCCTGTAAATATGAATTTACATAATAGTTGCTAATGGTTTTGAAGAAGTGGTTAAGGCCCAACAGGTTAATGATCCATGATTTCTATATTCCTTAAACACATATTTGCATAATTTACCTTTCAAAAATTTCATAAATGCATATTTATAGGATAGACTAGGGTTTAATATTTATTGCCAGTTCTATGCTTCATAGTATAGAAACCACATTAGTTTATTGGTTCTTGCACACAAGCTTCAGGGACATTTTTGACTGTATTAAAATTTTAATCAATCAGAAGCCAGCTAACTGGAAAACTTCAAATATTTAGATTCTCCCATTGAGGTACATGTTGTACATAATAATTTTATAAGAGGCGAGTCAGTAAATATATGTTTCATACCTACATACTTGCTATGTACACTGTGGTGGAAGCCATAGTTACAAATTGAATAAGGCATTGATTCTTTGCTGAGCTCTCTTTTAGTTGGTTAAGTTAGATAAGTGAACTAATAATTTAGTTTCATTTTTCTAAAATTCACTCTAGGAGAAGGAGACATGTATAAGTATGTGAGGATAAAGGTTTTACTTAAAAGTTCGTCTCTACACTATGTTCTAGCATCACCAAAACTTTTGTCCTTTCTTGGACACTGCTTGCCTCTCTACCTGCCCTACTCCATTGTGAATATTACCAGCCAGAACAAGAGGATCTCTCTCACTGGTTGCTGCGACCACAGCTTGCCTCATTTTCTTTTCTTTTTTTTTTTTTAAGATTTTATTTATTTATTTGATAGAGCTCACAAGTAGGCAAAGAGGCAGCCAGAGAGAGTGAGAGGGAAGCAGGCTCCCTGCCGAGCAGAGAGCCCAATGTGGGGCTCGATCCCAGGACCCCGAGATCATGACCTGAGCCGAAGGCAGCGGCTTAACGCACTGAGCCACCCAGGCGCCCCATCATTTTCTTTTTCATTTGGTTAAAAATCTCTCATCACTTTCTCATAAATTCAGAGTTGAAAAGCACTGCTTAATTGCTGGTGATGACAATTCAGATGACTTGACTTCACTTTAGTTCAGAAGAGTATAGTCTGGTTCTGCTTAGGGCAGTTCAGCTCCCCGAATCGTTAGGTGAACAGGGTGTAGCCTTCAGATCTCATGATCACAGTGGAAAAGCGGGCAAAACTAGCATGAAGGTCTGTAAATATATTGTCTTCATGATTTGTGGTATGTTTAATGCAGGTAACAACCTTGTCCTTCTTTACACTGCTCAGTTTTTGTGGAACTTTCTTTAAGACAGTATCCTAGAAATTCTTTTTACGACCCTACCTCTTCCTTAAAATTATGTATCTATACGTATCTATGTCTATATAAGCCTTTAAATATATGTAAATATATTCAAATAGAAACTATTCAAATATGTTCATATATAATGATACACGGACACACATGTATATATCTCAGTCTCTGAACAAAGCACATTATGGTCAATATAATTTAAAAATATTTTTTATTCATTGGTTTCTTTAAATCCTTCAATTCCACCCATGCCCAAATGCTTCCAATTTCTTTGTCCCCACACTCTCCCCATTACCTCCTTCACTTTCATTTAGTTTAAAAAAGATATTTATTCATTTGACAGAGAGAGGGAGAAAGAATACAAGCAGGGGGGGCGCTAGAGGAAAGGGGGATAAGCAGGCTCCCTGCAGAGCAGGGAGTCGGCTCGTGAACTTGGGGCTTGGTCCCAGGATTCTGGGATCACAACCTGGGCAGAAGGCAGATGCTTAACCCACTGAGCTATTCAGATGCCCCATCACCCTCATTTTCAAATTCTGATTCTTTATGCAGTGGAAACTTCCATTTCTTAATGTTATTGACAAGTTCCTGATAAACAAATGCTACTGTAAGGCTTTTTATTTCAAACTTGGTTAAATATATCCAGTTCAATTCACCTCAACAAATGTTGGTCTATTGTTTCCTTGTTAGCAAGCAAAATACCATAAATACTGGGTTTTTAAATGTAATTTAAATTATTGAGCCTCTGTGTCTTCATCTGTAAAGATGTTTTGAAGAAAGATGCACTAGCAAGATACAGGAAATGTCAGCTCCCTTTCTTCACTGAAGAATTTTAAATTCTGTGCCTGCAAATTTTTGACTTATAAATGACAAGCTAAAACTTTTAGGGTTGGGAATCTTTCAGGAAGAATAAGGCATTTGTTTGACAGTGTCATCACAAGTTGTAAATCATAATTCCATGCTCCTCTCCTGGTTTTTGGCAACCTGGATGGAGGGCAAATTAGGATAGGAGAGCTGTAATCAACATGCAGAATAGAGAACTACAGTCCAGGTTATGATTCCAACTTTCTTGGCGTAGCCAAGGCCAGGTTAGCTTCCTGACATGGGCCTCCTTCGTTTTCCTGACTGCTCAGAATTGTCATGAAAATCAGTGTCTGCTTCTATTGAAAGAATCCACATAAACCTGCTGGCTGAGATTTTCTTTCTTACTGTATTCTGCAATGTTTTCTCTCTATTTTTTTCCTTATTGCTTTCACTGTCTAATCTAGAGATGATGAGACATTGGCAGGCGCTGCCGTGACACCTTTTAATTTTCTTCTGTCACTCTTTAAGCTGTTATTTCAAGATTTCTTCATTCACCTGCCATTCACCTTCTCATCTAAATTTTAGCTTGTTTCCACATACTCAGTGCTCCGTTTTCAGGGGAAAGCATGTATGAGGGATCTTTTCTGATAGCCAACATATGAAATTTCTTTTTAATTGAAACACTTTTCAGTTTTTTACGCAGTATCCACCTCTCCCTGAGCAGACCATCAATGACCAGGAAAGCAGATAAGAGCAAAAAGATAAAGTTAAGAAAAAAAATTCTGGACCAAGTATTCACTTGAAGGTCATCTATTATAATTTGTTATCATGTTTTCTTTAATCTGGAATAGTTCCTTCATTTTTTTTCACAACCTTGATGTTTTAAATAAATACAGGCCAGGTATTTTATAGAATTTACCTTAAATTATTTTTTTCTGATGTTTCTTCAATATTAGATTTAGGTTATGTGTTTTTTTGGGGGGGGTGAGGAGTAATGCAGAAAGATACAATATTGTCTTTCTCACTGGGAGACCTCAGCAGGCACAGGATGTTGATTTGTCCCACTACTGATGATGTTACATTAATCTCTTGGTTAGGGTGATATCTGCCAAGTTTCTTCACTGTAAAGTTACTACTTTTCTCTATGTGATTTTTAAGTATCTTGTAAAGCATACATGAAATTATGTCAGTGTCCTGCTTGTCATGAAACTTTTACCTACTGGTTTTAGTATCTAAATTGGCAAAATTTGAAGACTGTTGGATAATATTATTATAATGTTAATTTCCTTATTTTGGTAAGTATACCATGTTTACGTCAGATAATATATAGATCAGAACTAAGCAATGAGACATTTACAATGAAACAGATCTATGATTACTAATTATATGAAAAACTTTGAAGGAGGCAAAGAGGTTGTAGTGTTGGTGAGTAATAAGAAGTCTGCTTTTGTAGCATGGTCAGGGAAGACCTCACTAAGGACATGACATATAAACCAAGTTCAGTAATGATACTGAGTAATTTAGCCAATAAAAAGATTAAACTAATATCATATAAATAAAATTTACTGAATTAAATGGCACATTAAAAAGTCACTCACTATAAAGGTTTATCCCAAATGCAATTGATGTTTTTCTTTCAGGAAATCTATTAATGTAATTCGTCACATCTATATGTCCATTAAAAATGAAGATATTTAAATAAGGGATATAGCTTTTACAAATGAAGATTCAAATTATTATTTCAGTCATTATGATTATATGTAACTGGAAATTCTAAGAATGAACTAAACTCTTAACAATAATAAAGAGGCTCAAGATAATAGAAAGACACAAGACAAATATAAGAAATATCAATGTCTACACTATTTAGAGGTAATATCCAGGTAAAAGATAAAATGGTAAGCATTTCTATGCCAATAACAATGAAAAATCTTAAGTAAGTAAAAATAACTCTGGTAAGAAATGTGCAGGAGTTATTGAAATAAAGCATAAAATTTTATTTTTTTTATTTATTTTTTTTCAAAGATTTTATTTATTTATTTGACAGACAGAGATCACAAGCAGGCAGAGAGGCAGGCAGAGAGAGAGGAGGGAGCAGGCTCCCCGCTGAGCAGAGAGCCCGACGCGGGACTCCATCCCAGGACCCTGGGATCACGGCCCGAGCCGAAAGCAGAGGCTTTAACCCACTGAGCCACCCAGGTTCCCTAAAATTTTATTAAGAGAAGTAAATAAGATTGGATTAAACATGTCTGCCATACTAAAGCAATAGTATTTTATCCTTCAGGCCAGAACTTACAAATTTGGAATTCCTGCAAGTAATATTAAAGAGTGAAGAGTACAAAGGGAAGTATTTCATATTCTTTCACATTATCCTCCAAGAATCAATAATCTGAGCACCATAATGAACTACATCTGATTGGGAGGACAAAAGAAAGGGTGAGAATTATGGCCACACAGAGATATATACATTCTGTTGAAAGGCAGCGGGATTCCTCAGTTCCTGCTGAGTTGATTCCATGTGGGAATTTGGGCACAATTCAAATTCAGTGTTGTCAAATATTAATATTTTTAAGAGATTCCAAAAATTTAAAATTTTATATGAAGTGACCTGATTTGTGGATTTTGACAATGATTTCAATTTTTTAAGAGCATTTATATACACCAGTACTGTGAAGACCATACAAAATAAATCTAAAAACTGGACATAGATTGAGGAACACAAGTTTGTGGACCTCTTCTAAACAATGGGAAGAATAAATGTTTAACCAAAAAACATCATTAATATCCTATATCTAGTTTGAGGCCCAGCCACTGATCAAAGGGTTGGAATACAAAAACATGCAGTTGGTTACTAAATTGTAGTATAATGTGAATGCCCTATTACCTTTGATGATTCAGAAGGCACTCTAATTTTTGGTGAAGCCCCAATTTTGATAACTGAATTTAGTGTTTCTATAGAACAGAAGTGAAGTTGGTCTTATAAAGTATCAGTTAATAGAATGTGACACATCATCTTTTTATTCACTGATTTAGAACAATATTGAGTACCTACCAAATGCCTCCACTATTTAAGGCACAGGGGACAGACAGAGCGTTGACAAGTATAGCAAAAATCTCTGCCCTCAGGGAGTTTTCATTTGACAGTAGGTGAAGTCATCATTTCTATATACTAGATCGCATTGTCATATGCTATAGAAATAGTAATGGTCCCTTCATGTGTTCCTGTTTTGAAAGATAATTACATTCTGTTGGACTTTCATTAGCTTCTTATAATGGTGTCCTTGGCCCCAGTGCTCAATTCATTAGCTTGTGTTAATTAGAATTCCAGAAATATACTTGAAATGCCATAACCTTAATTTTATAAATGAAATTATTAGTTGCATGTTTAAACATTAGATACTACACATAATTTATGAATGGCCCCTGTGAGGTGGCCTATACCTAGATGTGATTATGGGAATTTATACTATATTTGGCAAACCATTCATACCAACTTAACTTTACCTATATAATCCTCAAATTAAAAGGTGACTTAAGTTTTTAATAAGTTTTTTTTCTTTAATAGGGCTAACATGGAATGGAAACAGGGAGATTATGTGAAATAACTGCTACTAGGGGCATAACAGGAAAGATACTGAACATAGAACAGTGATGTGGGCACATTGCCTCTTTATCTGTTTGCAGAAACCTCTTTCAGAATTAAATTTCTTTCAGATCAATTAAAGGGAGAGATTCTGTAGAGGTAGTTTGATACTCGTATATTGTACTTTCAGTCTTTAGGGAAGAAAAATGAGTAAAGAGTAATACTCATAGGTCTATAAGATATATAAAAATAATCAAGGCATGCCACAGACATGAAACACTGTGAACAAGTAAAATGAATTTAGAACCAGTTTGGATAGATTGGGACCATAAGTTGTATAAATGGGTAGAAATCTTGATCAGATGTTCTGTAGTATCACTTCTAGAATTGGGTCTGGCAAAGGGACACAGGAGCCAAGGGAATTGGCCTGGAGCTAGAGTGTGGTAGCAGTAAATAAGGAAGGAAGCAAGACAGGAAGGGCAGAGATTTGGCATGAAAATGTAATAGATGAACATACTTTCCCAAATGTCATACAGTAATGAGAGACACAAGGTCCTTGTCTCACCTCTTTCTATTCCTAGTCCTGCTTCCCAGAAGCAACTATATATATGTAGTTGAATTAGTAACAGCCAATGTTTAAATTATGCCTGGATCAGCCAATATGCTGTCAGCTAACTGATTTACTGTGATACTCCATTTTCTAACTTCTTTCTTCCTTAGAGTTAATATATATTAATATATATTAATTTAAAAAATTTACATTTTTCATTTGAATATGTTTCATTATTCTGTTATTAATATATTTTTTCCTTTTAGGTTATGCTTTGAATTTATTTAATCATAAAAACTGAAATAATTACAATAAAGATATAGAGAACATGTTAATTAGCATGTATGTTTCTACTTCACACATGAAAGAAACCTGTTAAATGCACAGCTTCTTAACTTGTAAATTTATGATTTCCAACTTATAGTGTTTGGTTAAAAATATATTGACAACTTACAGATTTAACTAAAGGAATAAATGGCCAATCCCCTCAAAGCTAGTGCTAGTTTCCTAAAGATAATCATTTATTCATTATTTTGAAAATAATTACTATTCCTAAGAATATGAAAGCACGTTGTTATTTTTTAAAGATTAGGCTGAAAAAAATGAAACATGCATTTTTATCGTATCATATAAGCCTTTTAAAAAATTTAAATTCAATTAATTAACATATAATGTATTATTTGTTTCATGCGTACAGGTCTGTGATTCATCAGTCTTATATAATACTCAGTGCTCATTACATCATGTGCCCTACTTAATGTCCATCACCCAGTTACCCCATTCCTCTTCCCCCTCCCCTCCAGCAACCCTCAGTTTGTTTCCTCTGATTAAGAGTCTCTTATGGTTTGTCTCCCTCTCTGGTTCCATCTTCTTTTATTTTTCCTTCCTTTCCCCTATAATCCTCTGTCTTGTTTCTCAAATTCCTCATAT
Source organism: Martes martes (assembly GCF_963455335.1). Classification (NCBI taxonomy): domain Eukaryota; kingdom Metazoa; phylum Chordata; class Mammalia; order Carnivora; family Mustelidae; genus Martes; species Martes martes. Next base: position 31,090,690 of record NC_137890.1, on the reverse strand, counting down.
CAGTGAGATCATATGATAATTGTCTTTCTCTGATTGACTTATTTCACTTAGCATAAAGCCCTCTAGTTCCTGTTTTCAAAATCTTTGGTTCCAGGAACACACCTCTCCGTTTAGCAGCATTGCCTCTTCCATGGTTTCTGTTGCTCTTTCCTCCTTGTTTACATGATTGGCTCCTCATCATGCAGAACGTAGCTAAGGGTTATTTCCCGAGAGAAGCCTCTCTGAGCCTCTCTAAAAAGTCACCCACCCCTTTTCATCTTTCTCACAGTTATATCACAGCAATAATTAGTATTTTAATAAATTCGTTTATCTATTGACTTGCTTATTGCTCGTCTCCTTCATTAGAATGTAACCTTGATGAGGGTGGGGACTTCCCCTTATTCTTCGTTGTATTCTTGCGGACTAACACGGTGCAGGGAATGGAAGAGCTTCCAAAGAAATAGTTGTTGATGCATTAATCACTTTGAAAAAATTAACTGAGGGGCGCCTGGATGGCTCAGCAGGTTGAGCATCCGGCTCTTGGTTTTGGCTCAGGTCATGATCTCATGGGTTATGGGATCGGGCTCTGCCTCAGCCTTCACCCTCAGCTAGGAGTCTGCTTGAAGATTCTCTCCCTCTGCCTCCTCTCCCCAGCTTTTTATCTCTCTCTCAAATAAATAAATAAATCTTTACCAAAAAAGAAAAAAAGAAGAAAAAATTAACTGAGACAACTGGTTCATAGACTCTACTGTTTAGGGCAAAATGCTGGGAGAGAGGAGCTACTCTATATCTTGTTCCTGGGTCCTACTCTGGTCTCTTAGCACTTAGCTCTGTGGGCTCCAGCTGCCCTGAGCTTGCTGCGGTTTCTTCAATAATCCACATGCTCTTCCACCTCCCATCTGCAGCACAGTGCTGTATCCTCTGATACACCTCATGATCTCTGCTCTCCGGTGCCCGACCACTCTCTGCTTGGTTCCCAGGCATCCCACCAAATTTCAGCTCCTCTGTGGAATCTGTGCTGACGTTTCAAGATCGGTTCAGGTGGTTGTTTCATAAGTTCCTGTACTCTCTGTATTAAGCCTTTCACAGCACTTTGCATACGATCAGAACTGGCTCTTTTATTTTTCTATCATTCACATGAGAAATAAACTTCTAAAAGCAGAGAGACTGAGACTTGTTCACTCTTTTCTCAGCGTGCGGAAGGGATGCTTCAAAATCTGCACTCAGTTTATAAGTGTTGAATGAAAAACATGTGTAAGTGAGTGAATGCTGATAGAAAATATACTACAGAGGAAATAATATCTTCAGAAAAAATGTTTTGGAGATGGAATGCACAAACAGGAATCTGTAGAGAGAACATTTTTTTTTTTTTGGATGAGGCGATAGGTCGTAAGAACATAGCCTGAGGAAAATGGCAATAATAATTTTGTGTAGGCATATCAGAAATGAAGGAATACATCAATACCCAGGCCACTGTAGGAAGAACCTCTTAGTGGGGGTGATAGAGTTCTGATTATAATGCAGAAAGCCATACTGGCTCTCAAATGAGGAGGTTATGTTGATGAATACAGATATACCTGTACACACAGTGGTGACAACTAACATACAGTGGGAAACTTGATGCAAATCATTATTATTACTCTAGACTGTGCTGGGTATTATATTACTGTGGTTTCGACACATCATCACTACAGGACAATAACTTACGTTATCTCTACTTTAGAGGTAAGGTTGGGGGAACCAGGACTTGTTCCCATCTACGGCAGTCTTTAAAACTGGTGTTCTTTCCTTTAACTCCATTACTTGTCACTGTGAACAAACAAGGCAACAACTTAAGTGAATTTTAACTTTGAAACAATGTGATCACTTAATGTAACTGTCTGACTTAAAAATATTGAAATGAAACTCCTGATTTATAATCTACTTAGCTGCACAGAATGATGTGTGGGCTGAGTCTTAATTCCACACACTGTGGTAGAAAATAATATTCATGGAGTTTTAATAGCTTGAATTTTAATATGAAAGTTTGGATTTAAAAAATTTGGGAAAACTCTTCATAGATTTATAGACTGTATACTGAAAAAGTACAGGAATTATAAGGGTGCAACCTGACTAATTTTTACAAATTAAACACATGTGTGACTGTCCTAAGAATGTAGATGTTGGATATAATAGGGTAAATTCAGGATGGCCATAGGAAGAAACAAGAAGGAGGCTTGGAAGGAAGGCATTTTTTTTATACTCATAGGTTCCAGAGGTGGGGGTCACCCTGTGCCAGGCAGAGACCCAGGGGGTAGTCAGGTAGTAGTCAGGTGGCAGGAAACAGTAGCCAAGGGAAAGTCTAGAGTAGAGTGTATATTGAGTTTTCCACAGGAAAGGTGAGGCAAAGCAGAGTAAAAAGTAAACTTAATGATTTAAAATCTTTAGTGATATATGCCTATTGAGATTGTCTGTTTCTTCTTGTGTGAGCTTTGGCAGATTGTATCTTTTGGAGAACTTGTCCATTGCATCTAGGTTATCAAATTTATTGGTATTGAGTTGTTCAAAGTGTTCCTTGATTATTATCCTTTTAATGTCGGTGGGATTGAAGTAATGTACCCTTTTTAATTTTTGATATTAGTAATTTGTGTTCTCCATTTCTTTGTTTTCCTGGCTAGTGGCTTATTGATTTTATTGAACTTTTCAAAGAACTAGATTTTGGTTTTGTTGTTTTTCTCTATTAATTTTCTGTTTTTAGATTTCATCAATTTTTGTTCTAATTTTATTTCTTTGCTCCCTTTAGATTTAATTTTCTTTTCATATTCTAGTGTTCTAAGGTGGAAGTATAGGTGATTGATTTTAGGTCTTTTTATTTTAAGATTTTATTTATTTGGGGGGGAGAGAGAGATCACGGAGGGAGAAGCAGACTCCCCACTGAGCAAAGAACTTCATGTGGGGTTCAATCTTAGGATCCTAAGATCATGACCTGAGCTAAAGGCAGATGCTTAACCGCTTAAGCCACCCAGGCACCCCATTTTTTCCTTTTTTAAATATATTCATTCAATGGTATAAATTTCCCATTTACTACAGATTTCACTGTATCCCATAAATTTTGATAAATTATGCTTTTATTTTCATGTAGTTCAAAATATTTTAAAATTCTCGTGATCTTTTTCATTGACTCATGTATTATTTAGAAGTCTGTTGTTTAATCTCCAAGTATTTTGTGATTTTCTGCCTATCATTCTGTTACTGATTTCTAATTTAGTTCCACTGTGGCCTGAGAGCAGACATTGTATGATTTCTTTTTTAAAAAATTTTGTTAATGTGTGTTTTATGGCCCCAAATGTGGTCTATCTTGATGACTATTCCCTGATATTTTGAGAAGAGTATGTATTCTGCTGTTGCTGTATCACATAGTCTATAGATGTCCATTATATCCAATTGATTTATGGTATGGCTGAGTTCAAATACATCCTTAATAACTTTATGTCTGCTGGGTCTGTCCATTTCTGAGAGGGATGTTGAAGTCTGCAACTACCATAGTGGATTCATGTGTTTCTCCTTGAAGTTTTTCAGTTTTTGCCTCATGTAATTTGTCATGTATTTTGAAGCTGTATTGCTAGGCATATTCACATTAAGGATTGGTATATCTTCTTAGGGACTTGACCCCCTTATCATATATATCGCCACTTTTTAATCCTTGATAACTTTCCCTGTAGTAAAGTTGGCTCTGTTTGAAATCATATTGCTACTCCCAGTTTCTTTTAATTAGTGTTAGCATGGCATACCTTCATCCATTTACTTTTATTCTATATATGTCTTTATATTTTAATTGATTTTCTTATAGAAAACATATGGTTGGGTTTTTCTTTTTGTTTTTGTGTTTTCTCTTTTTAAAAATTTTAATTCCAGTATAGTTAACATACACTGTTACATGAGTTTCAGGTGTGCAATATAGTGATTCAACAATTCCATTTATCACTTGGTGCTCATTGCTCATCATTGCCCACCCACCCCTCTGGTAACCATGAGTTTGTTCTCTCTAGTTAAGAGTCTCCTTCTTGGTTCGTCTCTCTTTTTTTCCCTTTTCTTGTTTGTTTTGTTTCTTAAATTCCACATGAATGAAATCATATGGTATTTGTCTTTCTCTGACTGACTTATTTCTCTTAATGTTATACTCTCTAGCTCCACCCATGTCATTGCAAATGGTACGATTTCATTCTTTTTTATGGCTGAATAATATTCCATTGTATGCATGTACCAGATCTTCTTTACTTGCCAATGCACACTTCCATAATTTGGCAAACTGTTTTTTTGCCTTTTTGTATGTCTTACACTTTTTTCTTGATAGCTAGGCATGATACACTGGGCAAAAGGAGATGCTGTAAATTGGTAATGTGGTGGTAACGTGTCAAGAGAAAGGAAAGCATAGTCCTGTAATTAGGTGTCAGTCTTTGAGTCACCTTGTCCCTCTAGACTCTGAGATTTATACTTTTCTCAGTTCCTCCTCCCCACTTAGGTATGAGAGGATGATGGAGGGGACTGGAGTTGGGTCTTTCCCTTCACCTTGTGGAAAACTCTACCCAGCTGGAGTTGGTTACTTCCCTTCTCCAGGATGGTCAGGCTGTGACTAATTAGTTTCCCCCGCCCGCAGACCTTGTTAAGAAGAGATGCTCTAAGGTATTTAAAAATGGTTCTTTTTTTCACTCTCTCTGCCAGAGGCACAGGGGATTTTTCTCCAATATTTACTGTGAGATAGAGCTTCTGGAGGTAAAACTCAACAAAAATGTGGGGTCCCCTGATGATTGGGTTCCCTGGAGTTTTTCTCTCTCAGACTGTCCTCTCTGTACTTGCAGGAATTTGTGAATTACAGTTCAGGTTTCCCTAAGTGGCACTGGTTCCTGTGGTGGCTGCTGTTTCTGGATTCCTGCTCAGGTGATTTGGGATTCTCTGAATTCCCTGGTGGGTCTCTTTAATTTTGGTGGTAGCAGTTTACTCTGACCTCTTATGGAACTAGGAAGAGATGTTGATTTTTCACTTTGCTTAGGTTTTTACTTGTTAGGATGGAGTGGCAACTCCCAATCTGCTTACATGCTTACATGCTGGGCTGAAAATTCCTCATTAGCTTTTGATATCACAAATATTTTCTCCCATTTTATTAACTGTCCTTCATCGAACAGAAACTATAATTAAAAAATATGGTACAGGGGTGTCTGGGTGGCTCAGTAGGTTAGGCATCTGCCTTTGGCTCAGGTCATGATCTCAGCGTCCTGGGATCCAGTCCTGCATAGCCCCCTGCTCAGCGGGGAGTCTGCTTCTCCCTCTCTACCCCTCCCCCCATTTGTGTGCTTGGTCTCTTTCTCAAAATAAATAAATAAAATCTTTAAAAAAATTATGGTACAAAACATATAATGTTTATCATCTTAACCATTTTTAGGTGTATATTTCAGTAGTTTTAAGCACATTCATATTGTTGTGGATGACTTTCTAGAACTCTTTCATTTGAAAGGTGGAAACTCCATACCCATAAACAACAGTTCTCAATTCTCCCCTTCCCCAGCTCCCGGAAACCACCATTTCTACTTTCTCATTCTGTGAGTTTGGTATCTCATATAAACACCATCATATGGTATTTGTCTTTTTGTGACAGGCTTATTTCATTTAGTTCAATGTCCTTGAATATTGTCCATAGAAACTTTCATTGAATTTTGCTTTACTGATTGTATATTTGAAATATTAAGGGGGCTTTCTCCTCTTTAGGTCACCAAAACCTCTCCAGCACTTTTACATTACATGTTTAGATCTTTATTTCAATAGGAATCTAACTTCAAATGTTTATGTGATTTTACACAGGTATTCAGTTTTATATCCCTCAAATAGTGAGTCAGCCATTCCAATACTGTCTATTAAACAATTCTTTCTTCTACCAGTATTTGTAGTCTTATGAGTATCATTTTCTTATATGTGTCATCTGTCTATAACTTATAATTTGTTTTACTGTTCTACCCATGTGTTGCTATACCAAAACTTTATTGCTTTTTTAAAAAAAATGACCATTCATGTTCCTTTATTGTTCCAAATAAATTTTATAGTAAGTTTATCATGTTTCTCAAAATAATCAGAATTTTGCTTAAGATCACTTTTTTTTTTTTTGAGTAGGGGAAGAGGCAGAGGGAAAGGGAGAGAGAATCCCAAACAGGCTCCACGCCCAGGTGGAGCCCCATGTGGGGCTTGATCTCATAACCCTGAGATCATGACCAGAATCGAAATCAAGAGTTGGACACTTAACTGACTGAGCTGCCTGGGCACCCCTAGGATCACTTTAAATGTGTAGATTAATTTGAGTCATCCTATTCAATAGCATGGGGTATCTTTCCATTAATTCAGATTATCTTCTGTATTGATTACTAGAGTTTTAACATTTTTTTCCATAGAGATTTCATCAACCCTTATTAGTTCCTAGATACTTTGCAGATTTTATTGCTTGAGTAATCAATTTTAAATTTTATTTTCTGTTTGAGTATGGTAGATACATAGAAAATTAATTTTTATATGTTCCACTAACCCTTGTGTGTTAAATCTTTTGTATATATTGTGACCAACAATCACCTAGAAGACTTTGTATCCAACTGAGCTAAATTAAGGGCTTAAATTGATCAGAGTGGTTTAAGGCAAAGATTATACTGAACCCCTCTTGCATACTGCCCTGTGTACTTTCTGCCTCATCTCTGTGTTCAGCCAATAGTTCTACACAGGATTTGACCAACTTTATTCTGGTCTTTTGTTTCCTGTCCTGGAGCTTCTCTGGCTTAGGGCATGGAATGATCATGGGAGCACACATGACACTCAGAGTGACTCGTAATTACTGGTGGACAATTTTGAGATGCATTCTACAGTTTCATTAAATACCAGTTATCCACACTGGTTTACAACCTAATAACATGTCTTTGCATTGTCTTGTCTCCCTTTTCTTCTTTATCCTCTGTACTAGGTTCCCCAGAGATACTGAACCAATCAGATTTGTGTATGTATAAATTTATTATAAGGAGTAAGCGCACATGATTCTTCAGCATGAGTTGGCTCAAGACATAGAAGTCTATGTTTGAGTTTGAGTCCAAAGGCAGGAAAAAGCCAATATCCCAGTTCAAAAGTAGTCAAGAAGGAGGGATTCTCTCTTACCATTTTGTTTTATTTGGGCCTTCAACTAATTGGAGAAGGCCAACTCACATTTAGGGGGAGTGATCTTCATTACTTAGTTTACTGATTTACATGTTAATCTCATCCAAAAGCACCCCCCAAAAAAAACCAAAATGTTTGAAGAGATATCTGGGCATCCCATGGCTCAGTCAAGTTGACACATAAAATTCATCATCATGCCCTCCTCCCTAGTCCTTCACTTCTGCTCCCTAACATCGCTTATGAAGTAATTCACCTGCATACCAACCCTGTCTGGTTTTCAGGAAAAGCCTGAGCTAAGACATCCGTGTAGTGTTTAATATGTGGAGTAAGGCTTTGATTATGGGTGCTGGTACTCGTGCAAGAGATATTTATGATTATTGTAATTACTGTCTAAGTCATTGAACAATAATAAAATAGTTTTTCATATGCATATATATTTTCTACTCTTCTTTTGAGTTCCTTTGACATTTAGAACTGCTTTATGTGAAATAGAATTCTAGCATTTTTCCAGGCATTAAAACTGGGTGCCCATTTGAACACATGGATACTCTTTTTAAAGGGAAGGATAGCACCCAAGAATGTTTCCAATTTTCTGCAGTCACCCCTTTCACAAAGTAAAGAACAGCAGAGAAGTCACTGTAATGTGAGAAGAGGAAGAAAACATATCAGATTCTTGCTCTAATTTGACATGCTGAGTTTAGCTAAATTTATCCTAAGAATAGCTGCAAAATGCTGGTTGCTAATAAGACCCATCATTACCAGTAATGGCTTGAACAGTCAAATTCACTTTTATTTATTGAATGAAAGAAAAACTGTTAAAATCTTTGAATAACTCAACATGGTCTAAAGATTTAAGAAAATTGTACTACTTAACATATTTGCACTAGAAAAGAATTTACTTTTCCTGATTGACAGTGTGTGTGTGTAAATTTATACACATACTTGATTTAGCTTCATATGAATTTAAAAAGACCTACTTTTCTGATACTGTATAGCCTCATTACAATAAAGCTTCTTAGCAAGTGAGATTTATTATGTAGAAGTATTGGAATAATGCAAAAGGGATTATATATTGCTTTTGTGTACACTTGACCTTTCAAGCTGCCTACCAGTTGGAAAGATTTTTAGCTCTTAGCAATACTGACAGCCCTTTTTTGTACCTCTTGGGAAATGTAGCAAAATCATTGATACCAGTTAACCTCTGACATTTTCCTTTAAATCATGCAATGTTATTGTCTGTTGAGTGAAGGCACTTCATTTCTATCTCCTGGACTCTTGGTTTTATCCAGGCAATCGTGCTGATATAGCGGTATTTAAAATAGAGAGAGGGAAGCTGTGCTAAGTTCTGCTAAATTTTAGGGTTGCTCTGAAAATTTCTGAAGATATTCTGTACAAACCAATGACTGCTGTGACACTAAATAGAAGTTTACTCAAAGAGGAAAGAGTGGGGCAGCCAGAGGGTAGGCAACCAATTGTCTCTTGCTTTCAATTAGTGACCCTGAGTGTAGCAGGTTCTCTTCTTTTTTTAGAAGTTTAGGAGAATGGCTGTCAGGCCTCTGAAATTTAAAATTTACCCTGTAAATGCTCCTAAGATGACTACTATTAGGTCCAAGCTGGTCTTTTCAGGTAGAATAGAAAAGGAAATAAATCTGTAATTGACTTTGTTTAGTCTTATTCAAAGCCAACTTAAAGTCTAGTCTAGATGTATTTAAAAGTAAAAGCAAACAGGGGCTCCTGGGTGGTACAGTTGGTTAAATGTCTGACTCTTGGTTTTGGCTCAGGACCTGATCTCAGGGTCCTGGGACTGAGCCCTGTGTGGGACTCCACGCTGAGCCTGGAGTCTGCTGGATATTCTTTCTCCCTCTCCTTCTGCCCTTCCTGCTTGTGCACTCTCTCTCTCAAATAAATAAATAAATCTTAAAAAAAAAAAAAAAGTAAAAGCAAGCAGTATGATTCCTACAGAAATACAGCAGTAACTCAGATGTGCTCTTTTTATTTATTGCTGCTTGTCTATTATACAGATGGTAATTATTCAACATTGTGAAGAATTTTTGTGTTTACTATATGAAAAAATTTTGTTGCTGAATAATAGAAGGGTTAGTACGTTCTGGATTTCCAGGTTCTGGATTCAGTTACATCTGGATTAAAGTTCTGTGATTACTATCTGTGTGACCTTGGGCAGATCATTTAATTTACGTGATAGTTTATAGATCATTTAATTTACACAATAGTTTCTGCATTAGTAGAAGGAGAATTAAAATACTTACCTCCCAAATTCACTGTGAAGATTAGAAGTGGTATATACAAAATAGCTGGCACAAGGTAGGTTCTCAGTTACTAGTAGCCACTCTTCGGTTTATCATACAAAGGTTAGACATTCTGGGTGTCCTGGGAGCCCTGCAGAGCTGAGAAACAGAATGGGCTCCCTACTGCATCTTTGTCATGGATTTCAATTTCATTATTAGCTGTACTCTCTCTAGTCAGGATCATGTCTGTACTCAGATGGGGGATATCCTTGGATGGGCCGGCAGAGAGCAAGCAGGAAGACTGAGCTAGCTACATTTAAACCTAGTTCATGGGCATCATTCTAGTAAGTGTAAGATCCTTTAATGTTTGTTTTGTAGCTCAAAAGAAAGATTTGAAGATTTTTATCTGCCATCTTTGTAAGTGATCTTATGTATTAGTCATTATTGAAGCTTTTCTTTTTTATTGACTTTTAGGTTATTTGTATGTTTGTTTATTCTTTGTGAAATAGTTCTTACCAATAAAAGAATATAAAGGATGATTATGAAACAAACACTTCTGTAGCTACCATGGAGCTTAAAAAATATAAATAGTGACTATATATCTGAAGTTCCCGATATTCATCCCCAGTCTCATTCTTTAAGCTAACCTCAGTTTTGTTTTTGGATTAATGATCATTGTGCTTTTCTAAAAATAGTTTTAATAAATATATATAGACCCATGAGCAGCTTATGTTTATAAATTTACTAAACTTTTGTAAAAAAATAATCACAAATGTATAGTAACTTTTAGCAATTGCTTTAAAAAATTCATTGAGATAGTTGAGATAATACTCTTAATTTCTTAATTTAGTGAATTTAAAGATTTTCTAATATTGAACTAAACTTTCATGTTTTGACATAAACTTAACTCGTTCATGATATGTTATCTTCTATATGTATTGTTGTATTTGATTTGTTCACATTTTATTTAGAATTTCTTTTTAATACTCATGGTTTAGATTGACCCACAAATTTTCTTTCTTACACAGTTCTTACCTGTTTTCAAAATCAAGGTCTTATTAGTCTCTTTGAAGGATACAGACAATACTTTGAAGGATACAGAGAATGCTTCCTCTTTTCTAATCTCTGGAATTGTTTCTACAGATTGGATTTTTTTCATTGATGTTTGCTACAATTCTCCTGCAAAACCCCATTTTATTTGTGGGGGATATGTAATTGCTGATTAAATTACTTTAGTAAATATAGGATTTTTCAGGTGGGTTTAACTTTTCTAGGGATATTTTTATAATATTTTCTAGGAATTTGGCCATTTTATCTAAACTTTAACAGTTATTTTCATAGGTTATTAAGAATATTAATATTTAATATGCTAAATCTGTAGCTCTCCTTTTTCCTTTCTAGTATTATTAATTTTAAAATTTTATTTATATTTTATGATGGCTAAACCAGTTTATGGATTTGTTGAAACTGTCTTTAAATCTTTGTCTTCTGTTTTTATTAATTTTGACCCATATAATTTTTTTTTTTTTACTTCGTCTAGTCTATTTGGGTTCGTTCTGTCTTTTTTCCCTACTTTTTCAAAGTTATATATATGTAGTTTATTCATTTCTAGCATTTCTTCCTTTCCAGTTTACATATTTAAGTCTCCAAATTTCTCTGTAAATACCATCCTCTAAGTTTATACATGGTAGTGTCTGTTTTTATTTCTAAGTATTTTCTAATGTCCATGTTAGTTGTTTTATTTTTCTAAATGTAGGAGGTGTAAAGGTTGTGTTTTTCTTGTTGGTTTCTAACTTAAGTATACTGAGGTCAGAAAATAGTCTTTAGTAGCTTTTGGAATGTTTCTGAGAATTGATTTATGGCATATGGAGTTTTAGTAATGTCATATGTATGATGAAAAATATGTGAATTTTCCCATCTTTTAAATGTAGCATTCTACATATGTCTCTTGAATTAAACTTGTTAATTTTAGTTTTACTATTTCTTTCCTACTTTATCTTTTGATTATTGAATGTAGAATGTAAAAATACTCCACTTTCACAATGGGTTTGATAACTTTTCTTTGCATTTGCTTATTGTTTGCATAGAAGCTAGTTTTTCACATGCATATAATTTAGAATTCTATATTTTTGGAAGATAAAATTTTATTAATATGTAATGACTCCTTTAATCTCTAGCAATATATGTTTTTTTCTGTTGTCTATTTGGTCTGATTTTATTATAGTTCTAGCTTTTGTATGACTACTATTGGCTAGGTATGTATCTTCTAAATATTTGCTTTCAATTTCCAAATATTTCATGTTTTAGGTTGGCAAGTTAATTTGAGACTTTAATCCATTTATATTGATTTGAATTACTTATTAGTTGCAATTATATTTATTGGATTAATTATTTATAAGTGTTTAGTGTGCTTTTTATGTAGTTTTCCTTTTACTCCTTTTAACTTTTTTTCTGAAGGATTTGTAGTTTTGTTTTCACTTAATTCTTTTTCTCCCTTCTTCCCACCAATATTAGTTTGGATATTACTTTATTTCTGATTTTTAGTACAAACTTTAACATGAATTTTTAAACAACTTTATTGAGTTATAACTCACACACCATACAATTCACCTTTTAAAATACACAGCAGTTATTAATATATTCAGAGTTGTGCAACCATCATCACAATTTTAAACAATTTTCATTACCCCCAAAAGAAATCTCATTTCTTTTTTTTTTTTTAGCTCTTCAAAAATATCCCTGGGCTTGCTTAGGTAATAATTATCTCTCCAGGTCAGGTACTTTTCTGACTATCAATTTGTCTATTCTGAACAATTAAATGCAATAAATGGAACACAATATGTTTTCTTTTAAGACTGGTCTCTTTTGGGGCACCTGGGTGACTCAGTCAGTTAAACGTTTGCCTTCAGCTCAGGTCATGATCCCAGTGTCTGGAATCAAGTCCAGCATGGGGCTCCCTGCTTATCAAGGGAGTCTCTTTCTCCCCTCTCTCTCTCTCTCTCTCACTCACTCTCTCAAATAAATAAGTGAAATCTTAAAAAAAAAAAAAAAAGAAAGAGAAAAAGACAGGTCTCTTTTGTTTAGCATAATATCACAAGGTTCATCCATGCTGTAGCTTTATTAGTACATTCTCCCTTTTTTGGACCAAATAACATTCCATTGTATGATTACACCATGTTCTCTTTATTCATCGGTTGCTTGACATTTGGGTTGTTTACAATTTTTAGCTGTTTTGAGTAATGCTGTTATGAATATTCATATACTAGTTTTCATGTGGATGTGTATTTTCATTTCTTGTGTATCAATACTTAAGGGAGGAATTTTAAGATCATATGGTAATTCTATATTTACCTTTTTGAGAACTACCACACTGTTTTCCACTTTAGCATTTTCCCAATGGCTGTTGATGCTAAACATCTTTCTGTGTGCTTATTGGCCATTTGCATATCTTCTTTGGAGCAATGTCCATTCAGATCCTTTGCCCAGTTATTAAAAGATTTTATTTTTATTTATTTGAGAGGAGGAGAGAGAGAGAGCGCGCAAACAAGAGCACAAAGGCAGGAGGAGGGAGAAGCAGACTCCCCATTGGGCAGGGAGCCTGACACTGGCTAGATCCTAGGAGGACAGGATCTTGACCTTAGCTAAAGGCAGCTGCCCAACCAACTGAGCCACACAGGCGCCCCTTCTTTGCCCATTTATAAATTGGATTATATCATTACTGAGTCATCAGTTTTCTTTATGTATTCTGAATACAAACAAGTCCCTTGTGAGATACATGTTTGCAAATATTTTCTGCTAATAGGTAGGTTGTCTTTTCATTTTTCTGATACTGTCTTTTGATGCACAGTTTTTATTTTGATGAAGTCTAACTTAGTCATACTCTCTTTTGGAACATAGAGGAGCTATCTTTTAGCCAAAATACTAGCTGAGTTAGGATCTGGGAATTTAGGATTTTCAACAAATGTCTTTAAGACACAACTATTAATAGGGATAAATGCAAATAAATATTTCATACTCCCTGTGTCTTAGTAGTTTACAGTCTACCTAGGTAGAAATATAAGTGCAATAAAATGTTGAATAAAATTTACAATTATTTAGGCCTTTAATATTGGCTCCAGAGTCCCTTGAAAACTACACTTTAGAATCCTTCCTGCCACCACCAGCCATAATTAATAGTTTATTTATATCTGATTCAGGACATGCCTGAACCTTTTTCAGAAGTGTTTTTCCAAATTTAAAAATTCCTCTTTTTAGCTTTTTTTTTTTTTAAAGATTTTATTTATTTATTTGACAGACAGATCACAAGTAGGCAGAGAGGCAGGCAGAGAGAGAGAGGAGGAAGTAGGCTCCCTGCTGAGCAGAGAGCCTGATGCAGGGCTTGATCCCAGGACCCTGAGATCATGGCCTGAGCAGAAGGCAGAGGCTATAACCCACTGAACCACCCAGGCGCCCCCCTCTCTTTAGCTTTTTAATTGTAGAAAGGGATGACAACTTAGATTTGCATTACTGAAAATTTAATGTTATCAGTCTTTCTTTGAGTTTAATGGTTTGGTTAAAATAAAAACAAAATTCGCTGATTTTATTTTCATTTTTTAAAGTTTCTAAATTTATTTTGGAAAGTATTCTAATGTCTATCAAGATGCTCAAATTTTGGAGTAACCTAGGGAAGTGAGTCAGAAAAGCACCTGACCTGGAGAGATAATTATTATTTAAGCAAGCCCAGGGATATTTTTGAAGAGCTAAAAAAAAAAAAAAAAAAAAGCATTCCTAGGATAGTTCTGTAGAGCAGAAACAGCGTGAAAGTAGTTATTTTCTTTTACCACGTGTGTGTGTGTGTGTGTGTGTGTGTGTGTGTGACTTGAAAATTAAATGATTCCCATGGCTGGGTTGGCCTTCAGGAAGATAATCAGGCATTGTTAATCCAGTGTTGACAGAACATGGGATGCTTCTCTGATCACTGTCATATGTACCTGGTATTTGGCATTTATAGTATTGTGAAGTTCCATTCAACAAGAGTTATTAACTATGTTAGTGTACAGGGCATAATGATAAATAAAGCACATTTTTCCCCTCTAAGCTGAAATAATAGAGCAGAAAAATGAGACACTTAAAAAACCCCAGTTTATAATTTTTTATTTTGCTTTTTAAAAAAGATTTGTTTATTAGAGAGAGAGCAAGTACGTGTGCACACGTGAGCAGGGAAGGGCAGAGGGAGAAGGAGAGGGAATCTCCAGCAGATTCCCTGCTGAGCACAGAGCCCTGAGGATTCCACAACCTTGAGATCATGACCTGAGCTGAAATCAAGAGTTGGATTCAATCGACTGAGCCAACCAAGCCCCCCAAAAATCCCAGTTAATATACTGTGATAAGTACTAGAAGACTCTCTCTTGAGTCTCCTTAGATAGTGTTAGCATAATATAAGGTAACAGTGAAAGTGACGTCCTCTGACCTTTGACAGACTTTCTTGGTTAGCAGCAAGTCACAAATTCTGTCTGTACTTAACAAGAGGAGATCATTCAAAGGCAAGTTGTGCTGTGGTTTTTATTGCCATGTTTAGTGTTCTAGGATCTGCAGTACACACATGGGAAGAGACGTTGAGAAAGCCAGTGTGTTGTACCTACACCATTATATTTCTGGGCAGGGAAGTTGTCCATTGTGACTGGAGCCTAGGATCCTGGGAATAGTTCAGTAGATGCCACTGGAGAGGCAGATGAATCGAAGTTATAAAAAGTCTGGTATGTTATGCTAGGAGTAAGGAGAGTTCATTTCCTTTCTGTAAGGGGGCCTGTAAAGCCTACAAATGAGGAAATGATATAATCAAATCAGAATTTTAGAAAGATTTAAACAAATATAAATTTAAATTTAAACTAATTTAATTTTAAAGAGACTGAGTTAGGCTTTTATTGCTTTGTAATAAATGAAATAAATTAGTAACAAATAAATAAATGAAATCCAGTAAATTTTATTGCTATGTAACACAAACTTAGTAGCTTAAAACAAAGTACATTTACTAGAACACAATTTTGTAGGACAGAACTCCGAGTCTGCTACCCGGTTGGGTTCTCTGTCTACGGTCTCAAAAGGGCAAAATCAAGATCAAGATGTTGATGGGACTGGATTCTTAAGTGGAGGCCCTAGGAAAAAATCCACTTCCAAGCTTTGGGTTGTTGGGTGAATTCAGTTTCTTATGGTTGTTAGGACTCTGGTCCCCATTTTCTTACTGGTTGTCAGTAGTGGGGCTGCCTCAAGACCTTACATCTCAGCAATGGAAAAATCTCCCTTCTGTCAAATCCCTCTCATGCTTTGCATGTCTCTGAAATACCCTCTGCTACCAGCTGGAAAAATCTTTTTGCTTTTAATGATTCATGTGTTTAGGCCAACCCAGATAATCTCCCTATCTTCAGGTCAATGAATTAGTAACCATTATTACATCTACAAGATCCCTTTGGATCTTGTTAAATTTGGAAACGCGATTACTGGAATGATGTTTCATCATATTTATAGGTTCTGCACATACTAGAGAAGGGAGTATGTAAGGATGAAGATCACTGAGGTCATTCTTAGAATTCTGCCTATCACATAAGGACAGTAAAAAGGGACTGAAAGCTGCTGGCCACTTACGGCTGCTTCCAACCGCTGGAGTCTTAAGTAACAGGCTCATTACTCAAGGTTCTTTTAGATTTATGTGTCAGCATAGAATGATACCCGAAGGGGCTTTTCAGGATTTCAGGAAGACAATGCAACAGAAAAAAATTTCTGCACATTTCTGAGCTTAAGCTCCATAATGAGAAATCATATGTAATTTTCTACAAATGATATGTAGTATATTTCTCTATTATTTTCTAATTCAGTGTCACTAACTATTTGGCGACTACTATCTGTGTAACTGAGGAAACAGTCTTTGATCTGGTTTTGAATTGTGAGTCCCCATTGCTGCTCTGCTCCTCTTTTCAGCTATTTGTTCTAGATGGCTAGATTCTGTGTCTGGGCCCTTATTACCAAGTCATGGCCTTTACTTCTGCATTTGATGCTTTAAGCATCAAATCTTATGGATTTCTTTGCTGTATTCTATATGCTCTGCAAAGTTGTAGCTGCCTCTTTATATCTTAAAAACAAAAACCCAAACCCCCCAAACCCAGGAAAAAAAACCCTCTTTACTGCACCCGATAGTGATGGTTTAAAAAAAATAAAACACCTTAAAATAGACACTATAAAGAGAAATGAGCCAGAAAATGAGATAAGAGTTGGAAAAATAACTTCAACAAATATATATTTTATTTCTGGAAGTCCTTTACTTTTTTTTTTTTTTTCAATCAGCTCTTTATTCTAGATAGTCTCCTTTCATGTACTCGCATTGTGATTGTTTCCCTTATTTGTTTATATTGCATACATGGCCCTTCTGCAGACTTGGAGATCTGCCTCTTGTTTCTATCAACTCTGATTCATAGTGGCTTGCACTGCAACCTGTGAACTAATTCCTTCTGTGACTCTGACTCAAGAAAGCTTTCATTTAATCTGTATATACTTCTTTTATAGATGATCACCAACCTGTACCTGATACAGACTCAAGAGGGGACAACTAGTGTCACTATTTTACCTTACTTGCCTCCCATCAGACCCCAGCCCAGTTTTCTTTGCTCTTTTGAAGGAATGGGAAAGGGAGTCCTTTGAGAGTCCCCTCCCCCATAGTATGTGTAGTGAGAGCTTTGGTTGCATGGAAGGGACTTTCTAGCACTTTGTTCACCATAATGTTGCATCAGAATCAGATGTTGAATTGTTCAGCCACAAGGTTAAGATTACATTTGATTTGTGATACTATTAAATAATTTTTTTTCCTGGTTACGAGGACTCAGTTCTTTTACTTATTTCTCACCTCATGCCCATTGATTTTTGGGTAATGAAGCAGAGATATATGATTACTATTACTAAGGGAATGTTGATCAAACCATTGAGGTTAGTGGGTCTTCTTGAAATAAAGTTGAATGTATATTTCATTTTACTTTTAGTAGAAATAGGATAGCAGTTTAGAACGGAAACACTTCATATTTATTAGTAACAAAGACTTTTTTTATTCATGGCAAATTACATTTCTAGAAAAGTATTTCATTAGGAATAATTATTTTGACTCTGATTTTCTGTAGAAACAATGCTATATGATGAGTATTACTTCACATTTGATACTTAAAATGTTCCTTAATGATGTACTTATGTGCACCTAACATATTGAGGCTAGAATTTGATTTCCCCTCTTTTGTGATTATCTCAGCACCTTGTGCATTCTTAAAGTAATTTTATACGAATCTGTTTCCTGAACTGAAAAAGCATCTCTAAGGGTATGGGCTATATTTTATTCATCTGCATGTCCCCAGAACTTTTATATCCCTTGATCACGATGCCTGGCAAATGATAATTATGCAATAGTTGTTTGTTAAATGAAAAGCTAAAGAATTATCTCATTAGAAAAATTTTTTGGAAAAAAAAACGAAGCTTATTATTAAAAATGAAGGAATTTATTAGTATAAGATACATTTTTCTTAGGTAACAATTATCTATCCTTATACTACTTATTCCCTATCTTCGGTCATTATAATTCTTATTATGACTGTAAGAATGAATTTCGAAGAGGACGTTTAATCATTAGGGAATAGAAATATTCTGAGGAGAATTAGAAAAAAAATTTAAAGTTCAACTAGAGTTGTATGAATAAATAATTAAATAAATAAAAACAGAAAAAAAGGAATGCTGATAAAATTTTTGATATTTTTTCTTTTTTTTTTTTTTGCATTTTAAAATAAACTTTAAATTCTATCATAGTTTTTTCATAAAATTTGCAAAGACAATTCAGAGTTCCCATAACCCCCCACCCAGTTTCCTTTTTCTCATCTCATCACATTAATTAAATTAGTCACCACTATAGACCCAACATTGGTATATTACTACCAACGACTATAGATCTTATTTAGATTTCACTTGTTTTCCAGCTAATATCCTTTTTTTTTTCCTTTTTTTCTTTTTTTTTTTTCCAATTTTTTATTTATTTTCAGCATAACAGTATTCATTGTTTTTTCACCACACCCAGTGCTCCATGCAATCTGTGCCCTCCCTAATACCCACCACCTGGTTCCCCCACCCTCCCACCCCGCCCCTTCAAAACCCTCAGGTTGTTTTTCAGAGTCCATAGTCTCTCATGGTTCACCTCCCCTTCCAATTTCCCTCAACTCCCTTCTCCTCTCCATCTACCCTTGTCCTCCATATTGTTTGTTATGCTCCACCAATAAGTGAAACCATATGATACTTGACTTTCTCTGTTTGACTTATTTCACTCAGCATAATCTCTTCCAGTCCTGTCCATGTTGCTACAAAAGTTGGGTATTCGTCCTTTCTGATGGAGGCATAATACTCCATAGTGTATATGGACCACATCTTCCTTATCCATTCATCCGTTGAAGGGCATCTTGGTTCTTTCCACAGTTTGGCGACCGTGGCCATGGCTGCTATAAACATTGGGGTACAGATGGCCCTTCTTTTCACTACATCTGTATCTTTGGGGTAAATACCCAGCAGTGCAATTGCAGGGTCATAGGGAAGATCTATTTTTAATTTCCTGAGGAATCTCCACACTGTTCTCCAAAGTGGCTGCACCAGTTTGCATTCCCACCAACAGTGTAAGAGGGTTCCCCTTTCTCCACATCCTCTCCAACACACGTTGTTTCCTGTCTTGCTAATTTTGGCCATTCTAACTGGTGTAAGGTGGTATCTCAATGTGGTTTTGATTTGAATCTCCCTGATGGCTAGTGATGATGAACATTTTTTCATGTGTCTGGTAGCCATTTGTATGTCTTCATTGGAGAAGTGTCTGTTCATATCTTCTGCCCATTTTTAAATATGATTGTCTGTTTTGTGTGTGTTGAGTTTGAGGAGTTCTTTATAGATCCTGGATATCAACCTTTTATCTGTACTGTCATTTGCAAATATCTTCTCCCATTCCGTGGGTTGCCTCTTTGTTTTGATGACTGTTTCTTTTGCTGTGCAGAAGCTTTTGATCTTGATGAAGTCCCAAAAGTTCATCTTTGCCTTTGTTTCCTTTGCCTTTGGAGACATATCTTGAAAGAAGTTGCTGTGGCTGATATCAAAGAGGTTACTCCCTATGTTCTCCTCGAGGATTCTGATGGATTCCTGTCTCACGTTGAGGTCTTTTATCCATTTCGAGTTTATCTTTGTGTACGGTGTAAGAGAATGGTCAAGTTTCATTCTTCTACGTATAGCTGTCCAGTTTTCCCAGCACCATTTATTGAAGAGACTGTCTTTTTTCCACTGGATATTTTTTCCTGTTTTGTCAAAGATTATTTGACCATAGAGTTGAGGGTCCATATCTGGGCTCTCTACTCTGTTCCACTGGTCCATGTGTCTGTTTTTATGCCAGTACCATGCTGTCTTTGTGATCACAGCTTTGTAGTAAAGCTTGAAATCAGGTAACGTGATGCCACCAGTTTTATGAGTTTTAGTTACCTCATTAAAAAGTTGTGGCGAGTGAAGGGAGAACCAAAAGCTGAGCCAAATATCAGTTGTGGAACTTTAGTCATATCTCAGAAATAAAGACTTTTGTTTTTTTAATTACTAGCGACCCCATGAAGCATTTTTAAAATTCCTGGGATGGGGGCGCCTGGGTGGCTCAGTGGGTTAAAATTCCTGGGATGATCACAGTTTTACTGTTTTCTAGTTTTGTGTCAATGGAAAAGTCTCTCAAATTTTCCACTGTGAAGAAAACTCACCCAATTGCTGTCAATCGTCCGTATTTTTGCTCCTCATTTTCAGTTACAAATATTCAAGCATGCAGTCTGAGCTCCAAAGTCCTCCTTTTATGTTTGCAAAACATGCTTTCTGCATAAAGAATTGAATTTCAGAGAGACTCTTGGTAGGGTAGAGTGATATCCAGGGTGGCGAAAATGGTTGAAAGTGGTTTTGTTTTTGAAGAAACATCAGTTGCTAGGCAGGCACATAGCTGCTACTATAATTAAGTCACTAGAACAATTGCAGAAATTATTAATTCTTTATCTTCTTAAGCTGTGTAACAAAAACAAAGTTCTTGGTATATTGTTCTGATGGTAGTTGGAGTTATGTATACTTTGTACAAAATTCACCCTATCTAAAACCCTTAAGGATTCTATCCCACAAGACAGTGCTGTGGTCAATTTTATTTCCCATGCATTAAGTACTCTGTTTGATAAATGATCTTGATCAAATATGATTTCTCTTTTGTCTCTTTAAACTCTTTTGCCACTTTTCCTTAGTAATTCCTTGAATCCAAGAGTTGGAAGGCATATTATCTGAATGATCATACTCTCCAGATTCTCAGGAAATGCAGACTTTGCTCTGTCACAGCTCTGACAACCTTTGCTTTACACAATAATAAATATGATATCTACCCTTATTCTAGTCTATAAAAAGGTTACCATTAATAATTAAAATTTTATCTAAGTATTAACTGCAACCTGCCATTCCTAACTCTCACCTATTTATTCTATTTGTGCTTTGTATTCTGAAGCTATTTGTGAAGTTTCTCTTTGATAACTTTATATAATCATCTAATTTTACCCTTCATTTCTAAACATCCACATATTGTTGGTTCTACTGACACCCAATTCTCATAAAATATGTAAGCCAAGGTGGTTTGTCATCTGTGAAGTGATCTTTGAATAGAAGTTATTGTTCTTGTACATTATATTAATAAGCTATCATCCTCTTTAATCTTGAAATGTATACTTTCTATGAGCTTTTAGTCTCCCTGCTCTTTAACTTCTTAGTTATTAGAAACATACGAGCAGTTATTGCTTTTGCTGTTTGTCTGTAAGATCAAAGGACTTCAAAGGACTCTTGTTGGTAGGAAGTAAAAAATCTCAATAATTTAGTAAGGTATTAGTTTTCTGCACCTAAGATATATTTATGAAAATATAAGCATAGTATTAGAATATTGTGGGTCTTTCCCCCCAGTTCTTTTCCAGTTTATTTTTTACTTACTCACCACCTCAAAAAATTGAAGAAAGGAAGTTTGGGGCAAAAAAAAAAAATCACTTTTTATTTCTCAAAACAACCTTAAGTATATATTTTTTATTTCCATTTTATAAAGGAAGGATCTGATTTTCAGGGAAGGTATTAAATTTGCCCAAGTTTATGACTAATAAGTGGCCTTAAAAAAGCCTTACACATAGAAAAAGGAGCAGTGATACAACTAGAAAGCCTATAAAACAACATAAAGTAATACACTCAGGCCTCATATTTTAATAGATCCTGGGTAAAGAGGCAAATCTAGGATAAAGTAAAAAATATTCAAGAACATATCAAGATTATGGAGCTATAATGAATAATTATTCAGGTAGAAATAAATTCAGATAAAAATAAATTAATAATTAGTTCCAGAAGATTCCAGAAAAGAAGAATAATGAGAAGATGTGGAAGAACACCATCATGAGTATCCATTATGAAATGGCATGGGTAAAATAGAAGGTAATGATAGTGATACTTAATAAATAGTAATATAACACTAATAAATATTAACACTGATATAAATAAATATATATAAAGAACATACCTAATATCTGTATCTTGTTTTATAATTTACAGATTCCTTTCTCATACATTATTTCATTTATTAATCAGGGTAATCATTCCAAAGAAACATGAGAATTTGAAGTGAATGAAATAAAGTTAGTCAAATATGCCTGTGTCACTCTGGATTTAGAGATGTGTGTCCAGAGTTGTCATCCCATGACCCATGGGGTAGACATTCTGGTGACTGATAACGAGTATAGAACTAGAAAATGATTCAAGATAATATTTAAAGAAATTTAAAAGAGTCTGATATATTCTCCTTATTTTTTGTAATAAAAATTCATGTATATCATCTCATAACAATAGGAAGGACCTTCATGAATTTGAAGTCAAGGAGGTTTGGTTTCTGATCTTAATTCTTTAAGTGATGGAAACTATCAATTGAATTCTTTGGTCTTTATTTCTTTTTTTTATTTTTTATTTTTTAAATTTTTTTTTAGGATTTTATTTATTTGTTTGACAGAGAGAGATCACAAGCAGATGAAGAGGCAGACAGAGAGAGAGGAGGAAGCAGGCTCCCTGCTGAGCAGAGAGCCCGATGGGGCTCAATCCCAGGACCCTGGGATAATGACCTGAGCTGAAGGCAGAGGCTTTAACCCACTGAGCCACCCAGGTGCCCCAAGGTCTTTATTTCTTTATCTGTAAAATAAGAGGTTTGGATAAAATCAGCAGTTCCTGGTTGGGCGTGCACTGCCCTCAGGGTGTGTTAGGGAGCTGTGGGTGTTTTCCTATGGCAGGCTCTCAAGCAGTCAGTCTGTGGCATGGTGAAGTGCTGGCTGTATGAATGTCTCATAGGGCTCTTTCTGTGATTCAGGCTATTCACATCTACTTCTTCAGAAGTTATTCATCTTTACTTATTCACTTATTGAAGGAGGAAGCCACAGAGCAGGTTTTAGTCAGGGAAATGTTAATTTCCTTTCCTTTCCTTTCCATTTCCTTTCTCTTCTCCTTCCTTTCCCATTCCCTTTCCCTTCCCCTTCCCCCTCCCCTTTCCCTTCCCTTCCTTTCCCTTCCCTTCCCTTCCCTTCCCTTCCCTTCCCTTCCCTTCCCTTCCCTTCCCTTCCCTTCCCTTTCCTCTCCTTTCCTTTTGCTCATTTTTTTCTAAGTTAAAGAAAAGCTAGGCAGATTTCTTTAAGGAAATATCTTAAATATTCAGATGCTTCATTCAAAGGGAAGATAGTCTATATCTACACTGTGAGACATTCCAGTGACTTGAAAGGAAGAATCGTAACACAATAGATAATAACCAGTAAAATAGATAATAACCACTAAAATCGGAGCTGCTTGAATAATCTTAAAAGAATAATCCAAGATAACTGGCCATAGCATCAGGCTAAACCTGACTGATCAGTTTTCTGTTGTTATTTTGTTTTATCCATTTTCATTTAAGTTTACTAAACCAAACCATTCAGCCTTGATATATAACCTTCCTTAGGAGAAACTCAAAAGTATTTTCAAGCGCCATTGACTTTTACTGGAGTTTTTCAAGCAAAACTGTTTACCAAGTGTTAAACACTTTATTTATACTCTCAGTGGATAGTTTAGCTTCAATTGAAGATGTTGGAAAATTCTCAGGAAGTGAGGTGTGCCTCATAAAATGAGTTATTTTTCTCTATTTTAGGATTATTGCTGAAGTCACAAAGCTTCGTGGTTTTTGAGTTTGGAATGGTTCCTGTGCTTTTATCCTTTCTGAAGTACATCAAACAGAAATGATAAAGAAAGGCACCCCAGCACTGCTCTGACCTGCTGAAATATCTCTGGAGAAATTTTGGTTGCCAAAGATTGCTTCTCCTACTTTGGAAAAGAAAAAATTTATTTGGGATAAGTCAAGATAAGCATCTAGCTTTGGTAGAAATCTCTGTGACCCCAAACCACCAACTTCTGGGAACCTTACCCTTTGCTAATCTTAGCCTGCAGATTTCTCTGAGCTTGATCTGGCTCAGTGGAGCAGCAGCCATTGAGTCTGTGAGACGTGAGAAAAGAAAGTTTCATAGATTTAAAGTGACTGGTTGTGGTAGAGTGTCAAGTATCTAAAAGAAAAAGTGAAATTAAAGTCTGCACCCTTTCAGATTTTGCATAATGAGGATTTTGAGAGCAATAGATAATAACCATGTAATTGATTTCATTCTTAGGGAACTCGAAATACCAGTAGGAAAAACACATTCACCTTTATTTTTAGAAGTGAATGTTTCTTGCAATGGTTTGAGGAGGTTTCTTATAGATTGGATGCAAATTATATCTGCAAAATGTGATGAAAACAGTGATTTGCAGCACTGTTCTTCCTAGCTGCACCTGTGCTCAGTTATAAACAGCATAAAGGACCCCAGAAGTACCATCTACTTACCACCACAGTGGAGGGTAAACAGGGCAGTACTTGGGCAAAATTGTAAGGCACAGAAGGTAAGATTTTAAAAAAGTCTAAACTTCTTTGTATTTATTGGAAGGACCTCTTTAAATATTTTTTTAAAAGATTTTTATTTATTCATTTGATAGAGATCACAAGTAGGCAGAGAGGCAGGCAGAGAAGAGAGAGGAGGAAGCAGGCTCCCTGCCAAGCAGAGAGCCCAATGTGGGGCTCGATCCCAGACCCTGAGATCATGACCTGAGCCAAAGGCAGAGGCCCAACCCATTGAGCCACCCAGGTGCCCCTGGAAGGACCTCTTTAAAAAACAATATTCCTCTCCATTATCAAGGCTCCTTCTCCTCCTTAAAAAATACCCAGAGATGTCCTTACATCTGCCCTCTTAACTTGCTATTTTGAATTCAGTGTAAATGAGTGTGAGTTTCTCTTACTGTATAGTGTATTTGTATTTGTAACTATTTCTCTAAATCTTTGTTTTGTCATTAGAATATAAGCACCATTAAGATAGGTATTTTTTAGCTATTGTTCTACCAATGTATTCCCCAAAGCTGTGCACACGGTTGGTGCTCAAAAGCATCTGTGGGGTGGATTTGAATTTACAATTAAATTATTCAGAGGTAGAATGCCTGATTTTGTCTTTAATTTGGTTTGAGTACTTTAGATGGGGGTGAAGCACAGAAAAATTGAGGTGTGCCATCTTAGATGACTTTGCAGCTGGGTAAAGCAAAATCAGCTCCATAAATTGGTAAGGTACAGGTAGAATTCTGCCACACAGTCTTTGTTTTTTGAGATGGGAAAGAAAAGCTGTGGGCGCCATTGGTTGGTGAATGTGCCATGCCTCCCCCCCCGCCCCCAATCCAGGGCCTCTCTGCTACGTGGCTGAGGGCCTATGACCCTGGCCACTAAAGAGCAGAATATTGAGATATACAACATCTGACTTGTTTTGGTGACTGACTTTCCACCTCACTTCTGAAACCTGGAGGTGTCCTAGGTGAGAAATTCCCCACAGCCGCTTATTCTAGGCTCTTCTCTTGCATACTACTCTGCATGTTCTCCACTCCCATTTACATTCTTTTTCCTGCTCTTGCAAGAATTTTGCCTTCTGTCCCCATGTCTCTCCTTCCTTTCTTTGGGTACAAGGCCTTCAGGGCTGGGAAACAAGAATATGACCTCATTGCCAGCTATATATGAATATCCTATACCTTTCTATCATAATCTAGGCTTCAAATCTTTCAGCACTGTCTGTTGCATATGGTGAAATTTATGGTAACTTCTGTTCCTTGAACATCAGCTTCATGAGAAATACAATGAGTTTCATCCTTAAAACACACTCGCGAGATCAGCATTTTTATTAACAGTTGAGGAGATTTGGACAGAGAGAAGTTGCTGGTTATAATCTAAGTTTCTTAGATGTGACATGAGTTTTCAGAGTTATTTCTAGTCTAGTAGTTTGCTTAGTCCTTGAACTAAATAGAAGGAACCTTGTTAAGATTTTTTTTTAAATGGGTAAGAGAATTTGTTTGATTTCTTATAAATAGTTCACTCTGGGGATGCTTGGATGGCTCAGTTGGTTAGGCATCTGCCTTTGGCTTAGATCACGATCTCAGAGTCCTGCGATCGAGTCCAGAATTGGGCTCCTTGCTCAGCAGGGAGCCTTCTTCTCCCTCTTCCTCTCCCCCTGCTTATGCTCCTCTCTCTCTGATAAATAAATAAATAAAATCTTAAAAAAAAAAAAAGAGTTCACTCTACAGATCAAAGAAACTGAATTGATTTTTGACCTAACATACTTAAATTGGACTAGTGAAGTTTGGATATATATAAAAGGCAGAAATTCTTTCTGTTTAGAAACTTGTAATTAATCATAAAGAGGAATGATTGATTTGTATCTCTTTCAGCTTCCCATTTCCATCCCTTTCCCTATGTTCCTGTTCTGGGCCAGCTCATGTGTTTGGAATATTGCTCATTCAGGGAGGCAGTTTTCCATATCAGCACCACACTGCTCTATTGTCACAGTCGAAACTCTGTCCTGCTCATTTGTTCCATTACTGTATCCCACAGGGGACTCGTTGAAGTAGTGGAAACCAGAGATTCCAAAGTGGTGGCCAAAAGGGTGCATCTGGCCCTCAGAGGTATTTGACTTATTTAAAAAAAAAATTGAGCCAACATTTATATATTAGGAAAGTTCTTATAAAAATTTTGCTTTCTAGAGTAAAACAAAACAAAACAAAACAAAAAAAAACCCAACAAAACAAAATGAGGCACTCTGGCAGCAATTAGCTGGAAATGAGTATCTGCTGACCTGTTTATTTAAGCACATTCTTTCCAGTCAGCCAGAGTCTCCATCACTCTGTATTGTGTTCCTGACCCTGAGACTGCAGTTTCCATGTGCACTATTGAAGAGTGAGTATGTGACACTGGAATGTTACAATTCTTATGATAGGTCCAATTTATTCCATTCCACCTATTACCCTATAGAACCCAAGGTGTGCAAACTGTTGTAACAGTCTCTGTCTCAGAAGAGTAGTTCATTGATGCACTCCTTGCCATTTATTAACCCAAGAACTCCTTCTGTAATGCCATCTCACCCTTAGGTGATGCAGTAATCTGGTGACCTTCGCTAAGAGAAAAGGCATTTCTCTAGAATAGGATTTGAAACCACTCTCTATTCTGGTGATGCAAGATCAAATCCCTAAAGGAGCAGCATTTGCCTCAGAGATGTGAATTCCATCTGTTTCCCCACAGTTTTTAGGTCTCAGGAAGCTCAGAGGTGGTTCAGGATGGTGTTCAAGGTCCTTCATACTTATGGTTAAGAACCTTGCTCAAGGTCACACAGTTAAGAGGAAGAACCAGTATTCAAAGGCGCTCTAAATTGTTGTGCCCAGAGCTCCAGAAATATTTGTCAAATGCACACCTGAATCTGTAAGATAATATATAACATTAGCCATATCATACAATTATCAAGATTAACTTAGAACCTCAGAAATTAGAGAACTGCCTTGATTGCTCTCTCTTCTTATCACCCCTGACTAATTGACTTTGTTTTCACAATGCATCTCAGATCTGTCCATTCTTTCCATCTGCCTGGCCACCAGCTGAGTCCAAGCAGTTACCATCTCTCAGATGGCCTGGTACAACAGTATCTGAACCAGCCTCTGTGCTTCCACTGTTGTGCCCTCTGCTGTCTCTTCTCCACATTGCAGCTACTGTGCACTTGACACATTCTTAGGGCTCCCAGGAAAAATTTCTGAATCCTTAATGTGGCCCACAAGGCCCTGCCTCGGCTTCTCGGCCTGGTCTTCACCCTTACCTACATGGTTCTTCACATCCTCTAGAGCAGCTCGTTCTGCTTCAGGGTCTTCCTAGATATGGCCTGGGATAGTCTTTTATTTTTTCTTTCTTCAAATTTTTATTTAAATTTCAGCCAGTGAATATACCATATAGTATTAGTCTCAGGTATTAAAATTTAGTCATTCCTCACTTTAGTGTACAGAACACACAGTGCTCATCATTGCCTGGGATAGTCTTACCCCTCTTTTTTTTGGCTTATTTAGCCCAAATTGATCCTTTCCAAAATTCCTTAGAGAGATTATTCATAACTCTAGTTCTTTGATACATGTGTACACACACACACACACACACACACACACACACAGAGACAACACA
Source organism: Martes martes (assembly GCF_963455335.1). NCBI lineage: Eukaryota > Metazoa > Chordata > Mammalia > Carnivora > Mustelidae > Martes > Martes martes. The sequence goes on along the minus strand of NC_137890.1, from coordinate 31,062,670 downwards.
TTTACTTACCATGCTTTGCTTTTCCTTCATATTACTTCTCATTCTTTGTAGCTATATAATTAATTAATTATATCACTATTTGATTGTCAAACTCCTGAACAGGGAGTGGCCCCAGCACTGAGCACAGGCCATGTTCTTAACAGGTATTTGTTGAATTATATAAGGTGCATGCAGGGACATGGGCTTTCCAGAAAGCTGAAGAGGTAGAGACATAGTTAGTGTACCTGGTGCAGACTTTGATTCTCCTTGCTCCAGGTAAGGATATGGCCTTGCTGATTCTGAGTCCCATTTTCTTTAATGGAAGTGCTTGATAATTAGGATAGAGAGTCTCTCAGAAGAATATAAGCTCCGACTGGAAAAGACTATGGCCCAGCAAAATTGGACAATTTCTTGGATCACACAAGTGTCCTTGCATATGGAGGGAATGGGAAAATTTGAGGAAATACAACTGAATTTGTGTGGGATTAGTTGTAGGATTGAGAGTGCTAATCAAAGCTGACTCGCTTGTTTATGGTTTTTTCAGGTCATTTTCATACTTCCATGGGGTAGGTAATATTATCCTCAGTTTGTACAGATACAACTCAGGTATCCCTGGCAACCTTACTTTCCACTGGAGAACTAGTAGTTGGGGAGGGCCCCACTGAGCTAGGTTCTTTTTGCTCTGTGTGCTCAACTCACTTCTGAGAAGTTTATGTTCCCTTGGCTAATTAGGGTGAAATCTTAATTTAACTTACAAGGTGTATGAGAGCTAGGTAGAAGAGTGTGATTGTCTTCTCCAGCTATTCTGTAACCTCTGGAAACACTGAACTACAAAAATAAATAAATAAATAAATAAATAAATAAAAAACAGTTGTTTCAGACAGAGTAGAAGTTTAAAATGTGATGGTAATATTAGGTTGTACACTTCTCAGACTGCTAGTACCCCACTCTTAGAAAGTATTTACTAAAATACACATATCATGAACTTGTTTTTCCTTATCCTGGTACATAGAGCTATGAGGTATTAGGTGGCTTTGAACATTGACATTTCCCTTCTCATTCTATTGGTGCATTATAATTTAACCTGTTGCCAGATTATTAGCAGTTAATCTTAGTTGTGTGCATACAGTGAAGTGAACAGAAATTTGAGGTTTAATCTCTTCCGAATTCTTATGGACTCCATGAGGTTCCTGGTAAGTTTCTCAATTTGTTTGAAAGTTTTAAAGACTAACTGTGTAGTGTGAGTTAAAAATAACACACAAAGTTAAGAATAGTTGAAGATGCCATTGTTAATGGCTAACAAAAACTAGATTTAGCAACAGTTGAATGAACAGGTTCATAAACAGTTCCCTGTGGCTGTGTGGTAAGCCCAACTTCTGAGAGTGGAATAAAGTAAAATTTTCCTTCATAGATATTTATGAATGAAACAGAAGCTTTCTGGTCATGTAATTTTTCTATGTACATGAGATTTCTGAAATGATCATCTTCGTATTAGAAATTAGAGTCTGTGGATCCTTGAAAAAACTGTTCTATACTGAGTGTGCACACACACACACACACACACCCCGGAGGTGACTGACATTCTGTCAGGATGGCTTGCATATGTGGTGACACAGTCTGCATTCCAATCTTCAATGGGCTTTGCCAGCGTTGCTGATCTTGTTCATTGAGCCGTTTGCATATGGCCCACAGATACACGTAGCACCGGCACAGTCTTCACTCAGTCATTCAGGGACATATAAAAGTCATGAATATTCAGGGTGCAAATTTTCTCATGATCATTCTTAAGGAAACATATTGTGGAGGATAATCAAAACTAAGTGAAGCACAAATGATAGACGTTTCTTTTTTTAAAAAGGATTCCTTCAAATAGTGGCAAAATTGGCCCAATCCTTATGTTTTTTTCCCCATTGAAAGCTTCTCTTAGTGAGGGGGATTGTGAGGTTTTAAATGGTGTTCATGGAAGGTTACAGAATCATTTTTTTATTATAAAAAATAATAGGGTGAAATGGAAAATTGGAAAATAATGATGTTAGAAGAAAATGTAAGGAAAACATGAAAAAGACAATCACTTGTTCTGAAGATGGTTAACTAGCTACTGATCAAAAGGGTTCCCTAAAAAACACTGAGTGAAACTTTACTTATGGGTCCACCTCAATTCCTCCTGAATCAGTCACAAAAAAGAAGTGAACTTTTATGTAGTACTTTCTATGGTGTACTATCTTGCTTTATCATGAAAAAACAAAACAAAAAACAGCAACCAAAAAAACCCCTTTAAAATTCACAGGTCCACCGTTTGAATATTAACCGTATTCTGCTGAACCTGCAGAATGCTCTGGCTTTGGCCACCTGGGAATTAGAATTATATTGTGATGATCTGAGAGCCCAGCTGCATGGAGTATGCTGTGGGAGGTAGAAAAGAAATAGGAGATGTGGCCCTTGTTCTCAAGAGGCTCACAATTTAATTTGAGAGAAATTGCCTCACCCTTTCATACACATGCTCTTGAGCTATCTTTGAAACAGGGATTAATTATTTATCTAAGGTTTACTGGGAAAGAAAAAACTTCTTATACATTTCTATATTCTGAAGATCCAACAAATCAAGGAATTATAGAATGTCAGAAGCAGGAAGGTATATTAAGAATCACTTTGGTCTATCCTCTTAAAGTGCCAATTGGAGCAATCATTCTTTTGAAACACCGTGAAGGAAAATTTTAGAGCATTTTTTGAAACTGAAATTAGTAAGTTACCCAGTTATTAAATAATTTTATATGAACAAGTTTCAAGTGACCAATATGTCTAGGCTAATCTGAATGCCAAGGACAAGCAGAGATTTTTAATCAAAGAAGCTTATGTCTTTAACCTCGTCTTTTGAGCACTGGAGAGAAAACTAGAGAGATAACCTCAGAGTAACGTGAGTAGGAATTATATATGTATATTTTTCTGAAAACTTTAGTCCATAAAATTTTGACTGAGGAACTGACCTAATTGACACCTTAAATTAAGAAGTTATGAAAGAACTTGTATTCCATTTTGTATACGAATTCAGAAAACACTCTTTTCCTGGAGTGAAAACTTTTAACAAACCAGAGGTGTAATGTGCACAGCAGTCCTGTAATGTACTATTATTACTGTGCTGATTAAGACAAGGGGTCTCACAGAGGTTAAGCAATTATGAAGGTTATAGAACTTCTGAGTGGTAAAACTACCATCTTGAAACTCAGTCTCTCTGATCACCAGAGCTGGGGTTCAGGATACTGACTACAGTCAGCTTGTTCCTAGCAGTTAAGGTATAACATCTGAAAATGGTCTTGCATACCCAAATTTACAAAACAAAACAAACCAAAACAAACAAAACAAAAACAAAACAAAACAAAACCCAGAGGACTTCTCTCCCTACTTCTGTGTGGCAAGAGACCCAATTAGATGCCCACTTTCAGGGTCCCTGGCTGCCCTGAATCCTGGCTGTGGGTTATCAGGAGAAAAAAATGATCAGCTCACCACGGGTTTGGTTTGGTGGTGCTTTGAACTTTGATATTCCTTCCCAATCCACCTGCTGTTCTTTTTAGAGCCCCCAACACCTGTTCCAGTTGTTAAAATGTAGATGCATTGGGTGAGACAGAACTTCTTACACAAATTAGAAATATATATTATTTATAGAAGGGGAAAGACTTGGGAAATAGTATGGTCCATCATGTCTTTTTAAATTTTTAAAATTTTATTTAAATTCAATTCATTAACATATAATGTATCACTAGTTTCAGAGGTACAGTTCAGTTATTCATCAGTTGCATGTAACACCCAGTGCTCATTTCATCACATGCCCTCCTTAATGTCCGTCACCCAATGACGCCATCCCCTCACCCCCCACCCCTCCAGCAACCTTCAATTTGTTTCCTTTAGTTAAGAGTGTCTTACGGTTTTTCTCCCCGCTGGTTTCATCTTATATAACTCTCCCCTCCCCTATGATTTTCTGTTTTGTTTCTTAAATTTTACATACAAGTGAAGTCATGATAATTGTCTTTCTCTGATGACTTATTTTGCTTAGCATAATACCCTCTAGTTCCATACACATAGTTGCGAATTGTAGGATTTCATCTTTTGATGGCTGAGTAATATTCCACTGTATATATACACATATATACCACATCTTCTTTAACATTTCAGCTGTCGATGGGCATCTGGGCTCTTTCTGCAGTCTGGCTGTTGTGGATATTGCTGCTATAAACAGTGGGGTGAGGGTGCCCCATCTGTCTTTATATCACAGAATCACAAGACTTCCAGACCAGGAGCTTCTTTCTTCTTAGCAGTCTGTAGAGAAGGACTTTTCGTATCATCCTTTCCTAGCTCCTTCCAGTGTTGGGTCACCCTGTTGTTCAGAAAATTTCATAGATAAGGATGAAATCTTTATTGGTAAAGGAAATTCTTACTTTAACATTTCACTTAATAAAATTCACCAAATTTTGAGTGCCTACAATAGTTGAAAGTCTAGTATTTTGAGAAATGAACATTCTGGTTATCAGCCTCCTTCTGCTAGTACATGTCACCACTTATTCCTCAGCATTAAGCTGGACAAACTAATTTGGCTTCTCTTTGGAGAATTGCTCTTGTAACTTAGTCCCTCAAGAGAAGTTTCCTCACCTGTACCTAGCACTGAGCAGGACAAACATCCAATAAATGCTCCTAAATGTGGGATGAATTGTCTTGAGGTTAGAGCCTTTAGAAGTGAGGCACTAAAGCTAAAGAAACTTATGGAATATTAACATTTTAAAAGAAAGAACAAATGGGGGTGTTTTCACTATCTTTCCAGATACACAGTCCACTCTAAAACTTAGCCTGTTCATCAGAAATCCCCTCAGTCTAATTTTTTGAAAGCATAGATATTTTGTGTTTCTATGTTTCACTGCAAATGTTGTCCATTGGGCACATGGGTCTACTATTTCTCTACTATTCTAGTAGAGATGCATTTCTCTACTATTAGGAAAAGTCCATAGAAAGACCCAACTTCTTTCTCATAACCTAGTTCAGTAATGCTTAGCAATGTCAGGGTTAATAATGTCAGTCCAGGCTGACTTGTTAACATGGAGAGAATAACAGGGACACAAAAATGATGTGGTTTGGTGTGATGATGTGGGGAAATAACTTTAGATCCCATTGATGCTGTTAACAGTCTAATCTAATATTATTCTCTTTCTTGTTCCTATTCTTTCCCACGTCTTTCATCTTTTTGCCTGAAGGGGAGAAGTGCCTCCCATCTACCTATATGTATGGGAATGCTTTTGCATAGAAAGTCTCTGATTTTCTTTCAATGATCAAGGCAAAATTATGCATTCTGTTCTTTAGTTATATAATCTAAATGTAAGCATGAAGAAAACAAAAACAGTGCAGACCATGGAGAGGCAGTGCTGCTGATCTGTTGTTTGTGAGCTTTTCCCAGAACAATGTGTAAAATCTGGAATTGCCTGGCAGTTACTTGTTCTACTTGACATTGCATGGAGACCTTAATATTTAAACTGTACTTCACTTCCATTTAATCTGAAGACATGGGCATATGGAAAATAGGTGAAAATAAAACTGTAGTTTAGATTGTCAGGGATAAGGAACCACTTCTTCTTTAAAGAATAAGAAAAGTCATCCATTGATGGGTCAAAATTTATTTCCTTAAGATCTTAAACCAAATTTTATATTTGCACATGGCAAAGTCTTTTTCTTTCAGCTCAATTAAAAAAAAAAACCTACTTGAATTGCCAACTAAGTAATATTGAGTCACTGGATTCATTTACTACCAATCTGAAAGCTAAATTGGGGGGAAAAAAAGACTCCTGTAATGAATAGCCAGGTGGTAGACTTGTCGAAGCACTGTAGCATTATGGCACTCAGAAAGTAATCCTCAAATCTGTTGTCAAGTATTTGGCCTTAGGTAAAGGGGTCTGATAAGAGGTACACTGAGTACTATGGCTTTATGAACAAGGACTAATACCTTGCTTTTAGATGCTCCATTTAGCAGTTGGGCATAAGTGCATAAAATTTGCACAATGGAAAGGCTTTTGACAAAGTAGTATGTGATAGCTCTTGTGTCTTAGAAACGATGCAATATTTAGTTCTGATTAATTGCATGAGAAGGTGAATGTTATGGGTTGAATGTTTGTGTCCCTCCAGAATTCATTAGTTACAGTCCTACCCTCCCCCCAATGTGGTAGTATTTGGGGAGGGGGGGTCTTCAGGAGATAACTTGGTTTAAATGTGGTCATGAAGGATGGAATTACAAGAAAAGAAAAGAGACCAGATCTTTTTCTTTCTGCCATATGAGGATACAGCAAGCCAGGAAGAGAGTCCTCACCAGGAACTCAGTCAGCTGGCAGCTTGATCTTAGAATTCCTGGCCTCCAGAACTGTGAGACAGAAATTCTTCTTGCTTAAGCCACCCAGTTGATGGACTTTGTTATGGCAGTCCAAGCTAACTAATCCAGTGAGCTACAGAAGTGAAAATGTAGTAAGAACATTTGAAATCACCACACTTTCATTAGTTCTTGGCTTGGTTAGAGTGTTAATGTAGAAAGAAAAAAAATTTAAGTTTTTGAAGCTGCTTAAATTGAATCTTAGTAATTCTGAAGAAAAATAATTGATAGATGTTGAATTGCCTATCATTACTGGCAACTGTTAAACTTCTGACTTTCAAATAAAATCTCAGATAGACTAAAACTCAAAGCAATATAACCTAAATTAATTTTCAAATTTAATTTTTTTCTTCAGAGTTTTGTATCAGGTATTTTTATGGCATTTGGTAATTTTCCAATCACTTTGATACGGACTATTAGAAATTCTTATTTCAACTGAAAGTAAAAAGGGGAGCATGACATTGAAGAAATAACACAAAAATATTTTTTATTCCAGACTATAGTATTGTATTTTACACATGTATAGTTCACACAAAGAATGGATAGTAAAATGTGTGGAATTAGAAACTCAGAAATACCTTTTAAATATAGGGACCTTACGTTGCATTGATATCTGAGAAATTCAACATTTTCCAAAATAAGAAATTAAAACATTTCTCAAATCAGTGTTGAGTATGCTCAAAGACATTTCCTTCCATTTTTTTTTATAAGAAATCTTACCAAGCCTTCAAAAATTACGTCAAATTTTAATTTAGCTCATAAAACTCTGCCTAGAGAACTACGAGTTGTGTGTACCTGTTTTTTTTTCTTACAGTTGTGGAACAAGCAATTTGAAGGACTCCTTTTTTGAAAGCTTGGTGATCCCTAGGATCACCTGACTTAAGCCTTGTGAATATGAGCCAGACACTGACTTCTGGTGTGAGTGGGAGGTGTGTAATTCCAAACATGCAGGGCAACTTATATAGATGTACATATTCTATAACCCAGCTAGCCGTCTGGTTATCTGAAAACTAAAAACAACAAACAAGCCCAAAACCACAAAATAAAATAACAACTCTGTACAAAGCTGAAATATGGAACCAAAGCATATAGGCTGCAACAGAAGAACTGCCCTGCCCCCACTTAGGGCCAGATCCTTCCTCATGGCCTGGATCCTAGTCCGTCTTTGCCTACTTGACTCCCATAATTTTGCTTTGGCTCTCTTACATCATCAGTTTCTTTAATGAAATATTTCTACTAACCTAAAAATGCCATACTTCCCATCTTTGAAAAAAATTTTTTCCCTCTTCTTTCTTTTCAGCTATTGATTCCTTTTTCTGTTCTCTAAGAAAACTCCCAAGAGAGCTGTCTAGACTCACCACCTCGACTTCTCCATCCTTTTTCTCACTTCATACCTTTCCTGTCAGACATGCATCTCTTATCACCAGCTCCACTGAAACTTCGCTTGTCATGGTCACTTCCAGTCTTCACATTGCCAAACCTTTGACCAGTTCTAAGCCCTTACTTAGTTGATTTCTCAGAAACTTCTGATATAGCTGTTTTTTTTTTCCCTTCCTGAAATATTCAGATGGCTTCTAGGACAAGATCTTTTGGGTTTCTTTTCTCTTACTGGCCACTCATTCTCAGTCTCTTAGGCTGTTCTTTCTAATTCCTGGTTGATGGAATTCCTCAGGATTAGTCCTTCACCCTTTCTTCCCTAACCGTTCTTACTCCTTAGGCAATCTTATCAATTTCCATAGCCTTAGATAATATCCATAAGCTTCCAACTTCCAGATTTTTATCTCCAGATCTGATTTCTCCCCAGAGCTCAGACTCACATATTCAGCTTGCTATTCTACACCTCTCATAGGAATTTCAGTTCTAATTCAGTTCTAATAACCCCTACTAATTCTTTTCTAGCCTGCTCCTCCTCTGTCTTCCCAAACCTAGTATTTAGCACATGATTTTTCTATTGCTCGGGTCAAAAATGTTGGGCCATCTTGACTAACCTTTCTTCTGATCAATATTGATCTATATTCCGATCTATTGATTGGAAGATCTATTCTCTCTGCTTTCAAAATATATCTTGACCCCAACCTGTTTCGTTTATTTATCTTTGTGCAACATTATCCCAGATTCATTAAGATAGTTTATATTCTTAAAGTTTTAATTTTTCTTTTTAATTTAGGTCTTTGGCCCTTCTGAAATTTGTGTATATAGTGTGAGGTTGGATTCTATTTTTCTTTCCTCTGTTTCTTTGTAGTTAACAAGTGTTCTGGTGCTTTCAATCTGCCTCTGGGGCACTAGTCCATGACCTTTTTAGAATGATATTTTACTTTTGTTCCATGATGATATTGTGAACATCAGGAATCTAGTCACAGAGCCAATAGTTGGCTTCTCAGTTTCTGGTTGTGAAGCTGTGTCTGTCACCCTACTTCCTGAGATTCAGAACTCCCTGTACAATAATTGCTTCAGGATGACAAATGATCAACCTCTCTTCGTGGAAGGCGAGTCTTACGTGAGCCCTGGTTTTAAGTAGTTAGCATGAGTCCTGTCCCCTGTCCTGTATAGAAATCTTTTAGTTCCATCATCCCCCAGAAAATCAGCTCCTCTTTACTAGCACCTGCTTTCTGCCCAGGAGGCCATGAAGCTTGGATTTAATGTCCACTGTTTTTGTTTTATATTTGATCCACTGATTGGTTAAACATTCGGAGCCTAACTTTGTCTCATTCTTTTTGTCTGTTAATATTTTATCTGTTTTTGTTTCAAGTAAGAGAGTTGCGTTAAGGCAGGAACTCAGAGCTATGTGGATTGGAAGTCAAGGATTGACCTTTGGTGATAACTTTTGACTGCAGTGCGTCAGTTCGAACAAGTAGTGCCAAAGATGGCATTTAAGTCTCTAAGATAGATTGATGGATAAGCCAGGAGTAGCTTTGCATATCCTTCATATCACATCATATAGGCATCTTTTGATATGATCAAGAGAGCTTGGAAGCAGTAGCCTGACTTGAGAGAGGGAAGCAGAAGGTATTTTCTTCTACAATTACATGTGTTTGAAAATATTATTAATGCTATAAAGACAGCCTCAGGATGAGTGACTTCAGATGGAGTACCAGCACATTATTATTTTAGCACCGTAGCAGAATTTTGAACTCCACCCCCTCAATTATTTCTAAAATATCAATTAAAATGTATGGAACAGTAATTGTGTGCCAGTAACTCAGTGCACTAGATGTTTTCATACACTACATATTTGTATCCTCATTTTATAAATGGTTTTATAAAGAGTTTTTAAAGGGTTATATTACTTATCCAGGTGTGGAGTAGTCTGGATGTGAATTCCAGATTCCAATCTATTTCATGTTGCTATGCCTTTAAAAAAAAAAAAAGATTTATTTATTTATTTATTTGTTAGAGAGAGAGAGAGGGAGAGAGAGAGAGAGAGAAAAGATAGAACTGAGCAAGGAGACTGATGCGGGGCTTGTTGCAGGGCTCAATCCCAGGACCCTCATGACTTGAGCTGAAGGCAGATGCTTAATGGACTGAGCCACCCAGGTACCCCTCATATTGCTATACTTTTATGGGCAAGGTGAGAAGCAGTGGGCTCCACATGAAAAGATGACTAATGAAACAGATATTAATCCCTTTTCATTTGATTTAGCTCTCACTTATAAAGCTTGGCTGTCACCACTCCAACATTCCTCATTCATTCATTTATTTAATATTCTTTGTGTCTGCAGTGTGCTGGACATGGTTCTACAAAGACAAATAAGCTGCAGTCATTTACTCTTACTAGAAATACTCATTCTTCCTATATATCATCCCTAATAACAGAAACATTTTTTATCTGGCAATAAAAATGTGTATGTATTTTCATTCTTGAATCATTTATAATGTATATCCACTGTTTTTTTTTTTTATATAATTGGTTAGTGACTTAATGAATAGATAAAACCTCTTCAGACATATACTTTTCAATGGAACTATTTCTCTAAGAAAACAACTTTTATGTGACATTGAAGGTCCACATCAAGATTATTTTTATGATCTGGTCAGAGTAAAATTCTGCACTTGAAATAAGGCATTATAATATTATTCAAAATCCTCTGCAGCAATATACATAGCACAATACTGAATACTAAAGTAAATAGCTTAGCTCCTGTGCACACAAATTGATGACATTTTCCCCCTACTACTTGTGAGTGACTTTAAGGCATGCAGTATGTCTCACCTGTCTTTTTTCACTGGCAATTTGGTACCTAGTAGATGCTCAAAACTTATTTGTACAATACATTATTTATTGAATGGATATTCAGTGTTGGTTGAATGGCTGGACTATAAGGACGAATGGATACATGAATTGTTGGCTTTTTTTACATGCAACACTCTGTAAGATATTTGATACTTTGCCATATGTCTTTAGGGAAAAAAAAGCCTGATAGTTTTTTGGGGGAATTTGTACTTCATATTTGGCTTTTATTCCCAGTTTTCAGAAGCAGGGGGCAACAAATAAATGCCAATTTCCTCTTTTCTTTCTCACTGCCAGACAATTTGTTATTACAAATTTGAAAGGATCATCCATATTCTATGTTTTTTTTCTGTATTTATCTACCTAACCTGTTGCTTAGAAACATAGATTGTCAATAAGAGCTTGAAATTATTTCATTATAGTGGTACTTGCAATAATGAGCTATTCTGCAATAAAGTAAGTTGTTTTTAATTGTTAGATGAATTTAAGAACTAAAGAGATGCCATATAGCTTTCTACTTTATGAAGATTTTTTCATTATATTTGTATATACCACTTAAACCTCACAATAACCCCAAAGAAGCTTTTTTTTTTTTTTAACTTACATATGGGAAAATGAAACTCAGGGAAGTGAAATGACTTCTTTACAATCATTTATTTCACAGTCATGCCAGATATTCTTCTGTGTAAGAAGAGAATATTCTTCTGTGTGATCATCGCCTTCAAAGAATTTATAGTCCTTGGGGGGTGGGAGGACAAATAAAGAGATAATTACATTACAGTGAATGGAATTGTACTTAATGCATGTGCAGGGTGCTGTGAACATGTGTGGGACATGTATTTCTATCATGTGTGCAGAAGTCTGTGGACCTTCAACTGAGTGGATAGTTCCAAGTGCAAGGCTCAAGCCACCCTTTCTCTCCTTTATCTTTGATTCAATCTTATACCTAGTGGAATTTGGTTCACAAAAGTTAATAGGACATGTGAAAAATTAAAATTCAATGATGAAAAGAGCTGGGTCTTGACAATGTTGCATTTTGGTATTTTAGGGACTCCTACAGAAGGTTACCAAATGAAATGGGGGAATGGGCAAGGAGGGACAAGAGAGCAGGATCCCTTAGTGACAATACTACTAAACAATTGACTTCAAACTCTAGACCACATCATCTTAGTCACCTGCTCAGGGAAACCCATCCAGTCTTCCAGCACGTGCACACGTGCACACACATGCGTGCGCGTGCACACACACACAAACACAAGATTTTGTGATAAAGAAAGGGTGAGGTACATACTTAATAGTTCCTTAAAACTAAGCAGCTAATTCCAAAGATTTTTTTCTACTTCTTAATTCAACTCCTGGTTGAACTAGAGAGGCCTTTGCTTTCCAGGATGTCTTGACTGGGAATAGAACATTCATGATAATGAAATTCTAGACAACAGAAAATGGATGTACTGTGGAGTTCTTTGGTAATGAGATTTGAAAATAAAATTTTAACTGGAGACCAATATTAGAATATCCCTGCGTAATATCTGACCTTTGTGGCTTAGAGCACCAGAGTTTCCTTCCCTTGCATATTTCCATTTCTAATATCCTGAAGTCATTTCCTGTGTGTCAGTTTCATCACTGCCCCACTGTTTAACTGCCTATACACTCCCTCCAGTGTGTGTTCTTTCAACATCAACTTAGGACTGCAGAATTAAAATCAATTAAAGGGTAATTTAAATTCCAGTGATCAAACGATCAAATTTTCTGGGTTCCTGGTCACTAGCCTTTCTTTCCTCATTTCCTCTCTTCCCCCTTCCCTCCCTTTTTTTAAAAAGAGCTAAAATTTTCTTGGTATATAAATATTCTAAGCCCCATTCTGTTTATCTTGTGCCTAATTCCCCATACAGGGATGCTGCAGTGATTGTTACATATCTCAAGTCATGGCTGAAGTTTTTGTACTGTCTTTAGAATATGGATTTTCAGCAAAACTGAAAGTATCATATAAGTATCATATAAGATTTCCAACTTCCCCAAAATATTTACTATTTTATTTGTGAATCTGTGGATTATTTCTGCATGATATGAAAATTCACCTGTCCTCATCAAAGTTATAATTTCTTAATCAGTTTGTTAAAATCTATATAACATACAAAAGTATTTGGTTTCCAGGGGACCTGGCTGAAAGCTGAAGATTTTCTTAGTATAAATATATATTTAAAAATATCTTTATTGAGGTATAAGTTATATATTGTAAGATACTTACATTTTAAGAATAGAGTCAATGGGTTTTGGTAAATATATAAAGTCATGCAATTACTACCACGGTCAAGATTTAGAACATATTCATCACCCCCCAATCACACCCCATCACACCCCACTTTTCCCTTTGCAATCAAAGTTCACACCTGATGCACAAACCCTGGAACCTTTGATCTACTTTTTTTTCCCCACTATAATTTTTTCTTTTCCATAATGTCATACTTGGAGTCATATAGCTTTGTCACCCTTCTAGTATGGTTTCCAAGGTTTCATTTCTCTAGTATCTCCATTTTACAGATAAATACCTTGGAGAAAAGTAGTATAAATACTACAGAAAGTATTGCTGAAGATACTGTTTTATATAAGTCAGTAGTTGTTTATGTAAGGATCTGTATATACAAATATATGGACCATACATAGACCTGGAAGTAGGGACAGTATTGACCCACACATGTATTTGATTTATTCTTAGAATGGTCTTGACAACTCATTTCAACAAAAGCTGGTGGTGCAAAGCATTGTTCTAGTCTTGTATAGAATTAAAAGTGTAATAAAACACAATATTTGTTCCTATAAAAGTTGGGGTATAAATGTGATTCTGTAGGGTAAATGAGGTGGGTATAATGAGATAATACAAAGGAAGTGTGTTGGGTACTTAAAAGAGGTGGAGGAATTTGTTTGAAGTATTAGCACAGGTTTCATTAAAATGATGGGCTCTGGGTAGATGGCTTTGGTGGGCGAATAGCAGTTTTCTGGGTAAAGATGGTGAAGATTGGAATGTGGGCAGAGAGTACTACACAAGAAAAGCCAGGGAGGAATTAAAGAGCAGAGAACACTGTGGGAACAAGCTTGGCTCAATAAATATTTGTTGAGTGAATGAAAACTTAATATTTTATTTATAAAGTGAGTGCTAATAAAGCACAATATAAATAGGTCTGTTATTAATAATAATCCATGTTGGAAGAGTGTGTTGAAATGCAATTTTAAGAAACCTCACTTCACTGCCTGCACATGCAAATTCTTGCTTGAATCAGAAGGGCCTCCCTGACCCATGCCTCCCAACTGGCCTGATAGCCTCTTGTTTATCCTTCAAGGTTGAGTTTCATTTTTGTCTTCCCAGGGAGCCTCCCCGGAGTCAGCTGTTTCACCTCTGAGCCTCCTTTATCATAGTACTTATACTGATAACATTGAATTATGCGTTGCTCTCCACCACTTAACTGGGAGAAACTCAAGAACAGAAATTTTGTTTCACTTGTCTGTGCATGAGTTGTTCTTGGATCTATCTAGTAGGTGCTCAATGCAGTCTCCCTGTAGGACTGAGAAGTGCTTAACTGAGCATCTAGTTGATAGCTTTCTCTCCTGCCTTTATGTTATTCCTTCTTTCAGTCTCTGTGTAGAATTCTTAGTCTTTTAACTGGCAACTCTGTGCTTTTCCGTGTCCTCTTCAGCCCGTGATGGCCTTAGCCTATGTCTCCACAGACCTAAATTCTGAACAGATCTTCAGTTCAAGCTCAAAAGCCTTCTTTGTCAGAGTGCATCTCTGATACCCCCACCAGGGAGTGTTTTGCCTGCTCTGAACTTCCATGATAATTTTCTATGCCACTCTCATGATACTTTCCTGTTTTCTAGACCTGACTAGAGGTAGAACCTGCTTTTCGTATACTTCCTATCCCCAAAGTGCTATGGGGTGCCCTCAGAATAGCCACGTATTCCAGTTGCATTCAGTAGTTTTTTGTTTGTTTTTGTTTTTTTGAGCAGTATTTGTCAGACACTACGTTGGCTGCTGTGCTAGCTATTCAATAAATATTTACTAAACGGTTCACTCATCACTTGCTTAGGGAGGAGGGGAAACTGCAGAGCAACAAGTATAAATGAAAATGTAATTTGGAAGCAGAAAAATAAAAAGGAACAAGTCAGAAATATATCCTCTAGCAAATTATAGAATTTCATAAAACCATTTGAAGCCCTGCTTTATTTATGAAAATCTCCATGAAAATCTAGCAAGCCCGAACGCAGTTTGAAAAAAATGATACCCTGGAAGAAATAAATGTTTTCTCGGCATGCAAGGAGTTTTAGAGAGCTTTGTAGTTTCCTTTATTGTTATGAACATGGCTTTTGAGTAATTACATAGTGACTAATTTTATATTAAAGCTCACCACTTAACTTTAAGTATATTTGATTCTATAGAACAAGTATAGACTAGGAAGCTTTGAATAGAAAGCTAAGTGAGGGTTATAAAAATAAGAAAAAAAAAAGAAATCTACTTGAAGTTCTTTCCTTTTATCTAAACAAATAATCAGCTTTTATGATTTCAGCAGCATTCATTCTTCTTTTTTTCCCTTACAAGAGCATTCACTCTGGTCACAATTTTCTGTTTTCTCTCTTGATCACCTTAGAGACTCAAGCTAACACACCAGCTCTTACTCTCACTAACTTCCTTTTTCCCTGCAAAGCTGAATGTGGTCGAGGGCCTTATTGTAGCACATCTGAATGGGTTCTGCTCCCATAGTAAGGGGCTTTCATGTTATATTTCATCAGGATTTTTAAAAATGAAATATAAGTATTTCATTTTAAAATTATTAAATGTTAACTGAATGTTTTGAGATATAACATCATCTCATTTGCCCCGGAGTGTCTCTGCCACCATGAAGCGTGCAGACTACCCACCCTGTAGGTTAGGGCACTTGAGCTGAAGCTACTCCCAGGATGAATAAGCAAGGCTCTGGAGAAAATGATGGTGGGGGCCAGTTCAGTTTGGTGCCCCAGTAATGATGCTTTTATCTGAGTTGTTGAAGGAATGGTGATACTTGGCTGGCAGAGTCTTTGTTTACTGACTTAATTTCCTCCTCTTTTCTAGGAGACCCTGCAAAAGCTCAGACTGTCTGTATAATGCTTCCCCAGACACAGTGAGTAGATTCATTACTATTTTCTCACTAACTTGTCTAATATTTTTTGTCCCTTTAGCCAGTGCCTACTTCCTCTGCTTTCCTCACTGAGATGTCTTTCTTCTAACATTCCTCTAAAAAATGGAAGCAGTTTCCTGTCAAATATCTACTCTTTTCTTTTCTTTCTTTCTTTCTTTCATTCTTGGTTGCTCATGTTTGCTCTACTCTCTAAGCTCATTTTCAAAATGCAGAGAACATGGGAAATGCTCTTTGAGCTCTTCAGTATTGACAAAATCAGCACTTTGTAAATAGTTTTATCTTATGTACATTTGGGAAACTTCTGCCTGGGCATAGGAGCCTACTACATGCTCCAGGAAAATTCCAGAAAGAGCTTGCCTTGTGCTGTGGTTGTGCTTCCTGGAATGCAGGTGCTCAAATGGGAATGATCAGTGAATGTTTGTTGAATGGATGAGTGAGTGAATAGAAAATGAGAATGAGAGCTAGCCCTACTAAACACACAGGAATACCATTCATGTTTTATAACAGAATCTAGGATTGCAAATACTATTATCATCTGGCAGGCTGTGTCCTGATTATGTTACTATAGTTTTAGCAGTAGTGCTTTGAAGGCAGAGCTTGCTCTTGAGTATGTGGTCAGCTGGGAATATGATTCTTAGTGAAAGGCTATTCTGTGATTTTTGGATCTCCTCTACAGTCTTCCCTTAAAACAATTCTATTTTTTGTGGTTTGTTATTGGAAACATCTTTATTTTTTCATAAATATGTTAGAAATACACCATAAATAAAGAAACAAAAAGACTAAAGAAACACTGTCTTTTATATAGTGAAATGATTACTACAGTCAAGCTAATTAATACACCTTCTCCTGACTTCAGTTACCATTTTTTTGGTGTTATGAGAGTATCTTAAATCTATTAGCAGATTTTCAATATTTAATGAGTATTATCAGCTGTAGTCCTCGTGGTGTTTATTGACTCTCTACACTTACTCATCCTGCATAGCTGCAGCTTTGGCCAACATCTCCCCAATTCCCCCAACTCTTTTCTCTCTGATAACCATGGTCCTACTCTCTGCTTCTATGTAGTCGGCTTTATTTAAGATTCCACATGGAAGTGCGATCAAGTAGGGTTTGTTTTCTTCTTTTCTGTGTCTGGCTTATTTCACTTAGCACACTATAGTAATTATTTCACTCTGTGTGTATGCATGTGTGTTCATCATGTTGTATGACTTAAATATATGCAGTTTTCATTTTAAAAGGCTATATTTTATGATTCCATTTATGTAAAAAATAGAAAAGGTAAAACTATGGTGGCAGAAAGCAGATTGCTGGTCACCAGGGCCAAGAAGTGAAGGAAGGTATTGACTACAAAGAATATGAATGAACTTTTGGGGTGATGGCAGTGTTTGATACTACATGTGGTGGTGGTGACACCGTGCATATTTAAGGCTGTACACATCTAGTTAAATTTTTTATGTGTTATGTTATCCCAACGTAGCTGATTAGAAAAGTGAAAGAGCAAATAAATAAATACATCTTTGTTGTTTGGAAGAAACACTGCCTTTGGAGTTTGGCACTGGAGGAGAATCTCACGGTCCGGCTGCGCTCTGAGTCTGTCACCATCCCCTTGGGATTATTTGCTATTCCCATTGTCACCTCCAGGGGCACAGTTTGTCCTTCAACTTTCTGGTTCCAATTTAGAGAAAGGACTTTGCTCTTGCTTTACTATATAACCAAGACATGATGGAATATTTCTTAATATTGGTTATGAAAAAAATCAGGAATAAAAAGGAAAACAATCCTAGAATGACACTATGAATCTTCTAGGTAACAGTATGTTGCACCTTCACTGCATTAGTGATTGACAAGCTTTATCTGTAAAGGACTAGGTAATGAATATATTAGGCTTGTGGGCCCTATTGTCTCTTTCGCAACTGCTCAACTTTGCAGTTGCTGTGAAAGAAGCCATAGACAACGTATCAATAAATGGGTTGTGTTTCAGCAAAGGATTAGGAAATCAATTAGGCAGAGCCAAATTTTGCCTGCAGGCTTTAAGTTTGCTGACCCCTCCTCTACATAGTTAGACCTGGTCCATTCCCATGGATAAAATAAGCTCTTGACAAGTTCTCCACCTCACTAGCTCCATCCAGTGAGAGTTCCCCTTTGGGCATTTGCATTCCTCAACTTCCAGATGAACCGGAGAGGCTAAGGATGATGATGTCTTGATTGATTGATTGATTTGAGATTCTCTCTCTTCCATGGTTCAGTGACATCAAACTTCAGGGGCTACTTTCTCTCTACAGTCTGAAGTGTAAATCTAAAAAAAAACCATATAAACTTGTGGAAAAAATGATGCAAGAGTTGCAGCATCATTGTAAGATGCAGACACATCTACTTATAAACCAGAGACTCATTTCCTCATGAAATTTTTAGAAACATAATACAATTATTCTAGTTACTATTAGATCTGTTGTTTATTCAAGACAGAGCATGCACATATGGGTGTGTATTTGCTCTGTGTTTCTCAGTGAATCTTGCATAATGTAGAAATAGTTTACTGCTGAGGTCAGAAGCGTGTATGTTATAGACAGCTGAAAGGGGCTGGATTAGGGTTTGGGAAACGGGAGTTTATACATCACCTCCATAAGTATTCCACTTATATTTCCCACGTTGGCTGTTATTGGGACTTTTCTCCACAAAGTTAGTCCTAAAAAGACGACTCCTTTAGTAGAACAAATCGGAAGCTAATTTGCCTGTGCTATCACTCTGAGCTGTCACTCCAAGTCAAAAGCTTGAGACAATTTGGGATGAAAGTCCGATTCCTCTCTGTGCTTTTTGAAGTTAAAACTGACTTAACAATGGTGGTGACCTGATAGCTTACATGATGGTTCCTGCAGCTGGTGCATGTACCCATCTTATTCCAGACAAGCAGTCATTGGGTTAGCTCACTGGAGGTTGTGTGCCCACCTCATTTTTTAGCTCTCCATGTCATATCTCGTCTCATGGATCTGTGTGTCCTGCCATCTCCTGGTTCTGTGCGTCTGATGTCCCCGTGAGTCCCTCTGACATATCTCCATCATTATTATTATTTGGCGGGGGGGGGGTGTGTGGGGAGGGCGTTTTCTTACTCTCTGGCTCTATAAGATGGCTTCAGGCTCATCTTGTATCTTTACTGTCCTAGTCCCCAAGAGAGTTATTTCCTTTCCATTCCAAGGAACACTGGTTCCTTGTATTGGAGAATGTGGATGCATTTCACAAGCTCTGGAGGCAAGGTGTGACAAATAGTTTTCACTTAGGATTAAAAATGGGGGTGGGGTATCCCTCTTGAGACCCTCTGTTGTGTACTGTCTTTCCAGTGTCTTTGTTTAGGGTGGAGGTTGGTGGTGAGAGAAAGCTATGTTCTCATAAGTTTTAAGGAGTTTTCCAAGAGGCACTGCTGGTGTTGGGGAAAGGCCTTGGCATTTGAAATTTCTCATTGCTGTCTATAAATGAAGAAGAAGGAAGGAAGGAACCCTGAAATCTCTGCCATCTGTTCCTTCCACTGACCTCTGGGTTTAGTAGGGTTACGGGAGTGGCAGTGGATGATGAGAACTGTTTCAAGAGATCCCTTGGACTCAGAGTCTTTAAACTGAGATGCTGAGTGCAACCTGCCAGGGTTTTATATATGAATATCTGTTACGTGCATTTTGTACTCGAGAGTATAGACTGGGGCTGATGATTGGATTCAGTCTCCTGATTTGGTGCTTAGTGTTGTGATTCTTTACAGGAATAAGGTGTGTTAATAATATTATGGAAAAGGACTTGATGACTTACTATGTGAGATAAATGGAAAAAGGAAGAATGAAAACCAGAAGTTTTCTGGCTAAATGTGGTTAGTGATACCTCAATAAAAAAGGGGACCATAGACATTGATGCAACTGTCTACACGAAGGTTGGAAATGTGGGTTTGAAAAATCAGAAGAGATCTGGGTGAATGGATTCAGAAGGCATTTTTTACAGGCATCATAATGAGTTCTTTTCTTCCAGGGGCCTGACATGAAATTTTAGTATGTGTGCTGGAAATAGCAATATATGGATGGATTTTACTTCAAAAGGGATACATGAGTTGAATATGAAGATACCTTAAAGAATAAAACTCAATTTATTCACTCATGTCCTTTTAGAATATATGAGTGTTAAAATCAAGATGTAAATTGCAGCAACAAAAAAAAGATTGGTTCAATGAACTGCCAGACTACAAAGTTATGAGCATGTGCTCTATGCTCATGTGAGAATTGCTGTGATTATAGGAGCTGTTAGTAAATTGCATATTTTCAAAAGTACAAATTACTTTTTCCTGATAAATGTAAAAGCTATTTCAGGGTTATATTTGTATTTCACTTACAAGTTATTTTTCTTGAGAGTTATAACTCTTATTTGGGGGTTTTATTTTTGTTTCATTTAACAGATAGTAATAACTAACAGTTTATAACTGTTAACAATTAGTACTTCTGGAAAATAGAATGGATTAACTGCCATAATTATAACTATGGTGATTGTTCATGCCAGTTGAACTCACTGTGAACTGGAGAGGACCAAGAAAAGCCTTTCTGGCATCATAGGTACAAAATGTTGGAGGACAGTTTTGAAATAAGTCTGTAAAGGAAATAACTAAAAAGGTAAATTAGAAATTATACTTCTTTTAAAGGAGATTTAAAAGTAAGTCCTGGGAAGGAAGCTTTGAGATGGCTTTTATTTTTCTATAAGTTGTCTCTGAACAGGATCTGGATGTAGTATAGTTCACTAGTGTAGTTCACTAACCCTGCTATACCCACAATGCAGGGAAACTATTTGGTCTCTACTCTTTTTTTTTTTTTTTTTGGTCTCTACTCTTTTTAGGTCAGTCAACACCATTTCCTGATTATTGGTGATGGCACAGAGATGTGACCAGTGTGTGGCTATTGCTGTTCTCTCCTGGGCAGATGGCAGACATGGCCTAATGATCGTTGTAACTCTGATGTTTCCTACTGCTGACTCAGAGTTATTCTACGTACAGCGATTCAAATGATCTGAATTGAAACATATAATATAACCTGTTAGCTATCTTTGTACAAGAAGAAACACAAACTCATAAGAATACCAGCAGATTTGGAAATCACAGTTGGATTTATCAAAACAGGAATATTAAAGAACCAGGTAGGTTCCCAGTGCAAGCATTTGCTGATTGTGCCTTGATTCAATTATTATAATTTCTTTCTCTGCTATTAAATATCGCCTCTCTTCTTTAAATATCGCCTCATCAGAATTGAAAGTTCATTGGGGTTTTGCCAAAATCTTTTTAATCAGCTTTGTATCATCACCATTTTAGGCAGTGTCTCATTCAAATCAATTTTCGTCATGCTGCCTTCTGGTGCAGTGAGTTGGCCAAATCTTAAGCCCTAGGACAAAAATCAACTAGAATATCTCAGTATATTATTTATACTTTGCTCATCAATGAAGTCTTCTATGCAAAGAAGAGAGGGACAAAAGGCAGTTTGGCAGTGTTCTCCACTCCATGGATTCAACACCATTTTCCCCATACCCAAATCAACACTGTTCTCTGGCTCTTGGCTGGAACAGGCCTGAGGCACAGTGCCAAAGGGATCTAGAAGTTTCCATCTTTCCAAATGTGAGTTAATATTAATCTGAGGTCCAGTGGCCTAGGTTTTAGTCTTTAGTCTTGGTCATATCATCAACCAGCTTTTACATGTCTGAATTTATTTATCTGTAAAATAAAAGAATGTTATAAAAAAGTATCTTAAATATATAATTTTACTTGTGAGTTCCTTCTAGCTTCCTTTTGCTGTTCTCTCTTTTAACATAAGCTTTGAACCATACAGAAATGCCTTGGCTTTAAACTGAGAGACGATATGAAGCCTCTCCATGCCCTTCTTTCATGCTCGTTGCAATATAACTGATATTGTTTTAAATTTTTTTCCACCTTTAAGCAGTACAGAAAAAGTTGAATACCCATAGGTAAAGAAAAGACAAACACAAGAAAGCAAATTTTCTAAAGACTAAGAAAACTTTGAACAGTGAACAAAAACGTTTATAGAAGAATAAATATACATGGGCAGACATGTGGGTATGTGTTGAAGCTCAGTGGTAATACCAATTCATAAAATATTTTTTCAAGCACCAAAGTAACATGTATTTTAAAAAATAATAGTGTGCTTAATGCTGATGGGATAGGGGTGAGATTTTATATTGCCAGTCAGTGTAATTTATTAGAATCCATATGGAAAATAATTTAGTAATATGTAACAAGGGTCTCTTGGGCCCATTGTTTTCTGCATTTAGGAATTATAATGAGTCCATTCAGAAAGTTGAATGAATATTTCTGTAAAAGCATGTTATTAGTAAGAGTGAAATACTGAAAGCAACATAAATAGGCAGCAACGGAGAGTTAAAGAAATTGTTCAGTGGATGCCATATGACGTGGTCATTTGAAATGACATTAAAGAATAGTTAATGTTAACTGAACAAAACAGTTATGTAGTAGAGTCCATAAAAAGCATATCATGATTTTAATTTTATATATAGATGATATATATAAGTGGAAGACAGTACTTCAACATCAGTTGCTGTTAAGTGATTTTCTCTGAGGGGTGGATGTAGAAATGTTTTCACATTTCTCCTTTAACTTCATTCTGTGTTTTTTAGTGTAGAAATGAAAATGAATTTCTTCAAAAAGAATACTAAAATACACTGAAAAGTAATATTTAGAATTTTTAAGTACAATTTTTAATTTAAAAATTTTTAATATGTCTAATTATGATGTGCCTAATAATTTTACTAAACATATTCTGTCACGTAATTTCCCAATTTAAAACTGCACTGACACAGAATGTGGTTTGTTACTATCAATTATAATGAGTTAAGAAAAGATATTCTGGGGAAAGCAGGAAATTTAAAATGTAAACAAAAAATTTCTATTTCTACTCAGAAAATAAATGGAAAGATCACAAAAAAGATGCTCTCTGTATTTTCTCAGTTATGGTTTTCTCTCTGGGAGTGAATGAATCATTGTGTCAGCAGGCATTAATTCTCTAAATCACTTGGGATGACCTTTCGTTGTCCTTTAGTGAAATACTGGTCCAGTGATCTAAAAGAGATAAAGTAGTATCCTCTGTGCCTGACATACTCACTAAGAAGGTTTGATATTCCCTTATATAGTTTTTAGGAGGAGCAGGAATATTATTTTGGGCCTGTCAACTTTTCATTACTACATGTTATTTACTTATTTTTTTTAAGATTTTATTTATTTGACAGAGAGACACAGCAAGAGAAAGAATACAAGCTGGGGGAGTGGGAGAGGGAGAAGCAGGCTCCCCGCTGAGCAGAGAGCCCGATGTGGGGACTGATCCCAAGATCCTGGGATCATGACCTGAGCCCAAGGCAGACGCTTAATGACTGAACCAACCAGGCGACCCTATTTTTTAAAAAAGATTTTATTTATTTATTAGAGAGAGAGAGCACGAGTGGGAGGGGCAGGAGGGGGTTAAGGGGAGACGGTTCCCGGATGAGCCGGGAGCCTGATGTGGGGCTCAGTCCCAGGACCCTGAGATCATGACCTGAGCTGAAGGCAGATGCTCAACTGACTGAGTCACCCAGGTACTCCTGTAAAAGTTTTATTTATTTAAGTGATCTCTACCCCCAACATGGGGCTTGGACTCATAACCGTAAGATTAAGAGTTGCACACTCTTCCAACTGAGCCAGCCAGGTGACCCAGCTTTTCCTTGTTTTTAAAAACTAAATATTTAAATAAATTTTGTATTTTTTTATTTTTATTTTTTTTAAAGGTTTTATTTATTTATTTGACGACAGAGATCACAAGGAGGCAGAGAGGCAGGCAGAGAGAGAGGAGGAAGCAGGCTCCCCGCTGAGCAGAGAGCCCAATACGAGGCTCGATCCCAGGACTCTGGGATCATGACCTGAGCTGAAGGCAGAGGCTTTAACCCACTAAGCCACCCAGGTGCCCTATAAATTTTGTAATTTTTAACTAATGTTTTCAATCAAAGCTGCCTCAATATTGTAAAATTTCAGTCAAGTTCTTAAAGCAAAAGTTTTGTCACTTTGTGTTGATTTCCAATTAAGCTCATATTGAGGTGTATATATATATATATATATATATATATATATATATATATATTAAAGATTTTATTTATTTATTTGACAGAGATCACAAGTAGGCAGAGAGGCAGGCAGAAAGAGAGAGAGAGGAGGAAGCAGTCTTCCTGCTGAGCAGAGAGCCCAATGCTGGGCTTGATCCCAGGACCCCGGGATCATGACTGGAGCCGAAGACAGGGGCTTTAACCCACTGAGCCACCCAGGTGCCCCTATATGTTGTTTTTAAGGACATTACAAGTTAATTGAGGGTTTTCACCCCACATCCCTTTCAATTGTATGGAGTTGCTGCTTGTGGTTTTACAGTCACTCATTTTAACTCACAACTAAATAAAACCAAGAACACTGTAGATCTGAACTGTTGCAACCTAATCTTGAGATTATTAAAAATACATGAAGCAGATGGCAACCCTCCAGGGTACATCATCTGATGCAGATATCAGATTAGAAGTTTTCTTTCATAAGCAGACTGTTTAATACCACACTTTATTTAGACCTCCATTAAAAAACTGTGCATTGCATGTGAAATTGTCTAGAGGCCAATTACTTAAGGGCCTGACCCAAAGTATAGGAAATAAAAAATGTATTAGCTAATCTGTAACAAACAGAAGTGCTCATTAAATTAATATTAGTACAAAAACAATACCCAGTACCACCCATGAAATATGCATTGGCTTATGAAGACATCATTACACCTCAGTGGAAGGATTTTAGTCACAATGCATTTTGAGCAGTTGTATCTTGGATGTGAATGTTTCAGCCTAACAAGCTTATTAAGGAACTCGTGTGTGGTAACAAATCCATAAGGTAGCTAGAGAATATTTCAAGAGGTTTGGGCTCTGTTTTAAGTAGTTTTGTGGGGTTGAGGGGGAAGAGGGATCCAAGGCTGCAAACTGAGTCCTTTGCAAAAATCAACATAGATTGTAGCAGAGTGGCATGAAAACTTGCCTCCTGACTTAATTCTTCTCTAACACACTGAATTGTCCCAACTAAAACTTAAGTTCCTCTTTGTGGATGAGCAGCAGTCATGTTAGTCAGGGAGCCTTGGATTCAATCTGAGGATTATCTGTTCTTCCTCATGTTTGTTTGCCTGCTTCCCATTGTAGGTCTGTTGTTATTCAGTAGGTTTCTTTTGGCCCTAATACAGAGAACTGTGACTGAAACTACTTGTCTGCTCTCTGCTGCTGCTCCTAGAACACAAGGAGAACACATAGCCTTCGTTTTACTCACTGCCCAGACACTTAAAATTCTTATTTCACAATATAACACAATGAACATTTTCCCACCTTATTAAAATTTTTGTGACACTATCATTTAAAGGTTCATAATATTCCAGGGGCACCCGGGTGGCTCAATCAGTTAAGCATTTGACTTCAGCTTAGGTCATGATCTCAGGGTCTGGGATCCAGCCCCATATCAAGCCCCATGTGGGACTCCATGTTCAGTGGGTAATCTGCTGGCCCCTCTGCCCCTCCCCCTGCTTGTGCGCTTTCTCTCAAATAAATAAATAAATAAACAGATAAAATCTTTAAAAAAAAGGTTTACAATATTTCATAATATGGGTGTTCTTTGTTATATTTAGACATTTCTCTGATAGTAAATACATGGGTTCTTTATTTTTATTTTTAGTAATTATTAAATTTGATAGTTACATTATTCTTTTCTCTGTATTTTAGGATAAATTTCTAAGGGCAAACTTTATGGGTCAAAGCTCAGAAAATTTCAAGATTTAACACAACCAATTATTTTCCAGAAAACCTGTGGAAACTTACACTATAGTCACAGAGTATATCAGTGTGATAATCATACTACCCCCTGCCAACTTTGTTATTTTAAAAAAAAATTGCTAACATTTTTGATTCAAAACAGTAAAACCTTGGGGTGCCTGGGTGGCTCAGTCAGTTAAGCATCTGCCTTTGGCTCAGGTTATGATCCCAGAGTCCTGAGATCGAGCCCCCCATCCAGTTCCCTGCTCCACTAGGAATCTGCTTCTCCTTCTCCCTCTGCCCCTCTGCCTGCTTGTGTGTGCGTGCGCTCTCTCAAATAAATAAATAATATCTTTAAAAAAAGAGAAAATACTGAGTCCTTATAATAATTTACATTTTCCAAAGATACAGATGTAGTGAAAAGAAGGGCCATCTGTACCCCAATGTTCATAGCAGCAATGGCCACAGTTGCCAAACTGTGGAAAGAATCAAGATGCCTTTCAACGGACAAACGGATGACAAGATATGGTCCATATATACTATGGAATATTATGCCTCCATCAGAAAGGATGAATACCCAACTTTTGTATCAACATGGATGGGACTGGAAGAGATTATGCTGAGTGAAATAAGTCAAGCAGAGAGAGTCAGTTATCATATGGTTTTGCTTATTTGTGGAGCATAAGGAATAACATGGAGGACATGGGGAGATGGAGAGGAGAAGGGAGTTGGGAGAAGTTGGAGGGAGAGACGAATCATGAGAGACTGTGCACTCTTGAGAAACAAACTGAGGGTTTTGGAGGGGAGGGGGGTGGGAGGTTGGGGGAGCCTGGTGGTGGGTATTAATGAGGGCATGTATTGCATGGAGCACTGGGTATGGTGCATAAACAATGAATTTTGGAACACTGAAAAGAAATAAAAAAAAAACTATAAAAAATATATATTCCATTTTCGGTAGTTTTTTAAACTACCTATAATCTCTTGATTCTAATATTTCTTTTTTCCCTAATAATTCTTTCTACTACAAGTAAAAATGGTGAAAGGTAAAAAAAAATTTACATTTTTAGTAAGCTTATTTAAAATGTATACATACATAATAAGTATGTAAATTTACATTTTGCATGTATATGTATATAAAATTAGTGTTAAATTTTAAGAAATCGTTGCTTTTGCTTAATATTTTTTTGAATCCATGACATTGCAAGATTTTGTTCCTTCTTATGGCTGAATAATATTCCAATATATATATCAGAATATATATATAACATCTTCTTTAGCCATCCATTGATCAATGAACACTTGGGCTGCTTCTGTATCTTGGCTATTGTAAAAAATATTGCTATGCATGTATCCCTTTGAATTAGTGTTTTTGTATTCTTTGGGTAGCTACCCAGTACTGTGATTGCTGGATGGTACGTTAGTTCTATTTTTAAATTTCTGAGGCGCCTCCGTACTGTTTTCCAGTGTGGCTACACCAGTTCACATTTCTCCACACTTGCCAACACCTGTTGCTACTGGTGTTTTTGATTTTAGCCATTCTGACAGGTGTGAGACAATATCCCATTGTAATTTTGATTTGCATTTCCCTGATGATACATGATGATGAGCATCTTTTCATGCGTCTGTTGGCCATCTGTATGTCTTCTCTGGGGGAACGTATGTTCATGTTTTCTGCCCATTTTAAAAAATTGGATTACTTGGGGGTTTTTGGTATTAAGTTTTATAAGTTCTTTATATAGTTTAGATACTAACTCTTTATTGGATATGCCATTTGCAAATATCTTCTCCCATTCAGTAGGTTGTCATTTGGTTTTGTTGATTGTTTCTTTTGCTGTGCAGAAGCTTCTTATTTGATAAAGTCCCACTAGCTTATTTTTGCTTTTGTTTCCCTTGCTTTAGGAAATAAATCACATAGAGGTTCCTTTAGCCAATGTGAAAGAAATTACTGCTTCTGTTCTCTTCTAGGATTTTTATGGTTTCAGGTATCACATTTAGGTTTTTCATCCATTTTGAATTTATTTTTGTGTACAGTGTAATAAAGTGGTCCAGTTTCATTCTTTTACATGTTGCTGTCCAGTTTTTCCAATACCATTTATTGAAGAAACTGGCTTTTTCCACTGGACATTCTTTCCTGCTTTGTAAAGGATTAATTGACCATATAATTGTGGGTTTATTTCTGGATTTTCTCTGTTATCTCATTGATCTATGTGTCTGTTTTTGTGTCAATACTGTAGTGTTTTGATGACTACAGCTTTTAATATAACTTTTTATATTATATATAATGACTTTTTAATAAAAAGTCCAGAATTGTGATGTCTCCAGCTTTGCTTTTCTTTTTCAAGATTGCCTTGACTCCTTGGGGTCATGTAGGATTGTTCTAGTTCTATGAAAACTGCTGTTAGTATTTTGATAGGGATTGCATTATAAATGTGTTAGATTGCTTTAGGTAGTATAGACTTTTTTTTTAAAAAGATTTTGTTTATTTATTTGACAGAGATCATAAGTAGGCAGAGAGGCAGGCAGAGAGAGAGGGGGGGGGGGAAGCAGGCTTCCTGTTGAGCAGAAAGAGGTCAGTCCTAGGACCCTGGGATCATGACTTGAGCCAAAGGAAGAGGCTTTAACCACTGAGCCACCCAGGCATCCCAGGTAGTATAGACATTTTAACAGTATTTGTTCTCCTAATCCATGAACATGGAATATCTTTCCATTTCCTTGTGTTGTCCTCAATTTCTTTCATCAGTATTTTATAGTTTTCAAAGTAAGATCTTTCACCTCTTTGGTTAGGTTTATTCCTAGGTATTTTATTATTTTTGGGTGCAATTATAAATGGGATTTAAAGAGGCTGCTTTTAGGCAATCAACTTGAATAATGGAAACCTGAGTCAGATAGAAGACCCCACAGAAACCCCTTGGCTCAATACAAATAGGCCCATTAGGCAACCCACCTATAAATATCCATTAGCCCTAGCTGACCAATGGGTTACTTACACCCAGATGGAGGGTACCAGAAAATGAAAATTCCATACATTCTCGTACATCCTTACCTTCCCCCTTTTAAATACAGACCCTCACCAAAGTCTTATGGCAGACAGTCTCTGCTTTGCTGTCCTGCCCGCTGCTTCTTGTAGTGTATTCAGTAAACTTCTATCCCCTTTGTCTGCCATGGGTGAATTCTTAAGTCACCCACCCTGCTGGCTTCCACCTGACTGGGGTGCCCTACATTTGGTGTCCCTGATCCGATTGGGAGATCCCTACAGGATTGTTTTCTTAATTTCTCCTTCTGCAGCTTTATTATTGGTGTATAGAATTGCCACAGATTTTACACATTGATTTTGTATCCTGCAACCTTACTGAATTCGTTTATCATTTCTGGCAGTCTTTTGGGGGAGTCTTGAGGGTGTTCTATATATAGTATCATGTCATCTGCAAATAGTGTAAGTTTTATTTCTTCCTTACTGATTTGGATGCATTTTAATGCTTTTTGTTGTCTAATAGCTGTGACTAGGACTTCCAGTACTATGTTGAATAAAAGCGGTGAGAGTGGACACCCTTCTCTTCTTCCTGATCTTAGTGGAAAGGCTCTCAGCTTTTCCCCACTGGGGATGAGGTTAGCTGTGGGTTTTCATATATGGCCTTTATTATGTTGATAAATGTTCCCTCTAAACCTTCTTTGTTAAGGGTTTTTATCATGAATGGATGTTATACTTTGTCAAATGCTTTTCCTGCATCTATTGAAATGATCATATGATTCTTACCTTTCCTCTTATTGATGTGATCTATCACATTGATTCATTTGTGAATACTAAACCACCTTGCAACCCAGGAGTAAATCCCACTTGATTGTGGTGAACGACTTTTTTAATTAATGCATTGCTGGATTTTGTTTGCTAGTGCTTTGTTGAGGACTTTTGTGTTTATGTGCATCAGAGATACTGGTCTATAACTTTGTTGTTGTTGTCTTGTTTTGGTATCAGGACAATGCTGGCCTCATAGAATGAATTTGGAAGTTTTTCTTCCTTTTCTATATTTTGGAAGAGTTTGAGAAGAATAGGAATTAACTCTTCTTTAAATGTTTTGTAGAATTCACCTGTGAAGGTTTGTTGGAATTTAATCGACTCAATTTCTTTGCTCTTAATTAATCTGTTAAAATTTTCTATTTCTTCCTGTTTGGTAGGTTATATGTTTCTAGGAATTTATCCGTTTCTTCTAGGTTGTCTAATTTGTTAGCATATAATTTTTCATAATATTCTCTTATAATTTTATTTCTATGGTGTTGGTTGTTATTTTTCCTCTCACTTGTGATTTTATTTATTTGGGTCCTTTCTTTTTTTTTCTTGATAAGTTTGGCTAGAGGTTTGTCAATTATATTGATTTTTTTTTCAAAGAAACAGCTCCTGGTTTCATTGATCTATTGTTTTATAGCTTCTATATTTATCTTTATATTATATCTTTATTCCTACTTTAATCTTTATTGTTTTTTTCTGGTTTTAGGTTTTGTTTGTTGTTCATTTTCTACCTCCTTTTGTTATAAGTTTAGGTTGTTTATTTGAGGTTTTTTTTGCTTTTGAGGTATGCCTGTATTACTACAGAGTTCCCTCTTAGAACTACTTTTGCTGTGTCTTCGAAAGTTTTGAACTGTTGTATTTTCATTTTCATTTGTCTCTATGTATTTTTTTTATTTCCTCTTTGCTTTCATGGTTGACCCGCTCATTGTTTAGTAGCATTTTATTTAACCTCCATGTATTTGTGATCTTTCCACATTTATTCTTATGGCTAACTTCTCATTTCATAGTGTTGTGCTCAGAAATGATGCCTGGTATAACTTCAATCTTCTTGAATTTGTTGAGGCTTGTTTTGTGGCCTAACAAGTGATCTGCTCTGGAGAATGTGCCACGTGCACTGGAAAAAGAATGTGTATTCTGCTGCTTTTGGATGGAATGTTCTGAATATGTCTGTTAAATCCATCTGATCCAGTGTGTCATTCAAAGCCATTGTTTCTTTTTTGACTTTCTGTTTAGATGATCTGTTCACTGATGTAAGTTGGGTGTTAAAGTCCCCTACTATTATTGTCTCATTATCAATTAGTACATTTATGTTTGTTATTAAGTGTTTTATGTATTTGGGTGCTCCCATGTTGGGTGCATAAATAATTATAATTATTATATCCTCTTGCTGGATTGTCCCCTTTAATATTATATGGTCTTGTTCTTTGTCTCTTGTTACAGTCTTTGTTTTAAAGTGTATTTTGTCTAGTATAAGTATTGCTACTCCAGCTTTCTTTTGACATCCATTTGCATCATAGATGTTTCTCCATCCCCTTAATTTCAATTTTTAGGTATCTTTAGGTCTAAAATGAATTTCTTATAGGCAGCATATTGATGGGTCTTGTTTTTAATCCATTCTGTCACCCTATGTCTTTTGATTAGAGTGTTTATTCCATTTACATTCGAGTAATTATTGGTCAATATGTATATTTATTGCCATTTTATTGCTTGTTTTGTGGTTGTTTCTGAAGATTTTCTCTGATCCTTGTCTCTTTTTCATGGCTTGCTGGTTTTCTTTAGTGGCATATTTGGATTTTTTTTCTCTTTATTTTTTGCATATTTATTGGTGACTTTTTGATTTGTGGTTACCATTAGGTTTGCATGTAACATCTTCTGCATAAAGCAGTCTATATTAAGTCGATGGTCACTTCAGTTTGAATCCATACTTTATTCCTTACCTCTTCACATTTTAGGTATATGATATCATACTTTACATTCTTTTATTTTGTGAATTTCTTTTCTAAGAAATTCTCATTTTTACTACTTTTGTGTTTCTTGCCTTCATACTGTCATTTTTGGTTTTTCCTTTCCATTCAAAGAACTGTCTTTAGTATTTCTTTCTGGGCTGGTTGAGTGGTCACAAACTCCTTTTGTTTTTGTTGGGAAACTCTTTATCTCTCCTTTTTTTCTTTATCACTCCATTATGCCATTTTAATTATAGTATGTTTTGGTGTGGATCTGCTTTTGTTGATTTTGTTGGGGGTTCTTGGTGCCTCCTGGATCTAGATGTCTGTTTCCTTCCCTAGATTAAGGGAAATTTTCAGCTATTATCTCTTTAAATCAATTCTCTGCCCTCTTTTCTCTCTCTTTCTCTTCCTGGACTCCTATAATACCAATGGTATTACATTTGACAGAGTCACTGAGTTCCCTAAGTCATTCTCATATATTCTCTTGTATAATTCTTCTTTCTGTCTTTTGTTCAGCTTGATTACTTTTCATTTTTCTGTTTTCTTGGTCATTAATTTGTTTCTTTGCTTCTTCCAGCCGGATGTTCATTCCATCAAATTTGTTTCTCCTTTAGTTTTTACTGAGCCCTTTATCTCTGCTATGTTATTCCTTATCTCTGTGTAAATGGTTGTATTGATGTTCTCCACAGTTTTTCCAAGTCCAGTGAGTATCCTTATGCTCGCGGCTTTAAACTCTCCATCAGGCATGTTACTTATATCTGTTCTGCTTAGAACCCTGGTCATGGTCTTATCCTCTTCTTTCATTTGGGACAAATCCCTCCATCTTCTCATTTTTGTCTAAGTCTCTATGGCTGTTTCCATGTGTTAAGAAAGTTGGCTATGTCTCTAGCTCACGAGGGCAATGGCTTTATGAAGAAGAGGTCCTTTAGTGCCCTGCAGTGTAATGTCTTCTATTCCTAAGAGCTTGGCACTTCCCGGAGTGTCTCCAATGTGTGCTGCATGTGCTCTGTTGTTGTGTCCTGGCCACTTTATCCTTTAGGCCAATTGTGTTTAGAGGTTCTCTTTGCCTGGTATGAGCAATGTTTGGTCCTTGGCCTGAATGTGGTGCTTTTTAACTAGGTGTGCTCTGGTTTGCTTATGAAATGAGACCTGTCACATTTGCTAGGTTAGAACCAAGCCTAGCAAAACTCCCAGGTGAGGAGATGTGGTATTGCCAGGGGTTTAGACTGGTCTTCTGGGGAAGAGGGCCTGCTGTGCTGGGACTAGGGCAAGTGTGACTGGGGAGGTGATTCTTCTGGAAATCAGGTGGCCAGGGCTTGGTGTAAGCAAGTTAAGCAGCCAGTATCCTGCTGTGCTGCTTCCCACAGGTGGCTCTGTGCTTATCCTGAGGGGCAGGGGAGGGAAGTGGCACCTGATAGTTCCTTTGTTCCCACAGGGGTCTCTGTGTGAATGCTGCTTCTCTGGAACACACTCTGAGATGAGCAACTAACCTCTGCACTCTGTGGCCCAGGTGCTCTTCAGATTGCTGTTTCCATGCTCTCTGTTTGGGGGCTCTTTGCCCTGCGCTTTTCTCTAAGAGCAGCTTCAGTGTTCTATAAGTTCTCTCAGAGCCAGGCATGTTGACCTATTAAACTCCAAGGTTTAAGCCTTGCTGGTTGCAAAAACTTATGAAATTCAGGCCCTCTTGCTTTCCAAGCCAATTGCTATGGGGATGCATTTTCCCCTGAGCACTCCCCTGTGTGTTTGTTTCTCTCACTTCTCTGTGACTGTGGCTCTCTCCCCACCACAGTAGCTAAGATCCTTTCTTCTCCCAAGCAGCGTCTCCACACTTCTTGACGTTCTTCAGTGTGGACTCTTTTCTACCTTTACTTGCTGAGTTTGTTCTACCAGCCGTCAGATCAATTTCTGGGGTATTTAGGATGATATGATCATTATCTAGTTGTATTTGTGGGATGAGGTGATCTTGGAGTTCTCCTTCTCTGCTGCCATCTTCTCCTCCTTGCTCTGCAGAATTTTAATGTTGTCTTTTTATGAGCTGTAGAAAAATTTATTTATTTCTTTATTTTGCTTTGGTGGAATGATTTTGTGATGTGAAAGTTCTGTGCTATCCAGATACCACTTTTTCATGGTTTTAATATTTATAGTTATTTCTTTAATGGATATGGAATTTATTCTCATGTGTTTTATGATGTGAGTAGAACTTGGATTTTTTTTTCTGAATAGTAAACTTTTCTAATATCTTTTGTTGAGTAGTTTATATCATCTTTTTTTTAATCCCACATTTAAAAATAATTTTTGGACAATTTAAAAACTTCTGTTATATGCTAAGTTGTACTTTTGGGGATTTTTTTTTTTAAGGGGGGGTGGTAATGGGGAAAGGGGGGGAATGCAAAGGTCGAATCACTTCCGGGATTTTTTGATACAGCCTGATCTGGATAGAGAAAAATAAATACTGACATTTAAAGAAGTGGAATAAATTTATATTTTATCAATTGCTTTTTCTTTTCCTATGTTTATTTGCTTGCCATTTATATTTATAGAGAAATATAATATTTGGCTAATTTATTATTTAGAAAATTTTTGTAAGAAATTTTATCAAAGGAAAACAAAATGCTCCTAATATAAATTTATTATTATTATTTTTTAAAGACTACCCTGGGCTTACCTTGTGTGTTTTCCTTCTTTTTTTTTTTTCTTTTTTAAAATTTTTAAATTTTTAATAAACATATAATGTATTTTTATCCCCAGGGGTACAGGTCTGTGAATCGCCAGGTTTACACATTTCACAGCACTCATCATAGCACATACCCTCTCCAGTGTCCATATCCCCACTAATATAAATTGTTTTTAAAAGTTTTTTTTTCTTTTCTCTCAGATACAAAGACACCCAATGGTGTATTTTGATGCTTTCATTTTTTATCTTTATAAGTGACATATTTTGCCAATGTCATTTGTAAAGGCCTTGAATGCGTGTACATCTACTCTTTCTGACCATTTGAGGAATTGCTCTAGTAATGATTTCATGGATTGGAAAGAATGCCGTATTTCAATTTATTTTGTGATTTGATAAATATCAGAGATGGTGCTGTCAATAAAGCACTGTCCTTAAAAAATGCAGTAATTAAACAGGAAGCACCTTAAAATACTGCAAATCATAATGTACTCAGAATTGCTATTTTTGCTTATCGCTAGCAATTCTGGGCCATTTCTGTGCAATCTCTTTATCTTTTTAGAACCCAGAATTTAATGAGGAGGAGAGCAATTGCCTATCAAGTTAGGTTTTTGTTGTTGTTGTTGTTTTGCATTGACCTTTGATAAGCAGACAAAGTCAAACTAAATAGTTTAGTTGGAATAACTTGGGGTTAAGAGAGTAGGTGTTTTAGAAAGCAAGTGAAGTAAAAAAATTAAAAAACCCAGATGGGAAGAGAACCTAAAGGTGGCCAGGGCAGCATCCTGTCATCCTTGTCTTCAGTATATCCAATAAAATATATTTCAGTGATTATAAATGAAACACAAAAATACTGTGTGCAAAATTTTCCGTTTTTCATTCTCTCCAAAATTGAGTTTAAAAGTCTAAGAAGGAGAGCTTTGGAGACTAATAGAAACATAGAAATCTTCCCATCCCCCAAAGCACTATTTGGAGAAATGTATCATCCAAAACATGTACAGCTGACTTAAGTAATTCAATCTATTTTATTTTATTTTTAATTGAAGTACAGTTGGCACAAAATGTTACATAAGTTTCAGGTGTACAACACAGTGATTTGACAACTCTATACGTTATGCTATGCTTACCATAAGTGTAGCTGCCATCTGTCCCCATGCAATGCTATTACAATACTATTGACTATATTCCCTATGCTGTGTCTTTTATTCCCATGACTTATTCATTCCACAACTGGAAGCCTATATTTCCCATTCTCCTTCACTCATTTTGCCCATCCCCTTACCCGCTTCCCTCTAATAACTATCAGTTTGTTCTCTGTATTTATGAGTTTGTTTCTGCTTTTTGTTTGTTCATTTTGTTTTGTTTTGTTTTTTAGATCATCTGACTTATTTTAGAATGTTCTGGAATCTGTGAACTATAAGCTTTTCCTCTTGTCAGGTTGAGATTTTTCAGATCCAACTGATGTTCTCCACTGGGTATATCAGTAAGTTAAGAGAGGAAACTTACAAGCAAAAATATTTGATCTCTTTATGTCCACAACAACAATAAGGATGATGACAAACAACAGCAACAGTAAAGACATTCTTTGCACTTATGTAGCACGTACCATTCTGAACACATTAGATATGTTAATCTTTATCACTGTCCTTTCTAGTTACAATCAGTAGTTCTATTTAACATATGAGAAACTGAGGCCCAGAAAAGTTAAGTAACTTGTCCAGTGTAACTTAGGTAATAGGTAGAGTATAATTTTAAACAAGAAACTGAAATATATGAATATCAACAGAAGAAACAGTATTGAAAAAAATAGATTTTGAATCTGTTTGTTAAACTCAGTTGGCCAATTTTAAGTCTCCTGGTTTTGGTTTTTAACCACTGAACAGTGATTTTTGGAGGTAGGGTTGGGGTAGAGAAATGATCATGATTAATGAGAAATCTCAAGGCTCTGAATATTTCTGGTTAAATACTGCTCACTCAAGGAATAGGAAGCCCATCATTATGTCTGGGAAAGTAAATTGTAATGCGCTAAATGAAACAACAACTTTTGATATTCAGTGTTTTTTAAATATCTAATTTTCATTTTTTTGGATTGAAGAAATATCTCATGTTACTGTCAGTTTCCTTATGGCTTCAAACAAATAAATGAACTTTCTTTTATGATGATGCTTAAATGAAGAGACAATATACTTTTCTAGATGTTGACATTTTGTTAGTACCACTGTTCACATACTGCATTTTAGAAACCACTTTTTTTTTGACACTTACGAGAAATTGCATTTGCCCACATTCCCACATTGTGACCAAAAAAAGAAGAAACAAATATAAAAATTTTCTCAGCTCAAGTTTGGAGAAAGTAATTTCTTAAAGACAAACAAAGATTTTCTTCACTGGTTAATATTACACAGGGTAGGCTAATTCTGTAAAAGTTTTGGCAATATATTAATAGTGTGGTTTTTACTTACTTTTCTAGCATAAAATCCTATAGATTGCTTAACCAAACATAAACAGTTCTCTTCAATGGAGCATAATTTTTCTTTTTCTGTCTGTCTCTGTCTCTCTTTGCCTGTCTCTGTCTTTCTCTCTCTTTAAGGATTCTCTTGTTCTTCAGAAACTCAACCAGAACAGGTTTCAGGTGGTAAGAGCTAAAGTCTATACTACTAAGGATAACAATAATGTATCCTTAGTATTCTGAACAAAGAGGCCATTTGCCGTATGTTGTCAATTCCATGACAGCAAATAAAATGATATAATAATTGTTATTATAACATTCTTGAATTTTGTTATAAGTATCATGATAGGTTTTTATTAAAGTAAAGCATTAAATGATTCCATAAGAGATGCATCAATCAAAATAGAGAATATATCCTTTTATTCTATACATTTTCTATATTTAAATTTTTAAAAGATTTTATTTATTTATTTATTTTAGAGAGAGGTTTGGGGGAAGAGTAGAGGGAGAGGGACAAGCAGGTACCGCATTGAGGGCAGAGCCCAACATGGGACTTGATCCCACGACCCTGAGATTATGATCTGCACTGAAATCAAGAGTTGGATGCTCAACTGATGAGCCATCTAGGTGCCCCAATATATTTCTATGTTTAAATACAAATTCGTTAAACAAATTCAAAGAATACTTACATATAAAGTAGAATGCAGTATTATTTAAGTTTCAACCTCATCTGCAATCACTCCCTTCCCTGTATGTAACCACTGTTAAAATTTAGCATGTATCCTTCTACAACTTTTCATAGCATATAGATATAAGTAAAGGGGAAAATACAGATATATCTATGTAGTTCTAGGCTTTTAAAAGATGTGAGGTCATACCATATCTATTTTCTTATAAAAAATTTTTTTTACTTAAAATATGTTTTGATGATATTTACAAATCTATACATTTTAAGTGCTAGTTTTTCTTTTTTAAGGATTGCCATTTTTATTTAAACCATCCCCTACTAGAATGGACATCTGTGTACACACAGTCTCTGTGAGGAATTGGGATCCAGAGAGGCACAAATTCAAATAGAAGCATCAGCCAAATCAGTGCTATAGAGCCCAGAAGAAGATTTGAACCACTCTCTGTAGAGATGTATTCTAGTTTCATACTTTAGCAATCCATATTCCTTTATTTTCACATCCTCTGAAATCATAACTTTTCTTCTGTCCTGTTTTCTTCCAGATACATTCCATAACATATTTGGTCAGTTGTCCCAGTTTGCAGTGATTTTTATGACGTCCTTCATTCTGTCGGATGACTTTCACAAATCCCAAGTCATCTGTTAGTCTTTACCTTCTGAAGCTGTCTTTCATTTGCAGAGGGCAACTTGAGTCATGATAAACCTCGTAGTTTTCATACTTAGCCTGATGCATTTCCTTCTTTCTCTTTGAAGGAGTTCAACATTATCACTTGCATACTTTTGATATCCAGTAGTGTTTATACTATTTGCCAGACTACAAAGTAAATGGCAGAAAAAGAGGTCACAGCTGAGTAAAGAACACTTGTTGCAGAATATACTTGACACTGGGTAAAATGATAGAGCAGTCTTGGCTATGATGTTTATAATTTTGGCTGGGATTCTCAGTAGAATATGCTTCACCAGTTCTCAGTGACTGAGAACTCAAGTCATGGGAAAAACACAAATACACATTCATTGACACATACACATTGTTTACTTCAAAGGATTACAATACACATATCATATACACATATTTATATGTATTATGTATCAGTAAAATATTACAAAGATAAAATTAGCATAAATTAGTGTTGTGTGGGCATGGTCATTGTATTATATGTGTATATGGATCTGCATGTGCACATGTAGATATGTTTGTAGCTTGGATTTCTGAGTGAAAATGTTTTGTAAGAGATGGTAAGGGACTTACCCTATTGGTATTACAAATAGAAACTAATCTTCCTAGTGCTTAGTTTACTACCTTTGCATAACATACAAACAATCTTCCAATCAAATATTTTAATCCTTCAGGGGACATATGCGAAGTGTACAATGTAGGGGTGCCTGGGTGGCTCAGTGGGTTAAGCCTCTGCCTTCAGCTCAGGTCATGATCTCAGGGTCCTGGAATCGAGCCCCACATTGGGCTCTCTGCTTGGCAGGGAGCCTGCTTCCCCCTCTCTCTCTGCTTGCCTCTTTGCCCACTTGTGATCTCTGTCTGTCAAATAAATAAATAAAATCTTAAAAAAAAAAAGTAAGATGTAAATCTGACTTTCAAGGATATTATCATCTATGTGTAAACATTTTACATTTTTAAAAACTAGATAAAAAGTATTACTTTAGGTGACATTGAGTATGAAATTTTTTTTTTTTTTTTTTTTTTAAGATTTTATTTATTCATTTGTCAGAGAGAGAGAGCGCGCGAGTGAGCATAGGCAGACAGAGTGGCAGAGGGAGAAGCAGGCTCCCCGCGGGGCAAGGAGCCCGATGTGGGACTCGATCCCAGGACGCTGGGATCATGACCTGAGCCGAAGGCAGCTGCTTAACCAACTGAGCCACCCAGGTGTCCCGAGTATGAAATTTTAATAAAAATTTAGGGGTGTGAAAAGTTGACAGGGCTCTGGATCAAAAAAGACTTTTGGAAGATGGCGGAGAAGTAGCAGGCTGAGACGACATCGGGTAGCAGGAGATCAGCTAGATAGCTTATCTAACCATTGTGAACACCTATAAATCCAACGGGAAATCGAAGAGAAGAAGAGCAACAATCCCAGAAATAGAAAATCGATCACTTTCTGAAAGGTAGGACCTGCGGAGAAGTGAATCCAAAGCGACGGGAAGATAGACCCCGGGGGGAGGGGCCGGCACCCGGCAAGCGGCAGAGCGACGGAGCACAAAATCGGGACTTTTAAAAGTCGGCTCCACTGGGAGACATCGCTCCAGAGGCTAAACTGGGGGGAAACCCAGGCGGGGTCAGCATAACCCCAGGACCCGCGGGGTCACAGAAGGACTGGGGATGTCTGAGTGCCGCAGAGCTCGCAGGTATTAGAGCGGGGAAGCCGGCTATAGCGACAAAGCCGAGGAGTGAGCTCTCAGCCCGGGGTTACCTTGTGCCGGTCGCAGGCTGGGTGGGCTCGGAGCGCGGCCGGAGGCCACGGAGACAAAAGCGACCCGGCGCTTTTCTCCAGCTCCAACAATTGACTGCTTTCCTCGAGGCGCGACCGCAGGCCAGGGAGGCGGGGCTATTGGGCGCTTTGCTCTGAGAGTGCACTGAGGAGCGGAACCCCAAGCTCTCGGCTCCTCCGGGCCGGAGACTGGGCGGCCGCCATCTTCATTCCCGTCCTCCGGACTCTACGGAAAGCGCTCAGGGAACAAAAGCTCCCGAAAGCGAACCCGAGCGGATTACTTAGCCTGGCCCCTGGCAAGGGCGGTGCAATTCCGCCTGCGGCAAAGACACTTGAGAATCACTACAACAGGCCCCTCCCCCAGAAGATCAACAAGAAACCATCCAAAACCAACTTCAGTCACCAAGAACAGCGGAATTCCACAGCAGGAGAAAGCAAATCCTACCTGGACAAAATGACAAGGCGGAAAAACTCACCTCAAAAAAAAGAACAAGAGGCCGTACCGAAGGCTGGAGACCTAATCAATACAGACATAGGTAGCATGACAGATCTAGAGTTCAGAATGACAATTCTCAAGGTTCTAGCCGGGCTCGAAAAAGGCATAGAAGATATTAGAGAAACCCTCTCCGGAGAGATAAAAGCCCTTTCTGGAGAAATAAAAGAACTAAAATCTAACCAAGTTGAAATCAAAAAAGCTATTCATGAGGTGCAATCAAAAATGGAAGCTCTCACTGCCAGGATAAATGAGGCAGAAGAAAGAATTAGTGACATAGAAGACCAAATGACAGAGAATAAAGAAGCTGAGCAAAAGAGAGACAAACAACTACTGGAACACGAGGAGAGGATTCGAGAGATAAGTGACACCATAAGACGACACAACATTAGAATAATTGGGATTCCAGAAGAAGAAGAAAGAGAGAGGGGAGCAGAAGGTATATTGGAGACAATTATTGGAGAGAATTTCCCTAATATGGCAAAGGGAACAAACATCAAAATCCAGGAGATGCTAAGAACGCCCCTCAAAATCAATAAAAATAGGTCCACACCTCGTCACCTGATAGTAAAATTTACAAGTCTTAGCGACAAAGAGAAAATCCTGAAAGCAGCCCGGGAAAAGAAGTCTGTAACATACAAGGGTAAAAACATTAGATTGGCAGCGGACCTATCCACAGAGACCTGGCAGGCCAGAAAAAACTGGCATGATATATTCAGAGCACTAAACGAGAAAAACATGCAGCCAAGAATACTATATCCGGCTAGGCTATCATTGAAAATAGAAGGAGAGATAAAGAGCTTCCAGGACAAACAAAAGCTGAAAGAATTTGCAAACACCAAACCAGCTCTACAGGAAATATTGAAAGGGGTCCTCTAAGCAAAGAGAGACCCTAAAAGTAGTAGATCAGAAAGAAACAGAAACAATATACAGTAACAATCATCTTACAGGCAATACAATGGCACTAAATTCATATCTCTCAATAGTTACCCTGAATGTTAATGGGCTAAATGCCCCAATCAAAAGACACAGGGTATCAGAATGGATAAAAAAACAAAACCCATCCATATGCTGCCTACAAGAAACTCATTTTAGACCCGAAGACACCTCCAGATTTAAAGTGAGGGGGTGGAAAACAATGTACCATGCTAATGGACATCAGAAGAAAGCTGGGGTGGCAATCCTTATATCAGATCAATTAGATTTTAAGCCAAAGACTATAATAAGAGATGAGGAAGGACACTATATCATACTCAAAGGGTCTGTCCAACAAGAAGATCTAACAATCTTAAATATCTATGCCCCTAACATGGGAGCAGCCAACTATATAAACCAATTAATAACAAAATCAAAGAAATACATCAACAGTAATACAATAATAGCAGGGGACTTTAACACTCCCCTCACTGAAATGGACAGATCATCTAAGCAAAAGATCAACAAGGAAATAAAGGCCTTAAATGACACACTGGACCAGATGGACATCACAGATATATTCAGAACATTCCATCCCAAAGCAACAGAATATACATTCTTCTCTAGTGCACATGGAACATTCTCCAGAATAGACCACATCCTGGGTCATAAATCAGGTCTCAATCGGTACCAAAAGATCGAGATCATTCCCTGCATATTTTCAGACCACAATGCTCTGAAGCTAGAACTCAATCCCAAGAGGAAATTTGGAAAGAACGCAAATACATGGAGACTAAACAGCATCCTTCTAAAAAATGAATGGGTCAACCAGGAAATTAAAGAAGAATTGAAAAAATTCATGGAAACAAATGATAATGAAAACACAACAGTTCAAAATCTGTGGGACACAACAAAGGCAGTCCTGAGAGGAAAATATATAGCAGTGCAAGCCTTTCTCAAGAAACAAGAAAGGTCTCAAATACACAACCTAACCCTACACCTAAAGGAGCTGGAGAGAGAACAACAAAGAAAGCCTAAACCCAGCAGGAGAAGAGAAATCATAAAGATCAGAGCAGAAATCAATGAAATAGAAACTAAAAAAACAATAGAACAAATCAACAAAACTAGGAGCTGGTTCTTTGAA
Organism: Martes martes; assembly: GCF_963455335.1. Lineage (NCBI taxonomy): Eukaryota > Metazoa > Chordata > Mammalia > Carnivora > Mustelidae > Martes > Martes martes. The sequence continues at coordinate 31,020,542 of NC_137890.1, read as the reverse complement.
AGAATTAATAAGATTGATAAGCCCCTGGCCAGACTTATCAAAAAGAAAAGAGAAAGGACGCAAATAAATAAAATCATGAATGAAAGAGGAGAGATCACAACCAACACCAAAGAAATACAAACAATTATAAGAACATACTACGAGCAACTCTATGGCAACAAATTTGACAACCTGGAAGAAATGGATACATTTCTAGAGATGTATAAACTACCACAACTGAACCAGGAAGAAATAGATAACCTGAACAGACCCATAACCAGTAAGGAGATTGAAACAGTCATCAAAAATCTCCAAACAAACAAAAGTCCAGGACCAGACGGCTTCCCAGGGGAATTCTACCAAACATTTAAAGAAGAATTAATTCCTATTCTCCTGAAACTGTTCCAAAAAATAGAAATGGAAGGAAAACTTCCAAACTCATTCTATGAGGCCAGCATCACCTTGATCCCAAAACCAGATAAGGATCCCACCAAAAAAGAGAATTACAGACCAATATCCTTGATGAACACAGATGCGAAAATTCTCACCAAAATACTGGCCAATAGGATCCAACAGTACATTAAAAGGATTATTCACCACGACCAAGTGGGATTTATTCCAGGGCTGCAAGGTTGGTTCAACATCCGCAAATCCATCAATGTGATACAATACATTAAAAAAAGAAAGAGTAAGAACCATATGATACTCTCAATAGATGCTGAAAAAGCATTTGACAAAGTGCAGCATCCCTTCCTGATTAAAACTCTTCAAAGTGTAGGGATAGAAGGCACATACCTCAATATTATCAAAGCCATCTATGAAAAACCCACCACAAATATCATTCTCAATGGAGAAAAACTGAAAGCTTTTCCGCTAAGGTCAGGAACACGGCAGGGATGTCCGTTATCACCACTGCTGTTCAACATAGTACTAGAAGTCCTAGCCTCAGCAATCAGACAACAAAAAGAAATTAAAGGCATCCAAATCGGCAAAGAAGAAGTCAAACTATCACTCTTTGCAGATGATATGATACTATATGTGGAAAACCCAAAAGGCTCCACTCCAAAACTGCTAGAACTTATACAGGAATTCAGTAAAGTGTCAGGATATAAAGTCAATGCACAGAAATCAGTCGCATTTCTTTACACTAACAACAAGACAGAAGAAAGAGAAATTGAGGAGTCAGTCCCATTTACAATCGTACCCAAAACCATAAGATACCTAGGAATAAATCTAACCAAAGAGGCAAAGAATCTATACTCAGAAAACTATAAAGTACTCATGAAAGAAATTGAGGAAGACACAAAGAAATGGAAAAATATTCCATGCTCATGGATTGGAAGAACAAATATTGTGAAAATGTCTATTTTACCTAAAGCAATCTACACATTTAATGCAATCCCTATCAAAATCCCATCCATTTTTTTTAAAGAAATAGAACAAATAATCCTAAAATTTATATGGAACCAGAAAAGACCTCGAATAGCCAAAGGAATATTGAAAAAGAAAGCCAAAGTCGGTGGTATCACAATTCCAGACTTCAAGCTCTATTACAAAGCTGTTATCATCAAGACAGTATGGTACTGGCACAAAAACAGACATATAGACCAATGGAACAGAATAGAGAGCCCAGAAATAGACCCTCAACTCTATGGTCAACTAATCTTCGACAAAGCAGGAAAGAATATCCAATGGAAAAAAGACAGCCTCTTCAACAAATGGTGCTGGGAAAATTGGACAGCCACATGCAGAAAAATGAAATTGGACTATTTCCTTACACCACACACGAAAATAGACTCAAAGTGGATGAAGGACCTCAATGTGCGAAAGGAATCTATCAAAATCCTTGAGGAGAATGCAGGCAGCAACCTCTTTGACCTCCACCGCAGCAACTTCTTCCTAGGAACATCGCCAAAGGCAACAGAAGCAAGGGCAAAAATGAACTATTGGGATTTCATCAAGATCAAAAGCTTTTGCACAGCAAAGGAAACAGTTAACAAAACCAAAAGACAACTGACAGAATGGGAGAAGATATTTGCAAACGACATATCAGATAAAGGGCTCGTATCCAAAATCTATAAAGAGCTTATCAAACTCAATACCCAAAGAACAAATAATCCAGTCAAGAAATGGGCAGAGGACATGAACAGACATTTCTGCAAGGAAGACATCCAGATGGCCAACAGACACATGAAAAAATGCTCCACATCACTCGGCATCAGGGAAATACAAATCAAAACCACAATGAGATACCACCTCACACCAGTCAGAATGGCTAAAATTAACAAGTCAAGAAATGACAGATGCTGGCGAGGATGCGGAGAGAGGGGAACCCTCCTACACTGTTGGTGGGAATGCAAGCTGGTGCAACCACTCTGGAAAACAGTGTGGAGGTTCCTCAAAAAACTGAAAATAGAGCTACCCTACGACCCAGCAATTGCACTCCTGGGTATATATCCTAAAGATACAAACGTGGTGCTCCGAAGGGGCACGTGCACCCGAATGTTTATAGCAGCAATGTCCACAATAGCCAAACTGTGGAAAGCGCCTAGATGTCCATCAACAGATGAATGGATAAAGAAGATGTGGTATATATACACAATGGAATACTATGCAGCCATCAAAAGACATGAAATCTTGCCATTTGCGACGACGTGGATGGAACTAGAGGGTATCATGCTTAGCGAAATAAGTCAATCGGAGAAAGACAACTATCATATGATCTCTTTGATATGAGGAAGTGGAGATGCAAGGTGGGGGGGTTTGGGGGGAGGTAGGAAAAGAAAAAATGAAAAGATGGGATTGGGAGGGAGACAAACCATAAAAGACTCAATCTCAAGAAACAGACTGAGGGCTGCGGGGGGGAAGGGGGATGGGAGAGGGTGGTGGGGAAATGGACATTGGGGAGGGTATGTGCTATGATGAGTGCTGTGAAATGTGTAAACCAGACGATTCACAGACCTGTACCCCTGGGGATAAAAATACATTATATGTTTATTAAAATAAAAAAATTAAAAAAAAAAAAAAGACTTTTGTTTGGGGATATTAAAATTATAATCTAGCTTGTTATAGACCTCCTCTCTTAAAGAGACTACCTGGAAAATATAGACAAAATTAAAGAAAAATGTCTGTCAGAAAATATCAGGGGGCTGTCCAGTCAGTAGGGACTCAAGAGGCCAAGAGCACAAATGAAGAAAAGGGTAAAGCAAAATGAACATTTGATACCACTTTTCCTTTAAAAGCATTTGCCCATTCTAATGGGGATTGTTGACATTCTTAGAAGCTGAGAAAAACTTCTTTCAGTCTTGGGGTCCATAGAGTCAAGACACTAGAGTGTAAGAAGGAGGGGCCTAGTATATACCCAAGTCTTCCATTTGGTATTAGTGAAGGACCATACCCGTGGAATCAGAGAAACCTTTTGTAAAGAACAAGCTTCACAAAATCTGAAGCTTTCCTTTGAAGCATCTCAATATCAGATGGATTATGCCTTATCATAACTGCCTTCCAGGAAATCCAGCCAGAGACTCAAATTGGCTCCACAGCCTTTCATATGAAGTTTCTGACTTTCAGTCACAAATTACTACACACAGGGAAGGAAGGAGATTCCATAATTAAAAACTATGGAAAACAGACATAGATCCACAGGAGATGCAGACATTAAAGTCCATGAACAAGGACTTTAAGATAACTGTGCACCTCAGTTACTGCAGTTACTGGTTCACTAGGGCATGGATGCAAACTTACACAGCCAGATTCACTAGTTCCTATCACCTGCTGGTAGCCTCTTTCAGACCCCTTGAGTTTACTTTTTTTTTGCTTTAGGTGCCATTTTCTCTGTGAATTTCCACTTAAAATGACACTTCTTTCTATTGCTTGCATGTTTATAACTTGTACCTGAAAATACCTTTCTAAAAACCGACAGTTCATCCCCAATTCTTCATTTGCCAGCACTACCAGATGACTTCCTTCCTAATCTTTAATCCCTTTTCTCCCCCTTAAAATCAGAGTTATCAGGGATCTTAAGGGAGATGGATACTGCCACCATTTTAATTGGAAATAGCCTTGGGAATTTCTAGATGTCGTACATAACAACCATAGAAGAGTAGAGACTGGGGATCCTGGATATTTTTCAAGTTTGTTTCTTGGTAATAACTTTGTCATATTTGGACAGTGATCCTCAGTCCCATAACACAGCTGGGAATTAGAGCAGGTGATATTTTTCCTACAGACCATGGTGTTGGACACCTTCAGTGTTCTTCTGAACCCACCTTCAGTTGAGGATTTAAGGATCCCGCTGGTGAATGGTTGAACTTGGCTCTTCAAAAGAGCATCATGCTATTTTTACTTATGTTAAGTGTTATAGACAACTAAGACTTATTTTTAAATGTCCATGATTTTCACAGAATTCCTTATGTAGATGTTTGTTGGTTGTGGGAAGGGGGGATCTAAAGTTATTTTCGTAAGAGGAATCATGTACTTCATCTATATTTTTACTGTAACAGGTCTTCCCCTCTTTATTTGGTATCATTAATTCTCCACCCCCATTCATATTCCTTCATTGATCTAGTGAAGTGGTCAATAAAACTATCTTGTCTTTATGGCCAAAGGGATGGGTTTATGGTCAAGGGTTGGCAAAGCTGCCTAGTTAGAATTCCCTTTTATAGAAACATCATCCCTTCCCCTACACACATTCCAAACAAAGCAGGAAAAGGTAACAGAAATTTTCTTTTTTTAATTATGGGGTTGGTAACTAGAATTGTTTATGGCCATATTTTGCTTCCTGTTCATCTTAGGGACAGAGAGAGACAGAGAGGCTATTGACCTCTGACTCTAGGTTTGACTGAGACCAGTTCTTGTTCTGAATCCCCAGTCATGTGAACCAGCACACAATTTTTCTTCATAAGGCAGGTTTAAATTCTGTTTCTGAAACTTGAACCTGAGAAAGTCTTGTATAACCCAAATATGAGAATGGATAGAAATTACTAAAAATGAAGAACTATTTAAAAAAGAGAACCTTTTATGATGTATACAACAATGAAAAAGCTCATCATATCTGAAGCAGCTTTAACACAGCTGAAGTAGAACTGGATTCTAAGGTCTTTACCATGATCCTGCTAAATTTGTATATATGATGCTTAGAAAATATTATATGTATTCTTTATAGCCATAATTTTAAAAATCCTTTTTTTCTTCTCCCTTTTAAAGAATAAGAATCCAGAATAAAAATAGAGCTCAAGAAAAAGTCATTCTTTCAGCGTAACTTAAAGTTCTGTATCAATGAATTACTTTATGTTAAAATGGTTTATAATTTCAAAAATTATATAATAGGGATTATTTTAACATTTTTGAAGCATTAACGTATTTACTTGTACCTTTTAATATATTAGTTATTTAAATATTAAAAATATCTAAGGGAAATAAAGTTACATTAGAAATACTGGATAGCTAACTCTTGACTGAAATGAGTTAATCTGAAACTGTGAGAGAGTTGTTCATTGATCAAGATCAAGATCAAGAGGTGATATGTTAATTTGTTTAAAACATAGGAGGGCCAGGACGCCTGGGTGGCTCAGTTGGTTAAGCGGCTGTCTTCGGCTCAGGTCATGATCCCAGCATCCTGGGATCAAGTCCCACATCGGGCTCCTTGCTCGGCGGGGAGCTTGCTTCTCCCTCTGCCTCTGCCTGCCACTCTGTCTGCCTGTGCTCGCTCTCTCGCTCTCTCTCTCTCTCTCTGACAAATAAATAAATAAAATCTTAAAAAAAAAAAAAAAGAACATAGGAGGGCCATCCCTATACACAGTAAAATATATTTGGAAGATTATTAGAAATTAACCAAGTTTGATGAAAATGTTTTCAAAATTAATTAAATATAATCTGTTATACTGAATAGTTTGAACCTCCCTTCTATTTATTTCTCAAATAGTAAATATCTTTTGGTTGACTACAGATATTATAATTATCAGTTTCTGTGTAGTAGGTTGAATCTCTCTCTTGCTTTCTAGATATATCATTTGCCCCAATTCTAAAGGCTACCAGACTGGTGTGTTTTTGAAGTGTTCACTTTCATAATTTCTATATCATTCCTCACTGTCAAAATCCCAGCTGTCCCTTCTACTTTTGTCTATATGCTAGCTTTCAGCAATCTTCCAGTACCGTATTCTTTTTTCAAAGATTTTATTTATCTTTTTTTGAGAGAGAGAGTGAGTGAGCGAGAGAGAGCATGAACTAGAGGAGAGGGCGAGGGCGAGGGAGAAGTAGACTCCCCTGCTGAGCAGGGCGCCTGACACAGGACTGGATCCCAGGACTCTAGGATCATGACCTGAGCCAAAGGCAGATGCTTAGCTGACTGAGCCACTCAGGTGCCCCTTCTAGTTATGTTCTTGTTCTCATCTTTCTTATCATTATTCTAGACATCTCACATGAACTTGGTAACATCTATCTTGGCCACCCTATAGTTTCTTTGGATGATTTCCTGATTCTGGACCATGAGGCTGATAGATAAGAATCCCTGAATAAATGAAAGGGCCATGCACTTTCCTTTTAATGATGAAAAAAATCGCTGCCTGTTTTCACATGGCTAAAACTGGCAGTGGAGTCCTCTGATAATGTTGAAAAAATGTAATCATATCAGTAGAAAAGAGAATATTTCAACATAATGTAGAAATAGAAGACATCCTCAATAATTTTTCTTTGAATAAAGGAAGACTTTTAGAGAGTTCCTTTATTTCTTTTTTGGTTTTGATTTGAAAGGTCCTAAAACTAAGGGTTTGTTTATTGTATTTGTAAAAGGTTAAAAACACATAAGCATTTCCTCCAAATGGAGTCATCAATAATTCAAGAACAAAGTACAGAAGTTTATAGAATATATAAATTTGCCAAGCCAAAGGATAACACAATCTAGAAACTCACCAGGGAAAAACTAAAATGATAAATTTCATTTATCACCACCTTGCAAATGTGCAGTGTTAGTGAACACTTGCCTTCATTCTTCTAAAATATAAATAGTGTTTTAGTTAGCTGAAGACATTGACATATGGAAGGTGTTAGGGACTTTATGCCAGTTGAATAATTATTTAATAAATTATTGAACAAATTATTATTGGACACTGACTATATGCACAGCACATTCCAGGTGTTGTGGGGGAAGTAGTAGTCAAGTTACATCATGTGTTGCTATGCCCATGGGATATCCTGCTATTAAGTTACAACTGTTTCCTGTCAAAGAAAAAGGTACCACACTTTAAAATGATGGTCGTGTATTTTTTTTCAATTTCTAAATGGAGTACTAGAGATAGTAGGAAGAAGCAGGACAGTGGCATAGCAATGTAGACAAAGACTTTCTCTAAGATGTGTCTGATGAAAAGCAGAGGATTTTTAGATTTACCTTTGGCTTAAAATAACAAAATGTCTTATTCTTCATAACATTAGAGAGATAAAGCAGGCTTATGAGCAGAAAGAAAAGAAATTATTCACTTTCTGCTTTCTTTTTTGTTGTTGGTTGTGTTTGATTAACCTCTCATATGAAGGTGTATATTTGTAATCAGAAGGGGACTTCTCTGCAAGAACAGCTTATTCTGATCCGCATGTGTTCAAAGGGTCAAGAATTCTCAGGGGTTCTTCTGGGCAAGGAAGAATATGAGAAAAGGAAGATTGAATATAAGAAAGTAATATTTGGTGTATTTTCATCAGTGCCAGGTAGATAAAATATCCTTAAATAGCTTTAACACAAAATACATGAAGATGTTGGATAATACATAACTTACATTCTTTAAATGCAAAACTGAGCTCAGAAGAAATACATGAGATTTACTGGGGCCAATGATAAAGAGGAACTTGAAAATGAAAATGAAAATAGAAAAAAAATTCTGAATAGAGGCTGTTCTGCTGAATTTGTAGGGAGTATTATAAATCTTAGTGATCAAGAGACCTGGGTCATAAGGGCTGCATGAAGTGGGGTAGGTAAGACTTAAGCCTCCTAAAAAAGGGGGAGTTCAAATTAAAACGTTCAAAGTTAGATTTCTTAAGGGACTACATCCTTATATAATATGTCTGCCCTGGCTAATAAGATGATAGGCAAGCTGGCCTATCTTGGCTTTTTCTTTGGAGGGATTTTAAAGAAATCCTGCTGTAATGATTTGTCACTATAGTTCTGTCTTCACAAGATTTGGACTTGGATTTATATACTCATGTGATCTTAACAAAAAATAAATATTAATATTTAAAAATGGGTCTTGATTGACAATACACTGGTAATACCTAGAAAAAGCAAATATAAAATCTCTCTAGGGAATTCACTCTAATTTAGGTCCTTTAAGTTTTCCACTGATAAAATTTCATCAAACATGAGTTTACAATCTAAAATTAAATATACAAAAGGAAACAATCATTAATTAGCTGTAGACATTGGAGACAACAAATAGCATATTTAGAACACAATTAACTTAAAGTAATGGGTTTTTCTGGATATCAATTATAAAATAAGTAATTTTGAAATAATAAAAAAATAATAAAAATGACCATAGATATAATAAAAAATATGAAACAGAAGATACCAGATTTGCAAAGACCTCCAGATTTGCAAAAGAGTAGTAGTCTTCAGAAATCAGTCTTCATGCAATTACCAAGCATGATGAAATAGTCACATACAGAACACTGCATCCAACAATTAGAGAATATACACTTTTTTTTTTCCTCAGGTACACATGAAACATTGGCAGAAACTAACCACATTGTGGATTTATAGAACAAGTTTCAACGAATTTCAAATAATTTATATCAGACAAGCAACATTCTTTAACTACAAGGCAATTAAGTTAGAAATCAGTATAAGAAAGACTAAAGGCTGATGGAAGGTGAGTTCCTAAATGGGGACAGGTGGAGGAACTGGCTAGTGGCATGAGGCACGTTTGCTTTTCCACACAGACTTGCTTCACATCACTACTGTTCAGTTTATGACTTTTCACATAAGGGCTCTTGGAAAGTTATGACACTTTTTGAATGACTTCTTTTTTGATATAATGACATTTTCACCCAAAATGATACTAAAGAAATACACTATAAGAAGGGCTGTTTCTGCATTATAGCTACAAAAACACAATTACCAGTTTATTTCATATAATAGTTTCTCACTAGAGGAATATTATATAAAAGAAATTTAAATTGTGTACCATGTTTGGATGACCCCAAAACATTTTAAGTATGTTTATTTAGCAACAGTGTATGGACTATCAATGATCCCAGTAGTGAAGAATAATAAATAATAAAACAATGAAACAGAGTGGGATTTCCCTTGTATGTTAGCTTACACCCTACTTTCTATACTAGTTTATTAATTAATATAATTTTGGATGATGCCCTCAAGTCTTCTGGAAATACAGTGACATCAGTGGCAAATGTATTTTTGTCTTTTTCTTTCTTACACGCACTTAAGATTTTATTTATTTATTTTAGAGAAAGAGAACACAAACAGGGAGTAGGGGCAGAGGGAGAAGCAGGATCCCTGCTGAGCAGAGAGCCTGATGCGAGGCTCCATTCCAGGACCCTGGGATCATGACCTGAGCCAAAGGCAGATGCTTAACCCACTGAACCACCCAGGTGCCCCGCCTATATGCATTTTATTTTTGCTTCATGTCTTACTGTACTGATCATTGCTTCTAAACAATATTGTATGATAGTGATACTAAGTATTGTTACTTGACTCATGGATTTAATGACCATGTTTCTAGTGAAACAATTTTAGTAATAGTTGTTTGAATATGTTCTCAGTTTAGTCATCAGTTGTCTTTGTATGTGTGTATGTGTATGTGTATGTCTATATTTTCCTTAATTTTGAACTATGTCAAACATACAGAAGTTAGGTGAATAACACATATTCCTAGTATCCAGCTAAACAAAATCTTAACATGTTGCCATATTCATTTCAAAACATTTTGAGCAAAACACTACAGCCACATTTGCAGCCCTGTCTACCCTGCCCTACGACACTACTAAGTACTACTGTGTTCAACGTGATGTTTGTCTCTGTAAGTCCCTTACAACATATGTATGTATCTATACATTATTAATAGCATTGTTATTCATATTTTTAAACTTGATTCTGCCTGTCATTTTGCAGCTTGTTTTTTTCACCCATATTATGTCAAATAGATATATGGATCATATATATATAATATTTCATTCTAGCTTATTTAATTTAACTGGTATCTAGATTTATAACATATTTTTATACTTATAAAATACTTACTTATTTCCTTGTTGATGGACCTCATGTGTTTCCTCTCTTTTTGCTGTCATAATCGATGCTGACTGAAGATACATGGTAGGTATATGTGAGAGTTTCCCCAGAGTGTATGTCTAGCATACTGGAGCAAAGTGTGAGCATCTTTACCTGCATTTCATATTGCTAAATTTCTCTTCAAAGCAACTATGCAATTCACATCCTACCAGCAGAATATGAGAGTTCCTCCTTCCATGCCCTTAAAAATTCTAAGTCTTGTCCCACGTACTCATTTTTGTCTATTTAATGAGGGTGAAAAGGTGCTTTAATTTACATTGACCAGATTACTAGTGAGTTGAGCATCTTTTCAGGTACTTATTGGCCATCCAGGTTTCTTTATTCTGTGAATTCATATTCTCTCCTCACACGTCGTCTTCTTACTGACATGTAGACATATATCAATTTTAGTTATGACTCCTTCTCATATAAACATCAAATTTGTATTTTCCCAATCTGTGGCTTGTCTTTTTCTTTTGATGATAGTATTGAACGAAAGTTTTATAGTTTAATGGAGTTGAATTGAACTATTCTTTCCAGTTTGTGTTTTTAGTGTCTGACTTAGGAAATCCTTCCTTACTATTTTCTTCATAAGGATGTTTCTCTATATTTTCTTCTAAAAGTGCTTTAAGCATTAGGTTTTTTATAGCCTGGAATTAGCTTCTGTGTAGAATATGATTTAGGAATCCATACTTTTCCATATGGATAACTAATTACTCTAGTAATTACTATTTATTGACTAGCCTACATTTCTTTCAATATGTATAGCCACTTCTGATATATATCAAGTTCCATATTTGAGTAGGAACTTTTGAGCTCTCTAGTTTGTTCCATTGTTCTGTTGTCTGTCCCTGTGTCATTGGTACCATACTGCCTTAGCTTCTGATATCTTGATGTCGGACATTTTGGGTACTGTGTTTCCACTTGGCTCTTCAAATTTTTGTAGATATTCTTTAGTTCTCTCTATGAAGAACATGAACTTAAGGTGAATTACATCAAACTCTATGGAAAGACATCAGTTTTGGGATCATCAGTTGTCTTTTGATTTCTACTTCAATTTTAGTCAGCATTGGCAATTTGTTTTTAGTAAATCATTCACTGTGTAGTGACAATTTTAAAACATTTTATTTTGTAATGGTTTCTCTTCCATTATGTGATTAGTTCTTAGATTTTGTTTTTGTTCTTGATTGATTTGTTTGTAGTTTCAGCATTTTATTAAATTTTCAAAAGACTAGCTTTTAGATTTATTAATTTCACTGGGTGTGTGTATATTTCTGTTGTAATTTTTAGAAATTATTTCCCCTAGTTTCCATTAGGATCGATTCTTTGAATCTTTATAAAATTTGAAGTTGGAAGCTGAGTTCATTTTATTCTTTTCCCTTGCCCCTCAATAATAAATACTTGTAACTCAAGGCATTTATTTTATTTTATTTATTTATTTTTTAAAGATTTTATTTGTTTGTCAGAGAGAGGGAGATAGAGCAAGTGAGCACAGGCAGAATGGCAGGCAGAGGGAGAAGCAGGCTCCCTGCAGAGCAAGGAGCCCGATGTGGGACTCGATCCCAGGCTGCTGGGATCATGACCTGAGCTGAAGGCAGCCGCCCAACCAACTGAGCCACCCAGGCGTCCCGCAGGGCATTTATATTTGAACATACCATTGTCCTCATACTTGGCCTTTGATATATTGTGTTCTTATTTTTTTTCTTTTTTTATTATGTTCAATTAGCTAACATATAATACATCATTAGTTTTGATGTATTGTCCAACAATTCATTAGTTGTGTATAACACCCAGTGCTCATCATAACATGTGCCCTCCTCAGTACCCATTACCTGGTTACCCCATCCCCCCAATCCCCAATCTTCTACAACCCTTAGTTTGTTTCTCCAGAGTCCAGAGTCTCTCATGGTTTGTCTCCCTCTTTTATTTTTATTGATTAAAAAAAAATTGGTGCTATTTTTATCTTATTGTATTTTCACTTGACCCAGAGTCATTTTGGAGAATTCTCTTTAATTTAAAAGATGTATTTTTGTGGTTTAAATTGATATTATTAGTTTATGTTTTTTTGGTGAGCTATAATCAGGCAATATGTCCAGTGAAATTTCTGCCTTTTGAACTCACTGCATCTTCCTCATGACCTAAAATATTTGTCAATTCTGGCCTAATGTAGTATCCTGCATTTTCAATCTAGTTTCTACTGTGTGACCATGACATAACCAAAGCCAGTCAGTGTGATTTGGATAACATTTCTTAATCAATTGTATACTACTCAGTTTATGTTAGGAAACCTTGTGCCATGGAGAGACACTAATTCTGTTAGATATTTAATCATGGTGAATATAGCTAGTGAATATAGTTGGTGAGGCTGGTTTTTGACTATCAGAAAATTGCTAATTTTTTTTTTTTTAGGCACAGAACAATCTTATTTTTAGCCAACCATTTGTTAGACAATTAGGGTTAGTCAAGATGGGCTCATTTTATGATCAGAAAGGAGATAAAGATATTAAGATAGGATTGAACTCCTCTCCCCAAGAAGATGAGGTGAATTTGGGATTTTTTCCACATTAAACTAAAGGAAAAGATAAGGTTTAATGTCCAAGAAAATTTTGTAAGGAAGGAAGACATCAAGAAGTTATGAGACAGGGTTCAACTTGTTAGAATTACCAAATGACTTAGCAGTTATGTTCCTATACATATACAAAAAAGAATTAGAAACAGGTTTCCAAAGAAAAATGTGTATACAAATGTTCATAGCAGCACTATTCACAATAGGCCGAAATAGAAACAATCCAAATGTCCATCAATGGATGTATGGGTAAACAGGATGTGATGGAGCCACACAATGAAATACTATTCAACCATGAAAAAGAATGAAGTACTGATATATGCTGTAACATAGATGAACCTTGAAAATGTTCTAAGTAAAAGAAAACAGATTCAAAAGGCCACATATGTATAATTCCATCTACATGGAATATCTGTAATAGGCAAGTCCATAGAGAAGAAAGCCAATTTGTGGTTGCCAAGGGCTGTAGGGGAGGAAGATGGGGAGTGATTGCTCAATAGGTGTGGTTTTCTATTTGGAGTGATGAAAAAGTTCTAGAAGTAGGTAGTGGTGGTGGTTGTACAACATTGTGAATATATTTGATACCGCTGAACTGTATACTTTAAAATAGTGAATTTTGCATTGTGTTACACTGAAATGTATACTTTAAAATATCATATTTTGCATTATGTGTATTTTGCCACAATACATAAGTTTAAAAGAAAAAGTTGCTGAGTTGAAAATGATTTCAGTCTTGACACTGGTTCATCTTGAGAAACTTTTTCTCCCTGTAGTTTAATTCAAACAGGTCCAGTTAAAAAAATAAAATTACCCATTTATTATTTTAAGAAAGTTATGGTGGAGGAAGATGGGGTCTTCCACTGGCTATCGAAGAGAGGACTAGGTGGTGAAAATCCTAATGAGGACTATTTCTGGAAGGAAAAACAAGAAATCAACAGTAGTGATTGCCATTGGAGAAAGAAACTAGAGGACTAGTTGGGAGGAGTTGCTTTCTCTCCACACCCTTTTGCACTTTTTGCAGTGAGAATATATTCCCTGTTAAAAACTGATTGAAAAATTTCTAGTGGTTGCTATAGAAGAGAGACTTTGAAAAACAGAAGTCTAATGTTTACTCTTTAGTGTCACTTGCTGTGAAATAACCTCTTTAGTTTATTCTCTAAGCTATAATAAAGCCTATTACACACCAGTACCTATAAGGTTGTTTGTCTGTTTTTTTATTTTATTTATTTTTTTTAATCAGGGAAAAGGAATGTGAGCTACTCTGAGTCCAGGTGATTAAATAGAAGGTTATAACCATAGAAGTGGAATAAGACCAAGAATAATAGTTCATCATAAGAAGAGAATTGAATTATGAGAAAAATATTGAGGTTAGATTTTCCCTATATATAGGATGGGGCTCAAGCTCTTTTAATAGAGATAATCATTAAATATTAATATTCACTTAATTTGATTTTGGTTAGTAGTACACATAGAAGAGAAGAAGCTGCATGAGTTGTGGATATCCAAACTGGAATTTGAATTACTTATATTATAAAGTAGTAAAACTGGCTTCTGTGTATAGTTTGAAAAAATCTGTAAAGATAATAGAAAGGGATGGATTTCAGTTGTATTTGAACAGTGTTAGTGTTATTGGAATAACTTTCCAAGATGAGTAATTACAAATGAAAGATTATTAGTTCTGCAGTAAAATAGCTGATTAAATCAAGAAAATGATTCCTGGACATATTTCAAGCACTTTCAATGTATAGAATAGCTCTTTGTTTAATAATTAGTTATACATCAGTTCTTTCCAATTGCATAGTAAACAAGGTTTGCAAAGTAGAAACTTTATGTGTTTCATATATTTTCCCAGTGTCAGACACAGAGTACATCTTGAAAAATAAATTTTTATTAAAGGATACAACCTTTGGGGCGCCCGGGTGGCTCAGTGAATTAAAGCCTCTGCCTTCGGCTCAGGTCATGATCCTAGGGTCCTGGTGTCGAGCCCTGCATCGGGGCTCAACACCATCGATCTGCTCATCGAGGAGCCTGCTTCCCCCCTCCTCTCTCTTCCTGCCTCTTTGCCTACTTGTGATCTCCGTTTGTCAAATAAATAAATAAATAAAATCTTTTTTAAAAAATAAAGGATACAACTTTTTTATTAGTTGTATAAATAAACTAATGTATTATCTCCCTCTAGGAGAGAAGGAGCATGTCCTTAGGCAACTGCTTTATCTCTTGACTGTAAGATTGAATGGGTAGGATAGTATGAGAATTTATCCATATTTCTAAATGAAAGGGAAAGAGTTCTGAATTCCTGAAGTGAGAAACCATTGACTTACTGATGCTCACATTAAGATGGATATGTTTCTTAATAACTTGAAAGTTATTTTAATGGGTATCAAAGTATCATTTCTAACCATTAAAGACTCCAAAGTGGTCATTTATTTATTTAACATTTTTGGGAACTTACATGGACCAGATGATAATGGGGAGATACAAAGATGAAAAAGATATGATCCAGGGGCGCCTGGGTGGCTCAGTGGGTTAAAGCCTCTGCCTTCGGCTCAGGTCATGATCCCAGGGTCCTGGGATCGAGCCCTGCATTGGGCCCTCTGCTCAGCAGGGAGCCTGCTTCCTCCCTTCTCTCTGTCTGCCTGCCTCCCTGCCTAGTTGTGATCTGTCAAATTAAAAAAAAAAAAATCTTTAAAAAAAAAAAAAAAGATATGATCCATGCCTTTGAAGTGTTCACAAAGGAGTGACAGAAACAAACATATGAGCAAAAAAAAATTTTTTTAAGATTTTTTAAAAATCTGGGGCACGGGGGCTCAGTCATTAAGCATCTGTCTTCGGCTCAGGTCATGATCCCAGGGTCCTGGAATGGAGCCCTGCTTTAGGCTCCCTGTTCAGCAGGAAGCCTGCTTTTCCCTCTTCCACTCCTCCTGCTTGTGTTCCCTCTCTTGCTGTGTAAATAAAATCTTTAAAAAAAAGATTAAAAAAAATCTATTTGAGAGAGAGAGCAGAGCAAGCAAGAGAGAGCAAGAGTTGGGGGGCAGGGGCAGAGGGACAGGGAGAAGCAGGCTTCTCACCGAACAGGGAGCCTGATACAGGACTTGATCCCAGGACCCTGGGATCAAGAGCTGGGCAGAAGGCAGATGCTTAACCAACTAAGCCACCTACGCACCCCAAACATATAAACAAATCTTTATCAAAATAATGGATAAATTCAATAATACACAATATGTACAGTGGAAACATGAACATAGTATCTAGAATAACTATAATAATGCCAGAATAACTATAGTGACTGTTACTTATGAATTATAACTATATTACATCATAAATAGAATTTTCATATGCATACTTTTTCCAAATAAGGTCAATCCAGTGAAAATTTTAGGCATCATTTTTCCTTCCAGTAATGCACTGTCCACATGTATTATATGTATAACTAGGCTCATAAAATTATTATTGATTAAGTTTTTTGTAGAAATGTAGAATGGATTATTATTTAAACTATTTAGAAATAGACCTTTTTATAATATATTTTTGACATTTTGGGTGTGTTAGAAATTCTAGAGTTAGCTAAAAACTGCTTGCTAATATAGACCCTTGTGTGTAGTTTAAGATTCTGCATTTTCCTGTGATGGTTCACTTTAAATTTTACCATTTATTTATTACCTATGTTGCCTTGGATACCATATCAGTCATGAAGCCTCTATACTAAGCTGAAAGTGTTTTACTTTAGGATTGTCATTTTGCAGAAGGTTTTTTTTTTTTTCCCTCTTTCTTTGTTCTTTAGTTTGAAATAAAACACAATGAGTTATAGACTATTTGTAAAGGAACCCTAGGATTTCTTAGCTTTTAGTGATTATAATAGTTGTCTAGAATCTGTAATCAGTGGGGTTAAATCACACTTTTGGTCTTTGTAGTGTTAGACCATAAATGGTTTCTACTTTGTGAGACATTTATGACCTGCTTTCATTTTCTAATACTTTTTTTCCTCTATGCAATTTGAGATGTTTTAGTATAATTTTGTTTCTGGATTGAGTTCTGTTAATATTTTTCTGAAGAATGTAAGAAGCTGGAGTGCCTAATTATGAGGTCTTTTGGTATTTCCTTACCTGAAATTTAACTAGCTGTCATAAAAATTAACAAAATATATTTTATATATAAAGGAAAGTAACTTGTAACATGTCATACTTTAATGTTCATCTTTCATCAAAAAATATTTCATATTCTAGTATAAAAAACTGTCACCATTGTTTGGCAGGTAGCTACCTATATAGATATAGATATGGATGATATCAGTATAGATAGATGTGTATTTTATTAGGAATTCAATTCTCAGGTTACCCATGTAATACAGTATTAAAGGAGGTAGGAACCATCTTAGAAAGCAATCATATATGACTTCTTTTTCCCATCCTAGAGTATTTTGAATGTTTGCTACTTAAACATTTAAATTTTTTTTTTTTTTTTTTTGGAGAGTGTGTGTGCAAGGAGGGGCAGAGGGAGAGGGAGGAAATCTTAAGCAGAGTGCACTGAGTGAGGAGCCCAACAGGGGACTCAATCTTATGACCTGAGATCATCTCCCGAGCTGAAATAGAAGAGCTGGTCACTTAACTGGCTGAACCACCCAGGGATCCCACTTCTTAAGCATTTAGTGAAGAAAACAAGAAACATATAGGTATTCCTTCAGTTAGCTCCATCAAAGGTATTAATGAGCAGTAATTGTTGGATTATTAAATATTGATTTTTTAAAAAAAATTCTCTAAGGAACAAAGTCCTTGGGTCATTTGAGAAGTAACAATAACAGCATGTCCTCTGATATGTTCTACTTAGACTTTCAAATCCTAGTTCTTTGTGACATTCCTACTAGTGTGACTCCAGGACCAGCAGCATCAGCCTAACCTGGGAGTTTATAAGGAAACTAGAATCTCAGGCCACGCTCCATACCTACTGGATTATAATCTACACTTTAACAAGGTTTCTGGGTACACTGTAAGCACATTAAATTTTGAAAAGCATTGTTTAGTTGGTAGTCTTAAGTAAGGCATCATCCCTGAAAAGGAAAATAAAATAAAAGCTAGTCTCTTTTTATTTTTTATTATTTTTGAATTATTCTTTTATACTTGTTTTATATAAGAAACAGTATTTTAATTTAATTTAATTTTTTTTAAATTTTATTTATTTATTTGACAAACAGCGATTACAAGTAGGCAGAGAGGCAGGCAGAGAGAGAGAGGAGGAAGCAGGCTCCCTGTGGAGCAGAGAGTCCAATGTGGGGCTCGATCCCAGGACCCTGGGATAATGACCTGAGCCGAAGGCAGAGGCTTTAACCCACTGAGCCACCCAGGTGCCCCAGAAACAGTATTTTTAAAAAGTCTTAGAAAATGAAACCAAGACATTTCTGGGAGATGCTTTAGAGACTTTGTTTCTTAATTCCGGTATGTAGGTCATCTGGGTACTGATATCTCTTGATTGTCTTTTTCCTTGAGGACTGGTCATATTTTCCAGGATCTTTCTATGCAAATTTCTATGCAAATTTGCATTGCATTCTGAACATTTGAAGATTATGCTGTGACTCTAGGTTCTGCTTAAATTCCTCCATAGAATATGTGTGTGTGGCGGGGGGTGGGGGTGGGTACTGTATCTTATTTAACAATCAGCTTGGGTTAGAACACATTCAGTCAAGCTTTCTGTGGGCAATGCTTCCAATATAAATTTAGTTCTTACAGCTTTTGTTGTGCCATTTGGGTCTGTGTATGGCATCTCAGGATGTGAGCATTGCTTTATACTATAGATCAGTTTTCAAAGACTTTGGTCTGCTGCTTTGCATCTGTTCCATGTGCAGCTTGAGGATGAGCCTGGGTCGTGACAGTTAATTGGGAATCCCCTTCACCAGTTCCCTCCACCGTAGATCTTCCAGTGCTCTCCAGTTCCAAGGGGCACCATTTCAGCATCCCATAGCTATAAAACTAGAGTCTCACTCAGAATTTGTTTCCTGTCCTTTCATGCAGTTCTGTATAACTTCCCCTTAAGGGAAAAATGGCAAGGAAAAAAACAAGTAGGACAAACTTCCCCAGTACTCTTTGGAACACAGGGCCCATTGGTTCCCTCTGGCCATGGAGAGATTTTTGTTCTTGGGGTTTAAGGTAAACATGTTGCTTTAGAAGCAGTACAATTTTGTGAATGGGACAAGCTTCAGGCAGAGGTGAGGGGAATGAAGGAAAAAAAAAAAAACAATAAAAAACCACAAAGGGGATTACCTCTTCGCTCTCTGAATCACAGAGGTCCTCTTTTTCAAAGGGAAATCTCTGAGAATTTTCGGTCTTTACCTGTTGTGCAGTTCTGCCCTCCAAGAGATAAAGGGGAAAAAGAGAGACAAACAGACTGTGACCTTGCCTTGTACTGGTGTTTGCTCTTCAAGTTTTGACTTGCATTCTGAATTTTACTTCTTTCTTTTCTTTTCTTTTTCTAAGCTTTTAAATTTTATTTATTTATTTGAGAGAGAGAGCAAATCCAAGAGTGGGAGAGTAGGGGCATAGGGAGAGGGAGAAGCAGGTTCCCTGCTGAGCAGAGAGCAGGATTTAGGGCTTGATCCCAGGACCCTGAGATCATGGCTTGAGCCAAAGACAGATACTCAACCAACTGAGCCACCCAGGTGCCCAATCTTTTTTTTTTTTTTTTTAATTTTATTTATTTCTTTGAGATAGAGCATGAGTGGGGTGGGGGCAGAGGGAGAAGGAGAAGCAGGCTCCCTGCTGAGTGAGGCTTGATCCCAGGACCCCAAGATCATGACCTGAGCTGAAGGCAGACACTTAACCAACTGAGCCACCCAGATGCCTCTATTGTTTTTCAAAGCCTCCCTGTAGTTGCTTTTTCTATACTGTCCAAAGCTTTTAGTTGAAGTGGTTGGAAGAGATTTTATTTAGTGGGCTTATTCCACCTAGACTGAAACCAAACGTCCACGGGAAACTTCAAAATCTCTGATTAATTCCTTTAATAGGTATGAGTATATTTATTTATTTATTTTTGTTTCTGTAACTTTGTGTTTTCTTTTCTGTTTTCTGTAACTTTTGTGTGTTCCAGTGTTTTCAGGCTTCAGGAATTTTTTGTCAAGATGTCAGCTGTGAGACTTTTTATTGCTGTTTTGAATAAAATGTGTCTTTTTTCCCCCCATTGGCTGCTCTTAAGGTTTTGTCTTTGATCTTTTCTCAGCAGTTGAAATATGATGTTGTGTTATGTATTTTTCTTCACTCCCACTCTGTTTGGTTTTCATAGTATTTCTCGCATCTGTGGCCCTTTGTCTTTATTTTTGGAAAATTCTCAGAAATTAACTGTTCAAATTTGGCTTTTGGTGTCTACTCTCTCTCCCCCCTCTCCTTTCTGGGTGTCAGCTTCACCTGTGTTAGGCCTAATCACCTTATCCCATATGTCTTTTAAGTTCTTTTTCCTTCCAGTTTTGTGTCTGTATTTTTTTTTGAGTTTCAGAATGGGTTTTTTAAATGGATCTTCTTCCAGCTCACTGCCAGTCTTCTCTTCAGCTAAGTTTAATCAGTTGGGAAATTCACCTATTGAGTTCTTATTTTCAGCTGGTTTTATTTTTATGTTCAAGAATTTTCATTTGATTATTTTAAGAATTATAGTTCTTTGGTAAATTTTCTATGTTCTCATTTACTTTCTTGCATATATTATTGCATTTAATATACAATATCTAATAACTCCAATAACTGAAAAACTTCTTAGACCCTTCCTGTTAACCTTTCGTGCTCTTCATCCAGTAACTTGGTATTCTGGTAATTTTTTTTTAAAGATTTTATTTATTTATTTCACAGAGATCACTAGTAGGCAGAGAGACAGGCAGAGAAAGAGGGGGAAATGGGCTCCCCGCCAAGCAGAGAGCCTGATGCGGGGCTCAATCCCAGGACCCTGGGATCATGACCCGAGCTGAAGGCAGAGGCTTTAACCCACTGAGCCACCCAGGCACCCGTATTCTGGTAATTTTTTATTAAATACTAGTCAAATGTGTAAAAATTGTTAAGGCTTTGGATGATGCTATAGGTCATTTTCTTTTGATTTTTCTATAGAAGGAGAAGATTACTAAATGTTCTCTTGGATTGAATTAATTCAACTTGACTTTCAATGTTTTTGAGACTTGGTATATTTATGATTTATAATACTCTGTTACTGTTCTTTATGGGTTTCAACTTAAAGCTGAGATATTTACTTAGGCTACTTTGCTTTATTAGGCTCTATCAATATTATTTTTCTCCCAATCCATGACACTGCTGATAGCTCAATTCCTGCTTTTGAAATGAGGAGAAAAATAATGTTGGGATGTTATTATGTCAATGAGTTTCTCTTTTTTGTTCATCAGGAAGTTATCCTGCCTGCCATGGTAGCTTCCTAATGTTTTACATAGATTTTTTTATTTTATCCGTGTGTATGTGTGTGTGTGTGTGTGTGTGTGTGTGTGTGTATAAGGATTATTCTGTCACAAATTGGTCTGTTTCTGCCAGAAATAGAAATCCTGTAAAAGATTATGTTTTGATAATTTTATATTTATATTTTGCTCTATAATAAGCACGTTAGTGTGGACATAGTATTTGTATAGATGTATAATTGTCTATGGATATGTGCAGGTTTGTGTTAATGATATATTTTATGTTCTAATGCCAAAATGGGTTATATTCTCTTCAACTTTCTATATACACTTTATTCTGGGAACTTAATAAACCACTCACCATAGAAATACTTGTCCCTTTAGTAGCTCTTCCTTAGTATCCTCAAAATCACATTTTCAGCTTGGTAATAGGCATAAAGGCATAAAGTTTTCAAGATCCGGTGGAGCAATGTTATGAGATTGTCCACATGAGAACTATTATTCATCAGAGTCACTTTGATTTACCCTAATTACTATACCTAAGGTTTAT
Source organism: Martes martes (assembly GCF_963455335.1). Classification (NCBI taxonomy): domain Eukaryota; kingdom Metazoa; phylum Chordata; class Mammalia; order Carnivora; family Mustelidae; genus Martes; species Martes martes. The sequence continues at coordinate 30,998,806 of NC_137890.1, read as the reverse complement.
TTTCTTTAGTGATTCTATTAGTTTTATAGACCCCCGTTTCTTAGACATCTCCTAAGTCACTTTTGTGATTGGTCTGTAATCAAATCAGCTTGTTTCCATATCATTTCATATTTTTTCTAACCAAAAGATGTTGACTGAAAAAGACATGTTGGATCATCCATTCTGCACTTCTCAGCTCTGTATAATACTGACAGAGGTAGCAAACGTTCTCATCATTCTGATATTCAGTTTTATTAGTGACAATCTTGTGATTCAACCAATCACAGAATTCATGTGAGACCAAAACCAGGCACAGATTGTGCCTGGGAAAATACTGCACACATGGCCATCATTGCAGCTAGTCAGATATTTTTAAATTAAGGATTTAATTAAAGTATTTACCTTTAAATATTTTGATGTCAGGGGAGTTGGGGCAGTGGAGTCTCACCTACGTTTTATTTTTTCCTAATTTATTGAATGTGATTCCCACATAAAAATTATATATATTTAGATTGCATGGTGATTTTTAAGGTATAAAATGTGATGATTGATTTATATATATATTTATATACATATACATACACACTATGATATATATACACATTATACATACATTATATATATAATATATACATTCTATATATATATAGAGAGAGAGAGAGAATGATTACCACAACCAAGTTAATTAACACAATGATTATCTCACATAATTACCTTTTTTGTGTGTGGTAAGATCACTTAAAATCTACTGTTTTAATAATCCCTATCACAGTTTTAAAAGTGTTTTTCACAGAAATAGAAGAAACAATCCTAAAAGTCCTGGAATACCAAATGACCTCAAATAGCCAAAAAAGTCTCACATGTTTTAGAATGAAGCAATAGTGATGATGTTTAATTAGACATGTTATAATTTCAGCAAATTCTCCCAAGTTTCTGTTGATATTGGATAAAATTAAATTGAAAAAATGAACATAATGTTGGTATAGTTTTTTAATATTATGCATCATGCCCTGAGGAAATGCATTAAGTATTCTGAATGTACGCCAAATATGTAAATGAGTAACCACTAAACTTATCTGAATATATTTGTCAGAGTCATAATTTTTTTTATAAGAATAGCCTTTATGGTTATTTTTTCCAATGGTTATTTTTGATTTTGTATCTCCTACTGACAGTTATACCATTATGAATTGGAATCAGTACATAAACTTAATATATGTCCATGCTTGTGATGACAGAGTAAATCTGTCATACAAGTTTATGTTAGGCAAATGTCATTGTCTCACTGTTGAGAATGACACATAATGGATCTATGAGCTTTATTCCTTTTGAAGGTTATCGTTTGGAGAAAATATGTTTAGTGACATTTATCGAGGCAACAAAAACTTCAAAATAATGCACAATGTTTGTGTCAACCAGACTGGTTTGGAGGTTAGACAATCACTGGACAGAGGAAGGAAAGCTTTAGTAGAAGAAAGGTATCCTGGAAAAACAATGGGAGAAACTTTGGAGCACAGAATTATGTATTAATGATTGGTCCTCTGGTCAGATGCATCATTAAGTTGGGTCTAAGCCCTGAGGAGAGACAGAACATGTGTAAATGCTGAAAGAAAGGTTGGAATTAATAATCCTTGTGAAAATTGGAAGTGCAAGGTGGTATTTTGTGATAAAATGTGATATCTAAGGTGTTGTGCCTAGAAGAGAGTTCTAGAATGAATTCTCAAAGTAGCAGGCAGCGAGCTGTAGTCATCCACATCAAAAGGCAGCAGTCTAGGTGAATAGTATTACAAAACTGAAGAGTACCTTTACCTACCTCAAGGATAATACCAAGGAAATGAACCTGGAGCAAAAAGTGAGGGGAAAGAGTCCACCGCTTGTGGCTTCCTAGAACCACAGACTTGACCTCATTTCCCTGTAGATTGTTACTAGTTAGATACATTGCAGCTGCAAGTGCAGAATTGTATTTGAGTTAGCTTAAGGAAGAATACAGATACTACTGGCCCGCGGAAATGCAGAAAGGCAGGTGTGTTTGGCTTCAAAGGAACTCTCAAGAGACCTTTAATAACTGAAAAAGTTGCTTTTTCCCCTACCCCCTCTCCATTCTTATCCTTACTCTCATTTGTTTAGATGCATTAAAAAATAATCTGTTAATGTTTTTTAAATAAAATAATACATATATGTCTTTGTCCTCAGTAGTTTCGCCTTTGGGAAATCTATTTTATTAAAATAAATAAATAAATATAAGAACACACTCACACATAATGTGAATGCATTAAAAAATTCGAGTGTGTGGGAGTGTCTTGGTGGCTCAGTTGGTTAAGTATCCAACTCTTTTGGTTTCAGCTCAGGTCATGATCTCAGAGTCCTGAGATCGAACCCTACGTTGGGCTTTGCATTTAGCAGGGAGTCTGCTTCTCTCCCTCTCCCTCTGCCTCCCACTTGTACTCTTTCTCTCATTAAAATAAATAAATAAAATCTTTTAAAAAAATGGAGATGCCTTTGTATGTATATTTACATATGCCTAAAAAAAGCCCTAGAAGAATATATACATGAAACTATTAATGGCAATTACTCGGGGAAAGCATTATCTTGGTGTAGGCAGGAAGAGAAGAACATTCCTTTTTTATGTTCTGGGGTTCTGCTTTGCTTAATTTTATTGCAACAAAATAATTTTTCTACTTCTTGTGTAATTTTAAACTGCAAGAAAGAGACCTTACAGAAGACATAATGAAAATGGCTTAAAAAGGAAGTACGATTTGGGGCTCCTGGGTGGCTCAGTCATTAAGTGTCTGCCTTCCGCTCATGTCATGGTCTCAGGCTCCTGGGATTGAGCCCTGCATTGGGCTCCCAGCTCTGTGGGAAGCCTGTTTCTCCCACCCACTCCCCCTGCTTGTGTTCTCTCTCTTGCTGTCTCTCTCTCTCTCTGTCAAGTAAATAAATAAAATCTTAAAAAAAAAAAAAGAAGGAAGTAGAAATCATAATTCAAAAATTTCATTGCATGAACATTTCTAGGTCAAGTTTTTACCAAACATATACAATAAAAGTGTGGATGAGTACCAAGTAGCTTCATTGGTTGTCATGGTGACATTATCTAATTTGTTTCATATTCTCTGTTTAGCTAATCACAGATGCTACAGGAGACTTGCCTGTAGCTTGTTTGGGCTTTGGGAAGAAATTGAAAGACAAATTCATGGAGAGACAAATGCATACAGAAATAAAATATGACTGCTTGTCTCCATGTTTTTTCTTCTTCCTTTTAGCCATTGTTGAGAAGGATTAACTTGGTCTATAATGACAGAGAAATCCATGGCTTCCCAAAAGCCTACTTTAGCATATTGTTTTAAAATTGTAAGAATGAATGGAAAGTACATGGCTCTGGGAATTAGATGACCTGGGTTTTAGTCCTAATTCTTAAACTTACAAAGCGTCTATCATTTTATCATTTACCTAGAACTCTACAGTTTACAGACTGTTTTCAAGTAAAATGTTCTATTTAATACTCATAACAACTCTGTGAGATGCATGGTACCATCACCCCCATTTTAAAGATAAGAGATCTCATTCTAGAAAGGTTAAATTACTTGCCCAAGGTGAAAACAGTTTATAATTGGAATTGCAAGAGAAATGATACAAACCTAGTTTTCTGGACTTCAAGCCCGAAGCTTGCTTTAAGATACCTTAAAGCAAGGTATGCCTAGCAAGCCATGCCTTTTACAAACAAAACTTAAGGCAAAATAATATGGCATGATAAAAAATAATAGGGTGAATATGTGAGATATTGATATACATAAAAATAAGATAAAGATCCAAGTAGAATTCAGGATAAAAACATCAAATGGGACAGAGGGTAGTAAGACATTTAAAACAGCTGTCTGGATTAAAAAATATATCAATTTCTGAATACAGAAAAGTTCTTTGTTAAGAATAGAAGGGTACTTTCATAACTTGAGAATATCTGATATTATAGACTATTATTATATTTAAAATGAGACATTGAAAACATTCTGATTAAACTCACACAGAAGATGAAGGTTTCTGGTATGACTGTTGTTGCCTAAAATTGTCCTGGAAGACCTTCACCAGTTATTTTTCAACTCAACATTCAGTTGTCATTGTGCACTCTGATAATTTAGAGAGCTTTTTCCACTATAAGTGCTTGGGTCCAAACTCAGGAATCCTGATTAAATTGTTCTTAAGTACTGGCATACATGAGTACCCAAGATGTAGAGTGAAGAGGAAACCAGACAGATGAACGTTGTGGAACTTTTTTTTTTTTTTTTAAGATTTTATTTATTTATCTATTTGACAGAGAGAGAGAGAGATCACAAGTAGGCAGAAAGGCAGACAGAGAGAGAGGGGGAAGCAGGCTTCCCACTGAGCAAGGATTTTGATGGATTCCTTTCTCACATTGAGGTTCTTCATCCGTTTTGAGTCTCTTTTCATGTGTGATGTAAGGAAATGGTCCAGTTTCATTTTTCTGCATGTGGCTGTCCAATTTTCCCAACCCCATTTGTTGAAGAGACTGCCTATTTCTTAAATATTTTTTTGAGATTTTATTTATTTATTTGACAGAAAGAGATCACAAGTAGGCAGAGAGACAGGCAGAGATACAGGCAGAGAAGGGGGGTGGGGAAGCAGGCTCCCTGCTGAGCAGAGAGCACGATGCAGGGCTCTATCCCAGGACCCTGGGATCATGACCTGAGTGGAAGGCAGAGGCTTTTACCCACTGAGCCACCCAGGTGCCCCAATGTTGTGGAACTTTTTTCTCACTTTTTTTGTGGGAAGATACTGGCTAAATATAAGATAAATAAAATAAATAAGATAAGATAAAATCTTAGTCATAATTTCATGGAAATAGATCTTATTTGTGGGATATATATCAATTTAAAAAAATTTAGCCATCACATTTGGCTGTTGACAGGAAGGAGAAACCTTCATCTCTGTACATTAAAATTTTATGAGATCTTGTAAAATAAAGGACAAGGTGAAATTATCTCAGAAATGTGCAAACAATAATGCCCTTCTTGGTAGTGAGCACGTTTTACTGTTTGAATAGAGATGCCTCAATTTCTAATACGGTTGATGCCAGCAGTGAAGAGAATTGATGAGATTCAAGCAGAAACATTGGAATATGAAGTTTGGGGAATAATGAGTTACCTGGCTTTGAAGATGGTAATTTCTAGGTTTTGAGGTTGAAGATTGTTATAAAGACTTTATGACAGATATATTTTTACATTTTTCCTTCTTGCTATATAGTGATATTTTATTGAAACAGCAGTATATATTAGAGTGCATTCATATTTTTGTGTTGTCTACTGTGTATTAATATTAAAAGAAATATAAAATATTTGCTCTTAGTGCATAATACAGCATGAGTCAGAATTCTTACAAATTCTTTATTTCCTATGTGCTTTGTACCATTTTTACAAAACTATTTGTTTATATGCATTTTCTGAGATCATCTGCATAGAAATTAAAACTATGACTAAAATTCATTACCCCCTCTTTTTACAGGACCATAAGTATGAATTTTTATTTATAAGAAAATGCTGTTTCACTTTTACTATGTACCAGTATTTACTGACATCTGTACATTTGTTTTTATATAAGTTGATTCTCATTATTCATAGTGTTATGTTCTGTAAAATCAGCTCAAACACTGAATGAGTGAATAATCAACCATGGTTCTAGGGAGACATAGGTTTAGGTACCTGCAAGCCTCTTTTCACATTTTCACCAACTGATTAATACTTAACTGTGTTTTTGTTTTATGTTTGTTTCTGTGTAAGGATGCTTTATTTAATATATATTGGGGGGTTTCCTAGCTTTATTGGGGTAAAGTTGACAAATAACATTGTGTAAGTTTAAGGTGTACAATGTGATAATTTGATATTTGTGTATATTGGGTAATGATTACCACAACAAAGTTAGTTAACACATCCACCTACTCATGATAGCTATCTTTCCTCTGTGTGTGTGTGTGTGTGTGTTGTGTGTGAGTGTGTGTTGGAACATTTAAGATCCACTTTCTTAGCAAATTTCAAGTCTATAATACAGTATTGTTAACTATAGTCATCATGCTGTACATGACATCCGCAGAACTTTTTCATCTTATAACTGAAAGTTTGTACCCTTTGACTAACCTCCTCCCAGTAGATTGGTAACCTCAACTGACTCTCTGTTTCCATGAGTTTGACTTCTTTTGATTCCACAAATAAGTGTGATCATGTAGCATTTGTCTTCTTCTGTCTGCTTTCTTTTAGCAAAATGGCTTCAAGTTTCATTCATATTTTTAAAAATGGCAGGATTTCCTTTTTTTCTGTATCCATTCTTCTGTTGTTGAATATTTAGATTGTCTCCCTATTTTGGCTAATGTGAATAATGGTGATGAATATGAGGGTAAAGATATCTCTTTGAAATAATGATTTTATTTCCTTTAAATATATACCCAGAGGCGAGACTGAATCAAATAGTAGTTTTATTTTTAATTTTTTGAGGAAACTCCATACTGTTTTCCATTCAGCTATACCCATTTACATTTCCACTAACCATGCACAAAGATTTCCTTTTCTTACATTCTTTAATATATATTGTTTATTCAGTAACATTGAACTTGTGGCCAGCAACATTATAACTCATGTCTGAATGAAGCATACCTAATATAGATATTTTCTACATGAGGCATATCACAGCCTTCTTGCATTTAGGAACACTAGATAATACTTTAGGATCACATTTGGAAGCCATTTTAAGCAGCAAAGTCATTCAAAAACAGCACAAAAATGCTCAATCATGACACTAAGAAGACCAAGAAAGAATGTTGGAGTATGAGAGCTGATACAAAAAGATAGGTCTTCACTTTGTTCAATCTCAGCTGGGAACATGCATGTGAGGTGACTGAATTTTTTGCTGTGCTGTGCATGCCCGCTAATGAACCATGGGTTCTGATTTTGGGGTTACAAATAAATTTTACATGGAGGTGTGTTCACAGATATGGAATCTGTTAATAAAGAAGATCAACTGTAGATCATTTGGTACATACAAAAAATAGTGGAATATTACTGCATATCCAGAACTCATCAACAACAAATCCACTCTTTGTTCTTTTTCATTGAGGTGAAATTCACATAACATAAAATTTGTCAAGTTTAATTCAGGAGCATTTAGTACATTCCCAGTCTTGTGCAACCATTACCTCTGCCTAGTTCCAAAACATTTTCAATATAACAAAGCCCTGTACCCGTTAAGCAGTCATACTTCATTCTTTTTCTCCCCAACCTTTTGCAACTACTAATCTACTTATGTCTATAGACAATCCATTCTGATGTTTCATATAAATGGAATGTTGCAATATATAAACTTTGTGTCTGACTTCTTTCATTTAGCATTGAATTTTCAAGGTTCATCCATGTTGTAGCATGTATCAGTGCTTTACTGCTTTTTTATGGCTGAATAATATTCCTCTATAACATCCATTCTTAGCTATCAATATATTATGATGAAAAGTACTTTTTTTTCCAAAAAAAATTACTATATGTTTATCAATCTCTTGGATGGAGGGAATTCCATTAAAAAATTTGAGATATTTTTAATTTAATTGATAGGACCTAAAAGACATCAGATGGAAGACTCAAAGTAGGAAAATCCTTTTGAAGAATATATTTTCAAAGACTAGGGAAAAAAATTGCTCTTGTTTACATATTCCCTTTGAAGCCTGTCAATTTTCTTTCCTATTAGGTGTTTCTAGTTGCTCAGTATTTGGTTATTTTCATTTTTGTTCTTTGGCTGTTCAGATGGTCCTTTCTAGGGTTTCCATAGTGTGTCTTCTGGTCTCACTATCTTAAGTAGGTTTAACTGGCATGACTTTTGGTGTCTACCTGAAGCTCTACAGGCTGGAATTTTGAAAACCAAGATCACAAAGAAGAAATGAATATGTGTTTTTAAAAATTAAGGCTGTAGAATAAAAATGTCTGGTTAAGATTTCTTTTTTTTTTTTTAAAGATTTTATTTATTTGAGAGAGAGAACAGAAGCAGGGGGGAGGGACAGGTGGAGAGAGAGAAGCCGACTCCCCACTGAGCAAGGAGCCTGATGCAGGGCTTGATGTGGGGCTCCATACCAGGACCCTGAGATCATGAATGAGCTGAAGGCAGACCTTGAACTGAATGAGCCACAAGGCACCCCTGGTTAATATTTCTTTTTTTTTTTTTTTTTTAATTTTTTATTTTAATAAACATATAATGTATTTTTATCCCCAGGGGTACAGGTCTGTGAATCATCTGGTTTACACATTTCACAGCACTCATCATAGCCCATACCCTCCCCAATGTCCATTTCCCCACCACCCTCTCCCGTCCCCCTTCCCCCCTGCAACCCTCAGTCTGTTTCTTGAGATTGAGTCTTTTATGGTTTGTCTCCCTCCCAATCCCATCTTTTCATTTTTTCTTTTCCTACCTCCCCCCAAACCCCCCCACCTTGCATCTCCCCTTCCTCATATCAAAGAGATCATATGATAGTTATATTTCTCCGATTGACTTACTTCGCTAAGCATGATACCCTCTAGTTCCATCCACGTCGTCGCAAATGGCAAGATTTCATGTCTTTTGATGGCTGCATAGTATTCCATTGTGTATATATACCACATCTTCTTTATCCATTCATCTGTTGATGGACATCTAGGCGCTTTCCACAGTTTGGCTATTGTGGACATTGCTGCTATAAACATTCGGGTGCACGTGCCCCTTCGGAGCACCACGTTTGTATCTTTAGGATATATACCCAGGAGTGCAATTGCTGGGTCGTAGGGTAGCTCTATTTTCAGTTTTTTGAGGAACCTCCACACTGTTTTCCAGAGTGGTTGCACCAGCTTGCATTCCCACCAACAGTGTAGGAGGGTTCCCCTCTCTCCGCATCCTCGCCAGCATCTGTCATTTCTTGACTTGTTAATTTTAGCCATTCTGACTGGTGTGAGGTGGTATCTCATTGTGGTTTTGATTTGTATTTCCCTGATGCCGAGTGATGTGGAGCATTTTTTCATGTGTCTGTTGGCCATCTGGATGTCTTCCTTGCAGAAATGTCTGTTCATGTCCTCTGCCCATTTCTTGACTGGATTATTTGTTCTTTGGGTATTGAGTTTGATAAGCTCTTTATAGATTTTGGATACGAGCCCTTTATCTGATATGTCGTTTGCAAATATCTTCTCCCATTCTGTCAATTGTCTTTTGGTTTTGTTTACTGTTTCCTTTGCTGTGCAAAAGCTTTTAATCTTGATGAAATCCCAATAGTTCATTTTTGCCCTTGCTTCTGTTGCCTTTGGCGATGTTCCTAGGAAGAAGTTGCTGCGGTTGAGGTCAAAGAGGTTGCTGCCTGCATTGTCCTCAAGGATTTTGATAGACTCCTTTCGCACATTGAGGTCCTTCATCCACTTTGAGTCTATTTTCGTGTGTGGTGTAAGGAAATAGTCCAATTTCATTTTTCTGCATGTGGCTGTCCAATTTTCCCAGCACCATTTGTTGAAGAGGCTGTCTTTTTTCCATTGGGTATTCTTTCCTGCTTTGTCGAAGATTAGTTGACCATAGAGTTGAGGGTCTATTTCTGGGCTCTCTATTCTGTTCCATTGATCTATATGTCTGTTTTTGTGCCAGTACCATACTGTCTTGATGATGACCGCTTTGTAATAGAGCTTGAAGTCTGGAATTGTGATGCCACCGACTTTGGCTTTCTTTTTCAATATTCCTTTGGCTATTCGAGGTCTTTTCTGGTTCCATATAAATTTTAGGATTATTTGTTCTATTTCTTTAAAAAAAATGGATGGGATTTTGATAGAGATTGCATTAAATGTGTAGATTGCTTTAGGTAGAATAGACATTTTCACAATATTTGTTCTTCCAATCCATGAGCATGGAATATTTTTCCATTTCTTTGTGTCTTCCTCAATTTCTTTCATGAGTACTTTATAGTTTTCTGAGTATAGATTCTTTGCCTCTTTGGTTAGATTTATTCCTAGGTATCTTATGGTTTTGGGTACGATTGTAAATGGGACTGACTCCTCAATTTCTCTTTCTTCTGTCTTGTTGTTAGTGTAAAGAAATGCGACTGATTTCTGTGCATTGACTTTATATCCTGACACTTTACTGAATTCCTGTATAAGTTCTAGCAGTTTTGGAGTGGAACCTTTTGGGTTTTCCACATATAGTATCATATCATCTGCAAAGAGTGATAGTTTGACTTCTTCTTTGCCGATTTGGATGCCTTTAATTTCTTTTTGTTGTCTGATTGCTGAGGCTAGGACTTCTAGTACTATATTGAACAGCAGTGGTGATAACGGACATCCCTGCCGTGTTCCTGACCTTAGCGGAAAAGCTTTCAGTTTTTCTCCATTGAGAATGATATTTGCGGTGGGTTTTTCATAGATGGCTTTGATAATATTGAGGTATGTGCCTTCTATCCCTACACTTTGAAGAGTTTTAATCAGGAAGGGATGCTGCACTTTGTCAAACGCTTTTTCAGCATCTATTGAGAGTATCATATGGTTCTTACTCTTTCTTTTATTAATGTATTGTATCACATTGATGGATTTGCGGATGTTGAACCAACCTTGCAGCCCTGGAATAAATCCCACTTGGTCGTGGTGAATAATCCTTTTAATGTACTGTTGGATCCTATTGGCCAGTATTTTGGTGAGAATTTTCGCATCTGTGTTCATCAAGGATATTGGTCTGTAATTCTCTTTTTTGGTGGGATCCTTGTCTGGTTTTGGGATCAAGGTGATGCTGGCCTCATAGAATGAGTTTGGAAGTTTTCCTTCCCTTTCTATTTTTTGGAACAGTTTCAGGAGAATAGGAATTAATTCTTCTTTAAATGTTTGGTAGAATTCCCCTGGGAAGCCATCTGGTCCTGGACTTTTGTTTGTTTGGAGATTTTTGATGACTGTTTCAATCTCCTTACTGGTTATGGGTCTGTTCAGGTTATCTATTTCTTCCTGGTTCAGTTGTGGTAGTTTATACATCTCTAGAAATGTATCCATTTCTTCCAGGTTGTCAAATTTGTTGCCATAGAGTTGCTCGTAGTATGTTCTTATAATTGTATTTCTTTGGTGTTGGTTGTGATCTCTCCTCTTTCATTCATGATTTTATTTATTTGCGTCCTTTCTCTTTTCTTTTTGATAAGTCTGGCCAGGGGCTTATCAATCTTATTAATTCTTTCAAAGAACCAGCTCCTAGTTTTGTTGATTTGTTCTATTGTTTTTTTAGTTTCTATTTCATTGATTTCTGCTCTGATCTTTATGATTTCTCTTCTCCTGCTGGGTTTAGGCTTTCTTTGTTGTTCTCTCTCCAGCTCCTTTAGGTGTAGGGTTAGGTTGTGTATTTGAGACCTTTCTTGTTTCTTGAGAAAGGCTTGCACTGCTATATATTTTCCTCTCAGGACTGCCTTTGTTGTATCCCACAGATTTTGAACTGTTGTGTTTTCATTATCATTTGTTTCCATGAATTTTTTCAATTCTTCTTTAATTTCCTGGTTGACCCATTCATTTTTTAGAAGGATGCTGTTTAGTCTCCATGTATTTGCGTTCTTTCCAAATTTCCTCTTGTGATTGAGTTCGAGCTTCAGAGCATTGTGGTCTGAAAATATGCAGGGAATGATCTCAATCTTTTGGTACCGATTGAGACCTGATTTATGACCCAGGATGTGGTCTATTCTGGAGAATGTTCCATGTGCACTAGAGAAGAATGTATATTCTGTTGCTTTGGGATGGAATGTTCTGAATATATCTGTGATGTCCATCTGGTCCAGTGTGTCATTTAAGGCCTTTATTTCCTTGTTGATCTTTTGCTTAGACGATCTGTCCATTTCAGTGAGGGGAGTGTTAAAGTCCCCTGCTATTATTGTATTACTGTCGATGTATTTCTTTGATTTTGTTATTAATTGGTTTATATAGTTGGCTGCTCCCATGTTAGGGGCATAGATATTTAAGATTGTTAGATCTTCTTGTTGGACAGACCCTTTGAGTATGATATAGTGTCCTTCCTCATCTCTTATTATAGTCTTTGGCTTAAAATCTAATTGATCTGATATAAGGATTGCCACCCCAGCTTTCTTCTGATGTCCATTAGCATGGTAGATTGTTTTCCACCCCCTCACTTTAAATCTGGAGGTGTCTTCGGATCTAAAATGAGTTTCTTGTAGGCAGCATATTGATGGGTTTTGTTTTTTTATCCATTCTGATACCCTGTGTCTTTTGATTGGGGCATTTAGCCCATTAACATTCAGGGTAACTATTGAGAGATATGAATTTAGTGCCATTGTATTGCCTGTAAGGTGATTGTTACTGTATATTGTTTCTGCTTCTTTCTGATCTACTACTTTTAGGGTCTCTCTTTGCTTAGAGGACCCCTTTCAATATTTCCTGTAGAGCTGGTTTGGTGTTTGCAAATTCTTTCAGCTTTTGTTTGTCCTGGAAGCTCTTTATCTCTCCTTCTATTTTCAATGATAGCCTAGCCGGATATAGTATTCTTGGCTGCATGTTTTTCTCGTTTAGTGCTCTGAATATGTCATGCCAGTTCTTTCTGGCCTGCCAGGTCTCTGTGGATAGGTCCGCTGCCAATCTAATGTTTTTACCCTTGTATGTTACAGACTTCTTTTCCCGGGCTGCTTTCAGGATTTTCTCTTTGTCGCTAAGACTTGTAAATTTTACTATCAGGTGACGAGGTGTGGACCTATTTTTATTGATTTTGAGGGGCGTTCTTAGCATCTCCTGGATTTTGATGTTTGTTCCCTTTGCCATATTAGGGAAATTCTCTCCAATAATTGTCTCCAATATACCTTCTGCTCCCCTCTCTCTTTCTTCTTCTTCTGGAATCCCAATTATTCTAATGTTGTGTCGTCTTATGGTGTCACTTATCTCTCGAATCCTCTCCTCGTGTTCCAGTAGTTGTTTGTCTCTCTTTTGCTCAGCTTCTTTATTCTCTGTCATTTGGTCTTCTATGTCACTAATTCTTTCTTCTGCCTCATTTATCCTGGCAGTGAGAGCTTCCATTTTTGATTGCACCTCATGAATAGCTTTTTTGATTTCAACTTGGTTAGATTTTAGTTCTTTTATTTCTCCAGAAAGGGCTTTTATCTCTCCGGAGAGGGTTTCTCTAATATCTTCTATGCCTTTTTCGAGCCCGGCTAGAACCTTGAGAATTGTCATTCTGAACTCTAGATCTGTCATGCTACCTATGTCTGTATTGATTAGGTCTCCAGCCTTCGGTACGGCCTCTTGTTCTTTTTTTTGAGGTGAGTTTTTCCGCCTTGTCATTTTGTCCAGGTAGGATTTGCTTTCTCCTGCTGTGGAATTCCGCTGTTCTTGGTGACTGAAGTTGGTTTTGGATCGGTTTCTTGTTGATCTTCTGGGGGAGGGGCCTGTTGTAGTGATTTTCAAGTGTCCTTGCCACAGGCGGAATTGCACCGCCCTTGCCAGGGGCCGGGCTAAGGAATCCGCTCGGGTTTGCTTTCGGGAGCTTTTGTTCCCTGAGTGCTTTCCGTAGAGTTCCGGAGGACGGGAATGAAGATGGCGGCCTCCCAATCTCTCGGCCCGGAGGAGCCGAGAGCTTGGGGTTCCGCTCCTCAGTGCGCTCTCAGAGCAAAGCGCCCAACAGCCCCGCCTCCCTGGCTTGCGGTCGCGCCTCGAGGAAAGCAGTCAATTGTTGGAGCTGGAGAAAAGCGCCGGGTCGCTTTTGTCTCTGTGGCCTCCGGCCGCGCTCCGAGCCCACCCAGCCTGCGACCGGCACAAGGTAACCCTGGGCTTAGAGCTCACTCCTCGGCTTTGTCGCTATAGCCGGCTTCCCCGCTCCAATACCTGCGAGCTCTGTGGCACTCAGACACCCCCAGTCCTTCTGTGACCCTGCGGGTCCTGGGGTTATGCTGACCCCGCCTGGGTTTCCCCCCAGTTTAGCCTCTGGAGCGATGTCTCCCAGTGGAGCCGACTTTTAAAAGTCCCGATTTTGTGCTCCGTCGCTCCGCCGCTTGCTGGGTGCCGGCCCCTCCCCCCGGGGTCTATCTTCCCGTCGCTTTGGATTCACTTCTCCGCAGGTCCTACCTTTCAGAAAGTGATCGATTTTCTGTTTCAGGGATTGTTGCTCTTCTTCTCTTTGATTTCCCGTTGGATTTGTAGGTGTTCACAATGGTTAGATAAGCTATCTAGCTGATCTCCTGCTACCCGATGTCGTCTCAGCCTGCTACTTCTCCGCCATCTTGACTCCTCCCCCTGGTTAATATTTCTTAAAGGCAACAAATAAAACCTAAATCAAACAAGGCCAAAGTTCTTAAAAATTCATGATATCAGAGTGGAGATTCATATGTAGAAATGCCTTGCTTTTACTTAAATCTATTTTAATGCTCATATAAAATAGGTCTTTGTTATTGAAAGTTCATTAGGTTGTGGTAAATTTACAGTGGTATTTTGAGAGTAGAAGCCAATCAGGAATAATCACTCAAACACTTGACATAAACATATAACCTGTGAAATCGAATTCCTCTACCAGACACAAAGGGAACAGGTTAATATTAATACATCATCTGTGGCTATGTTATAAGGAAATGGCAGTCCTCATCCCTGTATCACACAAAGGAAATATCTGTGAATCTACTAATAGGTGTTTGACTTTTTGACTTGTGTAAGCTGTGGTATGTCCAGGGTGAAACAATTAGTAAGGAAGTAGGGAAAGGATTCTAAAACTTTATACTTACTTTATTCTCTATATCAAGAGTAGAATAGATGCTTTTCTCCCTCCTTTTGAATCAGTAGCTCCACATATACATTTATTCTGATTATTCCCAAAGATAAACACTTAATAAAATATGCCGCATTTCAAAGTTTCCCATAAGTGGTTGGTTTCTATTGATCCAACATTGATAAACACTGTTAGGAGATTTTCCAGTGATAATTCTCAGTGATACAAATCAAATATAAAACATTACCTATGCCTTCCTTATGTCCAGAGAAATTGAAGGTAATGTTTTTGTTCTGCAAAAGACCAAAGCTGTGCACACAAACAACCATTCCCAGCAGCTGACTTTAATTGCAGTATGCTACATGTCAGCAGCATTTGGAAAAGGCATTTTATCAAAGACAACGTGTACAATGACATCTTGGAAGTGACAAAAACAATCAAATTTCAAAAACTGAGAATGTGAGAACTACTAATGGGCACTAAAGTTGACTTTTTTCCATTTATCAGTCTGGCTATGATTTGAGATAATTATTTAGCATGAGGGGTGGAAAAGAGATTTGGAGGGGAGGGGAATTGACACCAGTTACTGGGAGATTTTTAAATATCTGTGTGTGTGTGGGTGTGTACTTACATGTGCTCCTTGGTAGAACTGGGAAAGAGGCTAATTTTATGAAATCTGGAACTAATTTGCTCCACTATTTAAAAATGTAGTTATGGCAAAAACTAAAAGAATTTGTAAACACCAAACCAGCCCTACAGGAAATATTGAAAGGGGTCCTCTAAGCAAAGACAGAGCCTAAAAGTAGTTGACCAGAAAGGAACAGAGACAATATACAGTAACAGTCACCTTACAGGCAATATAATGGCACTAAATTCATATCTCTCAATAGTTACCCTGAATGTAAATGGGCTAAATGCTCCAATCAAAAGACACAGGGTATCAGAATGGATAAAAAAACAAAACCTGTCAATATGCTGTCTATAAGAAACTCATTTTAGACTCAAAGACACCTCCAGATTTAAAGTGAGGGGGTAGAAAATATTTACCATGCTAATGGACATCAGAAGAAAGCTGGGGTGGCAATCCTTATATCAGATCAATTAGATTTTAAGCCAAAGACTATAATAAGAGATGAGGAAGGACACTATATCATACTCAAAGGGTCTGTCCAACAAGAAGATCTAACAATTTTAAATATTGATGCCCTGAACATGGGAGCAGCCAACTATATAAACCAATTAATAACAAAATCAAAGAAACACATCAACAATAATACAATAATAGTAGGGAACTTTAACACCCCCCAACACTGAAAAGGACAGATCATCCAAGCAAAAGATCAACAAGGAAATAAAGGCCTTAAATGACACACTGGACCAGATGGACATCACAGATATATTCAGAACATTCCAACCCAAAGTAACAGAATACACATTCTTCTCTAGTGCACATGGAACATTCTCTGGAATAGATCACATCCTGGGTCACAAATCAGGTCTCAACTGGTACCAAAAGACTGGGATCATTCCCTGCATATTTTCAGACCACAATGCCCTGAAGGTAGAACTCAATCACAAGAGAAAAGTTGGAAAGAACTCAAATACATGTAGGCTAAAGAGCATCCTACTGAAGAATGAATGGGTCAAGTAGGAAATTAAAGAAGAATTGAAAAAAAATTGAGGAAACAAATGATAATGAAAAAACAACTGATCAAAATCTGTGGGACACAGCAAAGGCAGTCCTGAGAGGAAAATATACAGCAATACAAGCCTTTCTCAAGAAACAAGAAAGGTCTCAAGTACACAACCTAACCCTACACCTAAAGGAGCTGGAGAAAGAACAGCAAAGAAAGCCTAAACCCAGCAGCAGAAGAAAAATAATAAAGATCAGAGCAGAAATCAATGAAATAGAAACAAACAAACAAAAAAAAACAAAAACAAAAACAAAAAAAACCCAAAAAAACCCAACCAACCAAACAAAAACCCCCCACAACAGAACAAATCAATGAAACTAGGAGCTGGTTCTTTGAAAGAATTAATAAGATTGATAAACCCCTGGCCAGACTTATCAAAAAGAAAAGTGAAAGGACCCAAATAAATAAAATCATGAGTGAAAGAGGAGAGATCACAACCAACACCAAAGAAATACAAACAAGTATAAGAATATACTACCAGCAACTATATGCCAGCAAATTTGACAATCTGGAAGAAATGGATGCATTCCTAGAGAAATAGGAACTACCAAAACTGAACCAGGAAGAAATAGAAAACCTGAACAGACCCATAACCAGTAAGGAGATTGAAGCAGTCATCAAAAATCTACCAAAAAACAAGAGCCCAGGGCCATATGGTTTCCCAGGGGAATTCTACCAAACATTTAAAGAAGAATTAATACCTATTCTCCTAAAACTGTTCCAAAAAATAGAAATGGAAGGAAAACTTCCAAACTCATTTTATGAGGCCAGCATTACCTTGATCCCAAAACCACACAAAGACCCCATTAAAAAAAGAGAATTATAAACCAGTATCCTTGATGAACACAGATGCAAAAATTCTCACCAAAATACTAGCCAGTAGGATCTGACAGTACACTAAAAGGATTATTCACCACGACCAAGTGGGATTTATTCCAGGGATGCAAGTTTGGTTCATAATCTGCAAATAAATCAATGTGATACAATACATTAATAAAAGAAAGTACAAGAACCATAGGATACTCTCAATAGATGCTGAAAAAGCATTTGACAAAGTACAGCATCCTTTCTTGATCAAAACTGTTCATAGTGTAGGGATAGAGGGTACATACCTCAATATCATTGAAGCCATCTATGAAACACCCACAGCGAATATCATTCGCAATGGAGAAAAACTGAGGCTTTTCCGCTAAGGTCAGGAACATGGCAGGGATGTCCATTATCACCACTGCTATTCAACATAGTACTGGAAGTCCTAGCCTCAGCAATCAGACAACAAAAAGAAATTAAAGGCATCCAAATCATCAAAGAAGAAGTTAAACTGTCACTTTTTGCAGATGATTTGATACTTTATGTGGAAAACCCCAAAGACTCCTCTCCAAATCTGCTAGAACTTGTACAGGAATTCAGTAAAGTGTCAGGATATAAAATCAATGCACAGAAATCAGTTGCATTTCTATACACCAATAACAAGACAGAAGAAAGGGAAATTAAGGAGTCAATCCCATTTACAATTGCACCCAAAACCATAAGATACCTAGGAATAAATCTAACCAAAAAGGCAAGGAATCTGTAGTCAGAAAACTATAAAGTACTCATGAAAGAAATTGAGGAAGACACAAAGAAATGGGAAAATGTTCCATGCTCATGGATTGGAAGAGTGAATATTGTGAAAATGTCTATGCTACCTAAGCAGTCTACATGTTTAATGCAATCCCTATCAAAATACCATCAGTGTTTTTCAAAGAAATGGAAAAAATAATCCTAAAATTTATATGGAACAGAAAAGACCCCGAATAGCCAGAGTAATGTTGAAAAAGAATTCCAAAGTTGGTGGCATTACAATTCTAGACTTCAAGCTTTATTACAAAGCTGTCATCATCAAGACAGTTTGGTACTGGCACAAAAACAGACACATAGATAATGGAACAGAGTAGAGAGCCCAGAAATAGACCTTCAACTCTATGGTCAGCTAATCTTTGACAAAGCAGGAAAGAGTGTCCAATGGAAAAAGACAGTTTCCGGATGCCTGGGTGGCTCAGTGTGTTAAAGCGTCTGCCTTCAGTTCAGGTCATGATCCCAGGGTCCTGGGATTGAGCCCCACATTGGGCTCTCTGCTCAGCAGGGAGTCTGCTTCCCCAACCCCCTTCTCTGCCTGCCTCTTTGCCTACTTGTGATCTTTCTCTGTCAAATAAATAAATAAAATCTTTAAAAAGTTAAGAAATAAACAGTCTCTTCAACAAATGAGGTTGGGGAAATTGGACAGCCACATGCAGAAAAATGAAATTGGACCATTTCCTTACATCACACACAAATATAGACTCAAAATGGATGAAAGACCTCAATGTGAGAAAGGAATCCATCAGAATCCTTGAGGAGAACATAGGCAGCAAACTTTCGACCTCAGCTGCAGCAACTTCTTCCTAGAAACATTGCCAAAGGCAAGGGAAACAAGGGCAAAAATGAACTATTGGGACTTCATCAAGATCAAAAGCTTTTGCACAGCAAAGGAAACAGTTAACAAAACCAAAAGACAACTGAGAGAATGGGAGAAGATAGTCATAAATGACATATCAGATAAAGGGTTAGTATCCAAAATCTATAAAGAACTTATCAAACTCAACACCCAAAGAAAAAATAATCCAATCAAGAAATGGGCAGAGGATATGAACAGACATTTCTGCAAAGAAGACATCCGGATGGCCAACGGACATATGAAAAAGTGCTCCACGTCACTCGGCATCAGGGAAATACAAATCAAAACCACAATGAGATTACCACCTCATACCAGTCAGAATGGATAAAATTAACAATTCAGAAAAGACAGATGCTGGCGAGGATGCAGAGAAAGGGGAAACCTTCTGCACTGTGGTGGGAATGCAAGCTGGTGCAGTCACTCTGGAAAACTGCATGGAGGTTCATCAAAAAGTTGAAAATAGAGATATCCTATGACCCAGCAATACACTACTGGATTTTTACCCTAAAGATACAAATGTAGTGATCCAAAGGGACACGTGAACCTGAATATTTATAGCAGCAATGTCCACAATAGCCAAACTATGGAAAGAACCTAGATGTCCATCAACAAATGAATGGATAAAGAAAAGGTGGTATATCTATACAATGGAATACTATGCAGCCATCAAAAGAAATGAAATCTTGCCATTTGGGATGACATGGATGGAACTAGAGCTATTATGCTGAGCGAAATAAGTCAATCAGAGAAAAAAAATTATCATATGATCTCCCTGATATGAAGAAGTTAAGGGGCAAAGTAGGGAGTTCGGGGGCTAGGGAAGGTAAAAATGAAACAAGATGGGATCGGGAGGGAGACAAACCATAAGAGACTCTGAATCTCACAGAACAAACTGAGGGTTGCTGGTTGGAAGGGGTTATAGAGAGGGTGGTTGGGTTATGGACATTGGGGAGGGTATGTGCTATGGTGAGTGCTGTGAAGTGTGTAAGCCTGATGATACACAGACCTGTACCCCTGGGGCAAATAATACATTATATGTTAATAAAAAAATGTAGTTATGGTATATTGAGCAAAAGTGCTTTCCAGTCCATATTATTATAATTTCCCTTTTGTGATATCCTGGAGAATTGTCATTGACTCTATCCTTGGACCATCAACTGAAAAGGGAATAATCAGCATGCCACGTGAACCCAGACAGTTATTACATATTTACATATTTACATATTTAGTCTTACATATTTAGTCTTCCTTTTGACTTTTGGAGCAACGGGAAAAATAATCTCCTGCTTGAAATCTGTATACATTTGAAATAATTATTTGATCCCCCTGTGGGCATCTCTTCTGCCCAATAGAGTTCCTAGTTACTTCAGTTGTTTCTCTTTATCAAAGATGTCCCTATCTATCATCAACCTGATAGAATTTCTCAGAACATACTTTACTTTGTGCCTCATAAAATGATGCTCAGAATTGAAAATAATGCTCTAATATGATATGAGCAGTTCAGAGCAATGAGAATCTTCTCTACCTTCCATGATTTGGACTCTGTAATTTTATTCATGTAGCCCAAAATTAAAACAACATTCCAATAGCCATTACACTATTGGCTTACGTGAAGCTTATGGTCAATTAAGTGTTAGTTGAAGTACTAGGAACCCAGATCTTTCTCTTCTCTCCCTATTCACTTGAAAGTTTATCTTGTTTTGTATCCTTTTGGATGGCTATTATCAAAATAATAGAAAATAATAAGTGTTGGTGAGGATGCAGAGAATCTGGAAACCCTATGCACTGTTGCTGGGAATATAAAATGGTGCATAATGGTACAGCCATTATGGAAAACAGTAGGAAGTTATTTCGAAAAGTTAAATTTCATATGACCCAGCAATCTCACTTCTGGGTACCTACACAAAATAACTCAAAGCAGGATCTCTAGGAGATGTTTGCACACAATTGCAGTATTATGCACAATAGCCAAAGAGTGGAAGCAACCCAAAGGTCTGTAAACAGATGAATAGAAAAAGAAAATGCATTCAGTGGAATCTTTTTTTAGCCTTAAGAAGAAGCATTCTGACACATGCTGCAACAATGGAAGAACCTTGAAGACATTGTGCTTAATCAAATATGCTGTTCAGAAAAGACAAATACTGTGTGAATTCTACTTATATGAGGTTTAGGGTAGTTGAACTGAGAGAGACTGAGAGGATGGGAAATGGAAAATTAAATTAATTTTGGACTCATGTTTTAGCTGTTAGAAAACAATGACTTATTTTTACTTGAAAGATGATTTATATACAGTGTAGTTACATTGAATTAAGAAAAGTTCTCTTCTCATATGCTCTATACATATGCTTACAAAAACATATCTAAATGAAAGAACATATTAGTAGGAACAATGAATTTTAATTTTTAGAAAGTTTAAAACATCTATCCTTTAAACTAATATTGAGCTAAAAGAATCACATACTATTAAGTAATGAGAGACTTGCTTAAAGGGGGAAATACAGCTCTAGATTAAAAAAATGCACATCACATGTATGTTTGCTCTATCTTGTGATAGTTATTAACTAGTTTCTAAATGATTTTTAGGGGTGTATTAAATTGCTGGTTTTAAAGTAATCTATGTGATATCCTAACTATTCTTTATGTTTATCATTCTTAAGAAGAAAGCAAATAGAAAATTTTACCTTTTTATTTTGGTGTATTTATAGACCCGATTTTCTTGCCATTAATGAGATGCCAATAATAACTAGCTGTTTAGATGATGATAGAATGTTCAAGGGATGGGTAGAATTAGATCCAAAGATTAGTTAAGTAGGTTATCTTTATAATGTTTACCAAGTAGATTGACTGCTTATTGACTGTTGTCTGGCTAAAACTTTTTTTTTTTTTTCAGGCTACAGATTTTTAGATTGCTGAAAATGAAATTGAGGGTCTTAGAATGTTTAACTTTTGCAGATGTTTTTCCTAATGAATTCATTTAGGAACCATAGATCATCATGATAACTTAATATATAATGCCTTTCTAATTTGCAAACTCAAATCACTTGAGATCTATAAACTGTTATGTTACATAATCAGAGTGAGGTCTCCCCTACATAGGGAACCATTAAAACAGTTGAAATTTAAATTTGGCTTTCTCTCTAGCTCCTAAACTTTATCAGGAAAGGTAACAATTACATTCTTTTCCATTAGGAAATATAGCCTTGGCCTCTTTATTAAACAAATGGTTCGTATTAGTTCAAGAAATTCATACTAAAATTACATAAATTAGTTTTTGTTTTTAAGAAGAATGTGAAACTTATAATGCAGGATTTTGATACAGAAATTATAATTTAAAAATGTGAAAGGGAAAATTTTGATATTGTACAGCCTTTCAAGATAAAATTTAAAGAGAAGTTAAAGAAAAGGCAGATAATGTAACAGAGGGTCTTCTTTCACATCTATTCTATCTGCCAAACTACAGGCTCATAGACAATGAGAGAGATCGACAAGTCAAGAATAGGCAAACATTAAAAATTTCTTTGGTTTCACTTATGCTAAGTGAAGTAAGTCAAGCAGAGAAAGACAGTTATCATATGGTTTCACTCATATGTGGAACATAAGGAATAGCACAGAGGACAATAGTGGAAGGAAGGGAAAACTGAAGGGGGGAAAATCAGGGAGGGAGACAAACTATGGACTCTGGGAAACAAACAGGGTTGGGGGGCTGAGGGGATGGGTAGACAGATGATGAATATCAAGGAGGGCACATGTGATGAGCACTGGGTGTTATATGCAACTAATGAATCATTGAACACTACATCAAAACTAATAATGTACGGTATGGTGGCTAACTTAACATAATAAAAAATTATTTTTGGTTTTAATACTCATTCATTAACTTGGAATTTTAAAATATATTGGGAAGACGCTGTGAATTTGCTCATTCAAGGTTAAAGTACAGGGGTGATGTTAAACACCCTGCACATTTGTTGTAAATCTCTGCTAACAAAAATGCCTTGAAACTGGGTGGCTGGGTGGGTTAGGCCTCTGCCTTCGGCTCAGGTCATGATCTCAGGGTCCTGAGATCGAGTCCCGCATCAGGCTCTCTGCTCGGCGGGGAGCCTGCTTCCTCCTCTCTCTCTGCCTGCCTCTCTCCCTACTTGTGATCTCTCTCTCTCTGTCAAATAAATAAATAAATAAATAAAAAATCTTAAAAAAAAAAAAAAAGAAAGTTGTTTGTAAATACAAACTCTAGATAAAATTATTTGCAGCCAATTAACCAGTCAAAAAAGTCTAGAACCAAATGCATGCCCTGTCCTCAATACTTGGATGGATACATCATTCTGACCCCCAGTGATTGTGAAATGAAATGAAATGATTGTGTGTAAGCACTCTGGTTTTCCTAGTCTCTGTTATTTTTCAGTTCTTAATGGTATCCTCATACCTTTTCTAGCCCTTTGAAATGCTCTCTGCTCTATCAAACATGTCATCCCATGAAGTCAGTGGTTCATTCTATTTTGTAGAAAGATAAACTATCCAGAGAACACTTTGTAATACAACTTTGTCCCAGAAGGCAGATTTTAAGCACAGCATCTAGGCACTAAGGAGATGATGTGTAGTCTATACCACTGGCCTGGATTGTCTGAAGAAGGTTTAGTAACACATATTCCTTTACTTTATCCCCCTAAGCACACACTTGGTCTCATAAGGAAATGTGTTACAATATTTTTTTCTTAATTTTGGAATATCTGTTTCCCATCCACTTTGCTAATGATTAGTTGGTCTCAGTATCAAACATAGAATCAGAGGCCAAATAGTGACTATTGCTCATCCCCCTTCTAACAGAGGAATTTTTCACAAGCATACTTTTTAAGTATTTTCCATCTTATTAGCTAAGATGAAGTAACAGTCCTTCATTGTCTAACAACTTTCTTGGTATATGACAGTACACTCAGCTATAGCAAAGTAGATTAGAATCAATCATTCCATCAAAATTTATGCTGAATTTACTTAATTATGCTGATTTGATAGGTTCAAGTTTTGTTACACTAAACTTACCACTTAGAAATGGGACTTTATGAAGATTAATTAACAAAGGAAATTTGAGGACAAATAATACCTTTATTTCAAGTTGGCTCAGATTGAGTGATATTTAATATCTTGGGGTTTGTGTGTGATCTATCACTAAACCATTATTATTTTCCATAAAACATTTATGTAGGCCCTCTAAAATGAACATGGGCTTCAATATTAAAAATCTTTGATGTTTTCTTATAGAAGCAAAGAGTAGAATGGTGGCTAGCATGGGCTGGAAGGTAGAAGAACTGGGGAGATGTTGGTCTAAGGATGCAGACTTTCAGTTATAAGATGAGTAAGTTCTGGGGATACAATGTACAGCATAGTTTCTATAGTTGATAATATTTTATACTTGAAATTTGCTAAGAGAGTAGATTTGAAATATGCTAACCTCACAAAAAATGATAACTACTTGAAGTGATAGGTGTATTAATTATCTTGATTACAGTAATCATTTAACAATGTGGACATGTATAAAATCATCATGTTGTACACAAATGTGTATAACTTATTTGTCCATTATACATCAATAAAATTAGAAAAAATGTTTGATGTTCTTACTATAAACTCATAGGAGTCATACTTTGGAAAATTTTTTTAATGGTTATATGAAACATATATGAACCACAAATATAGTAATATTTAAGTTCAAAATTTTTTTCTGTATTTCTGAGTATGTAGCATTTTGCTAGAACATTTGATAAAAATTCCCAAAGGGGATCCTCAACAAAAAAAAGAACAATGTATGTGTATCCAATTCATCAACATAAAGTATTGACTTAAGATGACTCAAGGACAGATAACCAGTGTAATAATAAGTGATTAAGCTGCAGTTTTAATAAATTCTATGAAGTAATGTGAGTATACATCAGTTGAGTAAACTTGAGACATAATATATGGTCTTAGGAGAACTTAGCCTGGCCATGAATAGTAGGGGGAGAAATTACAGAATAACCATCAACAAACTGCAATGATTAATGATTAGTGAAAACTTATGTTGAATGATAATTGGTGTGATGAGAAGAATAATTCCTTAAAGTTCCTTATATCCCATTATTTTGGTTAATTATCTGTAAGATTAATCCCCAAGATAATATTGAAATCTGTGTGAGCCTTGTTTAAACTAGGGGCAATTTTGCCTCCCGTGAGACATTTGGCAATATCTGGAGATGTTTTCAGTTGTCACAAATGAGAGGTGTGCTACTAGCATCTAGTGGGAAGGGGGCAGGGAGGCTGCTAAATATCCTACAATGCACAAGGCAGTTCCCTACAACAAATTGTCTGACTTGTCATTAGTACTGAGATGAGATGCCTGCTTTAGAGCTAATAAAACCTCCGCAGAATGGGCAGAGAAATGAAGGAAATGAATCTGAGGGTGAAGAAGAGTATTTAAGGATGTTTGACTTTTGAATCATGGCATCTATAAAATGCACCAAAAGGGAAGATAGGCAGGAAACTGAGCTGCTGTCAGATACTAAATAGTTATTAGCAGTGAAACCTCAAAGGTAATTGAGGGACATAGCCTTAAACCAAGTAAATGAAACACTTTTTGAGTATAAAATAAAGACTATAAGCCAGAGAAGTTTGTGTTGAGATCATGTCAGGGAAAAGTAGTAGGGACTGGTAAGTCCTTGTCAGAGACTTCAGATGCAGAGACCTCCTGCCTTCTGCAAAAGCCCATGTAGGAACATGATTTTCCATCATGCTATACTGTCCTGTGAAAACATGGGTCTAACATCATTTACCTTGCCTTTTTTAGGTTATGGTTCCATCCACTTTTCTGATTCCAGTATTTTTTAAAATGGGTAGTTTGAGAATGCACCCACTTGCCTCCAGATATGCTACAACTGAAGCCTAAATTGAAGGGAGTGTTGGGAAGATTGGGTGGTTGGGGAAGACATGGTGTGACTGAGAGCAGAACCATTCTGTGGGAAGTCTCAGGTTCCTTAGGGATGATCTTGCTCCCATGCTCCTCTTCCCTGCCTTTTCTCCATTCCCTTCCTCCTCTCCTCTTCATTCCTTTTCCTTTTACTTTCCTTGAGGTATTTGTACATTTTAGTTCATAGTACTTTATTATTTGTTCCTTTTTATTTTGTTTTAATCTTCTCAATCCTTGGTTCTCATTCCAATCCAAACCCCAACGTGGGTTACATGTTCATATCTTTGATATAAGCTCTTACATGTGCCTTTACCTTATTAACTCAGAAGTAACAGCATTGTTCCTTTTTTTTTTTTTAAGATTTTATTTATTTGTCAGAGAGAGACAGGGAGCACATACAAGCATGGGAAGCAGCAGGCAGAAGGAAAAAAAGGTTCCTCACTAAGCAATGAAGGAGCCTGATTAAGGTCTAGGACCCAGGACCTTGGGATCATGACCTGAGCTGAAGGCAGATGCTTAACACTGAGCCACCCAGGTGTCCCTCAGCAGTAGCAGTTAGGATTGTATAATAAATTTCTACTGAAATTCAGGGGCCCTCTACCTCAGTGAAATCCATGGGGTTCCGGTGGTGTGGGGCATATCATGATAATCCTTCTAAGATAAAGGACAAATTGTTGCATTTGGCACCTCATACAACAGAAAGAGGCAGAAAGCCTAGTGGGTCTCTTAGGGTTTTGGGGGGAACATATTGTTCATTTAGGTGTTTTACTATAGTACATTTACCAGGTGGCCTGAAATGCTGCTAGTTGTGGGTGAGGCCCAGAACATAAAAAGCCCACCCTGCTATGCAAGACAGTCTGCTGCTTGAGCCACATGATCCAACAGATCCAATGGTGTTTGAAGTAAAGGATGCTGTTTGCAGCCTTTGGCAGACCCCTGTAGATAAATCACAATATAGCACATTAGGACTTTGGAACAAAGCTCTGTCATCCTTCACAGAACTACTCTCTTTTTAAGAAATTGGTCTTGGCCTACTATTGAGTCTTGGTAGAGACAGAATACTTAAACATGAGCCACCAAGTTACCATGAAACATGAGCTGCCCATCATGAACTGGGTGTTATCTGGTTATCCAAGCAACAGACTTGGGCATGTACAGAAGTACTCTCTCAATTGGAAGTGATATGTATGCAGTCAGAGCCTCTGAGGAGGCTCTGATGAGGAGGCTCTGTTGGCACAAATTAGTTACATGAAGAAGTGGCCCAAATGCTCATAGTTTCTACTCCTGCTATATTGTCTTCTCACCAGCATCTGTGACCTCATGGGGAGTTCTCCCTGATCAGCTGACAGAAGAAGAGAAGACTTGGGCCTGGTCTATACATGGTTCTGCGTGATATGCAGGCATCACCTAGAAAATGGACAGCTGCAGCACCATAGCACCACCATAGGACTTCCCTGAAGGACAGTGATGAAGGGAAATCTTCCCAGTGGTCAGAACTTTGAGCAGTGTATTGGATTGTGCGCTTTGCTTGAAAGGAGAAATGTGTAATTATATACTGATTCAGGAGCTTTGGCTGAAGGCTTGGGTGATGGTCAGGGACTTGGAAGGAACATGATTAGAAAATTGGCAGTAAGGAAATCTGGGGAAGAAATATGTGGATAGACTTCTCTGGGCAAAAAACATGAAGGTGTTTGTGTTCTGTGAATACACATCAAAGTCTGACCTCAGCAGAGAAGCATTTTAATAATCAAGTGAATCAACCTCTTTCCCCAGCAACCCCTATAATGCCCAATGGGCTCATGATCAAAGTGGCTATGGTGGCAGGGAAGGAGGTTATGTATGAGCTTAGCAATATGAACTGCCTCTCATTCAGGCTAACCTGGCTATAACCAATGTTGAGGGTTAAATCTGTCAGTACTGGAGAGCAATGCTGGGTTGTGACATGACACCATTCCCTGGGATGATCAGCCAGATACTTGGTGTCAGGTTGATTACATTGGATTGCTTCCTTCATGGAAGAGACAATATTTTGTTACTGGAATAGACACTCTGGATATGGATTTCTCTTCCTCATATACAGTGCTCTTGCCCAAACAACAGCTTGCGGATTTATAGAATGCCTTGTCCACCATGATAGTATTCCAAATAGCATTTCTTCTGATCAAAGAACTCACTTCATGGTGAAAGAAGTAAAGAAATGGGGCTATGCTCATGAAATTCACTGGTCTAAGCATGTTCCCCACTAGCCTGAAACAGTGCTTCATAGAATGATGCAGTGGTCTTTTAAAGTCTCAGTTATAGGATTAGCTAGATGGTAATACTTTGCAGGGCTAGGAAAAGGTCCTCCAGGTGGTTGTCTGTGTTTTGAATCAGTGTCCAATATATGTGTGGTTTTACCCATAGCCAAAATTTGTGGGTTCTTTGTTTTCTTCTTCTCTTATTCCCTTACCATGTAATATAAAATGTATTGACTTCATATCACAGGATTTAGAATTATTAATTTTATATCTTAAGGACTTTGCTACTAGGAACATGTTAGTACATTTTTGGTTGTATGCTGGATAGTGTCATGTTGGGTAGAATTATGAACATGTTATTATCTTTATTTGAAGTCTTTGATTTGATTGGTCTTTATTTGAAGATTAAGATTAAGGAGATGGAGGGGCGCCTGGGTGGCTCAGTGGGTTAAAGCCTCTGCCTTTGCTCGTGCCAGGGTCCTGGGATTGAGCCCCGCATCAGGCTCTGTGCTCAGCGGGGAGCCTGCTTCCCCTCTCTCTCTGCCTGCCTCTCTGCCTACTTGTGATTTGTCAGTCAAATAAATAAATAAATAATCTAAAAAAAAAAAAAAGATTAAGGAGATGGAGATGGGTGCCAAGTTGACAGGGGGTGGACTACTGAGGGTTAATTTTATGTGTCAACTTGACTGATTCATGAGGTGCCCAGATACTTGGTTAAACATTATTCTGGGTGCGTCAGTGAGGGTGTTTGTTTCTTTTTTTTTTCTTTTTTTCTTTCTTTTTTTTTTTTTTTTTGACTTGAGCATTTTTTATTCTGCCCCAGTGAGGGTGTTTCCAAATAAGATTATTTGACTAGGCAAACTGAGTAAAGGAAATTGCCCTTTCCAATGTAGGTGGGCCTCATCCAATCCACTGAGGGCCTGAATAGAACAAAAAGACTGAGTAAGGGAGAATTAGCTTTCCTTTCTGCCTGTCTTTGAACTGGGACATTATTCTTCTGCCTTCAGACTCTGACTCAGACTAGAGCTATACCATTGGGTCTCCTGGAGCTCCAACTTACCAACTTTAGATCTTGGGACTTCTCAACCTCCACAACCGCATGAGCCAATTCCTATTGCTTCTGTTCCTCTGGAGAACCCTAAGATATCTCTTTTTTCTTTCCCTTCATTTCTTTCCTTCCTTCCTTCTTCCTTCCTTCTTTCTGCTATTTGTATATTTTTCTTCATAGTATATCATAATTTTTCCTTTTTGTTTAATTTTCTCCATTTCTGATTCTCATTTCAGTCCATTCCCTACCATGAGTACACATTACTGTTTTTTATATAGGCTCTTAAATATGCCTTTATCTTACAAACTCATTAGTAGTTATTGTATATGTGCCTTTTTAATATTTATTTTTATTTTTTATTATAGTAAAAACACATAACACAAAAGTACCATCTTAATTATTTTTAATTCATTTCAATGTATTCAAACTGTTGTGACACAAATCTCTAGAACTTTTACATCTTGCATGTCTGAAACTCTACATTCCTTTACAGCAACTCCCCTTTTCTCCATAGCCCCTGATAATTACCATTTTACTTTCTGTTTTTGTGTTTGACTACTTTGGATTTTGTATATGTGTTTTGCATTAAAATAAATTATACTGTACCATACAGCTTGTTCTGTTCCCCTTTATTCACTTAACACTGTTGGTAAAATGTAGCCAAATCACTCTGTGTCTCTATATCATTGCTTCTAAACTGCTGTATTTTATATTTATAGTTCACTTAGTATTTCAGAACTGTATCCAATCAACTTTTTTTTTTCCTGCAGTGAGATATCTCTCAAACTCTCTCTTACTCCAACAATTACCCAATAAACATCCTCAGACATGTCCAGTTATGGATACCCAGGAATGTGGTCATGCTTAAGACATTTGATACTTAATTTTATCAGACTGATCTCTGAAATGACTATAACCAGATTTTATTTCATTCAGCAGTACATAATGTTCTCTTCTCCCCAAATCATCACCAAAAATTTGGTGTTATCCAACTTTCTAATTTTGTCTATTTGTATAGTTGTAAAGAGAGATTTCTTTTGCTTTTAATGAATATCTTTTTTAAATTTTTATTAGCATATAATGTATTATTAGCCCCTGGGGTACAGGTCTGTGAATTGCCAGGTTTACACACTTCACAACACTCACCATAGCACATACCTTCCCCAATGTCCATAACCCAACTGCGCTCTCCCTACCCCCCTCCACCCGGCAACCCTCAGTTTGTTTTGTGAGATTAAGAGTCTCTTATGGTTTGTCTCCCTCCTGATCCCATCTTGTTTCATTTTTTCCTTCCCTACCCCCCATACCCCCCCCTTTGCCTCTCAACTTCCTCATATCAGGGAGATCATATGATAATTGTTTTTCTCTGATTGACTTATTTCGCTCAGCATAATACCCTCTAGTTCCATCCACGTTGTTGCAAATGGCAAGATTTCATTTCTCTTGATGGCTGCATAGTATTCATATATATATATATATATATATATATATATATGTATCTATCTATCTATCTATCTATCTATCTCACCTCTTCTTTATCCATTCATTTGTTGATGGACATCTAAGTTCTTTCCATAGTTTGGCTATTGTGGATATTGCTGCTATAAATATTTGGATGCACGTGCCCCTTCGGATCACTACATTTGTATCTTCAGGGTAAATACCCAGTAGTGCGATTGCTGGGTGGTAGGATAGCTCTATTTTAAACTTTTTGAGGAACCTCCATGCTGTTTCCCAGAGTGGCTGTGCCAGCTTGCATTTAATGGATATCTTGGACTACTATTGAATTTGAACATTATTAGATATTTAGACTTTTAGCTTTCTATGAAGTGATTATTTTTGGACCTTGCTCACTTTTAAAAATGAATTTACTGTTTTTTCTTGTTTTATCAGTATTATTTGTATAAGTTAGAGATTAGTTCATGGTTGATCTTGGACCTTTAACTTTTCTTCTTTCTGGCTACTATTTTTCACTCTGTCCACAGGATTCCTCATTAAATAAGAAACCTTAATTTTTATTATGCAATATATATTGCCTTTGGCTTTCTATATTGTACTTTTGGGATCCCTGTTTTTAAGCAGTCTTTCCAATTTTTAATTCACAATGATATTCTCTTAGATTTTTCTTCAATTACATTTGTATTTATGCATTCACATTAGGTGAAAATACCATTTGTATTCCATCTTTGTATAGAGTATGCAATAGGGATACAACCTTGTTTTTCTTCATACAGTGAGCAAGTTTTCCTAACAAAAGCTACCAGATTATTATCATTTCATTTCATTGTGTTGAGGTGCCACCCCTACTATATATCAGTTCCTCCTGGGCTTAGTTCTGGACTTCATATTCTGTTCCATTCTTTTTTTCTGTTTGCCTACTACTGTGGCAGAATCACACTTATGAGAAATGCTGTGGTTCTAATGCTCATGAGTGAACTGGGGGAGGGAGCCAATAGCCAATACTTGTTCACCATCATGCTTTCTTTTTTAAATCACTTTAAGGCCCTAGACAGACACTATACATAAGGGGAATGCCAGAAATAAAAGATGCTATGAGGAGAGAGTATCAATTCTTAGGGACTTATAATATTCTAGCCTTCAGATTCATAAATGGAATTGACTTTCTTTTGATGACAAAGGATACTTTTCCTGAGGTAGATCTTCAAATTACTTAGTAAATTAACCTTTTCTTAGATATATACAGCTTGCTCACATTGCCTCTGAGGTCTACGATATCATTTCTGTTCCTGCCATTACGGCACTAGTTCTCACCCCTACTATGTATAATTTGATCTTATAATGGTCACTTAAATTTTTACTTTAATCATGCCTCTTGGCTCAGTTCTACCCTATAACATGTTATCAGATTGATTTGCAACAAATCTTGGGTAGTATGGGATATGTTCATTGGATCTCCATGGACTGCTTTGTACAGCCCCAATTCCTAGGCCAGCATTCCAAGACCCTACAGTCCTAATCAATTCTTCCAAGTTCATTTCTCCCTGCCTGTGTATAACTAATAGTCTTCAGTTAAACTATACTTCTTGCTGTTCTCTAAGTTTGCTCTGTGGCTTCCCATCTCTGGGTTTTAAACATTACAGAATTTTAGAACTTAAAGCAAAATTGGAGATGCTCTAGCTCAACCCTCATTATACAGAAGTGGCGAACAAGGACTCCATGATTATTATGCACTCACACTTTCATCCCAGACTCGAAGTCCATCCTTTTTCCACTACACTAATTTTGCCTTGCTCATGCCCTTTCTTCTGTCTCTAACATTTTCCTCAACAACCTCTTCCTCCCTAATCTGTCAAAATTCTGCCTCTCTTGAAGGGGTTGTGTTACTTCTCCATCAGAAGTTTCCCTGATCTTAGTCAAAGTGAACTCTTCCTTCTTTGGTTTAATATGAAACTCTGTACCTCTCTTCATGAACTTATACTCACCCCTGTACTATGGTATGTGTGTTGTGTTATCTCCCTTTTCCTAAAATCTGTGTGTTCTTCAAGAAGAAGCTATGTCATCCTTTTGGTGCTTAGCACATTGAAATCACATTAGCACATTGAATAATATTTGAGTGAACACACAGAAGTGACTGAATAATGAGTCACTCAAAAGTGATTGACAGCCTATCTGTCCAAAGTATATGGGTGCTGGGGTGAAGGAGAGAGGCCTGGAATAATTTATCTTTTTTTTTTTTCTATAGCCCAAACTAAACATCTTGAAAGTTTGCCATGAATTTCCACTTCTGTTATTTGACAGCTAACCTTGCATCATCATAAAATGAGAGTGGCAACATCTCATTGTCTTTTTTTCCAAATGTTAAACTAATCATGCGGCTGTTAGAGGAATCATCAGAAAGAATCTAATGAGAATCAAAAAGCTGAAGAGTCATTTGATATTTTTTTCTTATTTTCTTGCTTTTCCCTGAATCAGTGTGCGTAGATGGGTGATGTCAAGGTGTGTTGATGTGAGTGTCAGGAGTTAGAGAGCCAAGAGAGAGAATTGAATATGGAAAAAAATATATGATTATTAGGTTTATTAAAGAAAAAACTGTATGATAGTGAATGTTAGAAGATTCTTGCTGGAACAGAGAGCAAAAGTAGTTAAAAGACATGTATAAAATTCTAAGTAAAACTGCAAGAAATGAAGAAGTATTCTCTGTGTTGTGCTGGCTGGAGGCTTAAGGCAGTAACCTGTTACTGAAGCAGTAACAGGTAACACTATTTTTTGTTGTTGTTTGTTTAAGGGATGAACAATTATTTTTGGCTGTATTCTAGGCTCCAGCCTTTCTGGGAAAAATATACCAGATAAATTGGTTATTAAGGAGTGATACATTTAGTAATTTAAGAATTTTAACTTGTTAGAATTTGGAGAATGGGCAAAATGTGAATCACTATCTCCTTGATTAATAGGAGGTTGGCACAATGTAAATCAGGACAGAAAACAATATTGCAGTTTAGTTTCTTTGAATTTTTCTTTTTTCTTATTGGTTGAAATACCATTGACTTAATAATGGATTTGTCGATGTTTAAGAGAAAAATAACATATTTCAGTGAATCAGTATAACTTCCAAGTACTGTCTTGATCAAAACTCAGTACATTTGATGGCAGTGCCACTGTTGTAGTTTGTTCTACTGTTATATCTTTGAAAAAGAAAAAAAAATGATGAATACTAATAGATTTCTAGATACATTTTCTATTCAAAATCAAATACTGTTGTTATATCTACTTAGTAGAGAAAATGCAACCTTAAAAAGAAAAAACAAAAAACTTGGGTTCACATTTTCTAAAAGAACCTAATTAAAATCACATTTCAAAGCAGAAAAATACAATGGCTAAGAGTTTACTTTATGGAATTATTTAGATCTTGGATCAACTCCTTATTCATTATCTACTCTGCTTGAAGTCAAGAAAGCCTCTTAATCATTCTAAGACTGTTTACTCATCTATAAAACAGACATTGTATGGGGTTCTTATAAGGATTAAATGTAATATATAACACAAAGCATTTGGTATGGTGTCTGGAACATGCTAAATTCTTGATAAATGGTATCTACTGTTAGCAGTGGTACCATTCAATCATCATTGTTGTCATCCACAGCATTACAATAGCTAAAGTTTAGGACAGACAAAAATTAAGGTGATTCATATCGATGTCCTGTCTAGACATACAATTGGTTCCAGCAATCACCGGGATTATGCATGGATGATCCATCCATTTTAATGTCCAAATCATACAAAATTGTGCAAAATTAAATTGCTTCTAAAAATATAATCAAATTATAGCTGTAAATAATAAAATATCCAGCAGCTACTTTTAGAAATGCAAATCTGATTTTGTTTATTCTCCTGCCTAAAGCCCTCCAATGACTTCCACTGTACTTTGAATAAATTCAGACACTTTAAAATACCCTTAAAGGCTCTACAAGATCTAGCATCTGGCTCACTTCCTTCCATTTTCCCCTTCTCCCCTCACTCATTCTATTTACTAGGAACACTTGCCTTTTGTTTTAGGAGATTAATAAATATTTTATGAATTAATAAATAAATGTGTAAATGGATCTAATATGATGAGATCTGGTGAGTTCAATTTACCCTAATTTGTACTTAATCTTAAAGACCTTACCTCTTTAATTAAGTAAAAAATAATCAAAGTCATTTTTTATAGGTAGTATTTATTTTTCTTTTTTATACTGTTGACCCTTGAACAACATGGGTTTGAACCACACAAGTCCACTTATATATAGATTTTTTATTTTTTTATTTTTTTCACTTATATATAGATTTTTCAAATTAACATATAATGTATTATTCGCCCCAGGGGTACAGGTCTGAATCATCAGGCTTACACATTTCCCTGCACTTACCATAGCACATACCATCCCCAATGTCCGTATAGATTTTTTACAGTAGTATCATAAATGTATTTCTCTTCCCTATGATTATCTTAACATTTTTAAAGCTTGTTTTATTGTAGTAATATAGATATGATATATACAACATATATCAAATATATGTTAATTGATTGTTTTCTGTAAGGCTTCTGGTCAGCAGTGGGCTAGTAGAAGTTAAATTTCTGGGGAGTCAAAAATTGTATGTGGATTTTTTTACTGTGTATGTTGGGGCCTCTAACTTCCACATTGTTCAAGGACCAGCTGTATTTTTTACTTACAAATTTATTTTAATATGCAAATTAATTGCAAGGTTACTGTAGGAAAAAACCTATTTTGTACATACTTCTGCATACTTTTAGCTCAAATACCAAATATCTAAAAAGTTGATCATGATGCCTTTTCTAAGGTCAAAGTTGTTATGCATGCAGGCCTGGGGACATGTTCTAAGAACGTTTTTTATAAAACTAATCTCACAATAGTTTGATAATTCAAGACAGAGAGCTTATTTGTATTTTTCTCCTCTGATATACGAGAGATTTACACTGGATATAGGAAGCATAGCAGCAGAACATGTATTTCTATAAATTGGTCCACTTGAGGGATTTTAAAGGTTGCTTTTCTACCTTTTCTATATTGCTGGTTTCAGAGGGTCAAAAGATTCAGAGTTCAAAACAGTGATCTCCTGGGAGCTATGGATTTGTCACCATGACAACAAGCACAATAAATCAGTAAACAAGGACAGAAGAAAAAATTGTCTGTTATTGTTCCCAAGCAAGAAAGGTATCAACAAAACTCAACTCTTTCAAAGCAGATGTATAATTCTTTTGTAAAGGTGACTAATAGTTGTGAGTTTTGTAATTTCTGGCATTTTATTTTCTTGACCTAGAAATTGAAACAGATGATAGAATATTAATTTTGAAGAAGATGATTACTTAACTTCTGTAAATTGCAATGCCATGTATTAATATCAGTTTCTAACCTTAATACACAAATTACTCAAGTTCAGAGTAAGTATGAATGAAGGTTAATTACTTTTCATCATCTATGTCAGTTGAAGCATAAGAAATGGAAGAGACATTTAAATTAACAAATAAAAAGGTCAGAGGAGAATCTTAAAAAAGGTTTTTACATTTGAGTAGTCAGTAAACAAATCTCAGAAGTATATATATATATAGATGGAGAATCTTTACTCCTGGAAACTAGAAGCAAATCAGCTAGACCAAGAGTTGTGAATTCTGCCTCTCTCTTCATTTCGCCACGTGCTGATTGATGTTGGAATTGGGTTGCCTCACAAGGAAAGTGGTACCATCCATGCAGAGCTGAGACATGTGACGGGGGTGAGGTTGGAATAACTGCTGGCATCAGAGCTCTGAGAAGCATTTATCAGATTGTATTGTAATGTACCATTTGCATTTTGCTACCTCAGTCTAGATTGTGAGGTCCATGTGGGAGGAGACCAGATATTATCGTCTTTTTAATAAATGCCGATTCTTAGTGCCTGGTATTTAGAAGTTGCCAAAAATATATTGTGGAATGGTTGAAAAAATGACTGCAAAAACATAAATTCTATCCTGGATTCAGCATTCTGTCCACTTCTGCCCAGTCTTCTATATTTGATGATAACATTACTTAAGGATATGCATTTGTCTTTGATGAGACTAACTAGTTTAGAATGGCTTATAAAAACAGAAACAAAACAAAACATTTGTTTTCTTAACACTTTGTTTCTAAATCTGACATGTATAAATTAATCTAATAATTCTTTTAGGTAACAGTTGTCAAAGAAAAATAGCACCTGTTGGAATTAAACAGTCAAGAAAGACTTAAGATTATTGCAATAAGAGAGAGAGATTGACATCAACTCCCTTGAAACAAAAGACAGGAGAGTTGAGCACTTTTGTTAGCTAGTGAAAAAGCACTAAAGAATGTTAGGTGGCTGGTTGGTCAGTATGATCAGGACATCTGTGTTTGCTAATTGGCACTTATTGAAGTTGGGCTCTCTACTGTACCATAGAAATTGTGATATGGGAGTTTTATGTTTTCTGATAATTACATTTCAAAGTGATACCTTCCAAGGCCTTGGGAAGGGCACTCCTAGGTTGTAAAACTGGCAGTAAGGTTTATATCTTAAAGGGGCAGAGAAAGAATTTTTAATTGCTTGCTTTTAAAGTAAATGCTTTAAGGAAAGGGATGTCAAGGGCTTATTGTCAGGAAGAAAACTGTCTAAAGCTTTGTCAAGCCCAGTGGAATGTTTAGGCCATCTTGGTAATACTCTACATTATAACTTAGACATAACTTAACCACACATCAAAATTTTTATCTTATTATTCTTGATTTTACTATTTTTTAAATTTCAAAGGGTTTTCAAAAATAATAGTATACCAAAATTTGTTATATGTATTTGAATTCACTTCATCTTTAAAACCTTTATTTTATTTTTATCTAGTTTTTTCTTTTTTTTAAAGAAGTTCATCTTCCTTCTGAAGGCCAAAAATGATCATTATAATTGCTTTTAATTATAACTTTTCCAGCTTTAGTATACTTTTTTATGAGAAACCAGAGGCTGAATGATACTTAGAATCCAAAGTGGTGTTGTAACAAAATTGCATTCATAGATTTGAATAATGTATTATGTATTAATCCAACAATTCTGTGTTGAGAAGTGATTATATTTGAGGCATTGCCTAAAGTGCCACAGGAAGAAAGAAGTGGATTCGTTACTCCTGAGGATCTTTCCATTTGACAGAGGGTATAGGAAATGTTCTCTAGTATCCAGGTAGTAAGTGTAATAAAAGAGGTAGGAAATCACTGTGTATGTGTATTTGCCTGAGAGAGAGAGAGATCTCTTGTGAGACGATTTCATGAAGAAGATGATATTTCAATGGGATGTGAAAAGATCAGCATGTTTATTTGTGGAAGACACTTGTTCCAGATAAAACAAATGTTTGAAGCTGAGGTGTAGAGGAAGGAGAGTGAAAGCGTGTTTGATATTTGCTGAATTTGCAAGTAGAAAGATAAATTTATTTAAATCCTTAGTTATGTTTCTTAAGCTATAAAAAGTTGGGATATTATATCGCTGAAAGTTTGTTCTATTATTTCATCAGCCTCATAGACTGAATCCCCAGGATTATTTGAAAGTCATCTTTGTTTTTTCCTTTAAGGTGCCAATTGAACTCACCTCAGATTGACAATGACTTCCACTTTTCTTTTCCATTCTGTATGTCTCCTATCATGATTCTACTTGTCTTTGATTTGTTCTGCCAGATCAATGGTTATTTTTCCTCTCAACCTTTTACCTTGCTTGTATTGCTTTAACCCAGGAGCAATTATTAAGATTGGCAATCTCTTATGGTATAACTTCTAGAATCCTAGATCCTTATAAGATAAGTGAATCACTCTTTGCATTTCTTCCCCCACTTTGATTTTCTAAGTTTAGTTTAGACCAGAATTCCAGAAAAGAGTGGTGATATGCTCCACCTCAAGATGAGGATGCATGTATGTATAAGGAGGAGTCAAGGGTGAAAAGGAAAAGCACTGTATGGCATTAGTGCAGTGTCCAACTGAGAATGGAGGTTAACACCAGCTCGTGGAGATTTTTTTCCCAAATGACAACCATATTTGTGGTGTACATGCTTCCAGAACTCTGCCAGTTTTCCCCACCAAGAGGTAGATTCTATTTCTTTTTGGACTTGGATGGGCTTGAAACTATTTCAGCCAATGGAGAACTGTACAAGTGATGCTGTTTGATTTCTGAGGCTAGGTCATAAAAAGAATAGAGCTTCTGCTTGGTTCTTTTGCTTGGAACTCTTGCCCCTGGAATCCATCCACTAAGCTGTGATGAAGCCCACACTAGCCCATGCAAAGAGACCACAGGAAAGGGTCAACCTAAGAATAGCACCAATTACAAACCTGTGAGTGACTGAGCTTTCAGTTGAATCTAGTTCTCAACTTGGAATTCTTTCAGATGAGGCATTCAACATTGTGGAGCAGAGACAAGACATTCCTACTGTCTTATCCAGAATCCTAACCCAGTTATTTATTGACAGTAAGTTTTGGGGTAATTTGTTATGTACACCAACTAGGTTTATGAATGACAGATGGAATCTGAACTTTATTTAAACTATTGAAAGTTTTAGCTGAAGGAAACACATAATCTGACCCACGTTGAAGAATGTCCACTTTGGCAACAAGATGGCAGAAGCAGCGAAGGGGAAGGGTGGGGGAGAGACCATATTAATAAAGTCTAGGGTTGAATCATGGCAGTAGAAGGAAATAGAAAGAGGTGGATGTGAATAGCACTGTGACAAACCCACCATATTTGAGTGCTGCTTGTACATAACAAAAAAGATTCATGGAAAGGGAAAAGTCAAACAGAGTTGAAAAATTTGACAGTTTCTAGGAGCTGATATATTGTAGGGAAAATACCTTGTTTGAGAACAGTCAGTTCAGTGTGTCAGTGCAACATCCAAGAAGGACTCAGCAGCTGCTAGAGATACTTACTTGGGCATACTTTTCATTGAACCAATAAATGAAAATTATAGGAATACATGATGAGTGTATTGAAAGGAAAGTCAACGGATAAAGATGAGGGGCATTGGCAATTAAAGGACAAGAGCAGGAAAAGGAATGGGACAAAAAGTTGGAGGTAAAAACAACAAAAAAAAGAACACCCACAAAAATGTCGAAAGTACCAGTGGAAGATAGTATTTCATTATGTCAAGGTGGTAGATTTTTTTCCCCATAGAAAAATGGTTTGTCAATAATGCTTAGGATGAAATTGAGGATTTAGGAAACAGTTGGATTTTATGATTAGTAGTAGATGGTATTGAGAGTGGCCTCAGGTGGGAATGAGGCAAAAACCAATTATGCAAAGATTAGGGGGAATTGAGGCATCTTTGAGGCAACAATGGAGGAGGAGACACAAGAGTTCAATACATGGAGTCAGGAAGGAATCATACAAAGATTATCATACAGATCATACAAATCATACAAAGATCCTATGTACAAGGATCAGTCTTAAATGGAAAGGGGCCACTTTTATGAGTCAGAAGAAAAAAAAAGTGAAGTAGATATAGAAATCAGAATTATGTTTTTCCATTTTGTTCTTCACAGTATTAATTTATTGGGAAATAATTGTGTTCTCTTGGAAGATACATAAAATGTTAGTTTGCCAAAACATAGGACTGTGACCTATGTAATTAAATAACAACTAATAACTTCAAATATTTCTCTTGTATGTAACTTTTGGTTTTCAAAATCCTCTGACGAGAAAATTGAAGAGTACTGTGTAATCTATTAATTGTTGGTTATTGGTTATTATATTTTTTTGATGTCTTGTCACACTTTGATCATGTCCCTTGCAAGCATTTATTTCAATCCGTGTCCAAAGTCTTCATAATCTCCAAAAATTAAGGAAAATATTTATGTAACTTAGCCTAAACACTTTAAAACTTCTGACAGATGCCAGTTATATTTGGTCTATGCTTTTGCCTATGTTCATGAGAATCTCTCTCTCTTCCTTGCCCTCTGCCTAACTCTGCTTCCATCCCCATCTCCCATCACCTTCATCTCTAGGTAGATTTGGAGCTGGTTTAGTTTCCACCATGCATTCAGGCTGTATCCGAATCTCCTTTTATTCAAAACAACTTAGATCAACTAACATTACAGAGGTGACATTTTTTGCCTCCTGAGAAAGCCCTGTATCTGAGGGGTGATTAGGAGATCATAAGTGTCATGGGTGAAGTTTAAGAGGATACCTAATCCCTCTCTATAAGATGGTTATTGAGATACTGTCCCAAAGCAGGAAAATGGAGATTTTCAGAGGATCATGTCATTCTTTTTTATTCTTTTAATCAACTCACCAAAATAAAGTTTTAGATATATGAATATATACACTTCTCTATTAGATAAGCAAACCAAAAGTATTATGACAGTAGAGATTATATAGAATTTTTTCCCTTGATCTAAAAATATCTATAAATGGAAACTGTTTATGTAGTATATTGATAAAAAAGCTTATGGTAACAAAAATTAGGAATGAAAAATCCCAGGAGTCTGGAGATTTAGAGTTCACATAACATCTACAGTTATTACTCTTGTGGTAATTGTGTACACAAAGATACAGATTGGATTTCAAAAGTTCATAGGAAGTATTTATGAAGCCATGAACAATTCTCTTGTTGCAATTCCTGACTTACACAAAAGCACTTCAGAATAGCAGACAAGAGCACTTGTATTTTCTAATCATTTAAAGGCCACTTTGTGAGTCCAAATCCACATGGTTCAGTGCTTCTGGTTATTAACATTTTGTACTGTCGTTTGCCCATATTTGTTAAACAGTTTTTAATTGCTATTTTGCTTTCCTCCTTAAACAGTTGTTGTAAATGAAAAAGAAATCCTGCAGAACATGTTTTTTTTTTTTTTTAAATTTTGTATTGAACATTTAACATGAAAATTGTAATTGTGTTCTGAGCAACCATTGGAATTATTTATCTTCTGGTGACACTGGATTTTTGAAAGTACCAACTATCACATGACTCTTCATTAGTAAACCATAATCATTACACCTATTGTCCTGGAATAGGAGGCTGAATATATGATTTTATTCATTTCCTTAATAAAA
Source organism: Martes martes (assembly GCF_963455335.1). Classification (NCBI taxonomy): domain Eukaryota; kingdom Metazoa; phylum Chordata; class Mammalia; order Carnivora; family Mustelidae; genus Martes; species Martes martes. The sequence continues at coordinate 30,957,210 of NC_137890.1, read as the reverse complement.
ATTTTTAAAGGATGGAGAGCTTAAGGCTTACTTAATATTGTTTTAATAAATATTTATGGAGATTTTAAAAACTCAAATTTTAACAATGACTTTAAGAAACAGACAAGTGTTAATGGAAATGCGGGGGAAATTAGAACCCTCACCCACTGTTGGTGGGAATGTAAATGGTGAAGTCACTATGGAAAACAGAATGCAAGTTCCTCAAAAGATTAAAAATAGAATTATGTGATCCAGCAATCCTACTTCTGGGTATTTATACAAAAGAATTGAAATCAGAGTCCTGAAGACACACTAACTCTCTCAGGTACATCATAGTATTATTTATAATAGTCACAATGTGAAACAACCTAAATGTCCGTCAACAGATGGATGGGTGAAGAAAAGGTGATATATTCAATAGAATTTCATTCAGTCTTAGAAAAAGAAGAAAATTCTTCAATATGCAATAACATGGATGGACCTTGAACAGTGTGTTAAGCGAAATAAATCAGTCATAGAAAGATAAACACTGCAGGATTCCACTTACATGAAGTATCTAATACAGTCAGATTCACAGAATCAAAGAGTGACATGCTGGTTGCCAGAGGTGGTGGAGGCGTGGTTACTAATCAATGGGTATAAAGTTTCAGTTAAAAATGATGAACATATTCTAGAGATCTGCTATAGAAAATTATACCTAGAGTCAACAATATTGTGTGATACACTTAAAAATTTGTTGAGAGGGTAAATCTCATGTTAGTTGTTCTTACCATAATACCATTTTTAAGAACTAAATGAATAAAATATTTCACCCCCACTCTGGCTTTAAGGTTTCATTTAAAAGACACAATATAGATTCATTCTTACTGCTCCAATTCTGTATTTTTGTTAGTTCTTTGTAGTAACCTTTACCTTTCTATGGACAATTTGGTGGAATTGAAGTTTTCTTTGTCATTAAATTGTCATTTCACCTACAAGACTGAGAGTCTTCTAGGTAATTTCTAGGTAGTAGTGCCAGAATCCTGGCACTATTTTACTACAAATTATAAACTCATCTCGGAAATGCTGAGCACTTGCTGTATGTCAGGCTTTCTCTTAGGTGATGGCTATGAAGTGGTGAACCGAACAGAAGCGGTTGTCACCCTCATAGAGTTCCCACTGGAAGAGAGGAGACTGGCAATGACCATATCAACACTTAAATTACATAATTACCACCTGTGATAAGTACTGTGAAGGGAAAGAGCAGCAAGTAATGAGAGATTAACACAAGGGGACCTATTACACTCAGGATTATGGGAGAAAGTCTCCCTGTAGAGGTCTCAATTAGCTGAGATCTAAATGACTAGTTACCCAGGTGAGGTATGAGTAGTATGATATTCCAAGTGAGCTGTGCTTGGAGGCCTTGATGTGGGAAATGGGAGCTTAATATATTTCTGGACCTGAGGGGAAGGTTCTAATGCAATGGGACAGGGAGAGAGAAGATGAGTTGGAGGTGGGAGGTTGGAATAGACAGAGACCAAATAATGCAAGGGTTTGTAGTTCATGATACAAGGCTTGCTTGTTTTGTGAAGTACAGTAGGAAACTTGGAAAAACGTAAGTGGGAAATAGCATAATCTAGTGTACTTCTTTCTTTAAATAATTACTCTACCATATAGAATGTCATGGACATCATGGCAAAGTGTAGAGAAGACCTCTGTTGAGGAAATGAGGAATTATATCTTTCTCTATTTTAATAAACAGTTTGATTTGAAGAGCAATGGATATAATAAATATCAGCAATTCTGTGTTCTGTGTTCTGTGAATCTCATTGTTAAAATTACTTATATCTTTTTGTTTTGTCATTTTTTTATGTTTAGTATCTACATAGTCTTATTTCCTATTTTCGATTTTTCTAAAAATTTAAAATCACAATACCACAAATATGGTGAATATGATACATGAATATTCAGTAAAATTTTATTGACCATACACTGTATGATAAGAATTGTGCAAGGTGAAGACATTTAAAACTGCCTTCTCTCTCTCCCTACCTTGTCCCTACTCCCACTCACACCTATGGCCCTTTTTTGCCTCTGTGGATCACTAAGCTGTAGAATCACTACTCGCTATACCATCTTCTTCTCCCTATACTTGAAAAAAAGTGTGTATATCACTTCTTTCTATCTCTTATTAAATAACATTTTCTTTCATTCAACTCCAGAGTACTTGGCACTGATGATTCTGCTGGGCTTGACCTAGTATAATAGTGTTAGGTAAGTTTCATCTCACACCTTAATTATTAGGGCCCAGACGATCTAAATTTGATGATGCTTCTGGCAACTCATAAGTAATTTTAACAACAAGAGAACTGAAAAAATAATTCTTAAAAGTAAAAAAAAAAAAGCATCTGTATTTTCTTTCTAGAGAACATAATATACAAATCTAAAGAAGCCATCTGTCCAGCGCAGTTCTTAAGATAAACAAATGGAGTCCCCCAAATTAGAGTGCAGTCTTACATACTTTTGATTAGATATTTATGCTGAGTGCAGTTTCTTCTCTCTTTTTAGAGAGAAGGTATCTCACTTACCACTCTTTATTTTGCTATTGCCACAAATTGCACAAGATCTCATTAAAGTTCTCTTGTCCATTTAAAGTGCTCATTTTAGTCATTCTTCAAAAATGCATTTCTTTGGTTATTGCTCATTATTAAACAATGAATTCTCCATTGTTGTCAGGAAGAAACACAATACTTACCAAGCACTCAACATTGAATTCTGTAAGTAAGTTCCTGAGTTTCTGAGGTGATCTTTTTTCACTCTTTCCTTAGCACTTCTAAATTCTCTGTGTTGTAGGTACTAAGGTTTAGTATTTAGTAAGCACACTAAATTTCTTATATAAATTATTGGTTCTTATAAGAGTTTTTTTATTGAATTGAGGAAAATATGTTCAGATTAGAGCAATAAACATCAAGGACTTGTGTTTGAAATTTCAGTTACACATATTTAAAATATTTGTCATGGTAGTTATGAAAATGCCCATTTCCCATTACAAATATAAATTAATATATTTTCTTTAGATGCATATATGATCAACTGTTTTGATGAAACTTTATGATACTCTTATAATCGTGGTTAAATCTGTCACTTGCATATAGATGAGATGATCACTGATAATGTATATAGCAACCATGAAGATATCTTTCTTCATCGTTGAGAAAATAGATAATACATTATCATTATATGTCAGTTCTATCAATATCTATCAATTTGTTTCTGAACACAAACATGAGAAAAAATAATGAACATGTGTTCTTATATGCTAGTCCAGTGATTTGAGGAGTGGGGTTTTTTTTTTTTTTTTTTGGACATAAATATAAGAAAAGAAACTCATAATTGAATAAACAGTGTAGAATTAAAATTCACTCCCCAATTTTTTTTGGCATATGCAGCAATTGAATCATTGGTTTCAAAGATTTTTTAAAAAAGCATTAGGTACTGGTTACAGAGAATGTGGGTAGAATTGATAGTCTCATTGATTTTAAAACAAAGGGAAATACTTTTACTTGAAAGAAAAGCTTACATTTTGAAGTTTCTTTTGCTAAAAATTATCAGACTTTAAATTAGTCATATTTTGAGCACCCACTGTGTACTTTCCTTTAAAATAAATGCAACAATTCTGTACCCCCCCACTTCGACTTTTTCAAAGGGATTTGTCAGGACAATACGTAGATTATCATCTCTGAAAATGCTGACAGGAAGCTAACTTAAGCTCATGTGAATGAGAACCAGGGCTCCCTCTTTACCTGCAGAATGCACATGAGGTGTTGATTTCCCCCTAGTATGTCGTAAATGTTCAAGACATGCTTGTTCGTTGTTGATGATGGTAATAAAAATGCTTAGTATTTGAACCCTCAAGTCAAAATCAAGGTTGTAGATAGTGGTAAGTGTGTGACATAGGTCTTATTACAACAAAGGATTCCTTTTAGTGTGCTTAGCTCCTCACTTAGTATGTGCCAGCTAATTAGCTCAAGGTTGGAAGGTTAGTTCCTTAGATGATAGCTGTTAACTGGTGATCAGGTTGAAAAGCTAAATACTCAAGACCTGTTAGCTTAAAGGTCAGTGATTCTTTTTTTTTTTTTTTTTTTAAGATTTTTATTTATTTATTTGACAGACAGAGATCACAAGTAAGCAGAAAGGCAGGCAGACAAAGAGGAGGAAGCAGGCTCCCCACTGAGCAGAGAGCCTGATGTGGGGCTCCATCCTAGGACCTGAGCTGAAGGCAGAGGCTTTAACCCACTGAGCCACCCAGGCACCCCAAGGTGAGTGATTCTTAACACTGACTGCAGAATAGAATTGCCTGGAAGCTTAACTAAACTGATGGTCTGGTTGGAAGTGCAGATTCATTCAGTCAGAACCAACGGCAGAGGAAGCATGGACAGAAATGTTTTCAAAACTTCTGAGGGAGGGTTCTTATTGTGTAGACAGGATTGAGAAACAGGAGTGGCTCCTTTCCAGGTAGCAAGAGGAGAATTGAGCCACAGATTTTACCTGCTCTATGGGAAAGGTTAGGTTGCAGAGGCTTCAACGTGATACTGTTTCTTTCATTAGCTATGAGGTTCTCAAAATGGTCAGGGGACTGGTAGCATCAGCATCTGGGAACTAGTTAGAGATGCAAGTTTTCAGCCCCACACTAGACCTACCAAAACAAAAACCCTAGAGAATGGAGCACAGAACCCAGTGTTTAAAAAGTCTTTCAGTTGATTCTAATGTATCTTAAAGTTTGAGTACCATCATTTTCAGTGAAGTCTTGGCTAACAGATATTTGGAGGTCAACATTTAAAGATCTCTTTATTCATCACCCAGTTAGAGTTCAGTTAACTTCATCAATCCATCATATACACATCTTATCTGGATGAAGAAACAGCTTCATCACCAGAATAAAGTAGTTGACGTAGATGACATTTTATCTTTTCAAAAGACTTATTTATTTATTTATTTATTTATTTATTTATTTATTTATTTATTTTAGAGGGAGAGAGAGAACACGAGCATGAGTAGGGGGAGAGGCAGAGGGAGAGCAAATCTCAAGCAGACTCCTTGTTAAGTGAGGAACCAGATGCAGGTCTAAATCCCAGACCTTGATCTCATGACCTGAGCCCAAATCACGAGTCAGATGCTTAATTGACTGAGCCACCCAGGTACTCCTGACATTTTATTATTATAAGAGCCTTCCAAGAGTAATGAGTGACATGGCATAAATGTTCACATTCAAAAGTTAATGCTCTTCCAAAGAATATGATCTGAATATTTCTATACCTTTGTTAGTACAGTTCCTGAAGCAAAATGGCTTCTCCCAAGTTTTGAATATATTTACATAACAAATCACTTCTTTGGTAGTTGAAATTAGACTCACAGTAATAGATTCCCAAGTTGTTTCTTTTCCCATATGAATAACAAAATTGGTGTTAAGGCAAGAAACCCTATTTTCTACTCTGCTGATGAGTTAAGTCCTCTAAGAGTTGTAAGGATAATTGGAGCTTCACTCTCTCCCAACTACTTTATTTATTTAAGGACAGTATCATCTATATTTTCTCTCTGGTCCAGAAGTTTCTAGTAGTCTAGTATTCTTTCACTGTCACTCTCACATATGGTTTACTTTTTGACACACACAGTTTTTCTACCATATATCTGCTTTCAGCTTTGAATCTCCACACAGTGCATGGCGCCTTCCCTTTTCTATTACATGTTTCTTTTTGATAAGCTATGCCTCTTTCACTGTTGCACATGAGTCTTATCTCATCAAGTTTCAGTAATATCTCTCTGTTCATGTGTACCTCCTTGAATTAAAGTTGAGATAGAAATTTTAGCCTGGGATTTTGCATATTCAGATATAATCTTCTGGGTCTAAATATTAAAGAGTTAACTACCAGTTAAAATTCTCTTCCTGCATAGGGAATAAAGTCAGTGATACTGTAATAGCATTGTATGGTGGCAGATGGTAGCTACACTTATGGCAAGTATAGCATAACATAGAGATGTTGAATCACTATGTTGTACACCTGAAAGTAATGTAACATTGTGTGTCAACTGTACTCAAAAAAAATTTTTTTGAATTCTCTTTCTGTTCATGGAATCACAAAAGTGCAGGACAAGAAGGAATTTTGGGTTTGCATAGTTCTGGAAACTGTGTTTTATGGTTTTTCTTTTCATGTAACAATCATTCTTTTATGTAGTAATTACTGAGAAATTTTAAACTTGTTATTTTTATCTTTGCCTTTCAAACTGTAGTTTAAATTTGTTTCCATCTAGCTGCTAATTATCCTACCATGAGTACATTGTTGGTGATGTAGTATGGAATCTAAAAACCCTGAGCCGTGTTTGTCAATACAAACCATGCAGGCCTCTGTTCTCTATGTCTACTTTTATTTTCCAGAATCTTGACTGTGAAGTGGAATAGTACTGTTATTATATTTCCATGTCTTTTTAGGTCTTGCTTTGGAAGCAATTTTGTTTTTTAAAACAGTAGTTCTCAAACTTTAGCAGTGCATCAGAATAACCTGAAGGGCATGTTGAAACACAGACTGCCGCCTACCCCCAAAGTTCGTGATTCAGTAGTTCCATACAGGGGCTCAAGAAACTGCATTTCTAACAAATTCCCAGCTGATGCTGTGGGTGCTGTAACCACATTTTCAATACCACTATTAAGGTGCTCTGCCTTCATGAGATGAAAAACCAAGAGTCTTAGCATATCAAAATCTCCCTCGAATCCACCTACTACTCACCATATCCATTTTCTACCTCTTCTCCCTATAGTAAGTAGTCAGAATAATTATCTTAAAATAAGAAGTAGCCTATATAAGATTTTTGAACTTGCTTCCTCTTCTGCCCAAAGCTCTTCAGCATCTTTCTATTGCCATCTAGGTAAAATCTACTTCTCTTCCATCCTCCAACATCATTACAAGGCTCAGCATGATCTACCAGCCTTTCTGGACTCATCTCAAGGCTCATTTTCCTTTCTAGTCCTCTTTCACTGCGTTCTTCCCCATCTCAGGCCCTATAATACATCTGCTCAATCACCAGGAATGCTCTTGCATTGATTCTAACATCACCAACTCCTGTACTTTATTTAGACCCCAGTATAAAAGTCAAGTTCTCAGAGAGACTTTCTCTGACCCTACTCTATCAGGACTCCCCATTCTACTTCTGGGGTGAGTGACTCTCCTGGTTTGCTCAGAACCAAGTTGTTTCTTAGGAAGTGAGACTTCCAGTGCTAAAACAAGGATAGCCCCAAACAAACTGGAAAGACTGGTCATGCTTCCTGCTCCCCAGTTGCAAATTTTACTTTTTCTTTATAGCTCCTACATAATTTATAATTGTATGTTTAGTTGGGTGATCTTTTTTTAAGTGCCTACCATCCTTATTAGATTATAACCCCATAAGCAAACAGGTGATATGTTTCTTGATCTTTTTGTCTCCAGTGTCTAGCACTAGAGTTAGCTACACTTACAAAGTACCTGCTCAATAATTACTGCTTATTGGTTACTCTGTTACAAAGGGAAATAGAGAATGCCAACATGTGTTATATACAACAACCTATATCCTTTTGTCTCACTTATAAAACATTTCACCAGAACATTTTGAAAATAACCTACTTTCTTCCCATTGGTCCCTAGACATTGTTAATGTGTTTTAGTTGACTAGAGCCCATCAATCCCACATATGGATATGGATTATGGATCTCCTCAGCTAAGAGAGCTGCAGCTAAAGAAACACCTATGTCACCAACCTAGTAAAATGGTACACACAGAAATTTTTAAACTAGTAACAGTAAATGGTACTTAACATTGAGTTTTAGATAAATGCCAAGCTCTGGGTTAAGCACTGTGTATATTATCTCTTTAAAAATGTGTATGTTATGAGATAAATACTTTTTTATTTTCCTCATTTTCCCGATGGACACAGGGAGAATAAGCATTATACCCAAAGTCATATATATATATTAAGTGGTTGAGTCAGGGTTCTAAATTAGTTCTGTCTGACTCAAAGAAGCCCAGGATTTTATCTATTCCTTTGACAAAAAACAATAGGATTGATTTCTTTTTCTTTTCTATTTTTTTCTTTTTTCTTTCTTTCCTTTTTTTTTTTTTTTCTTTTTCCTAGAGAGGGAGGGGAGACAAAGGGAGCGGGAAGGAGGGAATTTTAAGTGTTCTCCATGCCCAGCACAGAACCTGATGTGGGGCTTGATCTCGCAACCCTGAGATCATAACCTGAACCAAAATAAAGAGTTGGACACTTAAGTGACTGAACCACTCTGGCACCCTGGATTGATTTTTTTTAATTGAAGTGCAACTCATGTATTATATTAGTTTCAGGTATATATTTGTTTTAGGTGAATCACGTAGTGATTCAACATTTATGTACATTACAAAATGCTCCACAGAAAGTGTAGTTACCACGTGTTACCTTACAAAGTCATACTATTATTAACTATATTCCTGATGGATTGACTCTTCTCAATAGGGATTTATTTGCCTGGACTAAAGAATCATCTTGCCTAGGCAATCTGCCATTTGTTAATTCACTGAATGGTACCTATTCAATTATAGAAGTTAATTATGTATACATATATATTTAAATCATATGTACTATATGCACATTATATATATTATCATATGCACAATAATATATATCATACATATTTACTAGTGTTTTGCTAGTATATGAAAGCTAACATTTATGTAATGGTTACTGTGAGCCAAATTCTTAATTAAGTATTGTTACAAGCGATGTTATCTCATTTAAACATCATACCTTATGAAGTAGATAGTGATATTTTCCACTTTTTAAAAAATACAGAATGCTTCATGAATTTATATGTCATCCTTGTGCAGGGACCTTGCTAATCTTCTCTGGGTTGTTCCAATTTTAGTACATCTGCTTCTGAAGTGAGCACAATATTTTTCACTTATTATAGGTGACAGGACTGAGGTGCAAACAGAAGATAGGGACACTTTTCCTGAGGTCATATAGTTTATAAATGATGGAGCCAGGATTGGAAGACAAGACCATTTGATTCTTAAGATACATTTGTCATCTATGTCTTTTCAAATCTCTAAGCTGACCAGGGATTAAAAGCTTTTAGCAATATTTTTTAGGTTTCTTTTGATTATTTCTCTATTCACCACAGTTGGCTACTGGCATTTATGAAATGTTCTTTCTCATGAGAATGTAGGCACTTGAAAATGTACTTAATAACTATAGACCACCTCAGGGTATTAATTTTTATACTACCACTCCTATTGGTAAAATCTTAGTGAACCCCACCCCCTCACTATAATGTTTCTCTTCCTTTGAAGAACAATAAAACCTTTCCTCTCCCAATGTCTGACAGTCATAAAATTTTGACTAACTTAGGAGAGAGAGGTTAGCGTTCAATATCAAGTTGATATGGGAGCCTTCAGGATAATGACCATATCTTTTGCTGTAAATATCTATAACATTGCCTCATTAATTTTAGTGGATTGATTGAAATGTGTAGTCACCTCATTCCTGTGTACTACTTGAGACCATACTTTGGCCGTGGCCTCTTTACTTACCACTTCCTAATTTGTATAAATTTCTCTAGTTCTCAAGATACATTGATTTGCATTTGCTTATGGCTGTGACTTGTGGATTAGGAAATTTTAGAAATACTGGAGAAACAATTTGTTTTCTGAAAAAGAACAGAAATTTGTGTATTATATTTTCATTTATTTCACATAATTTGGTCAGATCAAGAACAACAACTTTGGGAGTTAAAAATTATGCAAATGCAGTAATTCAACTTGCAAATGAACTATTATTCATTTTTCTTAGTCTGTCGATTTGCTTTAATAACATGTTTAAAGGTAGACTACCTCCTTTTTATTATTTGATCATTCATGTTCTCTCTGGAGAACTTTACTTATGCTAGAGCCAAGTTAGGGTGCCTAGAAAATGATATGAAGTAAAGAATTTTTTGATTATATGCCAACAAACTGTACAACCTAGAAGAAATGGGTAAAATATTAGAAACATACAATTTTCCACAATGGAAGCAGAAAGAAATAGAAAATCTGAACAGATCCATTACATGTAACAAAATTAATTAAAAAAATACTATCAAAAATAAAAGAGCAGGATCAGATGGATTCACAAGTGAATTCTACCAGACATTTAAAGAAGAGCTAATACCTATTGTCCACAAACTATTCCAAAAAATAGAGAAGAAGGAGAGCTTCCAGATGCATTCTATAAGTACAGCATTATCAAAACCAGAAAAGATAACACAGGGGGGAAAAAAAAACAACTATAGGCCAATATCCCTGGTGAACATAGATGCAGAAGTCCTCAACAAAATATTAGCAAACCACACACAACAATACTTTAAAAATATCATTCACCACATCAGGTGGGATTTATTCCAGAGATACAGGGATGATTCAATTATCACATACCACATCAATAAATTACAGGATAAAAATCATATAGTCATCTCAGTAGATGTAGAAGAAATATTTAAAAAGACTCAACATCCATTCATGATAAAAATTCTCAACAAAATGGGGTAGAGGGAACATACCTCAACATCACAAAGGCCATACATGAAAAACCCACAGCTAACATCATCTGTAATTGTGAAAAACAGAGCTTTCCCTCTAAGATCAGGAAGAAGGCAAGGATGTCTACTCTTGCCACTTTTATTCAACATAGTACTATAATTCCTAGCCATAGCAATCAGACAAGAAAAAGAAATAAGAGGCATCCGCATTGCTAAAGAAGAAGCTAAATGTCATTATTTGCAGATGACGGAATACCATACATAGAAAATCCTAAAGACTCCACCAAAAAACTATTAGAAGTAATAAATGAATTCAGTAAAGTGACAGGATACAAAACTAATTCCCAGAAATTGATAGTGTTTCTGTATACTAACAACAAAATCACAGAGAAATTAATGAAAAAACAGTACTATTTACAGTTGCACCAAAAATAATAAAATGCTTAGGAATAAACTTAACTAAGGAGGTGAAATACTAGTACTCTGAAAAGTATAAAACACTGATGAAAGAAATTGAACATGATGCAAACAAATATAAAGGTACTCCATGTTCATGGATTGGAAGAACAAATATCGTCAAAATATCCATGTTCTCCAAAACAATCTACAGATTTAATCCAATCCTGATCAAAATACCAACATTTTTCACTGAACTAGAACAAATAAGTGTAAAATTTGTATGGAACCACAGAAAACCCTGAATAGCTAAAGTAATTCTGAAAAATAACAAAGCTAGAGGTATCATAATTCCAGATTTCAAGGTATAATACAAGGCTATGGTAATCAAACAGTATGGTACTGGCACAAAAAAAGACAAATCAATGGAATAAGATAGAGAATCCAGAAATAAACTCGAATTTATATGGACAATTAATCTATGACAAAGGAGGCAAGAATATACAATGGGGAAGGTACTCTTTTCAATAAAAGGTGTTGGGAAAACTGAACAGCTACATACAAAAGAATGAAGCTGGACTACTTTTAACACCACACATAAAAACAAATTCAAAATGGAGGAAAGACCTAAATGGGAGACCTGAAACCATAAAAATCCTAGAAGAGAACATAGGCAGTAATTTGACATCAGCTGTAACAAAGTCTTTCTAGATTTGTCTCCTAAGACAAGGGAAACAAAAGCAAAAATTAACTATTGGGAGTACATCAAAATAAAAACCTTCTGAACAGAAAAGGAAAACAAACAACAAAACTAAAAGACAACTTATTGAATAGGAGAAGATATTTGCAAATGGCAAGTCTAATAAAGTGTTAGTATCCAAAATACAACTGAACACCAAAAAATAAATGATCCACTTAAAAAATGGGCAGAAGACATGAACAGATATTTCTCTAAAGGAGACATCCAGATGGGCAATGGACATATGAAAAGATGCTCAACATCACTTACCATCAGGGAAATGCAAATCAAAACCACAATGAGATATCACCTCATACCTGTCAGAATGGCTAAAATGAAAAACAAAAGAAACAAGTGTTGGTGAGGAAGTGGAAAAAGTGGAAATCTTGCTCCCTTTTGGTAGTAATACAGACTGGTGCAGCCACTGTGGAAGATAGTAGGCAGGTTTCTCAACACATTAAAAATAGACTTACCATATGATCTCATAATTATACTACTGGGTATTTATCCAAAGAATATGAAAACAGTAATTGGAAAGATATATACCCCTCTATTTTTATAGCCAAGATATGGAAGCAGCCCAAGTGTCCATCAATGGTTGAATGAATAGATGAATGAATAATGAATGTATGTGTATATATATATATATATATATATATATATATATATTCACACATATATATGTGTATATATAAAATATTCAGCCATAAAAAGAATGAAATCTTGCCATTTGCAACAACATGGATGGACCTAGAGGGCATAATGCTGAGTGAAGTAAGTCAGTCAGAGAAAGACAAATACCATATGATTTCACTCATATGTGGAATTTAAAAAAAAAGCCGCAAACGAACAAAGGGAAAAAGAGACAAACCAGAAAAACAAAACAAAGCAAAAGAAAACAAAAAACAGACTCTTAACTATAGAGAGGAAATTGACAGTTAACAGATGGGAGGTGGGTGGTGAGATGAGTGAAAAATGTGATGGGGCTTAAGAGTATACTATTGTGATGAGCACTGAGTAATGTATAGAATTGTTGAATCACTATATTTTACACCTGAAACTAATAAAGCACCATATGTTATCTATACTGGAATTAAAATAAAATAAAATAAAAAAATAGCAGAGCATAAGAAATGCAGTCAATGGTATTATAATAATGATGTAATGGGACAGATGGTAGCTATACTTGTAGTGAACATAGGCAAAATGATAAGCTTGTCAAATCACTAGGGTGTACACCTGAAAGTAAGGTAAACTTGTGGGTCAACTATGCTAAAAAAAGTTATTTGGCAGTGTTTGCCAAAAAGAAATAGAAATTCTATTTCTAAAAAAAAAAAAAGAAAAGAAACTCTTTTTTAACAGATGGAAGGAGTGATCGAATATGCATGAAAGGTAGAGACACAGAGACAACATCCACAGAAAATGAAAAGAAAATATGGGCTCAGATGCACTTTCACTGAAGCCAAGATTTCTTGCAAAGAGAGTGCTCTGAGATCTCAAATTTGTGGAAAAACTCTCCCTGGCAATTAGTTACTCTTAGTGGTTGGCAAGAGACTGAATAAACTTCTTCACAATGTGTCAAATGTCTTCAGTTTCATTCAACTGCCACACACACTACCCACACAACAGTAACTGGCTCTGGCTGGTTCAACAAAGATGCTCTTGTGATGGAATTAAGACTGAAATAAATTTCTTCCTCTTCCTAGTCCTGAAGAAGAGAAACAATAGTAAGACTTATAATCAAAATTAAGCCATTCAGAAAGAAGAATTTGCTTTCTTTTGGTAATACTTTTGGTAATACTTTGGTAACATTACTCTCAAAGGAAAAGAAAGAGTAAACTCTTTAAGAGTGGAAACTGCACATTTTGCCGAGCATAGGCTACATGTTTAAGCAACAAACAAAAACATTTCTTTCAGTAGGAATGCCTTTTGGTTACTAGTTGGCAAAACTGCTTCCAGGTTTGATAGAAGTCATAATTAGCGACTTTCCATCAGAGTCTAACTAGAAATACCTAAAGTTGAAAAGGAGGAGTCACAGATTAAAATGAGGCAGATTTGGAATGCCTGGGTGCCTCAGTGGGTTAGGCCTCTGCCTTCGGCTCAGGTCACAATCCCAGGGTCCTGGGATCGAGCCCCGCGTCGGGCTCTCGCTCAGCAGGGAGACTGTTTCCCCCTCTCTCTGCCTGCCTCTCTGCCTATTTGTGATCTCTCTCTGTCAAATAAATAAATTTTAAAAAATGAGGCAGATTTACTTGGGTTTGTCCTTCATCTCCACAGAAAATTAAAAGATAAGAAAGATATCAAACACAATAATCTGAGTTAGCTATTGATATGCTTGCTGCACTGGGATCTGTTGCAAGCAGGATTATTCATCCATATAGGCTATGAACTCAAGGAGTTAATGTATGATGGTGTAAGCTCAGATGGAAGTTCGAGAGAAATTGTGACTTCTAGAAAATCTTGGTGATGAGTCATATTAAGAAAATTACCTATGGAAGCTTAAAGGTATTTGCTCAAACATAAGATATGTTCTCTGAGAGACCAAAAGCAATTGCTTCTGTTTGGAATAAAAATAGTTCTTTTCTATTGTATATTAGAATCTAGTAATAAAAATGATATATTAGGGGCACCTGGCAGGCTCAGTCCTTAGAGTATATGACTCTTGGTCTTAGGGTTGTGAGTTCAAGCCCCATGTAGAGAATACTTAAAAATAAAATCTTTAAAAAATAAAAGGATATATTAATGAGTACATTTGTTTCCTTTGCCTACATAATAAAGTAACAAGAACTGGGTGGCTTAAAATTACAGAAATTTATTGTCTCACAGTTCTGGATGCTAGAGGTTGAAAATGGGCAGCCTTGATTCCCTCTGAGAACTGTAAAGGGAAGTTTGTTCTGTGCTTCTCTCCCAACTTCTGGAGAATCACTGGCAATCTTTGGCTTATCGATGGGATATAGATATATCTATAGAATATAGATATCATTCCTCTCTCCTCCTGTATGTCACATAGTCTCTTTTTCCCTCTCTTCATATTGTCTTTCCTTATGCATGTTTGTCTCTGTGTCCATATTCCCCTTTTATAAGGACATCAGTCATATTGGGTTAGACTCCATTTTGACTTGATGACCACATTTTAACTTAATTATCTCTGCAGTGACTCTATTTTTAAATAAGGTTATATTCTGAGGCACTGAGGGTTAGGATTTTGACATATCTTTTTTAGGGGCTGCAATTCAGCTTAGAGCAATGTTTTACTAATAAAGCTCTTTTTTAAGGAAATGTGATTCCTACTGTTTTATGCAGATGCCGAAGTTGGTTCACAAATCTTATGCATGGAAACAGTGCAAATTCTGTAACTGGTGGAGGCTTTTTGAAATTATAGGTCCTGACACCTGAAACCTGCTGGAGTTACTACAGGTATTGGAGATGCCCATCACTTTGTAGAGGGTAGAACAATAAATAACATTTCATCAGAAGTGGCTTTTCATAAAAAGAGGGAAGTCACAGAAGCTCCATTAATAGTGTAGAGAAAGTAGGCTTTCTCTTCTTTTATTTGTCTTTTATTTTGTCTTTTATTTGTCTAAATTCAAATACAGCAGAAGGACTCTTTGCTCCCCAGTGCTGTTCCCTGGGTAGCATTGTTTTAGCACCATGAACAAACAACTACAACTACCTACCACAAGACTTCTCCTTTTGAAGTTTATAGTCAAACTGTCTTTCCAATAGTTGGCTAGCCTCTATGGTCCGTGCCCATGGACTCTAGTAATGGTCACATTAGCTCACGGTTGTTCTTTCCTCTCCTTTATTATTCCTGCTACTGTAACTAGTTTTACTAGAACCATCTGACTGAGGCACAGGCCGCTGAGTCCTATTCACTCTGTCCTGTGAACACATAACACACACACACACACACACACACACATACGCACCAGGCCACCTCTCTACACCTGTAGAGATATAACTGCTCATACACATAGGACAACAGTCAGTATTTAGCAAGAGTTACTCCTTCACCCCACATGATACTGTGTGGTAGACTGGAGATATCTTTGAAAAGTTCTTGTACATTAACTAATGTTCTTCCTTTAATTCACTTAGTGCTATGAAGCCAAAAAGAGAGGTTTTGGACCAAGTCATTAATTGAAATTTATAAATATTAATCTGGAAACAAGAAACTGAAAGAATGAGAAGAGGGGAAAAATGCTAAGTCGGCAGCTGCCTATTGTATCCATCCCTAAGCCCCGACTCTTCTCTCAGTGACTCGATTTTGATTTCAAGGTAACTTGCTCATGGACTCTCACCTTAAATTGTTTAAGAGATACTTTGACATTCTTACCTGGCTGATGACTTACAAAAATTCTAACTCCTGCTTTCCTAACAGCCAAGTTGTAACAATATTCTCAGCCATAAATATGACTCCAAGTAGATTTAAAAAAGAAAAAAAAAACTACCCATATTTGATTAAAAAAATAGCTTTAGAAGATTTTATAATATATTCAATTCAGTTTCACCAATGCCTATATTAAGAAAATATGGTCTTCTAGATCATTTCTAGATCATTTTACTTTATTTTTTTTTTTAAAGGAGAATGATAGGAATTTCATCAGCCCTTATCTAGGTAAACTTTGGAAAGAAAACAGGTAGGTGATTTGACTTGGAGTATGAGGGAAGACAAACATGAAAGATATAAAACCCTGAACTTAGTATTGAATTCTGTAGCCAATCACTAGGTGTCAGAAAATGTCTTATAGTATGAGAAGTGACATGTAATTGTGAGGGCCAAAAGGAGAAAAAAACTCAATCGGGCATCTGTTTGCATCATCCCGGGCACCTGGAGAAGCATGAGGCCTATTGTGCATATTTGAAAGCCCACATGTTCCCTACCCTGATTTAAATACACTGAGCAATCAGCAGCTGGGTTTTATCTTATTATTTATAATTTATGGGTATTCTTATGCCCTTGAAATAGCCACAATTTTCATTACCCAATTTCTTTTTTCCCGTTTGTCACAGATTCCACTGTGTTCTTGGCCATTCAGTTCCCTTTGTCATTCCTTGGTTTCCTCATTTGTAAGAATGGGGACATTACACTTGTCACTTCCTTCTCTCAGACTGCTGGGAAGATTAATGACATAATATGCTTAAAGACCTGTTGGACTCTTTGGAAACAAGGTGCTACATATGCACAGTATTTCATCCTTATTGATCTTCACTTTGAGGGAAAATTAAGTAAAATGAACACAGCTGGGGCTTAGGTTAAAGTGGAATGCAGGGGCTGAAACTATCATTTGGGAAAACAATTCCTCTTACCTTGGAACAGGTTTTCTTTTCAAGGACCTTGCAAATGAGATCCTGTGCATTTTTTTTCGTAATTGATTCTCTGTATGATGATTCTCTCTGAAGCTCATTGTCATCTCATAATTTCCTTGTAGCCTGTAAAGTTTGTGCTTTTCATGATAATTTATAGAAACCGTGTTACAGAAAATAGAAGATTCTTAAAAATAAAAAGTAGCAAGTGAAAGTATGCAAGATAGCATTTCTATGAAAAAAATGGGAGAAAAGTAGCTTCTACCATTATGTTCTTTCAAGAAATAAAGTTCAAATGTTAGAGTCTGGACTTTTGAAATTGTAGACATACCTAACAATATCAAAACAATTCCATTTCACAGAACAGAGACTAGGAAGCATTCTCACATGGATCATTGGTGTGAGGGGACACTTAGGATCCATAAGAGGCCCCCTCAAACCTGTCACCTTTGATCCCATGTGCAGGGGTTACCTACAGCCAACTACAAAGCATTAATGTTTCATTGAATTCCTGTAGCATTCTTCACATTTTACACATCTTGTTTAGTCTTCACAACAGTTCCATTATTTTCCTCATTTCCAAAGTTAGGTAAAATAACTTGCCTTGGTTCACACAGCTAGAAAGTAGAAGAGCTTGGATTGAAAGTTATCTGGCATAAGTCTGTGCCTACCATTGTTATAGTCTACTGTTTCTGAGAAGGAATTCAAAAGCTGATCCTGTATTCAGTGAGTGCTTTTGTTAAAACAAAAGCTGTTTTAACAGCTGCAAGTTCTGTGGAGGACATTAAATGTGTCTTGTCCATCTTTGTGGGAAACCCAATCATAAGCCCAGCATCTATGCAGAGGAAGGATGTCTGCAAAGGAGATGTTGTTATCTCCTTGATCTAGATAAGGAACTGGAGGCTTCCAGGCATTAAACGCTGTGCCCATAATCCTGTAGCTGATAAGGAGCAAAGCCAGGACTGTGATGCAGCACTTTGGACTCTGATCTGTGGCTCCTTCCATGATACTGCAGCTTCCTCCACTCTTTTTTTTCTCCGTGTTCCCAGGTTTCTTAATTTTATAAAGTTCTTGATCACATCTTAAGCTCTGTAGGAAACTTAGGGAACATGCTATGTACACTGAAACAATAGGTACTTTTAGCCTTCAAAAGACAGAGAGGTGAATAGGCATATATGGAGTTCCTGCAAGGTACCACGAATAT
The DNA here is from genome assembly GCF_963455335.1 of Martes martes. Classification (NCBI taxonomy): domain Eukaryota; kingdom Metazoa; phylum Chordata; class Mammalia; order Carnivora; family Mustelidae; genus Martes; species Martes martes. Next base: position 30,939,027 of record NC_137890.1, on the reverse strand, counting down.
TGCTAAATATATTAATAATCTCATTCAATTTAAATTTTTTTTAAAGATTTTATTTATTTATTTGACTGACAGAGATCACAAGTAGGTGGAGAGGCAGGCAGAGAGAGAGAGGAGGAAGCAGGCTCTCCACTGAGCAGAAAGCCTGATGTGGGGCTCGATCCCAGGACCCTGAGATCATGACCCAAGCTGAAGGCAGAGGCTTTAACCCACTGAGCCACCCAGGTGCCTCTCAATTTAATTTTCTTAACTATTCCATGATGTAGTATTGACTATGGTCCCATTTTACAGATGAGGAAATTCAGGCCAATAGCAGTTAAATTACCTGTCCAAGGTCACATAGCCATTTCAACCCAGGTCAGCCTGACTCTAAACCCCAAATTCATTCATTCAGCTGCACAAAAATGGTAACATAGTACACTGTCTCTCAAAGTTTTATTTTAATCAAATTGTATAATGAATGACCAAGACTACTTCTATTTTCTTTACTTGAGAGGCAGATTTTATTGAATCTTTTCATAGTTCATTGTCAAAATAATATTTTCACTGAACGTGAAATTAATTTAATTTGAATTTCACATTAATTTGAATGTGATTACTACTCCTTAATGAAGTGATCTGAAAAACGGTGGAAGTTTGTTTATTACAGGAACAGTTCCTTCTGAGAGGGCTAGAATTCTTTGTCTGCATGCTTTTGTCTACTGCCAGGCTGCTAGACCGCCGGAAGTGCTGGCCTTCTCATCAACATCAGGTAATCACTGGTTTCCCCTTTCCACCCACCTCGCCTTCCTATGTCAAAACACTGACATTCTTTCTTTTGGTGAGAGCCAGTAACTCCAATCCCTTTCTTCCCTCTGCTTCAGCTCCCTCTTCTTTTTATCTATAGAGGTTTAATACCCACACTTAAAGAGAAACCTGCTGTCAGGATGCAGCAGATGCCACCTCTGCCTTCGCCACTGCTGGCCAAAAGCCTAGGCCAGTGACAATTGGGCAGGAATGAGGAAAGGAGCATGTGGGGGACCAAGGAGTGATGATGATAAGATACTGGCGAAGCAAAGTGGAATAGCAGCTGGTATGTGGAAAGTGTCATTAATGTTCTAAAGAGGATCTAAAGTCATTCTTGGAAATGTAGGCTGTAAGATGAAACTTACAACCGAAGAATTTATTTTTATGGTTGTCTTGCTTCACAATAAAGAGATGAGATGCCATCTATCAGCCAGGTTGTGACCAATGTCAGAAATTTGAAACATTTGCTTCCTTGATTTTGATTGTGGACAGTGGTGTATCACATCCCATGCATGTGTCTGGGGTGTCTTAAAGAATCAGTCTTACCTTCTGAAATGAATGCTCAAAGCTTCATGTCTCGGAGTCCGGGATCCCTACACATTCAGCAGTGTTGGGCTGTGTGGTAGAGATGAAGTAATACTTCTAGCTTCTGCACCCCTTCCTGACACAGCACTTCGAGCATGCTTAGTGAACCTGGAGAAGGGCGTACTGTCTCCCAGAGACTAGCCAGGAATAGTGCCCGGTTGCCAGATCTTCTGGCAGGGGAAATAGATTTGGGACTTTCCACAGGAAGTCCGATGGGACTTTTCTATTTGCTTGAGCTCATGGCCTCTGGGGTTGGAGTACAGCAGTAGTCTATGCCCAAATTAAACTGGGGTCTTTTGTGTGGTTAGAGATCTTTCAAATCCTTCTCTCTGGTTAGGATGAAGATGTTTCCACTGAAACCAAGCATCATTATCTTGCCAAATCCATATAACTGGGGCTTGACTGGTCTCTTCTTATTCCCAACTTGCATATTAAGGAGATATTCTTTGTCCTAGCTATTCTTCTGCAAAGGGTAATTCTATTCACTAGTGCTTCACTCAGTCAAAAAAATTGTATTCTAAGATGGCCAGGCTTGCACATATCCAGAGCTATTCTAACTTCCTAGCACCAGCAGCCCTCTCCAGAGAGCCAGTTTGCTAGAGGAAGACTGGCTCCCGACAGGAGTTGGTATCCAGTTGCCTTGTAAATGCAGAACATTTAGTGTAAAGTTGGGCCGGCTCTGGAGTCACAGTGGCTGGTTTCAAACCCTTCCTTTGTACTAGCTGTGTGACCGGCCAAGTTACTTAAACTCTGAGCCTCATTTGAAAACAGAGACACTAATTTCTATCTGATAAACCATGGTAACATAGAGTCTAAGGCTCTCAAGGTTACTGTAGATATGTAGCCCTCTCAATACAGCCCAGAAGTCTTGGCTGCCCCCTGCCAGGGAGGCACTGTCCACATAGCTGTGAACGTTGCCATCAACAGTGTTACTGCAATGAGCTGAGCAGACAGGAGCACATGGGTTCAGCATACATATTAACCAGAAGGATTTATAAGACCCTAGCTCTCTCTGTTCAGCCAACCAGACATCCCATTCCTGGAAATACTTGGAGAAATTTTAATTGCAGGTAGGATGTAATGCAAATGAGGATGAAGCCAAATAAATACTGTGTTTTGACTATTATTAATGTTAGCAATTATGCTTTATACACCAACGGCTATTGTGGTCTATGAAACACCTGTTACATATTTATGTATCTGAGCCTTTCCTTAGTCATTTTATGACAGCCACTGTCTTGGCTGTAGAGCTCATATAAGAAGGAAAGATGGGGTAATTAAGTCAAACCTTATGATTTCCTGAAATTAACAGTAGGCTTTCCATTTTTTTATTCCGATCTCTCCCTCTAGCATTTTCATTTTCACAGGTGAGATCAGTTCTTTCTGAAATTTAAGTAGAACGAAGAACAGGCAAACTCAAATAGAAAAATAAATCCAGGTCACCCAAACTGAAATTGTATTTTGGGTCATCTGTGAAATGTCTTTGACCTCCTTTTGTTTCCACAGTTGTAAAATGGAAAAAGTACAGCCAATTCCATAATTTTAAGGGTTATGAACAAAGAACTAGAAAATACTTTTAAAATTAAAGTCATGCCCATCTTAATTTCCACCTTTAAGCACAAAGTTGGCACAAAACAGGCAGTTAAATAGTCTGTTTCATGAGTAAAATAGTATTGTATGTGGTACATAGTTCTTTGTTTACCTAGGAAACTCTACTGTGGAGCAGAAAAAATACTTAATTAGGAGTCAGGAAACCTTGATTCTAGTCCCAGAATGACCTTACATTAATAAGGTGACTTCCCTTCTTAGAACTTTATGTTCCTTATTTGCCACTTGAAGGAGCTGGTGCTCTCTGGTTTCTCCTTTCATTGCCAACACATTAATGATTTCATTTAATCAATAATGTAGAAGGATTATAGTATTAACAGTTCTCTTCTGAGATCTAGTAGAGGTCAAATGGTTTAGGAAGGTGGGGGAAGGGAGAAGAGGAGGAGGGAGAGGAAGATGTGGGAGAAGAGGAAGAAAAGGATGGGAAGAGGGAGAAAGAAAAGGACGATTCCTTTAGATGCCTTGGAACAGTACCAGCCCCACATGCTATTATGAAATAACCATGGTTTATCTTTGTAGTTCTCACCATTCTATATTCATTCAGTTCCCAGCTCCCATGCTCTCTCCAGATGTCCAGATGACAGTGTTCAGTTGGTGTTCTAATCTTCCCATCCTCCCTAGGTGTGTCCTACCAATAGTCCCTATACCTGAAAATCTCATCTTTCCTCTCCCAGTCTAACCAACCACACATCTGAACCCAGCTGCAAGTTGGAAGATACTTAATTAATACCTAAATGAGAGTAATTTAATCTTTAACCCTCCTCCAGATACTTAATCAGTTATACTTTTTTTTTTTTAAAAGATGCCTGCAACTAGCCTGTTAGCAGAGAATGAAGTGAAGGACAAATCCAACAGGCTGGGAGCAGAGTTGCATAGGTACCACCAGAGCCATGCAGGTCTCTTGGGACTCTGCTCCTCACAGCAGTTGCCTGGAAGTGCCTCCTGCTTCCTTAGCCTCTTCCCATTCTTTTTTGTCTGAACACAGAGATGCTAACAAGTGAGCTCTTATCACAATAGCTCCCTTGGGGCACCATAAATTCTTCATGAAATAAATTAGGATATAAATAAACAAGCATAACCAAACAAATGAATAAATAATCCACAGCTTCCTTGGTGATGACATCAGGGCCTGTGACTGTGGGAGTGGAAAGAACCTGTGGCTTCTAAGTTGACAAATGCTTAGATCTTAACAGCATCAAAATAATAATGAAAGGCAATCGATGTTGACCTGGGATGAAGAATAACTCAAGTGATTTCTTGGACTATCTGCTTTCCCTCAAAAACCCATTTATTCCCAGCCAGGTCTTAAATATTAGAGTGAGAAACAGGGAACCAGAGTTTTTCTGCATCATCCTATGGCCTTCCTTACTCTTTCCAAACCCAGTTCAGTAGATGTAGCTCAAGCCAGAGGTTCTGTTGCAGCTGCAACAAGAGGTAAGACGCCCAGCTGCCAGACTACATTAGAAGGATCAGTTGTCTCCCAACAAATGAATGCCACAGTAGAGGAGGGCTGGAGTCTAGGGACTTACCAGCACATTCAGCTATGACCATAAGGCTTAACCTGAACCCCTGATTACAATGGCGAGTAATGGTACTTCCCTAATCATGTAGCTAAAAGCCAGCAACACGTGGACTGCATCTCACCTCTAGAGCCTGGACACACCTGCCTGCTGCTCCAGAATGCAGAGGGCAGTGGGAGACACCTACATCTTCTTGTCTGTATAATTGTCCCCAGAGATATTGTTCTAGAAGACTTTGTGTGCTGCCTGCTCATTGTTCCTTATTTGTACAAAAGGATACCAAATAAGTATTCATCATCTAGTTTTTTGCTTCCTAAGCTTTTTTACATTCCTGAGAAAAATGCCCATGTACAGTCATAGAAAAATCTCACATACAATTCCCAGAGCTTTCTGGATGGGTTGAAGATCAATTGAGTGGACCCTAGGTCAAGAACCCTGATAGAAGGAGCCATCTTGCTCAGGAAAAGCAGTGCTGGAGATACTAGATATCTCTGATAGAGGTGTGTGTGGTATTGGAGCAGGCACAATCTAGAGGCATTATAAATACCATAAACTTTCTACATTTACTTTCTCTTCCCAGACACCCTATCTAAAATAGAACCTTTCCTTATGTTTCTCTATCTTTTCACTAGTTACTTCTTCTGCAGAAATATTTATTACCACCAGATAAAAAGGGTCTCCAAAAAGTTGGGAAGCATAGACTATGCTTATTTTTAAAATATATTAATTATATTTTCAAATAATATGCTCAGTATGTTTTCCTTCAAATTTTAAATACCCTTTCAGGTGATGCAGTTCTGAATTTAAAGCAATGGTCTATTTACTTATCTAAAAAAGTACAATGAAGGGTAGCTCAGTCCATTAAGCATCCAACTCTTGACTTTGGCTCAGGTCTTGACCTCAGGGTCCTGAGACTGAACTCTACACTGGGCTCCACACCGAGCATGGAGCCTGCTTGGGATTCTCCCTCTCCTTCTGCCCCTCCCACCCCAGTCTCTCTCTCAAATAAATAAATAAATAAATAAGTAAATAAGTACAATGACATATTTTCCTTAAGTTTCTAGACTTTATGGGCAGTCTTAAGTATGTGTATTATACTGGTAGGTAGTCCTAAGAACATCTCAGTCAGAGGAAGGGGATTAAAAAGCACATTGGTACGGATGCATGTTTATTTGATTTCATCATTAACATTAGTTATTACCTCCACAATTATGATTGGAATATATAATCTCAAGTCCCATTAAGTCTTATTCTTCTAGTCTCAGCAGGCTCTTGTATCAACTAATTAACACAAAGGTCATTGTTCTCATTTTTAGAATACCAACAGATTGTAAAAACACAACACTGATTATGCTGCTAGGTTGGGAAAGACACAGCATGAACAGAATCTTCTGCTGCTGCATGAGAAGGAGTGGGCTTTTTCTAATCATGCCTCTGCATGGATGGAATTGACCCAAGATCAAGAGGAAAGTTGTTATCAAAATCTCTCTGGATTGAGAATACTGTTAGGAGTGTACATCCAGCTGTGGAATCCTAATGATTTTCTTGAACATGGTGGCCCTGGGTCTCTCCTCAGCTGAGAGATGATTCAGTCAGCAAATATTGATCATGTCCCTACTGCTAGCAGTGTGCTGGTGGCATAACACAATTGCTGGAAAGGGACTCCCACTCTTACAGTGGCTAACTGAAAGTGAACACAGCAAGCTACTTAATTGTTATATAAGGTAGAGGGTTACACGTGCCAGAAAAAGGTGCAGATTGATTTCTCTTGCCCATAGAAAAGGGTGAGAGGAATGAAATGTAACTTCTAGTTGGAGAGGAAACAGGACAACCTTGACATAAATGAAGCCACTGAGGTAAACCTGGAGAATGAGAAGATTTGAATATGCAATGATGAAGGAAAGTGTATTCTAGCACCTTTGCAAAGGCATAATACAGAGGACCCCCAGAACTCTAGCACAGCATTCGTGTATTTTCTGTAAGTTGCAGGTGTTTTCTGGTGTCTTAACTCTGCTTCGCTCATCTGTCTTACTGATTAGCCTCAGTTTGGCAATGTCAGTAGGGACCAAGGGGGAGTTCTCCATTAATGCAGGATGATACTTCTAACTATTTTGCTGATAAATGCTGGAAAAAAACAAATTAAGGAAGGGTCTATACTATCTTAGAAGCATAGCTAAGAATACAAATCAGTGTAGCATCCATTTTGGAGGAAATCTTTAAAAATCTGCAGTTAAGTAGGGAAGTTTACCACGACTAAAGTTTTTCTGGCAGAGAACAAATAATAACTAGTCAGATAGAGAAAGTAGCTCCTCTGAAAGACTCCTGTGATAGTTTAAAAAAAAAACAACCAAAAACAGTTTTCTTCTATCAGAACTGACATATAAAAGAGATGTCACAGGAATAGCTCATACACGAAACAAAACTGACATGTTCAGGGAGCTCAGTTTCCCAGGACTTGACTTTGAACACCAGAAGAAGCAGAAATAGTCTCTGGTGGGGTAATACATTGAAAGTTGAGTCCAGATTTTTCCTTCCCCTTCATCTTGTTTGAAATTCAGTACATACTCTTGCTAAATTTGCTTCTGCTTTTACCCAACTATGAAACGTAATTTCTTTATAAATATATCCTATGTGCATTACATTTACTTAATGTAAAACATTACGTGTATTCATAAGTGTAATTTTTGCACATGTGCTTTTTTAAGTGCAGTCCTTTGTCTTTCTTGTTCCCTTTATGTTGGCTCCAGAACTGCCCAGTCTTCCTTTCACCTACATAATCCTTGTGAGGATATAATAATAATATTCCTTGTGCTCAATCCTTGTGAGCACTTAGGATGTGTAGAGCCTATTTGCTGCAAGCTCATACAATCATAATTTGCATATATACAAATATACGTGCATAGGGAGATTTGCAGTGGTTTGTTGTACACAAAAAACAGCATCGCGCTCGTCATATTTCTCGATCTTGTTTTTCCACTCACCATTTCTTCGTGGAAATCAGTCCAAGTCAGATGCTTTACCTCTCATCCATTCTTGTTAATGATTGCATTGGGTTTCCTGGTGTGGATACCAAATTCAAGGTTATCATGCCTTGCTTTGTTCTTGGGGTGAATAGTTTTAAATGCCACCAAAATAACTATTTCAAATGGCAACAAGCTAGACGTATATAAGCACGTTTTTACATCAGCCATCAATATTAAGAAGCTAATTAGATCTGTGCATATTACAGGGAGACACTGGAGACTTCCATTGTTCATACTCTTCCTCCCTTCATCTCACCCACCACCCTAGTAGTATTGGAAGCTTCACCGTGGGCAGGAGAACAGGCAGGTAAAGACTGTTTAAAGTATCATTCCAAGTGAAACTGGTATTAGGCTGGTTTCTATTGCATACTCATTCAGTAACAACGTCCTGCCTTCTTGACATTATTCTCCTACCTGGCAGTTTTTGCCTCCAGCCTAGTTCTGTCCACATCCTGTGTCACTTAGTCCATCTGCCATAGTATCCAAGTGCAAACCTCTTACTTGCCCTCTCTTCCTGTACTGTTCATATCTGTCCAGTTTGGTCATTCCTCCTTGCTGAGCTAATCCTCTTTCATTGTGCTCCGCTTCCTGAATGTTCATTGTTTCTCCACCTCAGCATCTCTGGCTCTACTCCTCATCACATGTCCACAAGAACCACCTAGGATTGTTTTTAAGTTTGAACTGCAGGAATAGCTCTTTACTTGCTTTCATCCTTCATGAGCTTACTAATGCACTGAGTGCGCTGTCTGTATTGTCTGACCTATCTCATGGGCCCAGAACTCAGCACAATTCATGGGGCCTTCCATGTAGCAAATGCTCAGGAGCCATTTGTTGTGCTGACTTTGTTGCATTTGTACTTGTTGTACAGTCATTTAGGCTCCCAGAATCTGTTACTTCTCACAGTTGACTCCACACCTCCTTTAGTCACCAGCTCCCCATGAAACATCTCCTGTTTGCTCCTTTCCCTCTACCCCTTCCTCTCCCAACACTTCAGTTTAGCTCCTTTTTCTTCCTCTGTGCTACTGTGCAAAGGTCCTCTGAGGAGCCATCCTGTTTCTTGTATCTCTTCAGTCATAATTATTAAACAGAAACTTCTCAAATCGTAGCTCTCATTTTGTCATTTCCTTAGTCAAAAAACTCCAGTGCTTCAGCCAGTTGGATACAACCAGACCTCTCATCCTGGCTTTCAAATGTCTCCCATGCACTGTTACCAAGCTCTGTGTCCGGGCTTATCCATACCACACTACACAGTCTTTTCATATTCATCCTTGACTATTATGTATTTCCATTTCCTGTATTTGCAAATTTTAGCTGTTTAATATGTGCCTTATTTATTTCCTTTTTTGCACACCTTAAATATGGACTCATCTTTATTGTGGAAAACTTATCCATTCTGGAAGGTCTTAAAAATCACTATCAGATCTCACAGCCTTTGTGAGACCTGCTTTAATTTCTTTCAACCAGATGTCATTCTCTCTGCACGAACTTCATTGTATTTTGTTTATGCCAGTCTCTGATTCTTTTATGTATATATACACACACATATATATTATTGTGTATATTTTAATTATGTTTATTATATTAAATATTACATTATTTGTTAAGTTATATATTATTTACTATATGATTATATATACTATATATTTAATATATAATCATTATATATATATACACACACAGATATGTGTGTGTATATATATACTTGTATATATACTTGTAGTTCCTTTAATTATATATATTTGATTACTAGACTATAAATCTTGTAGACTAGAGATAATGCCTTATTAATTTTTGTTTTTTGCATCATGTGTTTCAAATGGAATTCATGAATTTAAATATAAATTTTAAAAAACAATTTAACTGTTCCTTACAAAATCCCCAGTAATTTTGGGCCAGCTTTATAACCTTTAATAGGAAAAAATTAAAGTCAGATCTTCTTGACTAAAAGTATAGTATCATAATATGTTTGTTGTAAGAGTGGTCTAAATTTAAATAAAAGAATTTTTACTATATATTTTAAGTAATCGTGGATATAGAATACTATTTCAAGGAGTTATACCCTTTTTTTTTGGAGTTATCCCCTCTTAACTAATACTTTAGAACAATAATGAGTTTTGAAATATTTTTGACACATTCTAAATCTTCTAAGATTGTTAATCCATATGGTACCTCCATTGTTGAAAGATAAGATTTTATATTTACAGACCACATAAATGCTGATCCAAGGCATTTCTTTCCAATATATAAAAATGTAATTTTTTTCTCAAGTGTTAGTAAAAAACTAGCAGCATTGTAACCCAAGTAAAACATGTGCTGTATAAGTCTTTGTTGTGTACAGTTATTGCTTTTTTAAGATAATTTTTTAGAGAAACAATTCACTCAAAAATACAAAATTTTCATTCCCACTAGACCTATTTGTTATAAGCAAGAATTTTCCTGGCCAAAATGAATCAAAGGAATTTAATGTTAGTGTGCTTGGCATTATGGTTTTTCCTGGATCTGAAAGTAAAGGCCTTTCCTTTCTTCTCTCTCTCTCTCTTTTTTTTTTCTTATTGGTTAGCAAATATGCATTTTTTTCTTTCATGGCCTTTTGCCTTATTTTGACCACAAAACAAGCAAGCAAGCAAGCAAGCAAATGAACACAAAAACTCTAGGACATGTTGTGTATGGAAAAATTAGCATAATTCATAAGGAACAATCTTCTATAGCCTTTACTGAACTTTAAATAAGGACTCTCATGTAAATGTGCCAGTTATCCCATTATCAGACCGTGTATTAATAGACTGAATTAAAATGCAACTATAGAAAAAGTTTAAAATCAATAGCAAACATACACCATCACTATAAATTTAAGTCATGTTTAATCACGTTTCTGCAGAATGATTATTAATTGCTTTTTGTTTAGATAGTCTTCTTGGAAAATGAATGCAGTGATGATTTATTTAGATGTCTCGAGTTCTGTGATATTTGTGATTGATGTGTATTTTAGTTAGTGATAGATTTCAGGACCTCACCATGCGTATCCTACTGGATGTGTTTCTATTGATTCTGAGTTAGGAAATGAACATGTAGGTAAGTGTTCAGGCTTGGCTCTGCCCTTAGCTCTGTGACCATGGATCTTACTTTCTTCCTTTGCATATATGAACATCTATTAATCTAGTCTGTTCTTCCTAGGAATGTATATGGAAAATAGCTCCACCCAGGAATTGGTCCTCTGATAATTTCTGTTTTCCTTCTCTCCTTTTAACTTCATCAATGAACATATTATACTTTTTATGTGCTACTTAGCAGGGACTTTCCAGACCCCACTGGGGGTTCAACTGCATTCTTATGATCTTGGAAAGGCCGAGACCATGATATTGATTTGATAATCTCTCCTGAGTATGGAATCACAGCAATTGACAGATACGTGTCCTCAGACAGGCACAGTTCTACATGGGAAAGTTTGACAGAGGTGTAAAGGAACTTGGTACCAACTCAGAGTAGTTTTACATTGCATGTACCCCAGAAGGTTGGAGCAAATAAGTGACCAGACAACACCACTAGTCAAAATTAAGACCAACATTTGATAGGTCTTAGCTTGAAACATTTCCCAAACATTCCACAAACAAAGTCTCTGACATTGGGAAATGTTTATGAAATGACTTTGAATCACTGTGGTACACTGCCCCCTGCCCCCAATAATTATTTACATGGGATTTGATTTATTTAACTTTGATTTTTGCTACACTTTGGCTACCAATACTTCTAAGTAATGTGAGGTTATATTTAACTACTACCACAGAAATAGATGGTAACTCAAATTCATAGAAGTGTGACTCCTGAAACACTAGGCTGAATCTCATGCAATCTTTGCTATTTTGATTCTTTAAAATTTCTGGTCTGTAAGGGACAGCTTTGAAAAAGTTTATATGGAATCTAATTTTCTTGAGACAATTCACAAATTAGCTTCTGTTCCAAATGTTACATCATAAAGATATACTAATGAAACAAACAACACCTAAATACAAATCGTGCTTCCTGTAACAAACTATAATCACCTACTTCCATAAACATGGTTCTTTATTTTCCCTCTGACCTTGGGCTGCCTCTCAGGCCATTTTATTGTTTTCAGCTCTCTCTCTCAATTTCAGCTTATCCTCAGGTGCTAATTAAAATGGCAGGTGTTAAATTGATCATTAGCACGTTTCAGCTACTGCTCTGAGCACAGAAGTCCCTCAAGTGATTCTTTGTTTCTCCCAATATAATCCCTCTTTCTCCAGACATCTCTGCTGCTTTTCTCTAGCAGCTCTAACTGCTTCTTAAAGAGAAAGCAGATAACATAGCATGTCTTCCCCAGCTGTTCCTCATTTATTTCTCGGGCTTGTTCCCTCTGAGTAAATGATATAATCAATTTTTTTTTCCTTTTAGTAATGGGCCAGCATCTTATTTAAGTATTTTGGAAAAATAAAACAAAGCAAACCTCTGTTAGACTTTCTGCACTCCTCATTCATTTCATGTACCTGAGTAGACAGCATACATATAGACGCACTACTTTCTTTAAAAAAAATTTTTTTTGTGGTAAGAGCAATTAGCTTGAGATCTACCTGCTCAAAGTCTTTTAAGTACATAATATGGTATTGTTAATGCACACACCATGTTGTGTAGCAGATCTCTAGATCTCATTCATCATGCATAGCTAAAACTTTATTTTTTAAAGTATTTCATTTACTTATTTGATAGAGAGAGAGAGAGAGAGATCACAAGTAGGCAGAGAGGCAGGCAGAAGCAAGCTCCCTGCTGAGCAGAGAGCCCAACACAGGACTTGATTACAGGACCCTGAGATCACTATCTGCGCTGAAGGCAGAGGCTTAACACACTGAACCATCCAGGTGCCCCCCTGTATAGCTAAAACTTTAAACTGGTTGAACAGCAACCCCTATTTCTTTCTCCCTTCTGCCAGCCCCTGGCAACCACCATTCTACTGTCTCTGTGAGTCTATTTTAGATACCTCATGTAAGTAGAATCATGCAGTATTTGACCTTCTGGGTCTGGTTTATTTCACTTAGCATAATGTCCTCCGGGGTTCATCCATACTGTTGCAAATGGCAGGGTTTCTTTCTTTTTAAAGTTGAATAATAGTCCATTGTGTGTATATACTACACTGCTTTGTCCATTCATCTGTTGATGGACACTTAGATTGTTTCCACATCCTGGCTGTTTTGAATAGTGCTGCAATGAGCTTGGGGGTGCACCTAGATCCCAATTTCAGTTCTTTTGGATATCTACCAGAAGTGGAGTGGTTGGATCACATGGTAGATCTATTTTTAGTTTTTGAGGAACCTCCATACTCTTTTCCTCTCTGCTCCCCGACCCCATGTTGCCACATCATTTTCCTCCTACACTATGTTAGGAAAAATTGGAGGGAGGGCATCCCTGTTTCCAGTCTAGGCAGAGCTGGTGTTACTAAGGCTTGCCTGGCCTCTGGAAGAACCAGGTAAAGGGAGAGGATGCTGTAGGCGCTCTTCTTACACTTGAGTCCTCTTAGCCTATGGTTAAGGCACCCAAAGTTTAGCAATTCCTGAACTTTGACAAAGCAATTTTACCACACATCAATGCTTGCTTGAATCGTATCTCTTAAGTTTCTCATGTGGCAGTGTTTCTGAAACTTGTGTGTGGATCAGAATCATCTGGAGGCCTTTAAAAACCACTGATGTCCACCTGCAGAGACTTACTTAGTTACTAAATAGAAATGAGTTACTTAGATTGTGGAGGGGAAAAGACTTTGGAATGATAACGTTCTCCAGGAGAGTCTAATATAAAGCAAATGTTGAGAATCATAATGTTACTTCAGTTTATTCTTCCACTTACATGAAGTAGGAACCAGAGTAGGAATAAGACTTTGGCAGCTCCTGCCGGAGTGAGTTTCACCTTGCACCTGCGTGCTGGAGATCAGAGAGACCTCAACCTTAGACTCTGCCATTAAGGTAGTGATTCTGGCTTCCAGGTAAATGGATCCAGTTATCGTCTGGGTCTAACCGGTCAGTTTAGGGACCCCTCCTCCTGAGGGGAGGAGCTAGTAAGGGCCCGAAAGTGCTCTTCAATCACCTACCTTGAATCCCGGCCAGGGCAGGATCCCCTAGGAGCCAAGACAGAAACTTGGGGAAAATAGAGACAACACCTGCCTCAACTAGCCCCACTTCACTCATCAATCTATTCACGAATCAAGCATAAGTATAAAGCCCTATGTATTTAAGCCTTGTGGATTAAATAATGCCATAGGCTATTTGCAGAGTGAAAGCATGCTACATTTGTTCCTATAAGCTTTAGGTTTTATTTCTGGACAGACAAGGTAATAGGGATTACCTGGAAAAAGCCGGAAGTTTTGGCAATCCTTTTGGTGTTGGGAGCCAGTTAGATTTAGGTAGCAATTTTGTTGCTAAAGTATCCACTGTTTTAAAAATGTTTATTGAGCATATCTTCATAATGAGATACAAGACAGGAGTCCTGTCCTTGAGGCATTTGCTATCTTGCAGGTTGATGTGGGGAGAAGCTGCAGATGCAGAAGCTGCAGGAAAGAAGCAGAGGAGGGGATACAGAGGGGGAAGATGAGATGCTATTTCTGGTCATGTTAAGTCTTACTAGTCCATTATACATTCAGGAAGATATATTTAATAGATAATGGAAATTGTGGGCCTGGAGAGAATGGCACAGGCCAGGACACCAGATTTGGGAGTGACCAATACATATGACATAGGACTGTGGTTAAAAGGAGGATAGAGCCAATAATGAGTCCCAGAGGACAAGTAAATGGAACCAGTTATTATATCTTCATATAATAAAAATTACTCAGCAATAAGAAGACTTATGTATATTAATATAACAATGATGTGCATGGATCTCATAAATGATTATGATGAGTTTAAGAAGCCTGACTCAAAAAGGGAACATATCATGTGATTCCAATAAAAGGAAATTCAAACTAATCATTATAGAAAGAGCTCAGTGATTGAACATGAAGAAGAGAGGAAAAGGGAAAAAAAGGGAAAGGACAGGATTACCATGGGACAAACCTTGACAGTAATAGACATGTTTATTATTTTGGTCATGGTTAAGATTTTCCAGAGGATAGCACATATGTTTGTTTGTTTTTTTTAAAGATTTTATTTATTTATTTGACAGAGATCACAAGTAGGCAGAGAGGCAGGCAGAGAGAGAGAGGAGGAAGCAGGCTCCCTGCTGAGCAGAGAGCCCCATGGGGGGCTCGATCCCAGGACCCTGGGATCATGACCTGAGCTGAAGGCAGAGGTTTTAACCCATTGAGCCACCCAGGCGCCCCAGATAGCACATATGTTAAAGCTTATCAAATTATACACTTTACACAAGTACAGTTTATTGTATATCAATACAATATATCAATAATCCCATTTTTTCTAAAAGATCCAGAATATAGAAGAAAATGAAATATAGAGCCCCCAAAAGTTATATTTAAGTATTTAGCTAATATTTTTGTATAGAAACAAAGAAGCTGAAACAGAAGGTATATTCAAATACATTTTAGGAAAAAAATAACTTTTTTGAATTACAGAACATGCAGAGCTTTTAATCAAAACATCTCTTAACTGCAAAATTTATAAAAACCAAGTGATGTTGAAGGAAATGTTAATTGTAATACACAAAAGGGCGAATATAATAGGATGTATTTGTAATTGAATTTGCAGAATCTGGTTAACATGGATTTTTTTTCTAATTTTAGATATATATATGGTTTTTAAAATTATATATATAGTTAACATAATTTATACAATTATATTTTATATCTATTATTTAAATTCATATTTTTGTATTTATTTCTATCTACATAAGCAGGCTAAGCAAAAAAATGTGTGGAGGTCAAACATCTGAGAAAATGCACATAAACAAACAAAAACTACACATCTACTAGGTAGCAGAAGTGGCACTGAAAATTTGTTCTATTTGTTCTCCTGTGTCTCCCATAGAATGCCCCAAAGGTCAGTTGTTTGTAACACAAAGTCTTCTGGAAAGTATGGTTATTGCTTTATATTATTAGTATCTGTCTCTTTAATAAGAATAGAACTTTTTTAAAAAGATTTTTATTCATTTATTTCAGACATAGAGAGTGGGTGAGAGAGAGAACATGAGGGGTGGGGGCAGAAGGAGAAGGAGATTCCCTGCTGAACAGGGAGCCCTACTTGGGACTCAAACTGGGAGTTCATGATCCTGGGATCATGAACTGAGCCAAAAGCAGATGCTTAACCAGCTGAGTCACTCAGGCATCCCAAGAGTAGAACTTTTTTTTATTGGGGTAAAGGACACCTATTGATAATTAGGAATGGAAAGGTATGAATGGTCAAACAGGAGAACATTCCATAACTAGAAGGAATGTTAATACACAGAGGTCAACAGAAAGAAGAAATTTTTAAAAAATTCAAAAAGGTTAATGGTGAGACAACAAAGATGAATTTTGCATACTTGGCTATCTTTCTAGAATTTGTGAAAATCAATTTCTGGGTTGATGATATTCATCCTGAAGATATCAGGACAGCTTGGAAGATGGAAGCCTCAACTTCTCCAAATCAGCTTAGTCCCCTAGTCTAGCCAATTTTCTTTAGTCCAACAGAATCTTGTCACAATCAGTTCTGCCCCATCTTTGGGGAATAAGCTATGAAGAAGAAATTTAGAAAATAAGAAGCTGGATCTATCTTTATCTTACTTCATTCATCCTTCCTTTTTGATGTTAATGGTAATAAAATATATGCCCTTTTTGAAAGTTGGTGTTTTGCTATACTGAGTAAGAACTTCTTATAATAAGTTATAATAATGGCTTATTATGATATCATTATATAATACCTAATTATCATTATAAACACTTCATATTGAGCTGCATATCATGGAAATTTAAAGGCTCTGCCCTTAAAACAATTACAAACTATGTTGAGGGGAAGCAGGATGTGTGCATGAAACACCAAGGAAAAATTCGTAGACAAATAGAGCAATGCATAGCCTAGCTGGTGCAATCTCCTGACCAACTTTTCCAATTATAAAATCTATTTCCTTGTACTGAATAGCACTTTTTGTGAATCCATTTCTTTTAGGATGAAAAAAAATCTGATCTTTCAAAATCTCAAACTAAGCTTACAATTTTTGCACTTAAATAGTAATCTCATATTGCAACTATACTAACAATAATGCTTTCCAGCATTTCAAAATAAATCTCTTTCTGGATCCAATCTGTCTTCTCAGTCTGGCCTTCATTCTTCTGCAGAAACCAAACCTGGTCTACTTTTTGCAACTGAAATTTCCAACCTTTTGGGACACATCTCATAATACTCTTTAGCCTCATTTCAAAATTCTACCCTCTATTGCCCAAATGACACACTCTCTTTTAACTCTTCTCTGCTCATACCATATGGAAATGATTACTTCTCCAAACATCACTCATTTATTTGTTCAAGCAGCATTTATTAAATATGTCACACACATATTAGAGATAAGCATAAAATTCTAAGGGGACTCAGAATGGTTACCCTTAGGGTTTGATAAAGGATAAAACAGAAAATGGATGCTGATAAGGCTAGGAAGGTAGAAACATACAATATCATAAAAGATCTTGTATTCTTTGCTAAGGAATTTAGATTTTATCCTGTATGATACAGCTGTAAAATACTATGTTTTCCAGGGGATTATACTGTTTTATACTGAAATCACTCGGGTATATATCCTATTTTCCTTAACATCATTATATGCCCTACATTACTTTATAAGGAGATCTGGGTTATGCATTTTGAAGAATGGAGCACTGCATCATGTGTTGAAATCTATAGAGACAACAAAGCTCTCCGTTGAGAATCTCGCTAAAGTTTAAGGGAGCCAAAAGATTCAACTGGTGAAGCAAACAATTTAAACTAATATATCCAAATGAATTCATGTGATTTTTTTTTTTTTTTAATTTTGGTTAATATCAAACCAAGGAAGTCCAGAAAATAGGATTGTTAAAGTTCCCTTAGCAATGTGAACTCGCCCACTCTGCACGTGTATAGGGCTTGCAACACTAGTTAGCATCCTAAAAAGAGCCTTTGATATCATCGTGTGTATTCACTCTAATGTTGCTATGAAAAATGTTGCCTTTCTTACTTTCATAGATGTAAGTTTTTCACTGAAGGATTTACAGAAGTTTCAAGTATTATTTTTCACAATACCCCTTGCCTATGGGGGAAGTATTTCTGAATTGTCATATAAGATAAAATGTCAGTTTCATAGCTGCATTATTTACAAGAGGAATGGAAGGAATGCTATTTCTTTGTGTTTGGAAAGTGAGAGGTTAAAGAGAGGTTAATATAAGAAAGTGAAAGATCACTGTCCCTATCTGTGCCTGGGACACATGTTCTAAACCTGAAGAGTGAGAGTGAGTGTGTGTGATCTCCAGTTCTGATGGCAAGAACAATGGAGAAGAGAATGGCAACCGCCTTGTGCCTTGTGCTCCTCTCTATGCAGGGGAAGGCGTTTAGGCCGAGTCAGCCATTCTCCAAGCACTTTGAATATCAGTCTATTTAAGTGGCTTATAATTATATAGGAGTCTTTTAACTAAAAACACTTCTGTTTGATATGGGATGAAAGATGAATTCTGACGGTAACGTGAGGATCTAGTCCTACGATTAAGTGTGTGCTAGTCGGTGATTTCCTTGAGAGAGAGGAGTTTGGCTTCAAACTACCTCCGCTGGGTGTATCTGCATTATTCAAGACGAACTATTCTTTAAAAGGATGTAAAAATAAAAGATGCCACCATGATAATCATTCCACACTTTTTTATAACCGATTACTGTGTTCAGTACAAGGAAGTTCAAGTTTAAAATAAATGCTGCACCTGAAGCCAATTAGAAGAGAGACATTATTATTTTCTTGCTGTTTGAATCCAATTTTTAAAGACCACAAAGGGGTTATTTAGATGGCAATAAATGCATTGTAAAATCTTTTTTCCCTGACTACAAAGCAATCTGTTGTGTTGGAAGTTAGACTAGCAAAACAACTCAGATGCTGACAAAGTAGCAGGGAAAATAAAGGTTGTTAGCAGCAGAATATCTAAATCAATATTATGCTTTAGTCTAATTAATATGTACTTTGCTATTGCCAGGTAGGATTTATTGGTACAAAAGCATAATAATTCTATCACTCAAGCTTTTTAATAAAGTTAAATTAAGGACAGATGAGCCTTGATAGTTACATACATTTTTCTGTGCATTTGCCAAATTCTTGAAGCGTCAAGAGTCTGATAACATTAAATATTTTAATAGTGCAAGTGCAATGAGATACTAGAAGAATGTGGCCCTTGAAAGCTGAGTGGCAAAAGTGGAATTAATTTTCTAGTATGAGTGTGAATTAAGGTGAGGGCATTCCTAGAACCAAACTGGGAATCACCTGGCCAGAGCTTGGAAATGGAGCATGATTGCCTGCCAGGAAGCTAAGAGCAGACCAAAGTCTGGCCAGTGAGTGTGGACAGGCTCAGGCTCAGGCCGTAGAGAGCCATAACTAAACAGGGAGAGTGTGAGGGTCTCAGGCAAAGGAGGAAAAACCTATGGCAAGTCAGGAGGAATTCATGAGATGCCAACTAGGTGAGCTTGGGCTGGTATAGGTCAGGTTATTGATTTAGAGATTAGGCCTTTTTAGAGGGCCAGTGGATCACATCCAATAGTAACTGTGACCCACTTCCTTAAAATGTAGTTGTAAATTTAGATAATTATCACTTCCATTAGTTTTTCTTATTGTTGTCTTTTTTTTTTTTTTTATAGTGAACCTAATTGAAATTTTAAGGTTTTTTTTTTTTTTTTTTTTTTATTTATTTGACAGACAGAGATCACAAGTAGGTAGAGAGGCAGGCAGAGAGAGAGGAGGAAGCAGGCTTCCTGCTGAGCAGAGAGCCCGATGTGGGGCTCGATCTCAGGACCCTGAGATCATGACCTGAGCCGAAGGCAGAGGCTTTAACCCACTGAGCCACCCAGGTGCCCCTATTGTTGTCTTTTTAATACACATTAAACAGTACTGTGTCACTTAAGGTGGGAAGTGTCCTAGCTTGGGTGCTATTTTTAAAAACTTTGCTTACTTATTTAGGGCACCAAGATAATGACTCAATGTCCAGGTCAGGCTCACCCAGTTAATATGACTCTCTCTATCTGAAACCTATAAAAAGTTCTTTTTACCTTGGATTTCACAAACACATGTATTAAAATAATTTAGCTAAAGGAACACAATCCATAACATGTAATATTTATTTTGTCCATATTTACATATCCTAACCCCCAATAACTTTGAGCTTTTTCCAGCTCATTTAAAATAGTATCCTGAGGTAACCACAATGTAATTAGGTGCCCCTGATTGGGTAGTTAGACCCTTGGAGGTCAGTGATAGCCTTGGATCTTTCATATTTCTGATTTCCTATTCTCCCCTTCAGGAGTTCTGTGCTGATGAAATAGAAATGAGTGATTCCATTTTCAGGACCAGTGTTCTTTCTACTAATGATACTTAGAAAATTCATCACAATGCTAAAAACAGGGTGAGTTCCTGTTGCACAACTCCTCTGAGAATAGTTTGTCCTTTTAAAGTAGTAAGATTCATTTTCAAAGTTTGATGTTTGTAAATTTATCAACAGTAGTATTCATTAAGAAGAGTAAAAACCTACATGGTTCCGGTCAAATCCAGATGTAGCTGACTCTTCCTACTATAAAAGCCCTTTCCTATGAAGTCATAATAGCTGCTTTATTGGAGATACTGATTACTTTTTCTATCTGGGCAAGGTTTTGATGTTTAGTCATTTAATGCCCACTCTATGCCCTTCCCCAACTCTGCTCCCTAAGAGAGTACCTGTTTGTTGTGCTTGGAACTGCTAATGAGATATTGATCAATGTAATTAATCAGAAAACATAGAAACTTAATTGCACTTTAACTAGTTAATCAATGACAGTCTCACTCTTACTCTGGATGTGAATACATATGTATATGACATAGCTTTACACCCATAATTAAATATTTTCCATCCCTAAAAATGCATCATAGTGTACTCAAGATATAAATAATGACGTTTACTTTATTAAAATTACTGTTAAGTAGTAGTACCCAATGGGTAATAAGATTCTTATTAAGCATTCTACTATGAAATCTTGCTAGAGGTACAAGCACTGAATTGTAAGTTGATGTCTGCAAATAATATGGATTAAGTTAGAGGCTCTAGAAAACAGTCACAGTATTTTCATGAAAGTCTTATTTTTATACCTTCTCCATTGTCATATTCAACTTTCCCGTTCCATTTTTTGCTCAACTTGTCTTGTTTTTCAGTATTTTCTTTGCTCCCAGTTGGCCCTAAGCATTAATGTAAATTGAACTCTTTTCTTTGACCTCTTTTTCCTTCTGTTCTTACCTTATATGAGCTCATCTGGGTGACCCTAGTTTTCAGTCTGCCTTCACTCTGGGGATCCACCCAAGCTTTGTATCCTTGGGCACAGGCCAATGTCCTAGTCATTCTCAGACTTTTAAAAGTTACTCATGCTCAATCTTATTCCCTTGGGGATCCCAGTTCCCAACAATCTGTGCTCCTGTGGCCTTGGTAATCTCTTTAACAGAAGCCTAAAAGAGCATGCTCAATAAAAGTGAACCAAATGGTGAGAAATATAAATGTAGGCAGAAATTTACATATCTCATAAATGCATATAACTGCTTGCATTTTCCAAATGATACCTCTCAGATGCCCTTTTTCTCATCCTTACAAAAATTGCTATTCCTGTTTTTTAAAAAATTAAGAAAAATAAATATGAGTTTGTTTTTTTTTAAACAAATAATAAACCCAAATTTTTCATTACTGGCGATAGAGTCCATGTCTGATTCTGTATTTTACAATAACCCTTGGACCCCATGTGCTAAATGAAAGAGAAATGAAGGAGCTAGTTACCGACTGGCTACAGTTAGTTACCAGTACTAGCTACAGCTAAGTACTAAGTAGTTACAACTATTTTTGTGGTTGATGAGAAACAATTCCACACAACTTTGTACCTTCTGAATTTCCAGGCTGTTGTGCAGAGCACATCAGCACAGTTCCTGCTGAAGTACCATATGTTCATGAGTTTTGATGTGATTTTTAGCCAGGCAGAGAAAAACTAGTGATGTGAAATGACATTATGACCTCTGTGAGCTCCAAACCAAGTAATGTCAGAAAGCACCTGGCCAATAGTATTGTTATTGGAGTACGTAATTAGCACTTACAGTTTTAACAGAAACGTCCAATATCTAGCAGAGGTACTTGAAATTAATTATTATGGTACATTCATATTTTATCCTAGGCAGTGCATTAACTGAAATTTACACACCAATAAAATATACAGTGGAGTTTTCATGGAAAATTATTATAGTATTAAAACGGTGATATTTCCTTACACTAAAAAATTAATTGACTACTTATATTTTAGAACTGTCACTGTTTTTTGGTGGCAGGATATTTTAATCACAGTTCCAGAAATGTTATTACTTTTTATTTAGAAACTAGAACACAGCTTTTTTTCCTTCAATCTACGGACTTTATCAGTTGCTTATGTCTTAAGAGCATAATTGTTGACTTAAGAAAACCAATTAAAATATGAACACGTTAGGAATGTTGCAGAACCAATCAACAGAATCCTTCAAGTTATTGATGCACATGAAGAAATCATATAAGAAATAAGAATCAGGCTGTCCTTGGAAAGTTAAATTGCTAAGATTCATTCTTAGGAGTATGATTAGCCATCTTTAGAATAGCCCAAGGCTCTGTATATCACATGACTGAAAAGATTGGGAACCCAAAATCAAGATGATGAAGGGAAACAATGTTAGGGAAGCAAAACTGGATTGTGACTTCAGTATGTTAAGGGAAGAACAAGTCAATATCCCTACAGAATTCAGAGAAAGACTATAATCAATATAGATGGTAAAACTGGAACCTAACTATAGACACAGCCAGTCCCAGCTCAGACTGGTTGGAATCCTTTCATGAAGTCAGTCATTGGGGCTCCATTAGCTTACAGTTGCTAAACATTCATATCACACAATAAAATCCTCCTCTTGTTCTACTCTACACTCTCATTTTCCACGTAGCTTGGGAACACTCTAAATTGCCAGGAAAAGAATTCTTTTATTCATTTACTCATGCACTTGTATATTCATACAACAAATACTTATTTCTAAATCTTCCTATGTCCTTTTCTGGATTGCAAGGAAAGAAAGAACTCCATTTGCCAGAATCTCTTCCCTAACTCTTGGTTTAGAGTCTGCCAATGAGACAGATTCTCATGAAATGTGGAAGGTGAGAGAGGAAAAGTCATTATTCTTCAGTGATAGTTACTAAGGGCCTCAAAGATACACAGCAGAGAAGTCAAGTTCCCAAAAACTCCAAGTCAACTGGTAGGAATCATCCACTTTGGTGTTGCAGGCATCCAGCATTGGTGGTAGCTTCATTGACGTTTGCTCCCTTAGTTTTTCCAACAGTGTGTAAGCGTCAAAGTTCTGCATCTACATACTTTCTTATTGGAACCCTGATACAAGTCTCCAAATTTCCTTTTTGCCATGTAAATGTATTATTTTTATTATCATTACAGAAAAATGATATAGATCTAGGTGAAAATTGCATATGAAAGGGTGACCTCCTTTCCCTGAAATACTCTCACTTTAGCAATTACCATAAAAACTAAACTACGTATCAAAGAGAAGCTGATAAAAGGTTTTTTCTTCCTTTTCTTTTTTGTTCGTTTTCTTTTCTTCTTCCTTTTCTTTTTGTAAAATCTCCTCTGTTTGTGACTTTTACAAACTCTAGTTGATTCAAAATTTGTCCATGATGCTTAAGGGTAAGGGCATGTAAGGATATAATGAATTTAGAATAATGTTTATTTTACCTTGACCTGTGTACTTTCTGTTCCAAAATGAGAGGACTCCCCTGAGTACATTATTTGTGTAATTCTCCACCACAAGTTGCAGAGAAGTTCCTAGTACTCCAGGAAACAGTTTCACATTCTCTCATAAGAGTCCAAGAGTCCAGAATTCACTACCAAGAATAAACTTGTCTTTGTAATTTCAGGCTGCCGGTAGAATTTTTTCCCCATCAGGTTCCAGTGTTTGTCTACCCAGGGGAAGTTTGAAACTTTAATCCTTTTCCCCCCAAGGGAAGATGGCAGCATAATCAGGCATGCTATTACTCCAGACTCATTTCCCATATTTAGAGAGACCATGGATAGGATTAATGATGGTCATTTAGGAAAAGAGGTTGAAATAGACAAGCTCTGAAGAGGATGTGATAATCAGAGTGTGCAGATGGATGGAAATTCAACAGGAGAAAACGCCCCATTAGCAGCTCAGCAATTAAAGTCAATTCTTTTAAGAGCAGATGTGCAATGTTCTTTATGGAATATGCTACATGTTTGAAAGGACATGTAGAGAAGAGCAGTTGAGGATAGCTATCATTTTATAAGTCTATGGGACACTGAAATGATTAATTGTGAAAATAGATTTTGGAGTTTTCATTTTGTTCAAAGACAGACTTAACCTCTAGTCTCCTCCCGCAGCGAGTATTCCTTGGCTTTCTCACTAAGATTAAAATAAGCTCTGCCATCAAAGCCCTTTTCTCACCTGAGCATAAAAAGAACGTTGGGAGCATGACCTTGTTGAAGTGCTTGACCAAATTATAATGAAGGAGCTCACAGGTCAGGAAAAGTCTTGCTCATAATCAAGAACTCTCTTCAAGTTTTTAGTTCCAACTCTTCCAAAATGCTAGCTCAAATATTAGGTTTACAGCCCCCGCAAAATGTGTTGTCCTGGGGTGAACCAAGAAAATTCCCTGCTGTCTGTCGTGATATCTTTCAAACCAGTCACTTGTCATGTATGTTGCCATTCAATATGAATCTTCATTATTGTTTCTCTTCTGATGACTCAACATAGCTCCACTGTGCATGGGCTCCATATCCAGTTGGCCTCTATTCCAATTTAATGCTACTGTTGGGCTGGATTTTAAACAGCCTTGTCTGTAATTTCCAAACTCGAGCAATCTGAGAAGGAAAACTCTTACTGATGTGCAAATGGTGTATTGCATTTCACTTTGCATTATTCATCTTCATTATTCACATCATGGTGCATTCTTGGCAGAGAGCAGAGAATTTTGAAAAAGTACATTCCCAGCGCCATGGGTATCATTTAAAACATAAAGTGATTTTCCTGCAATTTGATTTCATTAGGGCTCGTCTAATTTCTGTCAGGTTTGGGGCCTGTTGACCTATGTGGATTTGCATAGCTAATAGTAAATCTAAAGTAAAAAAGCTCTTCCTCGTGAATCTCAAAAGATAAGGAGTTAATCTGGCAACCAGAGTGTGTTGAGGCCAAAATCTCAACTGTGGTATCAGTTCTTTTCATTGAAGAAAAATGATTACTATCCGGAGCCCTCAATTGCCTTATCTTTGATTGAGACTCACTAGGTGAGAGTCTGAAGTATGAGAATATTCCATTGGGAATAGTTTCTGGTAGGCATGGGCCAATTCTTTACTCAACAAATTTCCAAAGCTCAAAGGGTCAAGTTTTGCATTTCTTAGAACTGATCTTCAACTTTTCATTTTCATGAAAATGTCTTTGTTATAGATGTACTTCTACTGCAGAAATGCTATAGATATCTTTTTTTTTTTTTTAAGATTTTATTTATTTGACAGAGATAACAAGCAGGCAGAGAGGCAGGCAGAGAGAGAGAGGAAGGGAAGCAGGCTCCCCGCCAAGCAGAGAGCCCGATGCGGCGCTCGATCCCAGGACCCCGAGATCAAGACCCAAGCCGAAGGCAGAGGCTTTAACCCACTGAGCCACCCAGGCGCCCCTGCTATAGATATCTTAACTGAATCAGCCCCACTGGCTCTAATTAAGGTTCAGAAGAATCAATGCTGCACCCCCCCCTTTTTTTTTTTCTATAGCAGAATTTCTATCTTGATTAGTTTAGGTTTGCTGTAGTTTTGAATCATCTAACTTTCTGTAGTTCCCTTTGATTTTTCAGCTTCAGTGCAAAAAAGATCAATTTTCCCTCTTTGAGGGCTCATGTTTCCCTTGAGGTCGCCTTAACACACCTTTGGCTTTCACTTTAATCACAGATATTTACCTCTGTTACTGCATTGCTTTTTCTCTTTTTCTGTGAATACTTATCATCTCTTAAATTATTACAGGAATTCTGCTTAGTTTGTCATTTTACCTGTTTGACAGTAGGAATGTATCTATATTCTCAGTGGAATGTACTACATAGTAGCAATCCCAGTTTAAGATAATAAGAAAATATAAACAGTTCACTGAAAACAATCAGCTTATACATGAAATGTATACACCTATGGGAGGTGATTTCATCCATTTAGCAAAAACATTTTTTGCATGTATTTTGAATTTGGCATTGTGTTAGATGCCGAGAAGCAAAGATGAATAAGGTTCTAGTTCTGTCAAGAGCTACAGTGAAGGGAGAAAGGTCCTGGAATGGAATACCACACAGCAATGTGGTTCAGCAGTAATAGTGTGTGTATCAGTACCCTAAGAATAGAGAGGAGGCTGCTCTTTCCTCACATTCCTTTAATGGGATGGATGGTGACAATTAGAGATTTTAACTATAACCTAATTAAATAAGGCTGAAAATATGAATGTCCAAAATCACATGTATATACCTTTACTTCATCTAAGGGATAAATGACCTATATAAATACCTATTTGACCTACATTCTATATACCTATTTTCCTTTAATGACTGTGAGGCATGTGGACAACTGGTTTTAAAATAACATTCTATTTATAAAGATCATCTTCATCGTATTCTCATAACAAGAGAAGGAACATTAATTGTGTGTGGCATTGAAGACAGAAAACGATAGGCTAGAAGAGAAGTGTGGAATGCCCAAGAAAATGAAGGAGAGGCAATTTATTATTCATCACGTAAGGGTATGACATCACTTCCTTTTTTTAAACAATAGCAACAACGAAACTGTCTATATTTAGATCCCTTTTGACAGTAAGTTTAGATGGAACAGTTGAGAAAGAAAGAAAGGAGAGAAGTTGAAAATTCTAAATAGAACTTTATAATTTTGCCTAGGTCCAGTCCTGCTTTAGAAATATAAAAGACTTGGATATCATCCATTGTTGAATGAAAAAATGGCTTATATGTGTAATGCGATCCCATTGAAATGAAACTGTAGAAATAGTATAAATGTGTATACACTTTATATAATTTCATTCTTAAATGCAAAATAAAATATACATATCATAAAACCACATGAAGAGATGACTATATTCTCCAAAATATAACGGTGATTACTTTGTGTCTTGGGATTTGAGAGCTTATATTACACTGTTTTCTTTATTATACTGTCTTGTTTTCCTTTAATTAAAAAAAAATTAAATTAATTAATTAATTAATTAAAAAATTCATTCAAAAAATACACTATAACCAGACATTGTGTTATGCCCTAAATATATAAAATAAAGCAAGAGCAGATTTAATTCTTCCCTCATTAACATGTATCATTTCTTAATAACTGAGAATAACAGTATAGATACATAGATATATATATATGTATATAAATATAATTTTTTCATATAATTTTTATTTAAATTTTAGTTAACAGACAGTGCAATACTGGTTTCAGGAGTAGAGTTCAGTGATTCATCACTTACATATAATACCCAGTGCGCATCAGAATAAGTGTCCTCTTGGTGTGCCTGAGTGGCTCAGTTAGTTGTGTCAGACTCTTAGTCTCTGCTCAGGTCATGATATCATGGGTTGTGAGATCAAGCCTTGCTTCGGGATTTGTGGTCAGCGGCGACTCTGCTTGAAGATTCTCTCCCTCTGCCCCTCGCTCACACTCTTTCTCTCTCTCTCTGTCTAAATAAATAAATCTTAAAAAAAAAAAGAGAGAGAGAGAAAAAGAAAGAACAAGTTCCCTCTTTAATACCCACCACCCATCTAGCCCATCTCTCACCCACCTCCCTCCATCAACCTTCAGCTTGTTCTCTATCATTAAGAGTCTCTGATTGTTAATTTCCCTCTCTCCTTCCCCCCCCTTCCCATATGTTCATCTGTTTTGTTTCTTAAATTCCATATAAATGAAATCATATGGTATTTGTCTTTCTCTGACCGACTTATTTTGCTTAGTGTAATGCTCTCTGGCTCCATCCATGTCATTTCAAATGGCAAGATTTCATTCCTTTTGATAGTCGAGTAATATTCCACTGTGTGTGTGTGTATCACCCCTTCTTTATCCATTCATTAGTGAATGAACATTTGAGCTCTCTTGATAGTTTGGCTATTGTTGGTAATGCTGCTATAAACATCAGGGTGCTTGTACCCCTTTGAATGAGTATTTTTGTATCCTTTTGGTAATACCTAATAGTGCAATTGCTGGGTCATAAGGTAGCTTAATTTTTAACTTTCTGAGGAAACTCCATACTGTTTTCCAGAGTGGCTGCACTAGTTTCCATTCCCACAAACAATGCAATAGTTTCCCTTTCCCCACTTCCTCACCAATACCTGTTGTTTCTTGTGCTGTTAATTTTAGCCATTCTGACAGGTGTGAGGTAGTATCTTTTCATGATTTTGATTTTGATTTCCCTGATGATGAGTGATGTTGAACATCATTTCACGTGTCTGTTAGCCATCTGGATGTCTTCTTTGGAAAATGTCTATTCACATCTTCTGAACATTTCTTAACTGGATTATTTGGTTTTTGGGTGTTGAGTTTGATAAGTTCTTTATAGACTTTTGATACTAATCATGTATCAGATATGTTGTTTTTAAATGTCTTCTCCCATTTCATGGGTTGCCTTTTAGTTTTGTTGATTGTTTTCTTTGCTGTGCAGGAGCTTTTTATCTTGATGAAGTTCTAATAGTTCATTTTTGCTTTTGTTTTCCTTCCCTTTGGAAACATGTCTAGTAAGAAGCTTCTGTGCCTGAGGTCAAAGATGTTGCTGCCTGTTTTCTCTTATAGGATTTTGATGGTTTCCTGTTTCACATTTAGGTCTTTCATCCATTTTGAATATTTTTTTTTGTATGATGAAAGAAAGTGGCCCAGTTTCATTTTTCTGTATGTTGCTGTCCAGTTTTCCTAACACCATTTGTTGAAGAGACTATCTTTTTTTCTATTGGATGTTCTTTCCTTTTGTGTCAAAGATTAATTGAACATATAGTTGTGGGTGCATTTCTGGTTTTTCTCTTCTATTCCATTGATCTATGTATCTGTTTTTGTGCCAGCACTGTTCTGTTGTGATGAGCTTTGTAATTCAGCTTCAAATCCAGAATCGTGATGCCACCAGTTTTGTTTTTCTTTTTAGGATTGCTTTTGCTATTCAGGGTCATTTGTGGTTCCACACAAATTTTAGGGTTGTTTGTCCTAACTCTGTGAAAAATGCTGGTGGTATTTTGATAGAGATTTCATTAAATGTGTAGATTACCTTGGGTAGTATAGACATTTTAACAATGTTTGTTTTTCCAATCCATGACCATGGAATTTTTTTCCATTTTTTTGTGTCCTCTTCAATTTCTTTCATGAGTGTTCAATAGTTTTCAGAGTATAGATCTTTTCAGTTAGTTTTATTCCTAGGTATTTTATTGTGTTAAGGTGCAATTGCAAATGGGACTGATTCCTTGATTTCTTTTTCTGCTATTTCATTATTGATGTATAGAAATGCAACAGATTTCTGCACATTGATTTTATATCCTGCAACTTTGTCAACTTTGTGTATCAGTTCTAGCAATTTTCTGGTGGAGTCTTTCAGGTTTTCTACATATCTTGACTTCTTAAAACAGTGAAAGCTTAACTCCTTCCTTGCCAATTTGGATGCCTTTTATTTCTTTTTGTTTTCTGATTCCTGAGGCTGAGACTTCCAGTACTATGTTAAATAGCAATGGTTTAGAGTGGACATTCCTGTCTTTTTCCTCCTGATGGCAGGGGAAAGTCTCTCAGTTTTTCCCCATTAAGGATGTTGGGTCTTTCATATATGGGTCTTTCATATATGGCCTTCATGATGTTGAGATATATTCTGTCTATCCCTACCTTGTTGAGGTTTTTTTAACAAGAATGGATGCTGCATTTTGTTAAATGCTTTTTCTTTATCTATTGAGAGATGATATTGTTCCTGTCTTTTCTTTTATTAATGTGGTGTATCACACTGATTTGCAAATATTGAACCACCCCTGAAGCCCAGGAATAAATCCCACTTGATCATGGTGAATGATTCTTTTAATGTACTGTTGAATTTTATTTGCTGATATTTTATTGAGAATTTTTGCATTTATGTTCATCAGGGATACTGGTCTGTAATTCTCTGTTTTAGTAGGGTCTTTGGTTTGGGAATCAAGGTAATGTTGGCTTCATAGAATGAGTTTGGAAGTTTTCCTTCCATTTCTATTTTTTTGAAAGAGTTTGAGGAGAATAATTTTTAACTCTTCTTTAAGTGTCTGGTGAAATTCCCCTGGGAAGCCATCTGGCCTAGGACTTTTGTTTTCTGGGAAATTTTTGATTGCTGATTCAATTTTTTTGCTGGATATGGGTCTATTCAAATCTTCTATTTCTTCCCATTTCAGTTTTGGTAGTTTGTAAGTTTCTAGAAATTTGTTCGTTTCTTCTAGATTGCCCACTTTGTTGGTATATAATTTTTCATAGAATCTCTTATAATTGTTTGTATTTCTGTGGTATTGGTTGTGATCTCTCCACTTTCATTATTATTTTATGATTTTGTCTATTTGGGCCCTTCCACCTTTCTTTTTGGTAAGCCTGGGTACAGATTTATCAATTTTATTAATTTTTTTGAAGAACCACCTCTTGGTTTCATTGATCTATTCTACTGGATTTTGTTGTTGTTGTTGTTGTATTGTTTATTTCTGCTCTAATTTTATTATTTCCCTTCTTCTGCTGATGAGGGCTTTATTTGCTATTCCTTTTGTAGCCCCTTTAGGTATAGGGTTAGATTGTGTATTTAACACTTTTCTTCCTACTTGTATTACAATATACTTCCTGTATTACAATACTACCTGTATTACAATATACTTTCCTCTTATGATTGCCTTTGCTACATCCTAAAGGTTTGAACTGTTGTGTTTTCATTTCATTTGCTTCCATGTATTTTTAATTTCTCCTTTAATTTCCTAGTTAACTCATTCATTCTTTAATAGCATGTTGTTTCACCTCCATGTATTTGTGATTTTTCCAAATTTTTTCTGGTGGTTGGCTTCAGGTTTCATAGTGTTGTGGTCTGAAAATATGCATGGTCTGATCTCAATCTTTTTGTACTTCTTGAGGGCTCATTTGTGACCCAATATGTGATCTCCTCTGGAGAATATTCCATGTACACTGAAAAAGAATGTATATTCTGCTGCGTTAGGATGAAATGTTCTGAATATGTCTGTTAAGTCCATCTGGTCCAGTGTGTCATTCAAAGCCATTGTTTCCTTGTTGATTTTCTGCTTAGATGATCTATCTAATTTCTGTAAATGGAGTATTAAATTCCCCTACTATTATCATATTATTATCAATGAGTTTCTTTGTGTTTATTATTAAATGATTTATATATTTGGGTGCTCCCAGGTTGGGGGCATAAATACTTATAATTTTTAGATCTTCTTGATGGATAGACCCCTTAATTATGATATAAAGCCCTTCTTCATCTCTTATTACAGTCTTTGTTTTAAAAATCTAGTTTGTCTGGGATGCCTGGGTGGCTCAATTGGTTAAGCATATGCCTGTGGCTCAGGTCATAATCCCAGGGTCCTGGGATCCAATCCCACGTTGGGCTCCTTGCTCAGCAGAGAGTCTTCTGCTCCCCCTGCTTGTGTGCTCTCTCTCTCTGTCAAATAAATAAAATCTTAAAAGAAATGAAATAAAACCTAGTTTGTCTGATATAAGTACAGCTACACTGGCTTTCTTTTGACATCCATTAGCATGACAAATCATTCTCCATCCCCTCACTTTCAATCTGCAGTTTCTTTAGGTCTAAAATGAGTCTCGTAGGCAGCATATAGATGGATCTTGTTTTTTTTTCCATTTTGATATCCTGTGTTTTTTGATTTGAGCAATTAGCCCATTTACATTCAGAGTGATTTATTGAAAGATATGAATTTAGTGCCATTGTGTTATGTTGGTGTTTCTGGTGATGTTCTCTGGTTCTTTCTAGTCTTTGTTGCTTTTTGGTCTTTTTTTCCCCATTCAAAGAAGAGCTCCTCTTAATATTTCTTACAAAGCTGGTTTAGTGATCACAAAATCCCATAGTTTTTGTTTGTCTGGGAAACTCTTTATCTCTCCTATTTTGAATGACAACCTTGCTGGATAAAGTATTCTTGGCTGCACAGTTTTCCCATTCAGCAGTTGAATATATCCTGCCACTCTCTTCTGGCCTTCTAAGTTTCTGTGGACAGATCTGCTGTGCACCTGATCTGTCTTCCCTTGTAGGTCAAGGACTTTTTTTCCCTTGCTTCTTTCAGGATTCTTTCCTTGTATGTGTATTGTGTGAATTTGACTATGATATGCCTTGGTGATGGTCACCTTTTGTTGAATTTAATGGGAGTTCTCTGTGCTTCTTGGATTTTAATGTCTGTGTCCTTCTTCAGATTAGGGAAGTTTTCAGCTATAATTTGCTCCACTAAACCTTCTGCCTCTTTTTCTCTCTCTTCATCTTCTGGGATTCATATGGTATGAATACTATTATGTTTTAATAAGTCACTGAGTTCCCTAATTCTACCTTCATGGCCCATTACCTTTCTTTCCCTCTTCTTTTCAACTTCATTATTTTCCATAATTTTATCTTCTACATCATTGATTCATTCATCTACTTTATTCATCCTCATTTTTCTGGCATCCATTTTAGTTTGCATCTCAGTGACATTTTAAATTTTAGCCTGGTTAGATTTTAGTTCTTTTATTTCTGCCGTAAGAGTTACTGTAGTGTCTTCTATGCCTTTTTCAAGCCCAGCTAGTATCCTTATAATTGTTGTTTTAAATTCTAGTTCAGACATTTTGCTTATATCTGTATTGATCAAATCCCTGGCTTGAGTTCTACTTCCTGTTCTTTCTTTTGCAGTGAATTTTTCCATCTAGTCATTTTGGCCAGAAAAGAAAAGAGAGGAAGAGAAAAAAGAGAAAAGAGAAAAGAAAAGAAAAAAATAATCTAGTTCCTGGGTGTGTTTTAGTCATTTGTTAAAAGAAGCTGGATCCAAAAAATAAAGAAATAAAGAAATAAAAATAAAAACAAAATAAATAAAATGAAAAGTAAAAAACAAAATCTATAAATATATAAATTAAATTTTAAAAATAATAAAAATTTAAAAAGGAATTTTAAAAATTAAGAAAAAAGAAAATAAATAAAAATAAAAGTAAAACAAAAGCTAGATCCCATTTGCCCTAGAGCTGGAGCTTTGCAGCACTTGATGATCAGTAAGTAGACTTGGTGCTGGCTAGGTGTTTGTGCTGATCTTCTGGGGGAGTGGCCTACTGTACTGATTTTTAGGCTGATTTGTTTTTGTGGAGATGAGCCTGTGGGGAGGGGTGAAGGTGGGGTGGGGGTGGGGGGCTTGGTGTAAACTGCTCTGGTCTCCACTAGGTGGCACTGTTTTGCTCCCTGGTGGGTGGGATGAAAATGGCTATGCTTTTCTCTCTAGTGGCAGTGCTGAGAGTTCACAGCCCCTACTCTCTTCAGGAAACTGTCAAAAGAGCAGTCAGTCATTCCTCTTGTGTCCCTGGCTTCTGCCAGGTCCCTGCCTTTACTCTGCCTGTGCCTGAACTATTTTACCTCATGAGCACAACTGGGTTTCAAAAGCAAATTTTAGGGACTCTCCCAGCACAGACTGTGCTCATTCTCTGGGGGATGGTCTCACCAGGCTTTGGCCTTTGCCAGCCAGTGACAAGAGAGTGGTTGCATGTTTCTCAGTGGTTCAGAGTATATGGCAAGGTGGAACAGAGAGTTTGCCCCCAGGCTTGCTATAAGCCCGCTGTCCTCAGCCTGAGATCCTACTACTATGCCTGGGAACAGTGTAGCACATTGGTGCCACCCATTCTTCCTGTGACCCAGGGGATCCTCAGATCCTGTCCACTCCCGGGTCTATTCCACTTCCCAGTGTGAGCACCTTTAAGTCAGGCATGACCCTAGTAGTTGTAGACTTGTAAAGTTTTAGATTTTGCATTCCACTATTTATAATACTTTGCAGTAGTCTCTGTAAGCAGGGCTCTCACCCCACCCCTGTACCCACAGTTGTATTTCCCCCAAGTCAACTCTCCACACCTCCTACTTTCCAGAGGTGGTTACTTTTCTACTTATAGGCTTGCAGTTTTGTTCTCTCAGACCTCAGGTTGATTCTTGGGTATTCATAATGATTTGATAATTATCTAGCTGTGTTCAAGGATCTAGGCAAGCTTAGGATCACCCTACTTCTCTGCCATCTTAACTTCTCTCCAGCGATAATCATTGTTTAAACTCAGAAAGATTCAGTGTAATCTAGAGACATTTGACAGAGAAATACTTGAAAGGTGTATATCTGGTGGATGTATTAGTACAGTCTCATGTTGCACGGAGCCTGAACCCCTAAGAAATTAGAGTGACTTTTGAGCATAGTGATGTTTCTTCCCCAACAATATTTAGCCTATTTATGTTGAAGATTTTTTCTGTGACTAAACTACATTTCTGTTTACTTGCAGATAAATTTTTATTTATTTTTAGTTTTGCATTTTAGTTGGAAATAGTAGGTGAGCTGTAGAAAGTTTGTAGAGATGATAAATTTTATGAAGCAATTATAAGGTTAACTTCAGTGATCTAAAAACCAGAGGAAGCTTGATTTGCATTGTTTGAAAAGGGCAGAAAACAGAAAGATTGAATTAAAAGATGAAACACAAGAAACATGTCTAGAGGTGAATTGTGTATTAGAATTATTTCCCCAGGGAAGACATGTAGCTTCAGTGCTAAGACTATATGCAAAGTAGATGCTTTTTCTATGAGACAAATCCTTTGAGGAATACTTTAAAACAAAATGTTTATAGTTACATTCTCTGGCAAAGTGTGTATGTGTGTGTTATATGTATTATATTTTGAAAGAATCAAAATTCATATCCAAAATCATGTTAAAATTCAAGGTTTTTTTTTTTTTAAGTTCTGGAATTACCAGCTTTGTTTATCTCAAATGTTTTGGGATAATAGGTTTGTTTCATTAAATGATAACAATATTGAATGAGGAAGAAAAAAAACACAGGATGATAAGCAGTGATAAGGAAATTGGAGCTCAGAGTCTAGGAAAGGAATTACATAGCAAGTGCTTCAGCCTGAATATTTTTTTCTGCAAAGCATTTCCTATACTGAACACATGGGATTATCAGAAGCCACTTATTAAGGATCAAGAGGACCAAGGTTTGGTTAGAGAATGTCCTGGTCCTATAACTTAATATTTAATTAAGTTTTTATTTTAAAATAAATTATATCATTTGTTTTATGAATAAAATGAACACATTTAGAGTCTACAGATGATAGTAATGCTCTAAAAACTTAAAAACGTGTAAACAAACAAGAGTATTTTGTCTATAGAGGGCTAGTGGATAGGTTAAACATAATTATGAATAGCCTCTTGGAGGAGTAATATTTTAAGTAAATTTCCAAAGTTCTAGTACTCCACAGGTATGTATTTCCCCATAATGATGAGAATCATATGGGTAGAGTTTAGGCTGAACAATCAGGAATCATAGAAACAATCAGAATACAAATTTATTTTTCCTCTCTTGACTGTTAAAACCTACCTTGGGATTGTTGTTTCTGTTTTTGTTTTTTTCTTCCCTTTCTTCAGCATTTTGGAGTGGTTTCATGACTTGTGGGGCTTCTTGGAAAATCAAAATCTTCTGGTCACATCAGTTGCCAAAAAAAGGTCTCAACTTAGTAATTAAAAAATGCAGTTCAGAGTGATAAATGAATCTCTCAGCCTTATTCCAATTTAAAGGTTCTCACTCTCTTGAGCTAGGGCTTGCTTCCAGTTGAACTACTACTACAAGGGAGAAAGAAGGCCTCGGTAAGCTTCATTTCTAAGTTCTTGCATCCTTACCTGTTACTTCTAACTTTGCTTGCCCAGCTTTTGCCTGCCCTCTGCTCCTTCTTGGTTGAAGCCTGACAAAACAGATTTCACATCACTGAAACTCATGTATCTGGCATTGTATGTCTTTGGCCATGACTTATATTGTCCTTGGTGGTGAGTGCTTTCAGATTTCTCTCTTCACATCTCTTACAATGGTACTCTTGATATCAGGGCACTGTGCCTTGGCTGGCATCATAAGATGCTTCCTCTTAATATTATGCCTCTTTTTGTTGAGTCTACTTGCCCTGTACAAGAATTTCTCCTAGAGAGTATTATTTTAAACAACCCTGAGCTAATATCCCTTTTGCAGTTTATACACCCGTTAACACACACCTTAGACCTGCCCTTATGCAGAGGCACTTATTCCCCAAATGGTTTTCTCTGCTGCAGTGCCACAGATATCTTCAATCAGCACCTTACCCATGAGTCAAACATCCCTCCACTGCATCCTCAAAATCCAGGCACCATCTATCCCCTTCTCCAAGTGATTTCTTTGAAGTTCTTCTCACAATGTGTGAGATGAGATAAAAGTCCCCATCATCTTTCCTCTGGCATGTGATGCAAACCCTTACAACTCTCTCCAAAGTGATCCAGTCCTTAATTTCCATCTTCTTCTACTCTTCTGCTTTAGTGCTTAAATAGACTTAATGTGTTTATAAGGGGCTATGTCTCAGAAAATTTAAGTTTTTGAATTTTTGAATATCCTATTAAGGTGATTTGGCTTAGGAGGTTGTTGTCATCTGTTGTCTTAAGGCTTTAACTAAAACCGAGTCAGAAAGTTCTGTATTTTAATAACCTGTCATAAATATATTTATATATCTTGTTATATTATGCATGTACTTGTGTATGCATGCATATAAATGTGTGTACATACTGTCTCATTCTCACATACACATACAGACACACAGACACAATTTGTGTTCGTGTCAGTGCATTCTCTTATTATACAAGCATTATGGAGGATTTCCCGATGTAAAGCCTATTAGGCACTGGGGATACAAAATGATTAAGACTGTCTTTTCTCCGTAGGGGATCTAAGTCTGGTCAGGATGATAGACATAAAAGCAGATAAATACATTGTAAAATGAGAAATGCTACTCTCAAGCTCTGTCAGCTACTTGAAGGACAAAGGGGATTAACTATAATGGAGTGGGGGATATGACCAAACATGCACCATGAAACAACTGATAGATCAGGGTAAGGATCTTCAAGTTAATGGGCAATAATTAGAACTCCATCCTACGAACAGCAGAACATTCCTGGAGTGTTGTAGAAAATGTGTGTGTAAGATCACTTTTGTGTCATTATATTGATCCAACATTTAGGATTTTCTGCTTCTTGTCTATCCTCCTTCTACTTACTTTTAAGTGTGCAGTATACTCTGAAAACGTCTCACTTGCCATATCTCATCATAGAGGAGCCTGACTTTCAGAAACCAGCCTAATCAGACAGCTGTATATGTTAATCAAGAATAATATTGTTCTGTAGGATACAGACCATTTTTAGTAAAACTGGATTGTAGAGACAGTTTAGTTCAAGTCTCCACATAAAAACGTTTTGTTTTTCATCAAAATTCAGTAAAAAGGGAATCTGAATTGTGTGTCTTATGACTCTGCAGATGAAAATGTGCAGACTCCAAGAAATTTCATCTTGAAAAATCAGTGCAATTGTAAGGAAAATGCTTATATGTTGAGAATCTACTCAGAAACTGAGCAAAATTCAGGGTCAGATAATCCTCTTGGGTAAATAAAACAGTAATTTCTTAAAAAGGAAAGAAGTGTTATTCAGTTTCTACATATCAAAAAAAGTGAGTCAGATTGTTTTCTCCAATCCTTAAAAATATTGTTTTCCATGAGTTTAAAATAGAAATATTTTCCATGGACTGTACTACTAAAACATATTATAGTTATTAATTAGAAACACCACTAACTCCTTAAGTAGTTTTACACATATATCAGATGTAAATATTGTAATGTTTCATATTAATCTTTCATTAAGGATTTTATCCTGTGGTACACCTTTATTTAGGGGAAGGCAATCATCGATGGCTCATATGGTAATGACATAACAAATTTGAAAGCTTTGTTTTCTTATTTATTTTAGGTTTATAAGTAAATTTAGTATGATTATTGTCCTAACTTGAACTAGTTTGGTTGTCTGGGGACTTCTGGAGAATTCACAAGATTTTTCCAGATATTTTAGGGTTGACTTCAAATTAAAACCATGTTTGTTTATATATCCTTAAAGTACCTTTTAAAAGGAGTTCCAAGAGGATAGTTTTAATAAACTTGAAATATGTAAATGTTTAAAACAAAGTATGATACCTGAGTAATATGGAGCCTAATATTGGGGTCTCTAACCCCAAACAAACTAATTTTGTCTATCAACCTCTAGCTTCTTTAGAGTGTTATACCTTCTTTAGAATGTCACACATCCATGTTTAAACATTAGTATATACAAAAACCTGAAAGTGAAGTTAATCAGGTTTTAATTCATAACTCAAAATATGTAACAGCATATGAAATTTCTTTGTAAACTAAGAAATATTCCAGGGAATGGATTTCTATGGCCCTCTGTCATGTGTTCATGCTGATGTCTCAGAGCACCTCAGTGGGATTCTTAAGGGAACACTTACAGAATGCAATGCTCTGGCACTGATGATGTCATCACGGTTTGCTAAGGTGACGTGGTCTGCTGAAATTTAGCACAACATTTCTAGACAGCAGTATTATGGCAATCTACCTGGTTCCTAAATGCGACAAAGTCATGGCTACAACAACATGGCAAAGCCAGCCTCACCACTTGTCCTTCTAATATAGGCTGATAGTGTAGCTTTTACAGAGGAATGTCAGAAAAAATAAAGACAGTGAGACTCAAATTATCCATCTACTTATTAAACAGTCACTCCTAAGAATTTAAAATCAGTTTCATCTCACTTACTTTTTTTTAGGCTTCCTTATTACTGCCTCAAACTCACTTTAGCCTTTCAGTTTTATACCATCTACTGGAAAGCCAAACCTTAGTTTTTAAGAAACCATTGTCTTCTGAGAATTCTCTCATCTCTGATCATTTTTCCTAGTTTTTCTCCCTGTTCCTTTGCATAGTGTCTCAATGTTCTTGTCCTTCAACATTCTTTCCTTGGTTCTTTTCTCTCCCAGCTTTGTGTGTTTTCCCACATTGGCCTCATTTATTCTCATAACTGCCATTGCCTTCTTGGTGCTGCGCATATTCAAATATATGACTCCCATTGTGATGTTCTCTTTTGAACATCTTTTGAACATCCAGCTGCCTCCTAGATATCTCCATTTGGGTATCTCACAGGTGCTTCATCAGACCATGTTTTAAGATGAATAGGACACTGTTCCCTCTATACCTGCTCCCACTGTGTATTGTCAACCCTCCATCAGTCTAGACCCCACCATCTGTGTTACTATGCTATGGAGACCCACTGAACTTTTCCTAATGAAATGAGAGCAGGAGGTATTTTAGGGTCATTGATATGTGAAGCCTTAAAGAGTCAGAGCATAGTCACCATATTCCCTTTGCTGTCATGGTATCTAACAGAAAAATATGTGTCTAGAAACAGACTCCATCAGAGTGGTTCTCGGAGTGACCCAAATGGGCAGAGCCTGCTGTTGGCACTGTTGGACTTGAAATAAGAGTTAGAAATAGACCTATTTATAAGTCAATAATATTGTGGGATTATTGGTACTGCATCTACATCTAGCCTATCCTCACTGATAATATTTCTGTTATATACCTCAAGTTTAACATATTCTAAGCAAACTCTTGTTCTTCCTCTCTGAAACTAATCTGTCCATAGTTTTTCCCATATCAGGAAGTGGTACACCAAGTGTCCAGTCTTTATGTCAAAGTGTCCTCTTTTTCTCTCATAATTCACATCCAATCCATCATCAAATCCTGTTGGTTCTACCTTTAAAATGTAACTGGATTTACACTATCAACACAAACACTTATGCCACTACCGCTCTGGCTCAAGCCTGATTTTTGCAATTGTCTCTTGTCTCTTTTCCCATTTATACCATTATAGTCAATTTTGCACATGGCATTGAAAATGGTCTTTTCAAAAATACACCAGATTAAGTTTCTACCCCAAACTTTCCAGTGGCTAGTTTAAGGCATGTAAATCAAAATTCTTACCTAGCTGACAAGACCTGTATCATCTGACTGATTCCCTTCTAACTTTCCAATCTCATTTCTACTCATCAGTACTCTTTCTCTCAACTCACTGCTTCAGCCATTCATCTCCTCCCATCACTTGGACATACCATACAAGCTATTCATCAACCTTTTGCAAATTTTACGTGAAATCAATACTATTAGGAATCTTGTCATAATAGTTAAGTTTCTGGCTATGACTGATTACCAAGAAAAACAGAGTGTTCTATATTATTCATAGATGTGTGTTTTACTCTTTCTGCCATCTGTTGACTTGTGACCTTGAGACTATAAATACTTATTATGGGAAATTAAAATTTGTTAGAATATCTCTTTTCAAAAGAAGTGTTTGTTCAGTTACAGTTGTAAACCAATTGCTGTGTACCTAAGATATGTCCACACATTCTTAGATACTCTTCTTTTTTTTTTTTTATTAAAGATTTTATTTATTTATTTGACAGACAGAGATCACAAGTAGGCAGAGAGGCAGGCAGAGAGAGAGAGAGGGAAGCAGGCTCCCTGCTGAGCAGAAAGCCTGATGCGGGGCTCGATCCCAGGACCCTGGGATCACGACCTGAGCTGAAGGCAGAGGCTTTAGCCCACTGAGCCACCCAGGCGCCCCAGATACTCTTCTTTTCAATATGTGGAACCTAATTATCTTACTGTGATAGGGTATATGTAGTGACTTACATCTAGCAAATAAAATGTGGCAGAAGTTGTGGTTTTGGGTGTGTGTGTGCTCTGTCTCTATCTCTCTCTTGGATTACTTACTCTGGGGGAGTCAATAAAATAGCTGTCTAGCAAATCAGTTATAAAATACCTTGCACAATCTCTTTC
Organism: Martes martes; assembly: GCF_963455335.1. Classification (NCBI taxonomy): domain Eukaryota; kingdom Metazoa; phylum Chordata; class Mammalia; order Carnivora; family Mustelidae; genus Martes; species Martes martes. The sequence continues at coordinate 30,898,387 of NC_137890.1, read as the reverse complement.
GTAGGGGTAAAAATATGAGGGACAGTTAGGAAGTGAAAAAGAGCGTCATGTTTGCTGACTAGGGTAAATGTCAGCCTGCCTAAAGTACAGGGTACAAAATAGGGACAAAGTCAAATAATCTGCCTCCAGATAATCAATTACTTTTGGAATTTATAAAGGAAAACTATCTCTAGTTTTAATTAAGTTCAAATATTTATTGACAATTTAATATTTGCTAGGAATTGGGCTAAATATTCAAAGATAAACAAGACTAAGTCCATTTCTTGGAAGACTCTAGTGGAGGAGTGAGAGAATTTGGGGAAAACCACATCATATGTGGGGTCAAATGGAGGTGCCTTTAGAGTACCTGCTGTTTTTTTCTGGACCATCGTAATAGGCCACGGAAGTGTTAGGATAGAAGGCATACTGAAAAAAGCAACTTAAAATGTTCTTACCACAGTTAAAAAAAAAAGTAAAGTAAACATTCTTCCATTAAACTGTAGTAGATGATCTTTATGGTTTTGTGGTTTCAGGTTTGTCATGAGTTTCCCCACTGCTACTGATGCAGTGGGAAGCTGATGCTGTGTCCCCTGTGCAAGGCACTCCCCTTTCTGTGGCCTCTATCCCTGAGGCTGGGGCACTAGATCTGAGGCTGTACCACTAAGGAGAGAGGGCTGGGCAGGCGCTCTGTGCCAGTTCCTTCCTTACACCACACACTGGCTGCTGTGTGGAGATTGATACAGGCTCTGGGGTCATCACCTCCTCTTTGGCATTGTTCTGGTATGGTAGTGGGACCCATCTACTGCAGCCTAAGCTGACTGTTCTCAAACTGGATCATGCATCAGAGTTGCCTTCAAGGTACGTTAAAACAGACTGCTGATTCACCTTCAGAGATTCTCATTCAGTAGATCTGGGGTAGGTTTGGGAATTTGCATTTGTAATCAGTGCCTACAAGATGCTGATACTCTAGGTCCAGACTTTTAAATATAGCATTTCTCACTTTGAGAATCACGAACCTAATGCACAGCAGTGAGCTTGTCTTTCTCTTTGCTTTGGCTTAATGATCTTACAGCTTGCTTCTGTTTTCTTCTCTTGGGGAGCAGGGAGAACAGTTGTGTGACTGTCACAGCAGTCCAAGCCAACAAAAGTTGGCAACAGAAAAAAATGGAAATTGGTCATAATTAGGGGCATATTAAAGGTAGTGCCCATAGGACTTACTAGGGAATCAAATGAAGAGCAGAGGGGAAAACATATTATGGATATAGGTCTGAGCAATAGCGAATAATGTTTGCTGAATTGTGGGAGTAAGTTAGGACAGCAGGGAGTGGAGATTGGGTATCTGTTCTGTTCTGATATTTAATCTGAGATGTCCCTTCAACTTGAGTGGAGGCACCAAGTAGGAAGTGGATATGTGAATCTTGAACTCAGGGAGAAGACATGAATTCAAGGATCGACAGAAATCAAATGATATTAATGCTGTAGGTCTAGAAGAGACAGGTAGACTTGTAAAATAAGGGGTGAGGCAATAGTTCTGGAGCACTCCCCACACTGGCCCTTTGGCTTCATTATCTCAAACAAAACCTTCAACATGCTCCTATTTAAGATGAAAATAGAGATCTGGGAAAGAGGAAGCTTGACCTACAGTTTGTAACTGGGCAGGGTAAGGATCAGATCTCTATGGTTGAAGAGTAGAAAAGACTATAGTTTTAGCCACTATGCAACCATGGGGAGTGTCATGAATGTGATGGCTAAGTACTAATTAAAATCTTTTTTAGACCATTACGTAAAAATGTATATAAAAAAGTGTAACTGGAAACATAATGACTTAAACAGTGAGTACAGCATGTTGTAATGTATTTTTACTTGATCCTTGGTAAGTCTAAGCAGTAATAAGGATTATGTCATTTAGATCTTAAAAGATTTATCTTAAGACTTTGATAAATGCCAAGTCCATGATTGCAGTTGTCTTAAAATAACTCACTCAATTAATTTTAAGTGCGTGTAGAGGGGGCAGGGTATAGAAATGGGATCACTGTATATGAATGATGGGTAGCTTTTGGCCTGCTAACAAGAGCAATAAAGCAGGAATGGAGGATGTCGGCATGCACACTTACCAACACACAGCTGCCACTTGCAAATTGGAAAGAAAAATAATATCAGCCTTGTGTGAGCAAAACTAAACCAGAATTTAAGAATTGCCAAAAGCCTAGAAAATCCTCAAGAGAGAAGGCAGAAAGAAATGAACCAAGAACTAAATATTTGAGGGCAGCATTCTGTGAAAAAGATAAAAAATGCCTTAAAACATAAACTTTAATACCTAAAATATGGAAACAAAATATTATTGTAAAATACTGAGGTTAACTATTGAGGGCTTCTGTTTGTTTCAGACAAAATCCACACTCTAGATATGTCCCATTATTGTGTAACATATTCTAATCAAAATTGTTCATTAAAAGCAGGGAAAGGTAGATTTCTACAATAATCACATTTTATTATCTAAATATTTACAACCTCTCCCTAAGGCAGGATCAGGAGAGTGGGAATTTTTTATCATTTGTGAGTTTATTCTGGACAGACGCCCTGGTTTCCATCCCCACTCCTTCTGACCAGCTATGTAAACTTGGAGAAAATAGTTAACCAAACATAAGTCTCCACAAGTAAAAAGAGATAATGGTAATATCACCTTATCAGCCTGTTAAGAGGCTAAAAGGAAATAATGCATGTGATCTTCTCTGCAACATGACTAGGCACTCAACAAATAATGGTTGTTGCTATCAGTCATAGATACTGATCACCAAGATATATGAGCAAGTAGAAAGAAGACTAAACTCTACCTCTAATGTGAAGCAGAATAAGGTAAAAATCAAATGAGTATAAACAATGACGTAGAAATTCAGAAAAGGAAGCAATCCCATTCATAATGGCACATGAGGGAAAGAAGGGCAAAGAACAACATCTCTGTCTGGCCGTTGTTGTTGGCCAAGACTGCTGTTGAGTCCAGTCACTCAAAGAATTTGAAAGTCTGTCATTCCTGGCATTTGAAATCCTGCAGCTGGTCTAGATTGGAGGAGAGAACGTAATTCACCTGTGGTGTAATCTCAGAAAGCTTTTGGAAAGTTTACGATTTGGCATCATAGAAGCATTTCATAAAATCATTATTGTATCTTGAGATAAGAAGCAAGATTTTGTTCCAGGGCTCTGTGAAAGTATTCTCTTTAGCACTAATTCTAATGATCATTTTTGGGATTTCCTTTTTTGAAAGGCCTTCACACATTTTGGGAGTATTCTAATTGGTATAGTATCTTTACTCTTTGAGAAAAGATTAATTTTTTTCTTGACTAAAATCTACTTGAACTAAATATTAAATTATATCAGCCATTAAAGTAATTCTGGCTAAAAACTAAGTAGTTCTCTAATGACGTGTGACATCAAAAAACATTTTATACATTATCTGTCAAGTCACTATGTTCATTTGGACTGTGTATATTTTGGCATGTTAATTACCCATTTATTACCATTACTTTATAGTCTTGTTTTTATATATGTCTCTGATGACAAATTGATAGATGTGATATAACTATTGGAGAACAAATATATCTAGAATGATACATCCTATGATTATTATAGGGGACTGCTTTGTGATTCAAGAACTTTCTTTTGCCAAAGCCGCAAAAGATCCCATACTTCCTTCAAAGAGATCATGGCCAAATTTATCACCACCAGTGTGATTTACCATCCATCTTTTTCAGGAACCTCATTTTCCCTGTTTTAGCCATCCTCAGCTAGCTCCTTGAAGACTATACTCCTGACAGCTCCCACAATTCACCAATACATCTGTCTCTAAGATAGTCTTGACATATTGATGCAATACTGCACATAACCCATTTGATTTAAAATTTAAGATTTCAGGGCGCCTGGGTGGCTCAGTGGCCTTCAGCTCAGGTCATGATCTCAGGGTCCTGGGATTGAGTCCCACATCGGGCTCTCTGCTTGGCAGGGAGCCTGCTTCCTCCTCTCTCTCTCTGCCTGCCTCTCTGCCTACCTATGATTTGTCTCTGTCAAATAAATAAATAAAATCTTAAAAAAAATAAAATTTAAGATTTCAATATGAGGAAAGCTATAACACCACAATTACATTTAATTCCTTCAGCAACCAACAAATCTATTAACGTATTTTAAAATCACAGGAGGTTAAAATTAAAACAAATTGAATAAATTGTAAAGACGAGCAATACTTTGGTTCAAATTGTTGAATGCTTTTTTCACTTCTTCTATTCTAGTTCAGTGAGTCTAAAACTTGTACTGTGTGAGTATCACTATGTATTATAGGTGATTTAAAGGATTTCCTAGGAGTAGATTTGAAGTAGATTTTATTTTGGTCTTAGCTCTGATTTTAGAGCCAGTACCTCTCTCCTTAACCCCCCTTCCCATAAGATTTACCTCCATCTTGACTCCAGGTCTTCATTCTGATGTGCCTTGGAAGTAGGTCACATTCCTGGATCATTCCATAAAAGCTTACTTCCCATGGTGCCATTGTGGAGCTGATACTTTCTTGGTCTGGTAACACTTTTTCTCCTGTTCTTGTACCTCTGCCTAGTCCTGAGACCTGGTTTAAACCTCCATTAAGTGGACAGAGCCCTATAGCATGGACTTAACCTTTGTCACTCTCCTTCTCTGAAACTAGAGCATTGACTTCACCACCCTGAGGGCCTCTCACTTGACTCTTGACAAGGGAACCCTACCTCAGCCCTTTGCTGGGGTCCACCTCTATAGTAATCTTCTGAACCAGCACTGACTTGCTTACTTCTTCAGTTATTATTGCCGACAGAATACCACTAGGGCCAGTTTTGCTTTCTGAGCTGTTATAACCCCAGTGTTTATGTGTTACCCAAGAATCTAATTTCCTCCTTCTTCTCAGTTTTGTGGGCTTTCAGAAAGAAAAGAAAAACTGTATTGCTGAATCCATGGATAAAATATAACTAAGTTCTGTATAATGGAAGGCTTTTTGAGTGGTGTAGTAAAGAAGACAGAGGTTTGAGTTCTCCTCTTGACTAGATTCTAACTTTACCATTAATTAGATTTATAATTGTGACAGGTAACTTCTCTTCCTTCAGTGTCCTCGTCTGTCAGAGTTTTTGTGATAATTAAATATGATCATGTATGGAAGGTGCCTAGCAGGAATTAGGATTATGTGGTTTATTTACCAGTGTCAAAAAAAGTTATCTCCCCTTCCTTCATTTCAGGATATGAAATAGGGGAGGAGGTGGTGTCATTTTCTTCTGCCTATCGGAATCCTCTTCATAAGTATGGATTTCCAACTTGAAATAGAATATGAGAATTTTTAGAGCCCAGTTTGATTCCAACTTCGTTAATTTAAATTTCTGTTTTAACCTCTACAAAATTAGCCATTTACTACTCTCCAGAAGTATTTTCTCCAATTTTATATTCCTCTGATCTTCTTGGTTGAAAGAGGGGAACAGAATTGTAGTAACTGTGTACAAGAGGAGGGCTTAGGCAGATGTAACTGATGGTAGGTGAAAACTGTTGAGTTGAGCTAAAAAGCAAAACATGTGGAATTTGTTTGCAGATTAGTTATTATGTTAATATAAAAGAAGTGATATGTATAATCCATAGCTGAAAAATAAGTTCAGCTTTTAGGACAAAGTGGCAGCTTAACTTTTATTGATTTTTTAACTTTTCTGTTTTTTAGGAGATTCTTATATTTTCTTTGTGTTCCAGCACACAGTGACTTATGTCCTGAATTATAAATTAAACATACAATAGATGGTATAGGTTTATATGTTAAATATCTTTCTATATGTAGGGAGAAAGGTCTAAAAAGCCTATTGTGCACTAAGACTTCTTTTTTTTTAATTGCAAATTAAATTACTAGCAATAGATGTTACAAAGTAGGTACATAAATAGACATGCAACAATTTGCCATTAGTCACAGAGAGAAGCACAGCAGAGCTGGAATCAAAACATACATTTCTCAACCAAGGCAATGTAGGTAGCTGCCTACATGGTATAATTTGATGGTGAGATTTTCCTTCCCCAAAATACCTCTACTGAAATTTTATAACTTTTGGTTAACAAGCTAATCTTAGACAATGTAAATATTCTAGAAGGGTTATGACAGTAAGGAAGCTAATAGACCTCAATAAAAGCACAATCACAGAGATATAACAACTTACAGTTAGAAGGGATCTTTCATGGCGTTTAGTTCAGTTCCTCACCTGATTCATAAAGTTCTCTTTGTTTCGTCTGACTGATGGCCATCCACGCAAAATGCTCCAAGTAAGTTCCTCTCCTCAGAAAGCAGACCATTCCATAGGTCTCTTTTCCTTTTTCAGCTTTATGGAGGTGTAATTCACATATGACATTGGCTCAGTTTGAGGTACACAGCGTTTTGATTTGATATATGTATGTATTCAAAATGATACAAGATAATGGTGGCATCTCTCTTTTTAATTGTAAAAGATGCCTAGATTTGTCATCAAGTCGAAACTTGGGAGTCATTTTGATCCCTCCCTCTCGTCCATTTCTCATATCAAACAAGTTACAAAATCCTGTTGATTCTGGTGGCCTCTCTTAACGGCAAGAAGACTTTTTATTGCTTTGAAGCACAGTGACGAAGAGCAAAGTGCCAGGACTGTGGAATTGAAAAGACATGGTTATTAATCCCGGCTCTGTCCCTTTCTGCTCGTGGAAACTTGGCCCACATGGCAAATTTTTAGGACTTTAAATCATTCATCTAGAAAAAAGACATAAAATGCCTAGCTCATAAAGTTGTTGGGGCTGATTGAAATAAGTTATATAATTACCCCATGTAACACTTGGTAATGACTCAGACCTTAAATGTTGTTTTTTTTTCTCTTTACTCATCCAAAGTGTCCCTCATAGTAGCTTCTACTAATCAGTTTTAATTTTGTCTTCTGGATCCTTTAATAATAGATTTTGTTTCTCCCTTCATGTCTCTGTCATTTCCTTCTTCTCTTTACCCTTTTCTCCCCATTTCCCCTTACTTCCTATATTTAACAAGGAGAATGCTGATCTCTTTGTCTGATTGACCAGTGTCATAACTACGTGAAAAAAATAATATGGTTATTTTAACATAACTTCTTTCACATAAATTGGTATTGAGACCCCTAATTACCAATGTATTTTTTTCTTAGTACCCAAAATCTATATGCTTGATCATTGATAACTAATTCAGACTTTTACTTTCTGTTGAATAAGCTATTTTCCCTTAAATTTCCTTTCCTCCTTTTCAAAATAAGGATAACATCTGCTCATATTCTTGTGCTTGACACATTTACTTTAATATCATCCATAAAGTTTGAAATGTAATTGGCCTATTATTAAAAATTCATCCAAAATATCTAGGAAGTCTTATCATTTACCGTTTGGTTTTCTGCTCTATTTTATTTGGTTTATTGTTTCCAGTTTGAAGATTTTTCTCTAGGTAGAGTAAATTCGAATTGTTTTGTCTTCTTTTTATCCTCTCTTAGCATTAGACCATCTGTTCCAAACACTGAGGCTATTCCTTTTTCATTCTTCTTCCCAAAACATAGTTAAAACAAAGCCTCTTCAGTTCTGTGCCATTCTTTTCAAGTCTTAGTTCATTCTGGGTTTTAACATTCCTAATGCTGAGCTTGGAGTATCATATACTTCCGTTTATTTGTTCTTGGATGTGGACTTTTCATGTTTTGTACATGTGCTTTTTTTTTTTTTTTTTTAATTTAATAGAGGGAGACTGGGGAGAGGCAGAGGGAGAAGGAGACAGACTCTTAAGCAGGCTCCACACCCAGGGTAGAGCCCAACGTGGGGCTCAATCTCACAACCCTGAGATCATGACCTGAGCCAAAAATCAAGAGTTGGACCCTTAACTGCCTGAGCCACCCAGGCGCTCCTGTACATGTGCTTTAAAAACCAATACACTGAGTAGAAGGCCCTTTATGCTAGCTGCTCCGGCTTGCTTTCTTTCTTTATTTGTATTTGTACACTCAGAATTTAATATTTAAAAATTAAAATTAAATTCTCTCTTGAAAATTGTAGAGCCTTCTTAGGATCTGAACATGAGCTCATACCTTGCTCTGATAGGCACCAAATTATATGAATTAACTCCTAGGTAAGTGATACATCTGTATGGTCCTTTTATACATGTTGGTTTCTCACACTGGACTCAAACCCCTGAGGGCAGGAACCGTGGCTCTTTTCTCAACAGTAGGAAAAAAAGTAGTTTTCTCAACAACTCGCACAGGATCTAGAACACAAAACACATTTAGTGAGAACTCACTGAATTAGTGTTGAGGGTCTGCTGGTCCTCTGCTTTGCCTAGAGCTCAGACACTTGAGTCCTCTGAACAGACAAAAGGCTGAGAACACAACACAATAGATGTTTTTCCTTGTTAGAAATCAGAGGAAAGTCCAGCAAGCTGACACAGAATTGTTTTCTTTCTTTCACTCTTCCCCTGCTAAAAACTCTGCTACAATTTTCACACATCTGCTGTCAGACCAAGGGCACACAATACTTCCATTTCGCTTACATATTCATTTCTGCAACCCATGAATCATTTATTGCCGATCCAGCCCAAAGCGGCAACACAAAAAACACATTCCAAGCTCAGAATTATTGTCTGACCCTTTTGTTTTGACCAGGTAGATGCAGTCAAGGTTCAGTAAGACAGTGCTCCAAACCCAGCTTACTGGACAGACATGTGGAAAAGGTCCAGAAGTCACTGACAGATAATGATGAATTTGCAGCAGCTTGAGCAGATGAAAAGAGCTGAAGTCATCATGACTGGTGAACATGGAGAGACCAGTTAAGTTTTTCTTCTTACGTTTTTTTCTGATTATCTTAAATCAAGAGTGTTTCCAAAACTAAGGGGCAAAAAAAAAAAAAAAAGAAGCTGAGTATAATTTTAAGGTATTTCAATAGATTTTGAATAACTTTATCCATGTGGAAGGAATTGACATTTAATGCAGTAGAATTTGAGGTGAAATAAACATAAAGATCCTAACCTCTGAACTACAATAAACAATTTTGGGAGTCCATGGGGTTGAACTTAACAACTATATTCAGGGATTGTCAAAACACGGCAAGCTGAGCAAAGCTTCCTTCCAAAAACATTATAGGGAGTAAAATAATTAAAAATTGCACATTTGAGCTCCAAAGGAAAGACATCCTCAGGAACCAGGGTAGGAAAACCAATGGCTCTGGGGTATAAGCTGGGGGTTTCTGACCTGGATTGAAGGTCCAGGGACTCATTCAGTGATGGAATTTGGGGTCTGTTATCCAATGGATGCTACTCTGTATGTTATACTCTCCTTATCTCTAAACCTTCAGTGAAGGGTCTTTAAAAAAGCCACAGACTGGTTTTTCCCCTGCTTGGGAAGAGGGAGAGCAGGGCTTCCTCCCTGAGGAAGGAGCAGGGCTCTGAGTCTGTCTTTAGCAGAGGACAGTGTAGCACTTGGGTCAGCTGAGCTGTGACCACCTGAGGGATCTCAAGACTGAGGCATGCCACAGAGCCGGAAAATCGCAGAGAGCCATGGGGCAGGTGTGCTGGCTTTAGAGGAAGGGCAAATTCTTGTTATCTGACCACTTAGAAATCATGCCATAATAGTATAAGTATGGAAAAAAAATAATCTCTTTATTTGGCCAAAAACACGTGAGACTTTTGGTATGGGGGTCACATAAACTACAACAGAAAGAGCATTAGCATCTTTCTACTTTGATATTAGTTGCTCTGCTATTCTGAATGGTGACAGCATTATTTGCATTTACTCTCATTATTATTATCCAGCTCCTGTCATTCTAAATGGTGAAAGAGAACAGACCCTTTTCTGTGCTTTATTAAATTCTGCTCTATGCAAGCACAATTGACATATTTTGTTTGTAAACACAGTTAAGCCATTACGTTTTTGCATATGGATTTCTCTTTTGCAAGTGAATAATTTGGAAAAATACCAGACTAGGAACCAAAGACCCAGATTTTACCAGCTGTGAGACCAGGGGCGAGCTCCTTTATCTATCTTTAAAATAGGTGGTTGGGAAAATCAAGGGAAGTTGTATGTTGACTCCACTCTCCTTTTCCAGTGACAGAGCTGCTGTTCCTATTGAGACTGGTTAGGGCCCCAAAGTCATTGCCACATACTCTTTCAGAGCAGCAAGTTTCTCCCACTCACAGTTAGCATGCAAGGTATGAACTGCCAGCCATCCTGAGATGACCCGCAGTCCCTTCCTGTTTTACCATGCATTATTGGACAAGTGAGAACACAGAAGAATTGTGTCCTCTCCCCACTGTATCCACAGGCTCCTACTCACAACTTTTTATCGGATTCTCCTAAAATATTTTTCAGCACAGTCTACTCTCTAAAACGGCCTGTCCAGCATTTTCTAGTCAGTGTACTACAGGACTAAGGGTAAAGGCCACATCTGTCTCCACCTCAAGGATATAACTCCCTAGAGGAAATCATGAAATTCTCTGTTCTTGTTTTTATAGATCCAGAGGCATACCAGGTCCCTCTGGGGCATAGTGTGGTCGAGACTGTTTTCCCTGCAAAAAAGAAATGCTTGGGCTCTATCTTCCTTTAGAAAGTCGGGGAAGATAACTAGCTTCTTTCATCAAACCTGTGTCATGGAGGTGTTGTGAGATTAATGAGCTAATGTTTATGAAGTGCCTTGAGGAAAAAAGGAGATTAAAAAGAACAACTCACCAAAACCCCTTCATTTCAAGTAAACCTTTTCTGACCTGCTCATTAGAGCTCATTTCCAGCGCTGAGATTCTTGAAAGCCTGTATGAACCACTTGCAATTTACCAGAGGTTTTATTTTCATATTGGAGAACAAGGAATAGTGAGTTTTCTCTCTCTAGTTTTTTTAATTTTGAATTTCTGCTTCCTCATAAGATTTCTTACTGTTTAGTGCAAATGGAGGATGGTAAAAGAAAATATATGTTTTGAGAGTGATAGCATGGCCAGCCTGCAAGCCAAGAATCAGTCACTAACTGCCATTACCAACAATATAATAATAAGTGAACAATTTAATTAATTTCTTTTTCAACATGGAAGAATGATACTTACCCATAAGTTTAGAAAAATACCGTGAGGTAAGCTTCTCTTGAAGAAACTTTGGTAGCTTTGCAGAAACCTCTCATTCAGTCATAAGCTATTCTACTGAATTCAATGAATCCTCACTCTTCCCTCAAATTAAATTTCCTGGGCACAGCTGTTACATAATGTATTGTGATTACACATGACTGCTAAAATTGTTTACAGAGAGCTTTTTACATCTGTTGAATGGCTGCCTCACAGAAAAACTATGTGGAGAATTAGTTACAGTTTATAAATGCTACAGCTACTCTAACTCGTTAGTGTGATCATCATGGGTTTGGGGTTGCCACTAGATTCTCTGATGGGAAACTTCCCAGAGGAAGTTCTGGCCTAAGAGGGGACCCGACCTAAGAATGTCTCTTTCCTTTACTACTTAATTCAACTGAGTCAGAGGTAGCTCTTGGGTCTCTCTTCAACTATATTTTCTGCCCCCCCATCATTGAATTTTCAAAAGGCATTGTGATAGAATGTGATAGAATAGAAGATTCAAACGTCCCTGAGGGAAAAACTATCCTTAAGCCATAATTATCCTTAACCATAATAGTATTACATATTATACAATATAAACACATATATAAAACTTATCCATTATATATAATAATTTATCATATTCATATGTATGTGCATGTATCTGTGACTTGATCAATAGAAAGATAAGTTGATTTACCCACTTTTTAGTGGACTCTAAAAATGCCTTTAAAATAATCATCTGATAAATGTTGATAAATTATACATAACTCATTATGAAAGGGAAAAGTAACATGGTGCATTCAACTCATACATGAGTGTTTCCTTTGCTTATTGTATGTCTGTTGTGATGTGAATACTTTAAAAGTTAGAATAATTAGAATAAGTTCACATATCTAATAGTCTCCCAACAAAGGAAGGGAAGGAACATATGTGTGTAACTGAAAACGCAGAGGATAACATAACTGCAAACAGAGAACAAGGCCTTCTGAGTGTGGAGGAGGACAGAGGTTGGTTTAGTTTGAAATGGAAAAGGGAAAATTTCATGGAAGAGATATCATTGCACTGAATCTTGGATAAAGATTGATATTTGATGGTGGAAATGTGAGGAATGGGAATTCTAGCCAGAATGAACAACATGGTTAAAGGTATGGGAACATGAAACTTTCCATATATATTTAGAACAGGTTTAAGTGGAATATAAGGAGCAAGCAAAGAGGTAGTGGGATACGACATAGAAACTTTTTTTGTAACCTAAACCATAGTGTTTTTTTAAACCTATAAAATGGGCATAAAAATAGTTGTATCTATTTCATGAAATTGCATGAGTTGATGCATGTGAATTTCTTAGCGCCAAACCCATACAACGTACTTGGTAAATGGTAGCAACTCCTTCCACATTGCAAATTTTGTAAATGAATTTGAAAGAAAGTGTATTCTCTGTTTGCACAGAACTATGATCTATTCTATTAATTAGATCAATGAAACTTTATTTTTCAGATCTTCCATATGCTCACTTAGTTGACCAGTTGTGGTCTAGAGAAGGTGTTAAAAATTTCAGACAGTGGGCACACCCATCAGCAATCAGTTTTTGTAAATAAAGATTTATTGGAATAAAGCCTGCTTATTTATGTAATGTGTCTGACAGAATTGCATATTTGTGACAGAATCTGTGGCCTTCAAAGCCTGAAATATTTGCTGTCTGACCCTTTACAGAATAAGTTTGCTGACCCTTGGTCCAGAAAGAGGTGAAATTTAAGTTTCTTGTTACTATTTTGTTTTTGAATTTCTTTTTGTACTTACAGCAATTTTTAGTATTTGTATTTGGTTCTATGTTATCTGATGCTTAAAGATTCATCATGGCTTTTAATTTTTATCTTCTTCTGATGTCACTATTTGTCAAGCTTATTTATGTTTTGCAATTAAACTTATCTAATTCTATATTATCAACTTCTGACATCTCCTTGTTTGCATCTAATGTCTCTGTTTGCATGGCTTTATCCTTTTATTTTTTAAAATATTTCATTTACTTATTTAATTATATATTCATTTGGAAGAGAGCAAGAGTGAGCATAAGCATGGGAAAGAGGAGAGGGAGAGGGGCAAGCAGACTCCATGCTGAGTGCAGTGCCCGGCATGGGGCTCGATCCCACAACACTGAGATCATGATCTGAGCCAAAATCAAGAGTTGGATACATTACCGACTGAGTCACCCAGGTGCCCTGGCCTTATCCTTTTAAAGTCACCTTGTTACGATTGCATATATTTTAAAAAATCTAATATGATACAAGGTGAAATTATCCCACTTGCCCATATTGTTATAATTACTCTTCTTGATCTTAATAGCACTATTTTATTTTAATATTTTTCTTTGTACTCATCTTTTCTCCATGGGATGCATACATGTATGTGTGTCTGTATATGAGAGAGAGATATGAAAGGAGAGGAGGAGGAAAAGGAAAGAAGGAGAGAGAAAAAGAGAGAGAGAGAGAGGGAGAGAGAGAGGATCAGTATTTCAGGTAGAAGAGGATTTTCTCCCACGTCCTTTAGTGGTTTGTGAAATTTTTGAAAGGCCAGAAGAGCAGGCTCTAAGCAGAGTTTCTTTCTCCTAGGACTACACTGCTCAGCCATGGTTGTGGTTGAGAAACCGGAGGTAATGTTTATGGAAACTATTGAAACAGAAAGATGTGACTATGGCACTCAGTTTGTCACATTCGGGAAAACTGTCATTCCACTTGTGGCTGGTGCTTTTTCCTGGGCCACATTGGTTCCATTGTGATCTCTATCAGAAAATGGATGCTTTATACTCCACTTCTCTCTTTCTCACATCCGTGTTCAAACCTCAGTGAATGGGTATGACTGGTGGAGGCTCACACACATTTGGAACCCAAGTGTGTGGAACTCTGGGAAATATATATTTCTCTGTAATATAGAGAGGCATTTAAAAATACATAAATGTTGAGCAAGCCAATCCACCATATTCATCACCTGGCATTCTTTGCCACTTTAAATAATATGGATAGCTTTGAATAATACAGATGAGTCTAAATAACACATACACATTTGTATTTCTTGATTTATCCATATTAATTGGGACATGTTGCCTCTCAAACATGAAACATAAAGTATCCAGCTCACTCTATTTCTCTGAAATATGAAAGATGAAGCAATAAGCTAACTTCCACTCCTGTGTTTTTCTCGATCTTTTTCATACTTTATATTAATCATATTATTATTGTTAAGTGATCAAGGTTTATAGCATTTACATTCTGCCTTGTAACTGTAGTTCATCTAGTGATTGGCATAATTCTGTACTTTTATAGACTTAATTATACTGATGATCTTTTCATACTATGGTATTGCCCCTTCTGACTTATTTAGCTTGGTATATCTTATGCTTGGCAGTATTTCATCAACAAGTTTATCTACTTTATAGCATATTAGTAAAATATGAAATAATTGTATATAGAATAACTGGTACCTAATAGGTTCTCAATAGAGGGCTATTCCTATTGTTATTTTTTATTAACAAAGGAAAATAAATTGAAAGTGCGAACCTGAGAATATAAATAAGATAATGATAGAATACAATTCATGGCACAAGGTGAATAATGAATAAATTTTGAGCCTTGTTTATTTCTGAGCATCAAGAATGCGAGATATGAGTCTTTCCTGTGACATTAAACTATATCATGATATATATTAAAGTAGAGAACTTGTCCAAGGTCACAGAGTCATTGATTTTCTAAAATAGGACCCAAGAAATTTTGAAGAGTCATCTGTGACCTTAGGCAAGTTATCTAGTTTAATGGGCCTCGGTTCAGCCATATATAAATTGAAAAAGCAGTGTTCATAATCCCTTCAGCCTCTTACTACACTGTATTGTATTTTCCTGACTCTTGGTGGATTACCTGTAACTATTTTTAGAATCTTAAGTTTGCCTTCTTCCAGCTGCTCTGAATGCTCCTTGACATATTTTCTGTGCTGTCAGTTGATGCATGTGACAAGGAATGCCAACTAATTCTAATATTAATTTAAAAAACCTATCATTAAAGCAGAAATTCTTGTCATGTTTATCAAAATCAGAGAGTAGAGATCATTTGCTTATGTGTTGTACGCTGGCCATATTATTGCAGGTCCTTTGTAATATATAAAATAAAAATATAATTTTATTTGTATTCAAGTCCCAAATAATATTTTTGGAAACTCTGAAGCCATTTTGGATATTTATTTTTTTAAATGTCATTGGAATATTTCAGTCTGCTGGAATCCACCCATCGGAATATATTTTTTTTCCTGATGACTTCCAGCAGACTGAAAGCCTCATTAAAATGAGGGATATTGTTGAAAATAAAAATAAAATAAGACAAGTAAGGAAAAAACCTCATGACCTCATAAATGACTTTGATTATTTTATAACAATTGTGTAGTGGGTTACAGGCTTCTAAAGCTGTGGTCTGGAACATTCTATTTCAAACCCACAACTGGATACCATGATATTGGTTTCCTGAAATATGATCCAAGAAAATTTAAAAACACTTAAGAACTAACACAGCAATGATTTTTCAAAAACACTCATATCATTGAAATTGGAGATGATAGGGAACATACTAGTACAAGCAAAATATTAAATTTGATAGGAAGACTTTTTTTTCAGTCTGCAACGTGGTATGGAAATTTAATTAAGAGGTAACTTCACAGTGGCCAATCATAACCAAGGTTATTATGGAAAAGTTAAATTGTGTCTGCATATTCTCACTAAGTCTATGTTTAGTGTCTGGAATTCGTGTTAGTTCAAGTAACTATAAATAAAAACTAGCTGCCACCCAGGCAGCTCTGACTTTGGAATCCCACAAAAGAAAGTGCTAACAAGAACCCATTTGCAAAATTTGAAAATGAATCCCGTATTTCTTGCAGCACAGTGGGTTTTGTGAATTGTTTTAGCGCAAAGATAGCACCATAAACAATCATAGCAACCAGCTCAGAAAAGCCAGATCCCTGGACAACAGTTAAACCTCAAAGAATGTATGTTCCCTCTCCTCCTCTTCCTCCTCCTCCTTCTAAGTAGCATCTGTATGATATTGAATTTGGGAGGAAAACTCTAAATTACGTGTGTGTATTGGTTTTGCACATGTTCTTCCATCTACTGGCATGTAACTTTGGGAAAGTCATTTCATCTCCTTGAGCTACCTACTGTGGTTGTTTTGAGATTTATAGGAGAAAATCCATGGAAATGAAAAAAATCTATGTAGATATAACATATGTAGATACACATATAACTATGTAGATATAGCTATGTAGTGCATTTGGAAAAGAGTGACATCACAAGTTATTTAAACACATATCAATTAGAAAAAAATGGTTTTTTAAAGCAATCTTTAAACCCAGTGCAATATCTTAATATATGAGGATCAACAATTCTCATCACTGTTTTCTTAACTACAGCTAACTTTTAATTATCAGCAATGGATTACCTACATAGCAATTTATCAGCAGTGAGAATTCATCCCCTTAACAGAAACATTGTATTAGGATATACTTTGATTACTTATCAGTGGGATTTTAATTAAAATACAATGTGTAATGCTGGAGATATCTGCAAGGTGAAACTGTTAGATTTTCTGTCTATATTCTACAAAACCCAGAAAAGGATATTTAAGATATATTTCAATTTTACCTCATCTCAGCATCCTACAGATTCTGAGAAAAGCATCAATTGGAAAATTACTTAATAATCATGCTTGACTATCTCGTGTTGCAAGACATTGTGCGGTGGTCTTTGAATAGTAGTACTCAACTTTGCTGTGCATTAGAATCACCTGGAACACTTACTAAAATACGCATTACTGGACCCGACTCTGAGTTTCTGATTTAGGTCTGGAACAGGTCTGTTTGGAACAAGGGTTAAAAATCTGCATTCTTAACCAATTCCCTGGTGATGTTGAGATGAGGATCTGAGAACCACAAGCTGAGAACGATTATTTAGATAAAGAGACACAGGCAATAAAATGATTCAAACCTGAATTGTTTATTTGTTTATTTATTTTTAGTCATTCCTTCATTCATCCACCCATGCAATCCAGTATAATTAGCATACAGTGTTGTATTAGTTTGAGGTGTACAATACACAACATAATTATTCAACAATTCTATAAATTACTCAGTGCTCGTCACTTAAGTGTACTCTTAGTCCCAGTCAGCTATTTCACCCATTCCTCCACCCACCTTCCTTCTGGTAACCACCAGTTTGTTCTCTATATTTAAGAGTCTGGTTTTTTGTTTTTCTTTTTTTTTCTTGGTTTGTTTTATTCCTTAAATTCCATATATGACTGAAATCATATCCTATTTGTCTTTCTCTGACTGACTTATTTCACAGAACATTGTACTCTCTAGATCTATCCATGTTGTTGCAAATGGCAAGATTCCACTTTTTTATGGTTGAGTAATATTCCATTACATGTATACACTGCATCTTCTTCTTCTTCTTCTTTTTTTTTTTTTTTTAAGATTTCATTTATTTATTTGGCAAAGAGAGAGTGAGAAAGGAAACACAAGCAGGGGGAGTTGGGAGGGAGAGAAGCAGGCTTTGCACTGAGCAAAGAGCCCGATAGGGGCTCGATCCCAGGACCCTGGGATTACGACCTGAACTGAAGGCAGACATTTAACAACTGAGTCACCCAGGGGCCCCATACCACATCTTCTTTATCCATTCACCTATCAGTGGACACTTGGGCTGCTTCCGTAAGTTGGTTATCTTAAATAATGCTGCAGTAAACATAAGGGTGTATATATCATTTCAAATTAGTATTTTGTTATTCTTTGGATAAATACTCAGTAGTAGAATTCCTGAATCATATATGGTAATTCTGTTTTTAATTTCTTTTTTTAAAAAGATTTTATTTATTTATTTGACAGACAGAGACACAGCGAGAGAGGGAACACATGCAGAGAGAGTGGGAGAGGGAGAAGCAGGCTTCCTGCCAAGCAGGGAGCCTGATGCGGGGCTTGATCCCAGGACTCTGGGATCATGACCTGAGCCAAAGGCAGACGCTTACTGACTGAGCCACCCAGGCACCCCTCTATTTTTAATTTCTTAAGGAAACTTCATCCTGTTAAACACAGTGGTTGCATCAGTTTGCATTCCCACTCACAGTGCACACGTTTCTCCACTTTTTCACCAACATTTGTTGTTTCTTGTGTTTCTAATTTTAGCCATTCTGACAGATGTGAGGTGAGATCTTATTGTGATTTTGATTTATATCTTATTGATGATGTTGAGCATCTTTTCATGTGTTTGTTAGCCATCTGCATGTCTTTTTTAGAGAAATACCTTCTCTAAAGGCATTTCTTCATGTCTTCTGCCCATTTTTAATTGGATTATTGGGCTTTTTTTGGTGTTGAGTTGTTTATATATTCCTTGTGTATTTTGTATACTAACCCTTTATCAGATATGTCACTTGCAAATATCTTCTCCCATTCAGTAGGTTGCCTTTTAGTTTTGTTGATTGTTTCCTTTGCTGTGCAGAAGTTTTAATTTTGATGTAATCCCAATAGTTTTTGTGTATGTTTTCCTTGCCTCAGGAGACATATCTAGAAAAATGTTGCTATGGCTAGTATCAGAGAAATTACTGCCTGTGCTCTCTTCTAGTTTATGGTTTCAAGTCTCATATTTAGATCTTTAATCCATTTTGAGTTTATTTTTGTGTATGGTGTAAGAAAGTGGTTCAGTTTCATTCTTTTGCAGGTTGCTGCCCAGTTTTCCCAAGACCACTTGTTGAAGAGACTTTTCTCCATTGCATATTCTTGCCTCCTTTGTCATCTGTTAATTGACCATGTAATTGTGGGTTTATTTCTGGGCTCTCTATTCCATTCCATTGATCTATGTGTATGTTTTTGTGCCAGTACCATATTGTTTTGATTACTACAGTTTTGTAGTATA
This sequence comes from Martes martes, assembly GCF_963455335.1. Taxonomy (NCBI): domain Eukaryota; kingdom Metazoa; phylum Chordata; class Mammalia; order Carnivora; family Mustelidae; genus Martes; species Martes martes. Next base: position 30,879,389 of record NC_137890.1, on the reverse strand, counting down.
ACTTGAAATCTGGGATTGTGATAACTCCAACTTTGTTCTTCTTTCTCAAGATGGTTTTGGCTATTTGGTGTCTTTTGTGGTTCCACACAAATTTTAAGATATTTTATTATAGTTCTGTGAAAAAAACACAGTTGGTAATTCGATAGGGATTGCATTATATCTGTAGCTTGCTTTATGTTGTATGTATATTTTAACAATCTTTGTTCTTCCAATCTATGAGCATAGAATATCTTTTTGTTTGTGTCATCTTCAATTTTTTTTCAGCAGTGTTTTATACTTTTCAGAGTATAAGTCTTACACCTCCTTGGTTAGGTTAATTCCTTCGTATTTTATTATTTTTGGTGTAATCAAAATCCCATTATAAATGGGATTATTTTCTTAATTTCTCTTTCTGCTACTTCATTATTAGCAGATAGAAATGCAACAGATCTCTCTATATTGGTTTTTTACACTGTGACCTTACTGAATTTATCAATTCTAGTAGTTTTTTGGTGGAGTCTTTAGGTTTTGTATACATAGTATCATGTCATCTATAGATAGAGAAAGTTGTACTTCTTCCTTACCAATCTGGATGCATTTTATTGCTTTTTCTTGTCTGATTGTTGTGGCTAAGACTTCCAGAATTATGTTGAATAAAAGTGGTAAGAGTGTACGTCCTGGTCTTGTTCCTCGTTTTAGGGGGAAAGCTCAGTTTTTCACCATTCAAAATGACATTAGCGATAGGATTTTCATATATGGCTTTCATTATATTGAGGTATGTTCCCTCTAAGCTTATTTTGTTAAAAGTTTTTTTTTTTTATCATGAATAGATGTTGCATTTTGTCAAATTCATTTTCTGCATCTATTAAAATGATACGGTTTTTATCCTTTCTCTTGTTGATGTGATATATCACATTCATTGAGTTGTGAATAGTGAACCACCCTTGCATCCCATAAATAAAACCTACTTGAGCATGGTAAGTGATTTTTTCAATGAGTTGTTGAATTTGGTTTGTTAATATTTTGTTGAATATTTTTATAGCTGTATTCCTGAGAGAAATTGGACTGTAGTTCTCTCTCTCTCTCTCTCTCTCTCTTTTTTTTTTTTTTTGTAGTGTCTTTATCTGGTTTTGGTATCAGAGTAATGCTGGCCTCATGGAATAAATTTGAAAGCTTTCCTTCCTCTTCTATTTTTTGGAATAGTTTGAGAAGTACAGATCTTAACAACTGTTCTTTAAATGTTTGGCAGAATTCACCTATAAAGCCATTGGGCCTTGAATTTTTGTTTGTTGGGAGTTTTTTGGTTATAGATTCAATTTCATTGTTGGGAATTGGTTTGTTCAAATTTTTTTTATTTCTTTCTGATTCAGTTTGGGAGGTTATATGTTTCTAGGAATTTATCCATTTCTTCTAGATTATCCAATTTGTTGGCATTTAATTTTTCATAATATTTTCTTGTAATTCTTTGTATTTCTGTGGTGTTGGGTTCTTTTTTTTCTCCTCTTCCATTTCTGATTTCATTCACTTGAATCATCTCTCTCCTTCTCTCTCTCTTTTTGATGAATCTTACTAAAGATTTATCAATTTTGTTCATCTTTTCAAAGAACCAGCCTTGGTTTCATTGATCTGTTCTATGGTTTTTTTAGTTTCTATAGTTCAGTTTTTTTAGTTTCTATATAGTTTATTTCTGCTGTAATCATTATTGTTTCCTTCTTCTACAGGTTTTGGGTTTCATTTGTCCTTTTTCTAGTTCCTTGAGATATAATGTTAAGTTGTTTATTTGAGATTTTTCTTGACTCTTGAGGTAGGCCCGTATGGCTATATGTATAAGCCATATGGCTTCCCTCTTAGAAACACTTTTGCCACATCCCAAAGATTTTGGACCATTATGTTATCATTTTCATTTGTCTCCATGTATTTTTTATTTGGATTTTTAATTATGACTTGGATTCTTAATTATTCTTTGGTAACAGATAGCAATATGTCTGAGGTAAGTTACATAACCTCTGCAAGATTCTGTTGGTTCATCAGGGTTAGGAATGCCATTTCTGCTCTAAATAAACCAGATTGTCCTGAGAGAGCCCTGTCTTCTTGGCTAGCGCAGGTAGACACAGACAGTGCTTACTTCACTAACTCATCTCAGGCTAGTCGCCTGCTGCTGTGTGAGATAGTTCTTGTTACGTCTGTGCTTTCTGGCAGGGGTCAGCCTGCTGTGACACACCCAGATGCTGGCTCTTAAATGACTGGATTTCTCCTCCCTGTTCTTATCCATTATGTGGCGATTTCTTAGAGTGACATATTTCTCATCTTTCCAACTTCTTGAGGGCATTCTTTTCTATTATCCTAATATTCTTCTCAGAACTTTTTCTTTTTTATAAATATAGTACCTTGTTTGTGAGAAAACACTAACTCCTCTGCTCTCTGTTTTGGGTTCATTGAGACAATAAAATGAGATCAACTCTGGGGGCGCCTGGGTGGCTCAGTGGGTTAAAGCCTCTGCCTTCAGCTTGGGTCATGATCCCAGGGTCCTGGGATTGAGCCCCACATCAGGCTCTCTGCTCCACAGGGAGCCTGCTTCCTCCTCTCTCTGCCTGCCTCCCTGCCTACTTGTGATCTCTGTCTGTTAAATAAATAAATAAAATCTTTAAAAAAATGAGATCAACTCTGTCTAAAGGCTTATAAGCTACCCTATAATGGCAGATAAAGAATTAAGAAAGGTATTTGTATGTTATTTATGTGGTAGAACAAAAATCAAATGAGTTTGGCTTAGGTCAAAGAGATAATCTGGAAAAACAACAACAAAGCAACAAGAACCAGGTAGATCCAGGGACTCTGGCTAAGTGGGGAACTGAAGTTTAGTATAAGCTACATGTCCATTTGTCTGGACATGTCTTATAATCCTTGGAGAATATTGAATTGAAAACAGGATTAGTTTTATATAGATGAAACTGCACCTCTTGGTAATCCAAAACCGGACAGTGTTATTTCAGTAAATCTGTTTTTGATTTAAATACTTCTTGTCGATGATAAATAAGACTGTGTCAACCACATTATATATGTCACAATGTGTTTACATTTTCAGTGGTGTTAAAAATTCAAATGTGAACTTTTGTGATTATTGGTTGAAAAGCTGATGTTGGTTCCTCACCCTTCTCTCTTCTCCTTCACATCCTAACTCCGCTATTGACAGCTGAAATTTCTTCAGGAAGGGTGCTCTTAAACTGAATCAAAGAAATGTAATAGAGACAAATTAAAAATGGTCCCAGAGAAATGAAAAGATTAAGAAGTAAAATGAGAATCTTTCCATCATGAAATAACCACTCACAGAAGGGAAGACATTTTTCTCTCAAGGTTTTAGTTTCATAGGATTGGATTAGGATGTTGGAACTTTGGGGAAACTACAAGAAAGAGGCAAATCCTGGGGATTTTTGAAGTAGGGAAAAGACCATTGGGTCATGTTTCTCTCTCTCTGTTTTCACTTATTCTGTGAGGTACTAAGGAAGAAAAGCTAAAGGGGACTCAGGGAAAAAAATTCCCGCACCTTCCTAGAGTGGCCCCTCTGGTGTATCTTTCAGGAATTTAAGTTCATAGATGAAATTGTATGATTACTGAACTTGTTTCAAAGCAATCCAGGGAGGTAGGAGGGATATGTGTGCATGGATATTCGTGAAGCAGGTTCTGCCATGCATTGTTTATTGTGGAATCTGGGGGAAAGTTTCATTTTGCTGTTTTCTCTACTTTCAAGTTCTATGCTCAAATATGTCTAAAAATGAAAAAAAAGGAGAAATTATGAACTGATTTGATGACCTATAGATCCAATGGAAGAAAAGAATACCCAGTACTTAATATGAAATAGATTTAATCCAACTAGATTTTAAAATCATTTTCTTTAGGAAATTTTCCAAACATTATATAAACTCAATATTCATTCAGATTGTAAGGTAACATTGTCATTTTATGATCCCAGAAACAGCTTTTCTCTATTACAGGAATAGCTAACAGTTTGTATTTGATACAAACTTCTGAGGCACTATATGATTATTTTATGTCATTAAGACACTGAAGTTATAAGTACAGGCTATCAGATGGGAAGATCACATCTAAAAATATAGCTTGTCATTTAGATGTTTCTAAACATTCCATTATTTGACAAAATATGTATAAATTTATATTTGTAGCAAATTTTTAAAAAATCCATGGACTGTTTGAAAATATGAAGAAACAACTATAGAAGATTTCCAGTGTAAATGACTAGACTGGCTTGTTGCATTTGCAAAGACAAGTGAAGAACTGACAATTAAACATATAATTTGAGAAATTATGCTTTTCATATAAATTACCTAGATTGGATCTTTATGTTAACTGAATTCTCTGGATAAAACCAGCTCTTCACTTGCTTTTACCTTTATAAATACTGTCTCCCTTAATTTTGTGTGATAGAGATAAAGTGAGCCTTTTCTAGCACTAAGCTTGAGCTTAAAATAAGCACTCATTTCAAGTAAAAGTGTAGAGTAATTTGGGAGCGTTTCTTCTGCGGCTTTAAATGTGTGTAGACTGATTACATAATTATAAAAGCAGCCAGGTGGCTTAATTGGATGCACGAGTGCTCACTGGGGCAAAACTAGGAGTCTGTATTCGCCTATAATACGTTTCTACATTTTGTACAATATCCATACACCCTCCTAAAGTGAATTCTTCATGATTCTTTTGCGGAGCTTATTAGTCCCCAAACTTGCCCTACAATTTAGTATTTTCTGGACCAAACATACTTACCATACCCTGGCTTGCCACTAAAATTCAGGAAACATGGAAGCAAAAGGAGCTGATCCTGATTATGTGTCTGACCTCACTCTGTGCAGTTTGAAACTAAAATATTCTCCTACCATAGAGTATTTGCATTGGCAATTCTCAGTCATACACTTGACTCCTAATTATCAGGTCTAAGCTCAGTACGGCCCTCTCAGAGAGGTCTTTTTGGACCATTTCATCTAAATGTCTATTTAATCTAAACCCATCCATTTTCATCCATTCCTTCCTTAATGAATCACCCGGTGTCATTTTCTTCATTGCAGTTATCACTAGTGAAAATTGTCTGTTTGATTATTTCTATTTATTTTCTACCTTCCTTCACCAGAATGTAAGCTCCATGAGAACATGGGCTTTTTTTTTTTTTTTTTTAAACTGTGGTGTTTAGAACACTGCCTGACACATGGCTGGTGTTCAAAAAGATTTGCTGAATAAATAAGTGACTGACTGACTAAATGAATGAGTGAAGTTCATGTAGGACTATATTTTCTGAATCACAGAGTCAAATATTTATAAGACATTGGTCATCAATTAAAAATGACCATTTTGATTGGGATGAGTTACTAAAAAAGGCCCTAGATTAAATCAATCATTGAAACAAGGGCAAAGCTATATAATTTATCACATAAACTTGAACTGTTTACTGTAACAGCAAAAGCTCAAGTGCTTGGTAATATACACAATGCTTAGAGTTTTGTCAAACAGTAGCAGTTCTGCCTTTTCCCCAGAGATTACCCCAGGAAGCTGTGGTGTCAGGGGAGGGCTGCAATTAGAGGTAAATGCGGAAGGATGGCATTCTAGACTTAACAGTGGATTATATGTAAGGAGTGAGAACATGATAGCTCCAGTGCTCAAAGATGATGGATTCGAAAGTTGGGGTTGCCCTTAGTGATGCAGAAGGTTAAATACCGCTAGAGAAAATTGTAAGCTGTATGTATGGGATCTACTCTACTTCATATTACCCTATGTGAACCAGCTCTCAGATAGGTTTTTATTTCTTTACAGGGAACTCCATTGAATACCTCAGAGAACCCTAAACACTGGAGGGCTGTGACCTGCAGTTTCATGGACAAAGGTGAGTGTGTCTTCTTTGGCCATGCTTACTGATTGCCCCCCAAGCACCTTTACTGCTCCGTACAAATGTCCTCATTAGTGGATCTACACCTATATTTTTCCTCACAGTGCTATTCCTGTCAAGAATGCTCTGCTTGTCTTGTCTACACCCATTCTTCATGTGTTAATTCATTTATCTGTAACTATTTCATGAATATTTATTGATGTGACCATGTGAAAAAAAAAAGAAAACTTTCCAAGTGTTGGAAAGTTTATTAAATCTGGCATAAGAGTGAACGAGCTCTTCTTACAAGGTCATGAATCCTCTTGGATGAATGGCCTCTCTTTATGACCTCATTTAACCTTAATTATTTCTATAAAGGCTCTGTCTCCAACTACCACCACATTGGGGGTTGGGGCTTCAACATATGAATGTGGGGGTACAGCATTCACTTCATAACAGACAAGGTGTATTGTTGGTAGTATTGGAATCCATTCATTCATATTTTATTTTGAATTTTTGCAATACTCATATAATTAATATCAGTCTGTAATTCCCTTTGTTGTCTACCATTTTATCAGGTTATATATCAATTCTTGCTTTTTTAAATGAATTTGAATTTCTTGATCATTCATGTTCTAACTGGTCTCTCAGTGTTTGGTAGAATTATTTAGTGAACCCATTTGTCTCTGATACATTTTTCAGAAATACTTCCTTTACAACTTCTTTTCTCCCATGAAAATTTATCTGTTTAAGACTTTACTGGGTTTAATTTTGGTAAATTGAATTTTCTCCTGAATTTATCCATTTATTTATATAGAGATCTGCCTTAATTTCCCAATAACCAGATTACTGAAGGCTAATCTAGATTTATTCTAATGTAGAAAAATAAAGATTAAATTTTAGGTTTAGGAAAATAGATATGATTTTTTCCTTATACTTAGGTATCAGGGAATATATATATATCATAATGATATATATTTTTTAATTTAAAAATTTTTATTTTAGTTTTAATTCCAATGTAGCTAACATACAGTGTTATATTAGTTTCAGGTATATAATATGGTGATTCAGCAATTCCATATATCACCCAATAATCATCAAGATAAGTGTACTATTAATCCCCAATAACCACTGTTTCTATTCATTTGCATCTTATTTGTCATTTTTCTGTGTTCAAGAAGAATGACTCTTTACTATATTCCAGCCAGGAGAGAGATGACAGGCTCCTCAAAGTCAGGAACTTCTCTTCTCTTTGAACTGCTATAATATACGATACAGGGCAATATTCACAGTAGGTGTTCAACAAATAAATATTATTATTAAAAGCAATATGGACCCTAGTAGATATTTGACATTTCATAATAATCTTCTAGCAGCATGTTATAATGCAGCCATACTGAGAACAAAAATTGATTTAAGGAAACACACCTTTATCTAAAACTTTTAATAGAATAGTAGCTATACAGTTTTGCTTTACTCTGCAAATAACTCTAAACAATATACTTAGAGAGCAGCAATTGTCAAGAAGTATGAATAAGAAATGATAATTTGACATTTAAAAGAGTAAAAGTTTGACACCCTTAATGACAGAAATATGTGAGAATGAAAGAATATCTGTCAAAGGAAATATTTATGAACTAGTTGGAGTTCAAGGACAAATACATTTAACATCTAAAAGAAGTTGGCTGTTTTTTATTCAACTTTGCCAAAATTGACTTTCACCCACTTTCCCTCAGAAAATGAGTGGCAGTTTGGCTATATACAGGGTAGAATTCCAGGGATCCATTAAACCTCTCAAAATATCATTAATGGCATAATCATATGTTTTTATGAGAGGTAATCATTTCTTCAGGTGATCTTGTTAGTGAATTTTCACACTCTGTATTAGTGTCATTATTGAACAGGATAACAAGGTAGATGCATCACCTTTAGAGTATCAAGTGAACACCAGCATAGCAGTTTTATGAGTCACTGATCTGCTGTCAGCAGTAAGCCGTCTATTAGTGGGAAAGTGCCCTTGAAATGAACTTCACTTTATCTGTAATGTTTCATTCATTATAGACTTCTTATAGTGGAAGGTATAAAATGTAGATTCCTTCACTGAAAACATCATAAATAATTTCACATAGCATCATTTAGAAGCAAAAAAGTTCATTTGAAAATAATGAAGCATGTATTTTAATAAAAAGGAAGAATTTAGTCAGACTCTGTTAATTTAAATCTGATTTGTCTACTTTTATGGTTTTTTTGTCTGCTATATTTAAATAGTAACCAGACAGATGATAAATATAATGTCATTATACTTCAAGTTTTTGGACACATTTTAATGTACAAGAAGATGAGATTTGTAAACTGACTTATAGATTAACCAAGTTCAATTAACCAAAAGTAACAGATTACACTGATCAAGCTTTTAAAAAACATTTCTTTCAACATATGAGACCACTTGCACTGAATTATTCTACCCATTGAGTCAAGAAAGTGAAAGCTTTCTCTATCAGCATTAGCTGTCACATATTGCTTTAAAATCATAGATGTATGTATGACAGCAGGAACAATTAACATGTGTTATAGTTTAGACATATACACACAAATATCTTAATAACCTATATTTCACAGTATAAATATGAGAGTAATCATTTAGATAATTCACAAATAAATTCAATGGATATTTCAGAAGTGTCATCTATTTGCCTATCAACTGTGGGTGATACTTAAGAAGAAAATTATTATACCTCTACTTTTGTCTGAAATACTTTATAATTGAGGCAAGATGTTTGGGATTTGCTTTTCTCAGATTTATTTTTTATACTTGTGGTGCTCAACTTTATTTTGCATTTGTGGGCTCAGCCCAAGGCTAATCATATTCTGATAGTAACTATGGATTATTAGACTGTGTCTGTAGTGCACTAATTTTATTGAGCTGAAATGTTCCATCAGATCTAGTTATTATATTGAAGGTAAGATCCATACATTATAGTCATATTATTTAGGTGATGTAGTTTTTGATCCTTTGACCTTTACAAAATAAATAGTAATTGAGTTGATTGAAATATATGTGTTTTTTATTTGTCTTTTCTCCCCAACCAGTTGTCTGCTAAAAAAACACAAATATATTGGAAACTTTATGAAATGCTGTTCTTAGGGCCCAAATAGTGAAAATATTTCTGGTCAGATGGTGTTGGTATTCTAACAGTAAAGTCTTGACAGTTCATTATGACTAAAACTGAACTCATCTCTCCACTTTGCCCCTTCCCCCCAAAAAAACCAGAATATCATTTATTCCCTATCTCAGTTCATGAATTCACTAATTACCCATTCTTCCAAGCTGGAAATCCTGTTGTTATCCTTGATAGCTCCTCCTTCCTCAAAATTTATTCCTACCGATTTTTGTCAATTCCCTCCCTGCACTATCTTCCAAATCACTCAACTTCATTTTTTTTTTCTTCAATTTTAAAGGTATATTCACCTACAGGCTTCATATGCGATTCTTGGGACATCATTTGTCATGCCATGAAGGAACATCATAATGCAAGGGTAGAAAGATATTATTAACATGGGAACAACATTGACTCCATTGCAATTAATTAAAATGAAATGTTTACTAAAACTATATCTCAAAATTAATGTTTGCACATCAGTGGGTGTTGGCAGAATAGTTGAGAAATAAGATGCCCTAAAATATTCTGCACTCTATTTCCAATTGTTAAAACAATTTTGATCACGTCAGTCTCTTTCATACAAAATTTACAAGTTCTGTATTGCCTGTAGGATAAGGCTCAAACTTATTGACAAACTATATAGATTTTACCAATACAATCTTTTGTATGTTATAGGATATCTATCTATCCCCTGTGAGATAAATATATATATATTATGTATACACACACACACACATATATATAATATACATATAAACACACATACATATATTGTAAAATATTTATATATATACACACTTAATTTGTATAATATATACACACTTAATCACTAAGTATACATATATATATCATGAAGTATCAATGTATTGCAGTCGGTTTTATTGGCAATCATCTAATAATTATCAGAGGTCAGCATGGAGCTGACCGCTATCCATTTTAGTTAGATCAGTACATTTCCAAGAAAATTGTGCCATATCCATTTTGGTTCTTTTCCCATTGCATTGTGGGAATATGTCTATCCATGAGGTAACTTAGGGGACATTTTACCTTTAACTCAATTTTGGTCCTTATAAATCCTACCCTTTCCTCAGAGCTTTTATATGTCACTAATTTTGACAAAATGGAAAAAAAAACCCATAGAGACATCAACACCAAATAATGAAGTCAAGTTAAAAATTAGGGACAGGGATGCAAGAGACACTATAGAAATATTATCACTTTAATCCAAGATATCCTGGCACTAGACCAAACCTGCTATTCTGTTTTATTTTCTTCCTGCATACTTTTTCCTACCAAATACTTCTCCCAATTCTAATAAAATGTTTCTTTTTTAATATTTCTTTTTAATAATGAAATATATTAAATCTTTAAAAGATAAATTATATCTAAAGTTAATTCAATGATTAAAGAACACTTATTCGACATTTATTGTTAACAAAGCACTGTTCTCAGTGCTAACAATTATAACTTCCTAACAACTCACACAATACTTGAAAATATATATACATAAATATCCCTGTAAAGACAGAAAGACTCACTCTTTTCCTGTACTTTGAGTTTTAACTGCTCAGGCACCCAAGTTATAAACCTGGAATATTATTTTACCTACCTCCTTCTATTTTCTACTTCAAAAACAGTCAACAACTCCAGTGAACTCTAGTTTCTACCATTCGTCCCTGCTGCTCCCTAGCATCCTCTACCACTCTACTGACCTTCCCATCTACATTCATACATAAATTCTTCTTATTCTTCATTCTCCTTATTTACCCCATCATCATGCTCATTAATTCTAGCTCCAAAATAATAAATGTGTCTCACCACTATGGCATTTGTCAACTCTACAGAATATCAGAATAGGATTTTTAAAAGTATATTGAATTATGTCCACTGCCAGCTTAATTCTTTTTTTTTTTTAAGATAATATTTATTCAGTTGAGAGAGAGAGACAGAGAAGGCACAAGCAGGGGGAGAGGCAGAGGGAGAAGCAGGCTTCCCATTGAGCTGGGAGCCTGATGCGGGACTTGATCCCAGGACCTTGGGATCTTGACCTGAGCCGAAGGCAGATGCTTAACCATCTGAGCCACCCAGGCGCCCCCCACTGCCAGCTTACATGCAAACTTCTGCCATTATCTGTGACAATCTGCGTGCTCTTAGCTCAACCATTATTCATCCAATTAGCACATATTTATTGAGAATTCACTGTATGACCAGATAGATGTTGAATATGCAGTAGTAAGACACATATACTTTCTTTCAACAATCTTATATTCTGGTGGAAAATATAAACGTAGTATGTTAGTAAATAAATAATTAAGTTATTATGTATTTTGATGAATGCCATAAGAGAAACAAATTTGGTACTACACCATAATGGGACGGAGGAACATTGATTTGAGACAGAGTAGCCGAAGAAGTGGCTAAGGTGATGCTTAAAATAAAATGGCATAAACTGAGATGGGGCCAACCATAGGACAAGTACGGAGGAAGTGTTCCAAACAGAGGGATCCACATGTGCAAAATTCCTGAAATGAGGATTGAAAAAAGAGGGTCTGAGTGTCCAGATCTAGATGATATAAGGGGAAAGGGTCAGGGAAAGTGGTAGAGAAGTTAAGGGCTTGTATTAATTTTCTGTTGCTGCATAACCACAAAATTAGCAGCTTAAAATAACATATTTATTATCTACTTCACAGTTTCCAGGGATCAGGAGTCTGGATACAGCTTAACTGGATCTTTGGCTCAGGTCTTAGTCTTGAAAGACTCCACTCATAATGCTGGCCTTCTTTTGGGGCTCAGCTCATGCGGTTGTTGGTAGATTTCATTTCCTCGTGCTTACGGGACTGAGGTCCCCATTGTCTTGCTACCAGGGGCCACTCTCAGCTTCTAGATGCACCCAAAGTTTCTTGCCAATTAGGCCTTCATACAGACATAACATGGTACCTGACTTCTTCAAGGCCCAGCAAGAGTATCTCTCACTGAAGTCTGCTATGATGGAGCCTTATATAATGTAATATAATTAGAGAGTGACCTTTTGTCTTTGCCAGATTTTATTGGTTACATGCAAATCACAGGTTCCCCTGCACGGCAAGGGAAAGGATGATACAATTAGTGTGTTTCTGCCACAGGGTTCAGTCATGGAAATCATGGTAAGGAATTTGGATTTATTTTGAGTGAAATGGGATTTTGTGAAATGGAAGGAAGAAAGGCAGAAGGAAGGAGGGTTAAATCATATCCCAGGAAATTAAGACAAATGGAGGAGATGATTCTGTGTAGAGGGTTGGAAGTAATTTCTTAGGAAAGGTGGCCCTGGGATAATAGGCTGCTGGATAAGTACAGAAAGAGCATCAGAGGAGGACAGTATCTGCAAAACCTGCAGCTGGACAAGAGCAGGGTGTGAATGAGGAAAAGCAAGTAGCATGTAGATATGAAGTTCTCAGGATGCATAGGGTCAAAAGTAAATAGAAACCAAAAGAACTTAAATGTAGTAGGTGATTTGGGATGGTCTTAAAAGAGATCTATATTATCAGACATGCCAGTTTGCCAGATAGCCTGGTGCTGACAATAGGGAGAATGAATTGAAGGAAGAACTTGGAATAGGTAAGAAGACTATTACAACCAGTGAGATTTAAAAACATTTCTAATACATTTTGAAATCTTTGAACTGCACAAAAAGCATCAGAACAATCTTTCTTTCTTTCTCTCTGTCCTTCCTTCCTTTTTTAACTGCTTTATTGGTGTATGCTTGACATAAAAAAAAAAACTGTAGGAATTTAATGGGTATAACTTCATTTATTTGGAGAAAATTGCGTGCCCATGAAACCATTATCACTACCAACACCATAAACTTATCCATCACCTGCAAAACGTTCCTCTTACCAGCCCTCCTTTTTTTTTTTCCCAACAATTTTCTTTAAAAAGAGCTGCATCATAGTTAGTAATTAGAATAAAACTTTCCTTAGTTTGCTTTCAAAGATTCTTTTGAAGGACCATCGTTTTAAGGGCACTCAAAAGAACTGGGTGCCCTACCTTTAATTGGCAATATCCAGTTTCAGGTGAAAAGAATTAGGGTAAGGAACTAGGGCTTGCAATCTCTGTATCTGCTAACTAGGAGATTTTGAATTGCTTTGGGACTGGAAGCCTGGCTGCCCTGCTTATTTTTGCATCCTTAGTCCCTGACACATACTAGATGCTTCAAAAATATTTTTAAATGGACAAACAAATGAATGAATAGTCACATCAATTGAGTATTATTCCAATCACCAGACTACTACCTCTTTCCACCTTGTCCTCTCTTCCCAGCCTTTCTTTTCCTTCCTAATGTCCAAATTCATAATTAAGATTCAAGACACGTTCTAGTCTCAAACTCTCGATGCATTCATTTTGATCTTGTTTTGTGTTAGAATGAAATTATGTAGATTACCTTAACCACAGATACTATGTAATGTGTGAGATCACTCTCGATATGGAAGGCAAGCTCATGCCAATTGCTTGAGTACTAGGATGTCTATACTCAAATTTGCACTTTGAAACTAACTTTAGATGATTCTTCATCTCAAGACCTCTTTTAATGCCAAACTAATTACTAAATTCTAGGTTATGGAAGAATATTCCCTAGGATATTACTTCTGAGCTAATAAGTAATGATTGTGAGATAAGATAAAGGAGAAACCCATGTTTACCAGTGCATGATTAAAGGTATGCTTGGTATTTAATTCCACACAAATATTTAAATATTCTTTCTAGAATTGCCTCAATACATACCATATTAGCATTTAGAATTATTTGGAATGTTTATGTGTACTTCTTCATTCATATTCATTAATGTTAAAGAGGAACAAAGCTATTTTTTCACCTAACAGAATTCTGGCAAATAAGATGTTTCTCTTCCATTAGCTCTGTGCTTGATACCTAGACATCACTAATAAATGTTTGTTCAATAATTTTAATCTTAAAAACTCAAACAAAGCTATATTTATCTATCACTGTGTATTGAGTAAATTACTTAGAATTAATAATATAAACTTTACATCAACTGCTTTACTCTAGGTAATTTTAGTATTTAAATTAGGATTTTAAATACACAAATAAATATGTAATATTCAGTATTTGCTTCAATAAATTATTTCCTTTTAAAAAAAAGTTAAGATTCTATGCGAGAAAGATTATCTGAATAGGCTTTAGTTAAAGTATGGCACATTTGAGGTTTGAAAACCTCTGAGAATTTTCTGATGTGGGTTAGTGTACTAAAAGTTTTACCATTGTAAATGATGTATACAGTATGAGTAAACCACAGAAAAGTAGAAGCAAACCCAGAGGCTGCCCATGATACACAGCAGAGCTTCAGTAGATTCCGAATGTGTATAACCTGTGTGAAGTCTGTTCTACTGAGAATAACCCACCAAGCATGAATTTTTGTGATGATATGCTGTAATTCTTTTTATTAAAAATAATGATTTGCCATCACCCAAATAAGGTATTCTGATTAATTTGAACAATTCAAAAAATAATAATAAAAGAAAAATCCATCTCTAGCCTCACCATCCAGCAATAAACCCTCATAACATAGTTATCTTTCTTGTCAGTACTTTTATGCATCATTTTTTACCTAGCTGTGCTTATATATTACATGCATAAGTTTATACTAATCTGGAGGGAAAGCTGTAAAATTTGGAGAACATGGGAAGGATAAAGAAAACATCCATAATTCCATGAACAGATACAGACTTTTAACATTTTAATGTGTTTTCTAATTCTCTTTTTTTTTCCCTATGCATATTGACATCATCTTTTATATTCTGACTATGAAGGGTAGTTATCAGGGGAATATTTTTTGATGGAAGAAGATATCCATTGGGGCTTGCTGAGAGGATATTTCTGTGATTAGGTTGATTTACTAGTTTTTCTTATCGAACAAGAACAAGTAATGAAACTATTCAATATAAGGTTTAAAAATATGAAAAATAATTTTTCAAGTTCTTTGATAATTTTCTACACAATTATGATTGTGAAGAATTGTGAAGAAAAATCCCCCTAGTATCTGAACCACTTATTTTTAAGATTTTATTTATTTGTCAGAGCAGCAGGCAGAGGGAAAAGCAGGCTCCCCACTGAGCAAGGAACCTGATGCAGGACTAAATCCCAGGACTCTGGGATCATGACCCAAGCCAAAGACAAGCTCAATCAACTGAGCCACCCAGGCATCCCTCTCCCAACCATTTTAACAAAAGCAATAGTATATAGAGTTTAGGATAAAATCTGGGTCTGTCACTTAGAAGATGGGTGAGCTTGGACAAGTTATTTGTTGTCTCTGTGCTTTGGGTTCACATTGATAAAGTGGGGATAGTTGAATTAATATGTGTGAACTGCTTAGCAGAGTGCCTTTGATTTGGTAAATGCTGTATATACAGGCTAGCCATGACTAGTAAGTTCTGGAAAAGAACAATATCTCCTTTGCTGTTTAAAAGGGTTATATGTGGCCACAGACATTGTATGAATTATGCATACAGAAAGAGCTGAACCAAGTTTTGACACCAGGTTACAATTAATTAATTTAAACCTGATGTTGCAGTTCAAACGGCAAGAAAAAGCTTTAGTGGCTTGACTAAAATTGTGAGTTTAATTTCAAGCAAGATATTTATGAACTGTAGCAATCTTGGGGATTGTTCTACCTCAGTGTATTCACTGTAAATAGACAGTTAAAACTGTGTATGTGAAAGGTAGTACTGAAAATGAGGTAAGTCACATGTAGTACTGCACACAAAATGAGCACCCAATGCATGTTACCTACTATTATTCTTAATTGTAATGGTAATATTAATAATAGTTTTTAATAGTCTCTTAATAGTTCTAATAATAGTTCTTAATCTAATAATTAGTTCTAAAACTTTATGTATCTTTGAATTTTGAAATTTCTCTCACCTCTAATTCATCTGGAGTTGGTATTAAATCTTTGATTTCAAATAAAGGTTGGTGATGGTGTTTTTTGTGTTTTTATGTGCTTGAGAATTCACTTCTTTTTCTTTTGCTTATAAAAGATAATTTAAACACATAAGCATTTCCTCTATTCCATCTCATTGTCTCAAAGACTATAGCTTTTTCTCCACTCTCCCCCTTTACGACAGGGAAATATGAAGCTTTGTTTCCATCAGGAACTTCTTTTGTCTGCCTGGGATTTGTAGGATTTTCTTTTTTTTTTTTTAACATGTGTTTTTTGCCCTGGTAAGGCATCATCTTTTTTGACTGATTTCACCTGAAACATTGCAATCCTGTTTTAGATCTCCTTAATTTTTTCCAGTTGAGATATTTTCTCTTCAGCTATGTCTTTTCATATTTCTTCTATTCCAAATGCTTGTGTTCCTCACTCTTCTCAACCCTCCTTAGAAGCATGAACTTTTCAAACTTTTTCCTTTGCCCTTTTTATTTGCTTTTAGTGAGAAATTTTCAGGTTATTCCTCTGATTTATGTATTTAGTTTTCCTTAATGCCATTGCAAATTTAAACTTAGTAAGACATTATTAGCTTCATTTTTGACTCTTCCTTATCCTACTCTTCTCCCTTTAAGTTCCATATTTTAATTTTAGCTTGTTATGTCCATATATCTTTCTATTCATTTTATACTGAAAGCATTATATCTTCTCACTTTCTAACATGGATATCAAACTCAATAGCCTCTAGTTTCTAAATAATACAGTTATTAATTTGAAACTTTCCTTTTTTATTTTCTTTTTTGCTTAGTGTACTTCTTTATTGTTTATTTAATTGACATAATTAACATACAGTGTTATATTGGTTTCAGGTGTACAATGTAGGGATTAAACAGTTCTATACTTTACCCAGTGCTCATCATGTTGAGTGTAGTCTTTTTTTTTTTTTTTTTTTTTTTTTTTTTAAAGATTTTATTTATTTGACAGACAGAGATCACAAGTAGGCAGAGAAGCAGGCAGAGAGAGAGGAGGAAGCAGGCTCCCCGCTGAGCAGAGAGCCCGATGCGGGGCTCGATCCCAGGACCCTGAGATCATGACCTGAGCCGAAGGCAGAGGCTTTAACCCACTGAGCCACCCAGGCGCCCCATGTTGAGTGTAGTCTTAATCCTCTTTACCCAACCCCACATCCATCTCTCCTCTGGCAACTACCAATTTTCTCTTTGTATTTAAGAGTCTGGATTTATTTGTTTGTCTTTTTGGCTTTGTTTGTTCATTTGTTTTGTTTCTTAAATTCCAGATATGACTGAAATCATAAGGTATTTGTCTTTCTCTGTCTGATTTATTTCACTTAGCATTACACCTGCTAGGCCCATCCATGTTGTTGCAAATGACAAGATATTCTTTTTTATGCTTCAGTAATATTCCCTAGATAGATAGATAATAGATGGATTGATCACATCTAATTTGAAGCATTTTTCTAAATAATGTAGTTACTTTGCTTCTGATTCTAAAGGATGGGTTTTCTTTTCCTTTTTCAATTGAAGAGATTTTTTTTTACAGTCTTTATTTTATTCTCTCTGTCTCTCCATAAATTTTTCAATAAATAAAATTCTATCCAGGTTTGACATTGCCAACAGACAGAAACCATAGATTGATTTCGACCCCACTCTCTATTTATTCAAAAGATGGTCACCTTGAACGAGAAGATAAGCTGTTGTGCATGGTTTCATACCAGTCCTCACTGTGTGAAGCAGTTTGTTTGGGTGTGCAGTGCCCCCACCAAGTGAAGATCTGCTAGCTCAGCAGGACAGCCTCTAACCTCATGGTCTGATTATCTGTTACTATGAATACATGGTGCACAGGAAAAAATGTAATCTTAATCTCTCTTGCCTTCTTCGTTCTGCTTTTACCCAAAACACTTGCCTCCTTTTCTCTATTCTCTTCCCATTGTTCATACTACCAATCCAATTTACTCCATTTTTCTTTCCTTTTGGAGATAAGGTAAAAAAGTAGGAGGAAGAGGGGGAGGAGAATTAGAATTGAAATTTTTTTAGCCTCCTCTGCTTACTTTCATTTAAAACCCGAAAATTATAAGGGAAAAGCTATAGGATGACCCTTTTAGATCCTACAGTTGAGTAAGTCTTAGTGTGAACAAGCCTCTGTGCCACAGAGTGAGGTATCCCATGATACGTTTGAGTAGGAATAAATTAAAAATATATATTATGATTCCTTTTGTTTATTTTGGATTCAAAGGGGAAAAAAAGTTGCTTTGCATGATTTGATATGTGCAAAGAAATTTGTTTTTGTAAATCCATGACGATCCTTTGTAGATCTTTATGTAAACCTTCCCTATGGCCTCATTTCTGTATTTTTGTTTATTTGAGAAGCATGTCTTGCCTTTTTTTTTTTGTCCTGAGGTGTTAGTTCATGGTGACTCTGTCGAGACCAATTATTAGTGATCCATATGAATAAGTTTGATTGACAGAAATTGTATCTGCTTTCCAATAGTAGCTGACTAAAGCCATAGCACATGTAGATCCTAGTTAAGCAGGGATACTTTAGAACAGCTGTGTATCAGATATGTCTCCTGTGTATATGCTGAGGAATATATGTTTAGAATATTTGGAACAGGGCATCTTCAGATGTGTCGAGCTCTAGCTTAGTTAGCAGTTTAATCATAGTGCATGACAGGTAGCATCATGTGCATTTTTTCTTATCCATGGCAATTGTATGAAATTTAAAAAATAAGAGGGATAAGAGAGAGGCTACCAGAATTGGATTACATGAGTGAAATTAAACATTTTATTAGAGATATTTCACCTTCACAGCTGTTCTTCAAATACTTCTTCTGTGCTAGACAGTGTGCCAGACCCCGACTATATAGAAGTTATCAAAATAAGCAACCCCTTGGGGAAAACATGAGTATAATAAATAATCCCACCAAATCCATTAGTATTGTGCCAAGTGCTATGAAGCAAAATGTTGGATGTTGAAGCAGAAAGAACTGATTTTAGAAAGAATTGATCTAGGTAGATCAAAAATGCCTACCCTTGAAACAGTGGTATTTAAGGTGAAAAATGAAGGAAGAGATGGGATATAGAGTCAGCATGTTAATGAGGCCGTTTGATGGTGAGTGTGGGAAGACCCTGAGGTGGGAAAGATGACCATTATATTTGAATGAATTACTAGACAGGAATGTGGTGAAAATGAGACAAATCTCTAGTATGGTCTAGAAGATACTATCTCTTAGGTCTCTGAAGTTATGTGAAGGCTTTTGAACTTGGAGCAACGGGATTCCACTTCCGGTAAAAGGACCATTCAGGAGTCAAGGGCAAAGTCTAGCTAAAATCATAAACATGCTCAGAGCAGAAATTTATTGCAGTAATTTAACCAAGATATGAGAGAGACTTATACTTAGTTGGTAGAAACCAGAGAAGAGGAAAGAACATAAAATTAAAAAGTTGATATCAGCAAGATGAAAAACTGTCCCATAACTGTCCCATTTATTGATATAAATGTAGAATTACTCAATGTTAGAAGTCAGAAGTCCTGGTTATCATAAGATCCTTCCTTTTCATTTTATGAATAAAAAACAAGTTTCCCAGATATTGTGAGAGTTAGGAGACAGAATTGGGGGAAAAAATCTAAAATTTAGATTGTACTTATTTTATATTTCTAAAATCATCCTAATGTTTTTATTTTAGCCTTATGAAGGACTGAAGTGGACATGGGTATTTTCTGCTGCACTATTGTAGAGAAGTCGAGATCTTAATATTTTGCTGTGTTTTTGCAACAACAGGCTACCTCAAGTCAGAGACAGGATGTTAGGACTTAGTGAATCTTAGGCTTTGTGGGAATCAAGATGTCAGTATTAAAATGGTTGTCTCCTTCCACTCACTTTTTAATTATCTCAAACAGGTTGAACTTGAGGATTGTAAGAGTATAAATTGACTAAATTTTCCCATAATGTAGCTCCTAGAGAGATGGCTGGGGGATCTTATAGATTAGTTTGAGACTTACCTTTTTCACTCTTGTTCTAAAATTTAATTAGCTAGTATATCTGATGAAATGATATGATAGAACTCAAGAATTTGGGACCCACTGGAATCTGCCCTGTGGAAAGAGTCTCTGGGGGTAAATAGATTCATTTGACTTGAACTTCTCTCTTATCTCCAGAAACGAGCCTCACTAAATAGAAATAGGATTTCTGAAATGTGCTGAATAATGGTGACTGTATAAAACTATCACCTGCCAAGGAAGACTATGTAATGAAATTAGTAAAAGTGACCAAATGTGTGGAGTTAAAATTTAACTAATTTCGGTGTACAGCCTGCCAGCCTCAGCACACTGGTTAGGCATCTTGCCTATTGGTCCTTGTCCTAAGATGGTAGAATAAAAATTACCTCATCATTCAATTTGAAAAATCTGATTGACCTATTCCTTTATGTAGGATGACTCCCGCCTTGGAATTAACCATGGCTCTCCCTTCTAAATGAGTTTTAAGGGGTGCCTGGGTGGCTCAGTTGTTAAGCATCTGCCTTCAGCTCAGGTCATGATCTCAGGGTACTGGAATCAAGCCCCACATCGGGCTCTCTGCTCAGTGGGAAGCCTGTGTCTTCCTCTCCTACTCCTCCTGCTTGTATTGCCTCTCTCGTTCTCTATCTCTTTAAAAAAAAAATGAGTTTTGACTGGGATATCACCTTTAATTCATATTTTTCACACTACATTTAAGTTTTTTTGGGCAAAAGGATTCAGAATCTATACATGACTAAATTTTTTAAAGGCTAAACATCGCTATGGGCCTGTGGCACTCAAGTTTCTAAGTGAAAAACAGAAGTTAGAGACTCACACTTGACAGATCCTCTCTGACAGCTCTGAATTTTATTAACTGGTCAGACCCTCTGCTGTGAATGTGTCCTGGCTCCAATTTGGCTAGTCAGTGTCATCTGTAGCAACCACCATCAGCTCCAACATCACCATCACTGACAGTATGCATATGTATGGAAAGCATGGGAACTATTGCATTGCCCAGCAGGGACAGGGGTAATTGCTGATCTCTGTTTACTAACTTGAATTGTTACTTGATTCCATAGTGGAGACGGGGGCTTTTGACTTTAATACACCTGATAGGACACCACCCAGGCAGCAAGAAGACAAATTCATGAACATTCTTCCTTCTCTGCCAGATCATCCTGAAACTTTTATGGCAGCCAGTGGTGAATATACTATTGATTGCGATTCATACTTTCAGGAGGATCTGCCATTTTTTTTCAATTTTTGCATTCACTTTGGCAAGAAGGTTGGACTAGCCATAATTATCATACCTCCATCTCTTCCTGAGTCTGTCAATTTCAGAGACCAAAGCTAGATATAAAGGTAGAGCTAGAAAGAGACTTTTTAAAAGGTAATCTTTGGCAGAGATCCATGGGTGTCCCGGGTAATCCATTTATATGATACCAGGAAAAAAAACCTCCTGAGGTAGAACTCATAGGGGGCTTAGATCCAGAGGATATAAGTGTGACCAACTTCACTGCTCTCTTCCATGTCTAATAATCCCGTTCAATGCAGACCCAACATGATACACAGCAGATCTTGAAAAATCAGGGCAATTCATAAGAGTTGATAAATATGGTCGTAGCAGTTTCTCTGACTCTGACAACTTAGGGCAACTAAGAGAAGTTACTTCCCATTTCCCAATACCACACATTTCTCTTGATTTAGCAAGATGAGGAAAGGAGTGGATATAATCACAGTATTCTTGGAAAGATCATTAGAGTTTGACCATGAAAATGTCACCAATCCAACCCTCACATTTTCATGGTTTTTGTATATATGTTTGTTATTTTCCCCGAACTTTTATAGGTTATTTTAATCTAGGATTGCTAGGAAATGGATTTGGTAGAAAGCAAGAAGAAAGCACTATGTGTAGGATATTATAGGGTAAAGAATAGTGGAGCTTAGAAACGTGAGTCCACATTAACCAAGTCTGTGACCCAGGACAAAACCCTTTACCACCTGTTACCCTAGGGTCTCCATCTGTCAAACCTTTTGGCTGGGGAATAACTATTGTCATTAATGTCTTCAAAAATATAATTCTGTGCTTGCAGCTTTGTTTTTCAAATAGCTTATTTTATTTCTTTCATAGAGATATTAGTGATGGTTTTTAAAGGCTTAATAGTGCTTATATTAAGTGGCTTTGATAAAATCATAAAGAAAAAAAGTGTAGTAATAGTAGATGCTGTGATGTGCCACCCAAACCTCCCCCAGGAATGAAGGACATATTGATCCAATCGCTGTGTGTGCTACCAGCATCCAGATCTCAGTGATCAACCTTCTGCTGAATTGCCTCATTAAGAGCCACTTGGCTCAAAGTCATGACCCCTTAACAGTGAACCATTAAGGCTCAATGTCCTGGCCTGAATTCCTGATTTTTTTTTTTTTAAGATTTTATCTATTTATTTGAGAGAGAGAGAATGAGGGAAAGAGCATGAGAGGCGGGAGGGTCAGAGAGAAAAGCAGACTCCCCACTGTGCAGGGAGCCTGAAGCAGGACTCCAGGATCATGACCTAAACCAAAGGCAGTCCCTTAACTAAGCCACCTTGGCATCCCTGGCTTGAATTCTTAAAAACGTGAAGGGTCACCCTTGATTCAGAGCTCCCCATACGGCTGGCCAAGGCCTACCTTGTGTGACTACATCACAGCCCAACTTGTTCCCCCTGCCAAATTTTGATTTCCTTCCTTTTTCCCTTCCCTTCTGTGGGTGCTGATCTCAGGAGCACTCCCTAATGATCCTCCCCCATGCTAATCACCATCTGAGAATCTGCTTCTTTGATTACCTAAACTGTAGCAGATGGTGTATAATACCTCTCCCTTATTATTGAGCCTTGCTTTACTTATCCAAGCTTCTAGGACATGGTTCTTTCTGATTTCCAATAATAAAATTCCTCTGTGCTGGGGGAGTAGTTTTCTGGGGATGCATGTTATGATCTCTTTCTCCTCTGTGGTATAACCTGAGTAAAATAGCTTATCTACAATTCATAGATTCATTAAATGCATTGACTATTCATGAAAATTGAACTTGTTATTTATGGCTTCCTTAGATAAATGTATTTTTAAAAATTCAATGTTTGTAAATAATTTGAGTTTACTAGAAGGAGTTTGACAGGTTATTTAACAGGACATTGAATGTTGTGAAAAGATGGTATTATTTCAGTTGCTTCATGTTTTAGCCAACCTTATGAAGTCTCCATATTCATGGAGATAGCATAATTTTAAGCATATTATATTTTGTCTTAAAAAAGCACATCATTAAATAGAAAATTTGCAATTGCACTATTTTTAGTTGGAAAAGAAAAAATCAAATCAAGTTATGAAAAGAAGGATAGTGAGAGACATTTTGAATGACTTTAACTTACACTATTCAACATTAAATGAAAAATATGTCAACAAGAACTGCAAAAGGATAGACTCTTAAGCAAAGGTGTATTTTCTCATTGACAGTCTCTGAGGAACACTTCGGAGTAGATTTAACTCAATGAAATCTCAATGAGAAAAGGGGAAAAAAAGTGGATCTTTGAGGCATTTCATTATGAAAAACATCACAATGTAGACACAGAAATATTTCTATAAAGAATATATACTTAACATTTTATTATTAATATAGTAAAAGAATACAAACCAAGAATCAATTATCTAAACTAGAGCCACTTTTTTTTTTTTTTTTTTTTTTTTTAATCAAGAACACTAATATTGAGGCAGATTCCCTCCTTACTCTTCCCCCCATCTCCAATTTCTGGAAACTTTACATGATTTTTTGGTACCCACTCTATTTATCTCAATGGTCCAGAGAGCAGGGCAGTTTTCCTAGTTTGGCCTTAGTAAGTTACAGAGTAGCATAAGGATCAAGCAAGCAGAAATGAAACCAACTTCCTGGGCCACAGACATTATTTTGTTGCATTGAGGTTTTGCATAGAAAGTACATTGTGCTGTATCGCATTCTTATACTTCAGGAGCATATGAAAATTTGTTACAAACCTAGTGAAGAGAGAAAACATCTGAATGCAAACAAGAAAGGATAATGGAAATTAACATGTTTTGCCTATCTGTATGTGGCACTGCTCTAGACACTTTTATCTCAATCTCCTTAGAACCCACAAGAGACTTGAATTACTGAGTACACTTTACAGAATCCAAAGTTAGTAACTTAGCTAACATCACACAGTTAAGAAAAGGAGGAGTCAGGATTAGAAGCAAGGGCTGTGAACTGCCAAAACCGACACAGAATCTTTCCATTATATCAGCAGGAATGATTATGTGCACCTTTGCAATATCCTGGGTCCTTCGGACCACTTAATCTCTCCTACCACATCCTCCCCTTCTACTCCTTCTTTCCGTCCTGCTCCTATTTTTTTTTTTTTTTAAATATCTGATTCGCTTGTCTCTTTAATGAGGGCTTGGGATGTTAGGTATGAATTACAAGGATGTTTGAGGTAAGAAAGATGTAAAAGTTAATTGCGATCTAATGTTGGAATAATAGCATAATGAAAAATTCAGCTTCAACTCACCTGAGCTCACCTTTCCTCTTCATAGAGCACATAATCAAGCCACACAGGACTTTTTAAATTACAATGAGCAAAGGATGAATTCGACACATTGGCTTAGTATGTTTGTACAAAACAAACCCATCACTAATAAAGTCATTTACCACATTTCTGGTATGAGTGTGTTATGAGAAAAAAATGTGCAGTTTTAAAGAGACTTAAAATTTTTAACAATTCAAAAATAAATCAGATGTACCTAGGTGAATGGTTTTTAACCACATGACTTAGTTCCCAATGGAAAATTTGGCTGTCTGGAAACATTTTTGGTTGTCACAACTGAAGGAAGTCCTTTTGGCATCCAATGAGTGGAGTCTAGGGGTATTGCTAAATATCCTACAGTGTACAGGAAAGCCTGTCCCTTAAAAGAATTCTCTAGCCCCAAATGTCAATAATGATGCTATTGAGAAACTGGTTGAGGTGATGTGAAAGTTTTTTTTTAAATGGGACCAATTTTTCTCTTGTCAGATCTCATATAGTTAAGTCATAGAACATTTTCCTGATTCAAATATTTATGTCTTTATTTAAAATTTTGATATTTTATTTATCTGAACATTTTTTCATTTATATTTATTTTAAAAATATTTCATCAAAATATTATTTATTTTGACTATTGAGTGTTCTTACACCCTGTTGAGTTTTGTGCCCAGGGCATATAGCTCACTCACTCCACCCTAATCCTAGATCTGTCAAGCTATAAACAAGGAAACATAATTATAGCATAGTGGTGAAGAATGAGGCTCTAGGGTCTAAATGTCTGGCTCAAGTTATAGTTTTAGGACTTCCTAACTCTGTGTCCTTATCACTTTATTTCCTTCTGCATTTGTAAAATGTTTAAAATAGTTCCTATGTACATTGGTTGTTTCAAGGGGTAAATTTATCAGTTAGCAGAGAACTTGGCATAGAGTCAATGCACCACAAACACTGCGATTAAAACATAGCACTAAACTGGATGTACTTTCTGGTGTCATGAGGATGGATGAAGGAGAATGACTCTTTGTGTGTTGGCTGGTCAAAATTTTAAAGGAATGACACCACCCAACCCATCTCTTTTTCTGTGCCTGTTTTTAAGGTAAGGGCCACACTCAAGTGTGGTCTTACCCTTATGTGGCTATAGAGACAGTAACTTTTAATTGCCTAAAACAAGAATCACTTTTTCCCTTCTATGACAATAACAGAACTCTGAATAGTAATAGAATATTAAAGCCAAAAGCCAAGTCAATAACTTGAAATACAAGTGGAAAATAAGAAAAATGATGGAAATTAAGGTTCTGTAACCTGTAGGAGAATCTACATTGTATGAATGGAAGTCTTGGTTCTTCAAAAGATATACCTGAGGATTCATGCTCAAATAAAGATAGCCAGAAGGAAGATAGGAAGCACAGAACAGTTTATCTCAAGATGGGACAGTGGGCAGGCCTAATGGTGGCAACTGCCCTGAGGCTACAGGGGTCTTTTCTTTTTATGTAAGCAAGGTCTTGGGTCATGGACAGGAAGGTCTCTAATAGAGGCAGCTTCCAGTCAGCTGGGGGGACTCTTTCCACTGGTCAGGAGGGGGAGTTTTTGTATCAAACCTATGAGGTTTGTATAAGAACCATCATGGCAGCCTTCCCCACAAACTGCAGTGTAATGCATTATAATGAGTCTAGGGTTTACCCCGCAGCAGAGGTGGAAAAGGAGAGCTCATGCTCTGCACCTGTGGCTCTTGGTCTGTTAGCCCAGAAGACTTGGAAGCCACAAGGCCAGGATGTTGAGGGGTCCTGAAAGCCTTTAGGACAAAGTCAAATGTTTTGCCCCAGGCTTCTAATGTATAAACTATTCATCATCACCCATGAGTCCAGCTCATGTCTAACTAACTGTCTACTCTGTCAGTTCTAATGAGCTGTTTCTAAATTAAGCAAGTCTGGTCTACATATAAATCCTGGTTATAGTTCAATCCTGGTTATTGCTACCTATCATAAGCAAACAAACAAAGAATGAGAGTTCCAGATTCCTTTGTAGTCAACTCTGTTCATGTGATAAGTAATGTTGACCACAGTGGAAACATACTGAAGGGTGTGAAATTCTAGGATGACTGTTTGTGGATTTAAATTATTTGGGAGGGAGTTTTTTTACCCTATCTTTTGGGTTGCACCTAGCCTGCACCAAAGTGATGGCTGGAAATCCAGCAGTTACTCTAAAGCATGAGAACATCTTGGGAATAGCAGGCATATGTTAGAAAGTTGAAGTAGAAAAATGGGCATCAAGATTCCTGATAATAGCATGGAACTACTATAGTAGCCCTAACCTGCCTGCCTCTGGACCTCTTTTAATCGAGAAAGAAAAATGACAATCTCCTATTTCCCTTGAGCTTCCATATTTATGTCTGTTGTAGCCAAACATAATCTTAATTGATACAATTGCTTTTCCATGTGTCATTTTGTGTCATTTGTGTCATTTGTGTCATTTTGACACATGAGAGCTAGCCCCCTTTCTTCCACCATACTCACTGTAACCAGGGTTTGTATGTATATCCAACATGTTTAAGTTAGAAACAGCTTTTTAAAATCTTAATCTCCATTATTCTTTCCTTATTTTCCACTTCTTTTTCAAGTTACTGACTTGGCTTTCAACATTAACATTCTGTAACTCAAATTTTACCAATTGTATATGAAGATAAGCTGCCCTTAACTTTTGTTGACTCACTCCCAGGAAAGCCTGTTTGCTTAGCCATGAAACATATTTTGTTTTTCACTTGCAACTTCTCTGACCATTCACTGGAAAGTATGATGTCCTTGCTTTTCCAAGCTGCTTGGTAACCATTACTCTGATCTTAATTGATTGAGACTATTTTAGGATTTAAGAAAATGCATATTGTGCTTCAGATTTCAAGTTGTATAGCTTGTTTCTAAGTATAGTGGCCAGAGTATCACTGAAAATTTCTATTTGGAGAAGGTAAAGATGTGGTAATAGAAATAAAAATAATAAGGAAATTAAGTAGCAAGTGAGTAAAATCACTGTCATTCAGGTGATAGAAAAACCTCTGCTTAGAGGTTTCAAGTTCATCAAATGTGAATCTGCACTGTGTGTTCTTTTCAGTCTAGGGAGGAGGACAAAAGAGGATGGATGGATGGATGATAAATAAATAAAATATGTAGTTGTTTCTCTCTCTTCTTTTCATATTTCTTTCTGATGATTGAAGAAGTCTAACAGTAGAATATTATTTGATAAAATTGTCAAATTCCACCTTATCTTTTTCTTTTAAAAAAAATCTACTATGTCACCTTAAACAAATTTATTGTAGCAGATCCTTTAGTGCCCCTGGTGCTATAGTCCTTACCTATTCAGAGAAGTTTCTGATCCCCAGATCCTGCCCTGCCTTCAAATAAGACAGGCCAGAAATGCCAAGGAACTAACACTTTGGGGATAGCCCTCAACTGGTGCCTGATGGAAGTTGGTGTATAAATACCATAGTTCCCTCTCCTGTTGAGTGAGATAACTCTGAGACTCATCTTTTATACCTGCTCCCAGAGTTCCCCAGTGTGATTAAGCTTAATAACCATACTTGTGCTGGCTTAGTAGTACATGATTTTAATGAAAGATGATAGTTTGTTGCTATATAAGTCCAGCATTATCTAATTTCAGGCACTGTACCTACAATTACTGGCTTGATTGGAAAGGAGCTCAAGTGAGTCCAACTGATTGCTTTAATTATATATCTCCACAAGGATCTATCACATACACTGCCTGCCCTCCAGGTGCTTGACAGGGAGAAAATCCTGAAATGCTTGAAAGGAACAACATTTGTAGAAATTCCTGAAAATCAAGCATTCATTCAACATCAAGCAAATGTTCGCATGCTTGCTGTGTGTCAGCTGCTTTGTTGGACGTGGGGATATGTTGTTGTCTGTATACTTATGAAGCTTATAGCCTAGAATGAGATGAAAGACTTATTTATAAACTATGTTAAGTTCTAAGAGAAAAAGTGCCATGAAAAGTATACTTATTGCCTGTGCATCCCCTCTGTAATAAAACCTATCCCTGAATTAATCCAGACTCAGAGAGAACTCTCTGTGGACTGTAATATACAGTCCCTCGGTGAAATGATTTTTACTGAACTGTGCTTTGTTGTAATGTCATCAACTCACATAAAAGTATGTTATATAGAAGCAGTACAATTACACATCTCACTGTGTTTATTTGAAGGATGGTATGAGGGGGTTTATTAAATAAATCTCACGGTATCTCTCTATAAGGACACCAAGAGTAGTTTCTCTTTTTTCTTGTTGTAAGAAATATTTGTGCTTGTCTTGGTCAACTTGTTTACTCTTAGTTTTTTGATACTGTGATTCTACATTTTCCAGTTCCTGTTATCAGCTAGAAAACATGGGACACAGAATGGTGTTCTGGCCTGTCTTCCATGAGTGTATATAGGATTTTACTGCCTGTATTATTTGTGGCTATCACTCTGGCATTCATTTTATTTATACATTTCTCTCACTTTTTAATAAAAATTTATCTTTCTAGATTGCCTGCATCTTTTCAACCTGCCTCAAATCATTCCAGAATAAGACTGGGCAAAAATAAATAATTGAGAATATAAAATAATTAGAATCTCACAAAGCAAAATTTACCCCATTTCATCAATGTAAACTGACATTATTTAGATAATTTATCTCACTGTAGTTCTTTCTCTCAAGCAGTAATTAGAAAACACATATCATAAGTAATAAACACATTTTTGTTAAACTTGAATAATTTTGAATGTATTTCAAATAAAAAAGGAACACTTTTACGTGCTGTGGATAGGAAGGAATAAAATGAAAACAATAAATATACATTGAAAAGATTCATTTCTTTTGTCCTTCACATGCCAACCTTCCAGTGATCGAATTTTCAGGGGGAACATTTTTTTTTCAAAAAAAAATGTTTTTTGATTGAAATGCT
Source organism: Martes martes (assembly GCF_963455335.1). Lineage (NCBI taxonomy): Eukaryota > Metazoa > Chordata > Mammalia > Carnivora > Mustelidae > Martes > Martes martes. Next base: position 30,849,944 of record NC_137890.1, on the reverse strand, counting down.
CAGTGTTGCAAGACATCTGCACTTAACTTAGAGGAAAATAAAAATCATCTAGCAGAGGACAGCCCAGAGGCGCTGGGTGTTACATGGTCCTAAGATGCAGGCATCCCTCCATCTTTCACAGTCTCAGCAAGCAGAGTCCTCAGTTTGAACAGCCTTGGAAATTTGGGTTCATAAAATTAGCCAGCCCCTTTTGCCGAAAGATGGTCACTCCCAGCATTATATCCTTTGTTTGCAGGCCATTTACGACTGTAACCATTTTTTGAGTTATTTAGCTTTTGAAATAACAGCTTGAGATCGTCTAACTATAGTAGTTCAAATTAGTCAGATTGAACCTATATGTTCGATAGGTTGTTGGCTTTTTTTTTTTTTTTAAGCTTGGTTCTTATCTAATTAAATTCTTGGAAGGGCACAAATAGCAGAACTGATTGACCCATTTGTTTCTCCAGAAACACCAGAATGTTCTTTCTTGAAGGTACAAAAAGACAAATATATAAAGGCTGCAGACAATATCAAAGTCTTTACTTATCCTAAATATTTTGATACTTCACATGCACATAATTTCCATATGAACGTCTCAGAATTATTTATACTAATCTTTTCATTATTCCTGTTCTTTTCCTATTAGAGACTCTTTAACTAGACCCCCATTGAGACTTGAGTTATATTAACTCCTTTAAAATGCTATCCTGATTCTCAGTTCTATGATTTTGAATTCCCTCACTTCTCTCAGTTTATAAGAAAAAAAAGTCTTAAAAATAACTACAGAAACAAATGTTCTGCTTTTGCATACAGTCCCTCCTATATCATAGCAACTCAAATTGATAGATACTAAAATATGAGTGGTATTTCATTAAATGAATAAATAGGACAGCCAGAGGTAGGGGTGGCAAGGGACAGGTGGAGGACATAACTTGTTGACTGTGAAAGTGCTTCATTCACGGTGAAGAATGAAAGCTCCTGGGAATGCACTTTCTTGGTGGGCCTTTGTGGTCAGGCAAGTCTGTTCTTTTATTCGGTGTCCTGAAATGATGAACAATTTTATTCTCCAAGCCTGTCATTCTAGTACTTTTCACAGGCAAGTAATTGAATTTCCAAAAGCCTAGTACTGGAAGAGCCAAGCTCAACATCCTCTCTTGGCTTCCATTCTATGGCTTTTTTTCTGCTGAATAAGGCCCACTGAGAATGACTAGATTGTAGTTTATTATGTTGTCCTGATTATGAATCAGTGCAATTTACGAATGTTTTGCATTTGAAACCTGGAGTTGTTTTAGGCTCATTTGCTGACATATGTGAATTTGTTAGAAAGGGGCAGGATCAAATGACATCCACCATCTGTGGAGGGTATTATGTCTGGAGATAAGAACTGGAAACATGAATGAGGTTTGCAAAGTGAATTGAACCCACTTGAGTCCAAAAGCAAAAGCAAATATTTATTCCTGCAAAATGTATCCAAAGTCATTCAGTTCAGAATTATGTCTACTCTTGCATTTAAAAGATTATTATGATGTATATATTAATGTCAACTTTTGAATCATGAAGAATATTAAGAATAAAATTAGGATCTGAGGGTAAATTTCTATATAAGAGAAATTATTAGAAATTGTGAAATAAATCCTTGAACACTACATCAAAAACTATTTACTATACAGTGGCTAACTGAACATAATAATTAAAAAAGAAATTATGAAATAAAAAAATTTAAAAAAACCCCACAGCTTGTCTTTTGTTCCCAAATAGCCCCTCTTTGTTATCATATAGAAAACTTTAAGTTCAAGCTTTATATTTTCTCCAAAACCTAAAATTTCAAACATGGTCTCCTCTTATGCTCCTTGTGACTATAAGTTAAAGTCAATAACTTTCCCAAGGTTAAATATTGTTTTCAAACTTAAAATTAAAGGATTGGTCCCTTTCCAGGGTATTTTGTTGGATGGGATGGTGGAGACTGGGAGGCAGAGAAGGACAGGTTTATTTGAAATCACTTCTTATAGTGGACATAAGCCATTACCTATAACAGGTCATTTTTGGTTTTTGGCAACTTATTTTAAGGGCATTTTTGTTATCAAAGCTAAGTGGGTACCATAATTTATGGTGGTGAGTCTCACAGTAACATATAAATACCAGTAGAATAGGAAAGGAGCACATGTGGAATGTAGGACACCCTTATAGTGAACAACGTCTCAAGTCATAAGACTCATTTTCTCTTGTGGTTGGTGTTAAAATGACTTGTCTTTCATTGACTTATTTATTTAGCAAATGTTAAATAAATATCTATCATATACCAAGCACTGCTACCAAATTTGTGTCTAAAACAGTGAACAGTCACCAAAGAAGAGGTGGGTGAGGGAATGGATTAACTACGTGATGGGAATCTGCACTTGTGCTGAGCACTGGGTGCTGTATGTAAGTGGTGAATCACTAAATTCTACACCTCAAACTAAATTGCACTGTATGTTAACTAGCTGAAATTTAAATTAAAACTTGGAAAAAAAAATAGATGGAGTGTCCTAGGCTATAAATAAATAAATAAATAGTGAACAGTCAATAAAACAATCAAAACCTTTACTGTAATAACACCTACATTTTCATAAGGAAAACAGCAAATAAATAACCAAATGTCTATGTCAGATGGTAGTAAATGTCACAAAGAATAATAAACCAGGGTAAGGGAAAAGAAAATGAGTTAGCTTGCATACTGGATCATCAGCAAAGGACTCTGAGGGGGCAACGTTTGACCAGAACTTGAAGTAGGGAACGATAAATACAAATGAACTGGGAAAAGCAGAACGACTCGTGCAAACACTTGATGGCAGGAATAGACTAAGTGTATTTGGAGAATAATAAAAATACCAGTGTTTGTTACAGAATATGCAAGGGAGAGAGTGGTAAGAAAAAATGTCACATAGGTAGCACTGGGCCTTATGTGCCAAACTGAAGAATTTGGTATTTTTTTTGTCATGGTAAAAAGCACATAAAATTTACCATTTAACCATAAGAATATACAGATAGTACAGATGTACAGTTTAAATGTATGCATCAGTAGTATTAAGTATATATACACGGCTGTAAAAAATATCTTTTGAACTTTCCATCTTGCAAATCTGAAACTCTAGACTCATGAAGCTATGCCCTTTTCACTCTCCCCCTCCAAGTCCCTGGTAGCCACCATTTTACTTTTTGTTTCTGTGATTTTTGACTTCTCTGGATACCTCACATAAGTGGGATCAGATAGAATTTGTCTTTCTGCGACTGACTTATTTCATGTAACATGACATCTCAGGCTTCATGTTGTAGTGTATGATAGGATTTCTTTCCTTTTTAAAAAGAAATAATATTCCATTTTATGAAAATACCACATTTTGTTTACCTATTCATCTGTCTACAGACATACACTCTTTTTTTTTTTTTAAGATTTTATTTATTGATTTGACAGACAGAGATCACAAGTAGGCAGAGAGGCAGGCAGAGAGAGAGAGAGAGGAAAGCAGGCTCCCTGCTGAGCAGAGAGCCAGATGCGGGGCTAGATCCGAGGACCCTGAGATCATGACCTGAGCCGAAGGCAGAGGCGTAAACCACTGAGCCACCCAGGTGCCCCCGGACATAGACTCTTAAGAGTTATTCTTTTTTTTTTTTAAAGATTTTATTTATTTGACAGACAGAGATCACAAGTAGGCAGAGAGGCAGGCAGAGAGAGGAGGAAGCAGGCTCCCCGCTGAGCAGAGAGCCCGATGCAGGGCTCAATCCCAGGACCCTGGGATCATGACCTGAGCCGAAGGCAGAGGCTTTAACCCACTGAGCCACCCAGGTGCCCCCGGGCATAGACTCTTAATAGTTATTCTTGAGTCCTCTTTGTATCACGCCTTCCATCCATCTGTATTTTGCAGGCATTTGAAAACATTTTATTGTGTAAATATTACTCTCTTTGGTCATTTCCCTTTTCCATTCAAAACTTTACCGTTTTTTTCCCCTCTTCTAAAACAAGTTCTGTCTGATCTAATCTTGCTCCTGGCACTGTTGTTGCCATGGTGTCTTCATTATACTCACTTTCATTACTGGCATTCATCACAGCTAACATAAATTAGTATTTGTATAACTGTTTCTTTTGTCCCTTTCTTATGCAGCTACCAATGAGCACTGGACAAATCTTAGAACAAGTGTGTGTGTGTGTGTGTGTGTGTGTGTGTTAAAATTTTGTTGAATGAATGCTAAGAATCTGTGTCCTTTGCTTTTGCAGATTTCTCTAATGTATAACTAGCTCCCCAGTAATAGAATTTACTCTCCTTATAAAATTTCAATAATGTGAAGAGAGAAAAAATGCTTTTTAGGGAACTAGACATATCACTGAGAATACCAATTCATACCAAGTAAGGAACATAGAGTAATAGACATGATTTTAGAGATAAAGTAACAAACATGATTTTATAAATAAAGTTACCTACTTATATGTGGTGTAGCATTGTACTGATGTGTTAAATAACATCATCATTGATGGCGCCATAATAGAGATACATACATTTATGGTCACTGAAGATGAAAAGCTTAAATTTTAAGGTGAAAGTTTAAAAAGATCTCATGAATGGCATGATATGAATCTATGCACTTAATTTTGATGGGTAGAATTGGGAGAAGAACATTTTAGGTAGAGGAACAACCTAAGCAAAGACACGAAGGCAAGAGATTAAGAACAGACATGTAGATTCGACTTTGAATGGAATAGTTAGACATAAAGTTTGGATATATCTTAAGTATTCTGTAGGGCAGTAGTGGAATATAAAAGCCAGAAAAGAAGATAGGGTGAATGGTGTATGGTACACCGGGTGAGGGTGTTTGCATCTGATTCGCCAGACAGGCAGTGGGAAGGTGTTGGAAGGGTTTTGGGAAGGCGAATGAAGCACTCTCAACTTCCCTTTGGGAAGGATGATCTGTTAACCACAGAGGATTTGAAGGAGAAAAATGCCCGCTGCCTGTGAAAGCAGGCAGGTGGTTGTTGAATAAACCCAGCAGCAGGTGCCGAAAGGCAAAAAGTGGTGAGTAAGCAGTGAGGATGCATGGGGAAGACAGGACAAATGGGCAATATTATTTTAGAGACATGCATAACCCCAGCAAGTGGTTGGATGACTTGGTGGAACTAGGGAGGGGAGGTTGTGCTAGGGGAAGATTTTAATGGCTGGAGAAAATGGCAGAAACATAACACTAGGAGTTAGTAGGAATAGAGAAGGAAGAACAAATATGATGGATTTGATTTTGAATTTGTTATTATAACTTTAAGGGATCCACGAGTCATGGACAAGGATGAACTATAGGAAATATTCTGGTGGAGCAATAGGGATGTGACTACAAATACTCTTCAGGTAGAGGTGGGGCTTAGATATCATCAGTAGTGGCTGCAGAAAATAGAAAGTTAAAAGAAAAATATTAAGCATCTGCTAAGTATCAGGAGCTAGCCTCGCCTCCTCTATGTAATTTACGAAGACGCATTCCTCACAACGGTTCCACGAGGTCGCCGCCATTAGTTTGATTTTCCTGAAGAACAAACAGGTGTATTAAATAAGTTGCCCAGGGATGCATAGCTAGCAGGTGACAAAACCAGGGTTAAGAGGCCTCTTCATCTGACTTCAGAGGCCATGTGGATTAGTGGCAAATCTCTTGCTTTTCCCTTAACACTATGTCTTTCTACCCTTGTCTGTTTTTGATAATGCAGTGTTTGAAATATTATTTATGTTGCTGAGAAACAACTTGGGCTGTGTGTAGCTCTAAACACCCAGAACTAATAAAATTACATTGATCTGTAGCACATCAAAATCACAGGACAAAGCACTATCCAAAGTAATTCCAGCTACTTTCGCCAATTTAGCTGTAATTAGGTCTAGGGAGGCTGAGGAGTCCTGTGTTCCAAGCATATCTAGAAGATAATACTTTCACCACCAAGCTTCCAATTATATTTTGAAGATTGTTTTCATTACCATCCCAGGAAAGATGCTGTGTAACCTTGTTTCCCCCCCCATTGTTCCAACCAGAATAAATCTGTCTTTATTTAAAGAAAAACAAACTAACGACTACCCCAAATACATCAGACCGGAATATTTTATCTTTGTTTCTGGCATGAAAATGATGGTTGCTAAGAGATCCAGAGAAGTGAAAAGAAAAATGAGACAAAGGAGGCTGAAATAGTTTGCCTGGTTACTCAGAACACCAGGCAGGTACTTCAGCTTTCTTCGCTGCCTTCTTCCTACTTTTTAATGAACTGGCAACGTTTTTTAAACTTCTTTGTGAACATAAATATCACCATTGTGCTACTGACCTATTTATATCCTGTGGATATTTCTAATTTAATCATGACATTCAAAACATAGTAAATTTTAAATGTTTCCAATATCAGCAAGAAGATATTCTCTTGCTTTCTTTTTTAAAAAGCTGACACTTGGAAAAAGTACCTCGGCATTACTGTTAGAAACCTCCATAAGGATATCTCATGAAGGCAAATAAAGGAACCGATCAAAAATCTGACTCTCCTTTAGGTATTGTTGCATGTTGTGTGTAATAGTTACTGAGTCACAGCATGTACGGTAACAATGTTTTAGTAATATAGTATATATACAGTAATATAGTACTAGTAATACTAGTACAGCATGTACTAGTAACAATGGTTTAGTAATATAATAAATATTTACTAGTTATGGGTTTGGAAAAAATTGTAAAGGGATCTTTTGAGTGCATAGTCTCTTACATGCAAGACTAGTGGGGACATCTGACGGTGTCTTGACTGTCACTCAAGATCATGGCATCTTCCAGTTTGAATATTTTAGGTATGTACAAACAAGTGATTAGATCAAATAATTGATTTTATCAGATTTCAAGCATCAGGAAATCAAGCCATTTGTCCAATTATCCAAGTTACCACTGGATCGAGACTTTCTTCAAATCAAGAGAGAAGTTATTTCATTTTTTAAAGTCAGGGGCCCTTTAAATATTTGGGGGTCCCTAAAGTTAAAAATATTTAGGTTTTACAACTCAATATATTCCCTACCCAGCTTCTTGCAGTGTATTTACCTTATAATATGGTCATCATGGAGCTGACCACACTGGTAGAGACAATTCGACAATTTTTCTTTTAAATGGGATTTCACAAACCACAAATTTAGAAAGAAACATTATCTGTTGCTGACCAGCCAAATTAATTATTCTTTATTGGTTAAAATCAAAACAGGTGAATTATCTGCATGGTCGGGGCGCCTGTGGGTAAAGCCTCTGCCTTCGGCTCAGGTCATGATCTCAGGGTCCTGGGATCGAGCCCCACATCGGGCTCTCTGCTCCACGGGGAGACTGCTTCCTCTTTTCTCTCTCTGCCTACCTCTCTGCCTACTTGTGATCTCTGTCAAATAAATAAATAAAGTCTTTAAAAAATTGTCTAAAAAGAAAAATTATCTGCATGGTCATTTTAAAGGTAGAATTAACATCAAACGTTATTTTCAGAAAGACAAGTTTTAAGAATCAGGGTAATAAACAAACTCCTATTTAATAAAAGCTAATATTACCTATAAATTATACTCTCCATACCAGCTTCCTGTGCTCCCATTATAGTCTTTCTTCAAGGACTCAAGATCTCTCTGTATTTATTTACTCAGATCTTTATCAATGGTTTTGGTAATTGGTTAAGGTGATGTAGCTGGAAAATGACCTATGAAAGACTGGGAAAACCACTTTAACCTGTAATTTAGCTGAACATTTAACTATTTCAGCTATATCATAGGAGAAACAGACTTGAGGGCAGGCAGAAAATCTCTTGTAAGAATGTGTTGATCCCTGGCCCTTCCCACCTGTGCAAGTACGAATGCCCTGTCCAAGATAAAATGGGCCAAGGTCAACATTGTTTTTGCCATCACTTACCGTGCGTAACCCCACATGGTATAGAATTTATTGAAACTTCCCTGAGACAAGTACCAATATTTAGAGAACCCTGAGTGCCTTTGGAGTGTAAGTTTCTTGAGGGCTACAATTGTAATCATCACTGGGTGATCCCTAGTTTCCCATATAACACACAGTCTGGCACACATAGCACCCAACACATACTGAGGAAAGAATTAATGATTTATGAGAAATTTAGAAATTTAGATATTTCTCGTATCTATCTCTTCTCTACATAGTCTTATTAGCAGAGCCTAATTAAAATTTGAACAATCTTGGGCTTCTGTCTTCATTGCAAAAGCCCATCTGGGCCCATCAATCTCACCCTCTTCACCAAACAACTTGAGTCACACAGCATATGTTTAGTAATTTATCACCTTTGAAAAAAAAAATAAAACTCTGCTTGGGAGTAATTGCAGTCCAGAAAATCTCATTAGTGTAGTACAGCAAGTCCAATCCTCCTACCTAACTTTTCAACACTGCAAAAGAACAAATGCATGCCCAAATTCAAGAAGTGATATTATGACATGACTTTGGAATATTCAGTTCACAGAGCCATGCAAATTGTTCAAGAGCTGATGGAATCATTCAAAATAAGGCTAAACTGCTTTGTTCTGTTTTCAAATATATATTTAAAAAAAGAAGTTTTGAGTGCCAAAGGTAAGAGGATATTTTGAATTATGTTCACAGCAATGATAATTCTGCTGTATAAAATACTTGAATATATAACTGTTTCATGGAGCCTTGGCCCTTATACCACTAGAAAAATCTATTTAGGCAATAACCTTAAATGCTGAATGACTTGATATTTGTAATATTTTACCTAAGAATACTTAACAATGTAGTAGCATTTTTTTTAACCCTTGGAGTAAAATATCTTCATATCCTATTCAAGTGTATATTCTGAACGCATCCAGCAGAACACAGTTGAGTCTACCAGATGCTGTTTCAGTGGTGATAGCGAAAGTACTAGACAGCAGAGCAGAGAGTGCCCAAGGCCTGTGGGAAACAGTAGAATCACAGGTGACAAGTGTGTTTGAGCAACAGACTTCCAAATTCTGACTTCTCTAACTCTAGAACTTCACCTATGTTTCTGTTTCCATCCACAGCACAGGGATACTGGTTACTCAGAGGGTTCTTACGGGATTCATTGCCCTGATGCCTGACAAGCACTTTTGCAGAGCCAGGCATTTCTTGAAAGCACAATAAATCTCACCTGCTCTTACCCTGCCCCATCATTTCTGTTTGAGCAAGGGCAAGTAGAGTTAACCCTCTGGCAACATTTCCTCATCTATAAAAAGGGGTATTAGTCATACCTGTCTGTATGGTAGTGAGGATCTGATGGTACAGTGAAAAACTCTGTGTAAACCATGGCTAGTATTTAGTAGTTATACTTAGTATTACTAATTGAATGCTCAAAAATGAACTGATAGCTGTTCATTTACCTTAATATTTGTTCAGTCTGCATATGTCCCCCTTGATATGTGTGTGGAGTAGGTCCCTTCCAATAGTACATGTCAATAAGTGAGTCAATGATGCTGTAATAGTCACTTAACAGAAATGTTATATTACATTACCACGTAAGCACGCACTTATTGATTGAAACGTCGAGTTTCGGCACTGAGCTGAGCACAGTTTTAGATGCTGAGGATATGGCAATGAGTAATACTGATGGGTTTCCCACTCTCATGGAGATTACTCTGAAAAGAAACAGGCAAAAAAAATTAATATGTCAGGTGATGAATAGCTATGACCAAAAATAGGATAAGGGACCTAGAAAGTGATGGGGGTGTCAGAAAACTTATCTTCTAAGAAGGAGGCATTTAACCAGAGATCTGAAGGGAAGATGGGTAAATTATGCAGAGCAAAGAGCAAGTGTGAAGTTCCTCAGATGGGCAGTTGCTTCTCTTATTAAATAGACAATAAAGGAGACAATGTGTCCTAAGAGGTGTGAGCAAGGGAAAAAGGTGTAGAGTCATCCCTTACACTTTGAGGGATATGGGAGATTTGAATGGAGGACTAATGTGGTTTAACTGGTATTTTTTTTTCAAATTTATTTTTTCTTTTTAATTTAAATTCAATTAATTAACATATATTATTGGTTTCAGAGGTAGAGGTCAGTGATTCATCAGTCTTATATAATATCCAGTGCTCATTATATCACGTGCCCTCCTTAATGTCCGTCACCCAGTTACCCCATCCCTCCACCCCCCTCCCCTATAGCAACACTCAGTTTGTTTCCAATGATTAAGAGTCTCTTACAGTTTGCCTCCCTCTCTGATTTTGTCTTGTTTTATTTTTTCCTCTGTTACACCATGATCCTCTGTTTTGTTTCTTTAATTCCACAAATGAGTGAGATCATATGATGATTGTCTTTCTCTGATTGACTTATTTTGCCTAGCATAACGTGGTTCCAACCACATCATTGCAAATGGCAAGATATCTTTCTTTTTGTTGGCTGAGTGGTATTCCAGTGTGTGTGTGTGTGTGTGTGTGTGTGTGTGTGTGTATACATACTGCATTTTCTTTATCCATTCATCTGTTGATGAATGGATACATTGGGGTGCATGTACCCCTTTGGATCACTAGATTTGTATCATTGGGGTAAATACCCAGTAGTTCAAAAATTGCTGGGTGGTAGGGTAGCTCTATTTTCAACTCTTTTAGGAGACTCCATACAATTTTCCAGAGTGGCTGTACTAGCTTGTGTTCCCACTAACAGTGTAAGAGTGTTGCCTTTCTCCACATCCTTGCCAACATCTGTCATTTCCTGACTTACTAATTTTAGCCATTTTGACTAGTGTGAGATGGTATCTTGTTGTGGTTTTGATTTGTATTTCCCTGATGCCAAGTAATGTTGAGCATTTTTTCATGTGTCTGTTGCTATTTTAGGTCTTCTTAGGAGAAATGTCTGTTCATGTCTTCCGCCCATTTTTTGACTGGATTCTTTTTCCTTTGGGTCTTCTTTATAGATTTTGGATACCAGCCCTTTATCTGATAAGACATTTGCAAATATCTTCTCCCATTCTGTCAGTTGTCTTTGGGTTTTGTCAACTGTTTCCTTTGCCACGCAAAAGATTTTTATCTATAAAAAGCTCACATTTAGGTCTTTCATCCATTTTGAGTCTATTTTTGTGTATGGTGTAAGGAAATGGTCCATTTTCATTCTTCTGCATGTGGCTGTCCAATCGCCTCTTTGCTGAATTCCTATATGAGTTCTGGCAATTTTGGGGTGGAGTTTTTTGGGTTTTCCACAGAGTATTATGTCATCTTCAAAGAGTGAAAGTTTGACTTCTTCTTTACTGATTATTTCTTTTTGTTGTCTGATTGCTGAGTCTAGGACTTCAAGCACTATGTTGAACATAGTAGTGATAGTGGACATCCCTGCAGTGTCCTGTGCCCTACCTTAGGGGAAAAGCTCTCAGTTTTTCCCCATTGTGAATGATATTCACTGTGGGCTTTTCATATATGGCTTATGATATAGATATATGTTCCTCTATCCCTGCACTGTGAAAAGTTTTAATCAAAAAAGGATGCTGCACTTTGTCAAATGCTATTTCTGTATCTATTGAAAGGATCATGTGTTTTTTATTCTTTATTTTATTTATGTAGTGTATCATATTGATTGATTTGTGGGGGTTTAACCAACCTGAAGCCCAGGAATAAATCCCACTTGATCATGGAGAATAATCCTTTTAATGTATTGTTGGATCCTATTGGCTAGTATCTTGGTGAGACTTTTGCATCCATGTTCATCGGGGATATTGGTCTGTAATTCTCCTTTTTGGTGGGGTCTTTGTCTGGTTTCAGGATCAGGGTAATGCTGGCTTCAGAGAAAGAGTTTGAAAATTTCTATTTTTGAAAGAGTTTCAGAAGAATAGGTATTAATTCTTCTTTAAATGTTTGGTAGAATTCTCCTGGGAACCCATCCAGCTCCAAACTCTTGTTTTTTGGGGGGAGAATTTTGATTACTGCTTCATTTTCCTTGCTGGTCATGGGTTTGTTCAGGTTTTCTGTTTTTTCCTGATCAATTTTGGAGTTTATATGTCTCTAAGAATGCATTGATTTCTTCCAAATTGCCTAATTTGTTGGCATATAGTTGCTCATAATATGTTCTTATAGTTGTTTGTATTTCTTCAGTGTTGGTTGTGATCTCTCCTCTTTCATTTATGATTTTATTTATTTGGGTCATTTCTCTTTTCTTTTTGATAAATCTGGCCTGGGGGTTATCAATCTTACTAATTCTTTCAAAGAACCCACTCCTAGTTTCATTGTTCTTTTGGTTTCTGTTTCATTGATTTCTGCTCTAATCTTTATTATTTCTCTTCTCCCACTGGGTTTAGGCTTTACTTGCTGTTTTAAAAGACTCACTTGTCTTAGTCCATTATTGCTGCATAACATAAGTAACACAGACGGGGTGGCTTACAAACAAACAGAAATTTGTCTCTCACAGTTCTGGAGACTGGGAAGTCAAGTATCAAGGCATTGACAGATTCAGTGTCTGGCAGTGAGGGTCCACTTCCTGGTTCACAGGGCATAAATGAGAAAGGGAACTCTCTGATGACACTTTTCTAAGGACACTAATCCCACTCATGTGGACTTTGCCCTTATGACCTGATCACCTCCCAAATGCCCCACTTCTTAATACCATTATACTGGGGATCAGGTTTCAATGTATGACTTTTAGGGACACAAAGTTTCAGTCTATAGGACTTACCCTGGGTGCTCTGTAGAGACCACATTGCAAGTGGAACAAGAGTAGAAGAGACATTGGATAGTAGGCTATTATGATAGTCTCGGTGGGAAGCATGGGGGGTTAGATTAGAAAGTAGCCATGGGAATATGAGACAGTTTTGATTCTGGAAATATTTAGAAGGTAGAGCCAAGGGAATATACCGATGGTTCGGAGGTGGGAAGAAAAGATAATGACACTAAGAATGATGCCAAGACTTCTGGCAAGAACCATGAATGTAGGACAGAGATGCCATTAATTGGAGTAGGAACTACTGGAGAAAGAGAAGATTTGGTGATAAAAGAATTCAGCTTTGGACATGTCAAGTTTGAGCTACTTGTCATAAGCTCAAATGGAGATGACAAGTAGAAAACATAATAACCATGTTCAGCATTCATGGGTGAGGTCCAGACTGGAGATACAAATTTTGGGGTCATCAGCACATACATGAGGTTTAAAACCATGATCTTGGAATAGGTCACCTAAGGAGTAAGAGGGAAATGCAAAAGGGAAGACTGTGTCACTCCCACATTTATAGGATGGGAGTAAAGAAGTTTCTAAGGATAAATACATATATATACATACATACATACATACATACCTACATACCTACATTTCTGTTTCTCCTCCTATTAGATACTGGCTTTTATGGCCAGTGTTTTCTCAAAAAGAGCTTCTTTCACCAACTGCTTCAGAGATATCTGAGGTGCTTATTAGTAATATATATTCCTGGTCCCACTGCATGCTGACTGAATCAGAAATTCTGGGGATGGGGCCTCAGAGTGTGTGTTTTAACAAGTTCCCCAGCTGAGTCTTGCTCACAGTAAAATTTGAGAATTCCAAAGTTTTCTCTCATAGCACATGTAGAAGATGTGTACAGCATATTGAGTAAATTGATAAAGGGCTGATATGGGGCAAAAGTATCACCCTGGAATCCTGGTTGCCTGGCCTGCCTCCTAGCCCAAGGGATCAATATGCTGGTGTACTGGTCATCAGTTCAGGTCAGATGAGAGTACTGTGGCCCATAACAGGGCAGCTTAGTTTCAGTCTCTCACACATACAATTCACTTTTAAGAATACTATGGTTATGTTTTACATTTACTCTAATGAATATGGGAGTTACTGAGATGACTTAATCAGAGATTAAGCCATATCTTATATAAGATTCAGCCATAATGACAAATACATGGATGATCTACAAAACATGGATGGTCTAATATCTAAATGAATTCTCATCTTCTAGAAATTCCTGGTACCAAATTTTAAGAAAAATAAACAATCTCCTTTAATTTCCATATCACTAATGAGTTCTCTTTCTTGTTTTTCTCACATAGGCATTTAAGGATTAAAGGTTTTAAATATATTTTTTTCTTTTATGCATTTAAGCTTAAGGCAATATTATGGTAACAGTTCCTAAAATCTGTTCAGTAAAATGCTAATGGTGCCATGGTTAATTGGGCATCAGTTTAGATTTCTTGGTTGTTAACAATTCATACATTATGAAGAAAATTATTTAGGATGGACAAAAACCAGTTTGCTGTTGCTCACCCCAATATATCCCATATGTGTTTGATCAAAAAAAACTATTTTTCTTTGGAGAACCATATGTCTCAAAGTTCAGTTACTATTCCTCAGAACACAGTCTTACACTAAACTTGGTCTAGAAAACTATCTACAGCGCAACAGGTAAAGAAGTCCAAAGTAGGTTAGCAATCTGCATACAGATAACTAGCCCAAGAGAAGCGATGAGCCAGGTGATTAGTCTAAAAAGGCTTCTTAGAGCAGGTGAGTCTTGGCAATAAGGAGGGATGTGTTGAGAGGAAAGAAATGACAAGGCAGAGGGGAATCAGAATCAGCTGAGATGAACTTGTGTTTAGAGTCTGGGACTACAATGAAAGGAAGAATTTCGTTTGTTTGTTTCAGAAATTACTTATGGGATCAAAACTCAAGTTTAGGAATTGAGATATGTATTTCCCTGAGAAGTGTTGAGAAGGATTTATCATCAGGGTGACATACTTGCCGACCCTGGAGGTGAGAACTGAGGAATTGCTCCAAAATAATGGAGCCCTTGTTGCATACCAACTACCCTAAAACTCAGGGGTTTTAGAACGGTGTCATTTAATTAGACCATGATTCTGGGGGTCAGGAATTTGGGCCAGGTACAGCTGAGTGAGTCTCCAGCTTTAGAAGAGTCTCCAGCTTTAGAAGACTCTTCATGTGTCTATGTTCAGGGGCTGGTCAACTAGATGTCTCTCCTTCTGTGTTCTTACCAACTGTCTGTTAGGGCAGTGAAGTCTCATTGGCCACATCTCTGTCATCATCCTGAAGGTTAGCCTGAGCTTCATCATGTAGTTCACAGAATACCATTAGCAGCAGGAGAAGAAGTTCTCTAGAAGTGTAGGCTACAAATTTGCATCACACCGCTGTCACTGGATGCTATCCGTCAAAGAAAGCACAAGGCTGCCCTGATACAGGGATGTAAAAAGACTCCACCTCTTGATGGAGGAAGCTAAAAACTACTATGTTCTTTTTTGCAACCTACCATAGCAGGTGAAACAGACTGCATTGTGGCGATACCTTGTGAAACAGCAAGGAAAACAAGAAACAAGAGTCTGCTAGAAGGGGCACAGGCAGAAAGGAGAGCAAAGTATTATATGGTCATGTAGACTGTCAGGGTTTGTTATGGTTATCTTGTAACTTTCTCTCAAATCCAGCCTTTGTAGACTGAAAAGTAATGATTAATACTCTGGCAAGTTTACCAAGACTTTTTTTTACAAAGATTTTCTTTATTTATTTGTCAGAAAGAGAAAGAGAGCACAAGCAGGGGGAGCAGCAGGCAGAGGGAGAAGCAGACTCCCTGCCAAGCAAGGAGCCTGATGTGGGATGGGATCCCAGGACCCTGGAATCATGACCTGAGCCAAAGGAAGACACTTAACTGACTGAGCCACCCAGATATCCCACCAAGGTCTTCTTTAAAACATGTCTCCTTAAGATTTATCTTCCTGAACACGTCTCTAGAATGATTCTAGATACTTATGTTCAAACAGGGCTGCTCTCACACTTGATAGTAGCAACTGCAGTCAGGGGTAAATATGTTCCATAGGTACAATCTTCTGAATTATAGACAAAATTTAAATATGTAGCCTTTGCTAACATGAAGCATAATGTTCTAAATGTTTTCAATTTAAAGTTAGTAACATTCTGGGGGCATGTGGGTGGCTCAGTCAGCGATGAGTCCAACTCTTGCTTTGGGTTTAGGTCATGATCTCAGGGTTGTGAGATTGATCCCCATGTCAGGCTCTGCACTCAGTGTGGAGTCTGCTTGGGATTCTCTCTCCCTCTCCTTCTGCTCCTCCTCTTTGTTCGAGTGCTTTCTCTCTCTCTCTGTCTCTCTCTTTCTCTCTCCCTAAAATAAGTAAATAATTAAAATCTTTTTTAAAAGAAGTTAATAACATTCTAGACCTGAAAGTCCAGATACTTTAAACAAATCCTGAGATGTAGGGGGAAATGGAGAAGATGAGTATAAGCAAGCTTAAAATTTTATATAATTTTTGAGGGAGTTTATAGATACAGATTTGTTCTTTTAAAATATCTCTCTTAACAGGTAATACATATGCAACAAGCAAAATTAAAAGTTCCAAAGATTATATAATGAAAAGTTACCCTTCTCATTCCAGTTCTAGTCCACTGATTCCTCTCATTGGGTGAAACACAGCTACAGATGTCTTCTTTGTTCCTTTTTTTTTCTTTTTAAAATTAACATATAATGTATTATTTGCTTCAGCGATGTGCAGGTCTGTGAATCATTAGGCTTACACACTTCATGGCACTCACCATAGCATATACTCTCCCCAGTATCCGTAACCCAGCCACCCCATCCCTCTCCCCCACCTCCCAGTTACTCTCAGTTTGTTTCCTGAGATTAAGAGTCTCTTATGGTTTGTCTCCCTCCTCAGTCCCATCTTATTTCTTTTTTTCCCTCCCTATCCGCCATGACCCTCCACCCTGCCTCCCAAATTCCTCATATCAGAGAGATCATATGATAGTTGTCTTTCTCTTATAGAACTAAATGCATCTCTTTTTTTCCACCTTTCACCTTTCCACCTTTTTTACTTAAGAGGTAGTCTGCTACATCTCCTGTCCCTAGTTAACAAGTTATTCACAGATTATCCTATAAATCAGTCTGTTAGTAAACACCAAATTGCCCCATTGTTTTGAACTGCTGAATTTGCCTCCAATTATGTACCAAAATTGAACTGGTCTTTGATCGAAGGACAGTTACACTCTCTAATATTTTGCATCTATAACTATTGCTAAAATGAATGTTCACATTTAATGACACATTTAAAAAATGTGCCATTTCTTATACATGCCAGTGTATCTGTGGAGAGAGGCCTAGGACAAGAGGTGCTGGTATAAAAAGGGTGTATATACTTGTCACTTTGAAAAGCATTGCCAAATTGCTGTCAGTCAAGACCTTTGGCTATGTGCAATTTTTAATCTTAAATTTCTTTCTAGAATTTTGATGTCTTGTTATTTTATTATTTACTTGTATTATGTGTATTAATTTGCCATTTTACTTGTTTAATCTGCCTTCCTTATTTTTTGTAAAGTACAATGTAGAAATCCAGTTTTTATTGCAGATAAAATCTATTAACTAGTATATACTTTGATTAGTGCTTTCTAATAGTGTGTCATCCTGATTAATTGTTGATGTCATTTTCTTTCTTATCTCTTGTCTCTTAATGGATGCCTCTTCTATTTGTACTAAATATCAAACACAAGTTTTACACAGCAATCTGCAGCAAAGTAGAAGAAGGTGCCTCAGTTTGGAAAGGTCGATGAGGAACAGTCTGAGTATGAATTTGCCACTGAAAGAAAAAGAAAGAAGATCAATGAACCCAGAGAAAATAGGAGGAAAGCAGTATTTAAAGGGAGCTAGACAAAGAAAGTTATATGTATCTGCGTAGATATATCATAGAGATACCTACATGTACATACACATATAATGGGGAAGGAAAACAAGAAAAACCATAACCCTTGTGGGAAAGGAAATATAGGGATTTATGAGTAACATAAAATCCATAAAAGCCCAGAGGGATAGAAATTAAGATGAGATTTATGCTTGGTATTGGGGTCTGTAGTGGCCACGATCAATAGCAAGTCCCTTCTCTACTCAGGTTATGACACAAACTTTTTTTTTTTTTTATTACTAATAGAGGCAAGATTAGAAGACATGGCTTTAGAGCTGTTGAGAAAGAGGGTTTGCTAATCCTGAACTCCAGAATTCTTAAGGCTTAACCACCTAGACGAGGCAGTACAAGCCTGTGGAGGCTTCCCTGGAAGAGAACCACATTTCCCTGGAGCAGCCACAAAATTAACACTTACTGCAGGCATCTTGCTCCCTAGAGGAATAAGGCTAGAACAGAACAAAGCTTGTCCAGATATTTCCGAACAGATACATTGCTCCAGATAACTCAAGCAGAAGTAGAATGAATAAAGGGACAGAGAAAGGCAAAAACAGTATCCAAATCCCTCCTCTAGGAAACCAGGAAGAGGAAGAAGGGCTCCCTGTAACATTAGACTTGTAGTCCTAATGGATGATGAGAGAAATGATCCTTGAAGTAGAACACGGCATCAGTTACAGCATGCTAAACCATTAAATGTCTATCTGATTGGATGAGTGAAGGGATGCAGGGCAATCAGCTGGTTGCTGTTAGGAATTCTATAATGAGCCAAGGTTTTGGTGTCAATGGAAAAAGGAAAGTGTTTACTGAGAATTTCTAGGAATGAGTAGGTAAAAAACATAACTTTTAATATGGATGACAACAAAGAAGAAAAGTATGATAAACACTTTGTTACAAGGTTGTATCAAAAAAGAAATCTATAATGATTATGTTAATAATGCATCTTTAGAGATTAACATTTTGTCCTTATTATGGACAGTTCTCACCCAAACACACACACACACACACACACACACACAGCCCTAGACACACACACACACACACACACACACTCACACACTATGCTTTTACTGACCTAACTCTGTACCCCAAAGATAATCACTATTATTCTTAATACTGATGTAGTCATTCTGGAAATTTTAGAAGTCTGCTAGGCTTAAAATATGTCACTGACCACTTGCAATAGTATTTGAATGGTCGATTCCAGAAGTTGAAAGAAAAGAAAAAGAATAACTTAGCCACAGAATTCTGGAGCTGGAAATGCATACAGTGGTCTCCAGGAGCACCATTTTCTGCCTTTCTAGCTGTGCTGCCTATGCAAATTCTGACTTCTTTGAGCCTCTGTTTGCATGTTTTAAAAATATATGTATATTTAAAACATATGGACCATCACTGTCTGGATCAATCTTATACCCTGCCTCTTCATCAGAACTCCCTACTCAGTGTACAGTTTAATAATAGAAATATTTTTAATCTTAAGAATTTCCAAATAATGACATAAGAAGTAACAAATGATATACCTGATTTCACTCTCATTTTGTGTCACCCACCAGTTAATTTAATAAAAATAAGTTTGAATAATATAGAACTGAAGGATCACTTGGTTTAACTATAATCATGGATTAAAAAATGACTTCATTTTATTCTAATCTTTGAAATTCATGTATTCATTAATTTAAAGTATAAAATATGCAAAAACTATAGGAGAAGTTAGTTTGTAATGTTATCATCATATTCACATATCTTATCATGTCATAAATCAATAGAATTGTGTGAATTATAAGACAAACACACTTTCTGGATGTCTGCCTTGAACATGCTTGTGCATATGCTACCCAAACCAACAGCATCAGCCTCGCCTTGATCACTTGGAAGTGCAAAACTGGGCTCTACTCCAAGACCTGCTGAGTGAGACATTCTAAGGTTTGGGACCCAGAAATCTGTGTCATAGCTAGCTCTGCAGGTGATTGTGATGATGCATGCTAAAGTCTGAGAACCACAGCTGTATGGGAATCCATCCTGTCTATTCTAAAATTCTCTCCCTAAATAAGAGAAGCCGAAATTGGTTTATAATAAAACATAACACACCCCAGAGACATGGAAATAGTGAATTGTAGTGTTGTATTTAGTATCTTTTTTAGGTGAACAAATATTTTGATGGGAATTTTTGTCCTTTTCTTGGTCTGGTAAAGATAGGTTTAGGATTCAGATGTATATATAATACAGAATGTGAGGATGTCCATACAATTTACTACTTTACAGCAAGACTAAAGGACATAGTTATATCTCTTTGAATCCACTGAAATATAACTTTTACATATTGTTCTTTCAATAAAAATGATTCTCGTTCTCCAAAGATAAATTAGCTTGCCAGTACTTTTTAGAGTGATCTTTGCAGGATTATTTTGCTTTGGGCCCTTAGGACAACCAATGGAGCAAATATGGAAAGTCACCAAAAAGCAGCTGTAAGCTTTGCCCAAAGCATTTTACCTTAGAGTAAGCATCAAGTACTTCTCTTTGTGTAGATGAGACAACACCTAGGTTGGGAGGCCACTAAAGATTCTGCCAATTTATAGAGCTTCCTGGGTAATAATTCAACACTGTTTGTAGAACTAATCCAATATTGTTCATAGGATTGAGTTCTGTTGCTATTTTTCTTCTTTCCTTAATGGCTACTAGTAGTTCCTTATAAACATATAGTAATTTAGTCAATCAATGTCCTATTTTTACATCATTTGCAATATTATGAACATTGCTTTGTTAAAACTCCTTATACTTAGATCTGTGTTTGGTGATTTTTCCCTCAAGATATATTTCTTTCAAAAACATCTTTGTGCCAAAAGGCGTGTATATTTTTAAAGCATTTGATACATAATATTTTACTGTCCCAGACATTTGTTACTAATTAGCAATTCAGTCTTCAAGGTATGCTTTTATTTATATGCATGTTAACACTAAATAGTAATAGTATTTTTCTTCCTTGTCAATCTAGTTATTGTATTACATGTACGTATTATATTTTTAAACAAGATTTTCTTTGATTAATAATGAGTTTGGCATTTTTAAAATTTCTTACTAGTCAATAGTATTTTTTCTTTTATTTATTTTATTCACCAACCTTTCTATTGAATATTTAGCTATCTTACTGATTATAAGAGTTCTTATAATATATTCATGATGGTAATCCCTTAATGACATTAAGGATACATTGAAATTATTTCTCCAAGTATTTTTTTCTTTTTTTCCCTGGTTTTAGTGAGATATAATTGACATATAATATTAGGTAAGTTTAAAGTGTACAACATGTTGATTATTTCCACTATAGCATTAGCTAACACCTCCATCCCATCATATATCCAAGTTATACTTTGTCTTAAGTTTATTTAGTATTTTGTCATTTTTTAACACAGAAAATATATCGATCTTTTTCTTATATGTTTCTTTTTTTTAAGATTTTATTTATTTATTTGACAGAAAGAGAGAAAGACAGAGTGAGGACAAGCAGGGGGAGAGGCAGAGGGAGAGGGAGAAGCAGGCTCCCTGCAAAGCAGAACAAGCCCAATATGGGACTTGATCCCAGGACTCCGGGATCATAACCTGAGCTGAAGGCCATGCTTAGCCTGACTGAGCCACCCAGGCATCCCTCCCTATATGTTTCTATTACTTCGTGTGACAAGCTTAAACAATGTAATCTATCTGGAAATTATGTGGAGCCATGTGTATTTTCTTACAGTACTTTTCTTTTTTCATTTAAATTTATAATATATCTGAAATTAGTTTTGATGTAAGTATAAGTTAAGAGTCTTTTCTTCTAAAGAACTTCCATTTCAACATAATACAAAATATGAAACTTTTTGAACCTCTCAATACTAAATGACTAGTTGAGAATTTTGAAAAAGCTTGCCATCTAATCTATTACTTCTTCACAGTTTGTTTAATGGCATTTTGTCATTGTGTTTCTTCATGGAATTGATTCGCAAATTTATAGTTTGTGTGAAGTAGAAGAACAAACGGTTCACTAATTCTGAGCTTTCTTCCAGTTCTAGCTCCTTCTCAGATTTTTGTCTGAGTTTAAGGACATGGCAGCAAGATTTTCTTCTGATGGTGATCCCAGTGAGCTATTTGTTTCAAAGCATAGCTGTAATTATTCTGGAAAGTTGCAGCTCCAAACATAAAAGCTTTGGTCCCTCAGTCCCTCTCTATTTACTCTTTGTTGCAAGCTGATATAATGTAAAGTCTATTACTAAGGCCAGTTGCTGATTTTCTATAGTATATGTCTACTTTCAGGGGAAAGTGAACCATGTCTTTCATCCATGGAAGTCGGAGGCAAAGATAGCATTTCA
Organism: Martes martes; assembly: GCF_963455335.1. NCBI lineage: Eukaryota > Metazoa > Chordata > Mammalia > Carnivora > Mustelidae > Martes > Martes martes. The sequence goes on along the minus strand of NC_137890.1, from coordinate 30,828,000 downwards.
GTGCCTCACGGACTCATACATTCCATTTAGCTTTCAAAGTAGCTTTGAGCTGATCTTTTCTTATCAGACTTAGGCATTCCTCAGGGTGCCCTTTTGTAATCATAGAGCAGTGTGTTGGGTATACTGCAGACAACTCTGGCCTGGTGGACTCCAGATAGAATTGCCCAACAGAGATTCAGTTCTAATACTTACTATACCATTCATTAGCTTTCAATTCTCACTAAAGCTCCTTAACCTTATAGTATTTCAAATTTTGCATCTGCAGCAGGTGATAATACTGCTGATATATTTGACCAGGAGGTTGTTAGGATTAACTAATTAATGGTCACAAAGAGCCTTTTAAATAGAAAGTACCAAATGCCTTCCATGACATAAAGCAAAATCATTTGCTTGTCTTTTTATCTGCCCTTTGTTGTCATCTGTCTTCCATCCGCTACTTTCAGAGTGCTTTAGGGCCATCTACTTTTCAATTCAGTTCCTTCCAAAAGACTTTTAAATACAATCGAAACTACTTTAATTCCCAATTATGGGTAAGGGAACCTGCTTTTACTGCTTAGTGCCTGGAGGATATGAATTATAAGGTGCTTCTGATTCACTGGCGCTGGAATGTTTAAAATGTCCAAAACAAAAGGCCCAATATATAGCATAAGGAAATTTCATGAGATCAGAACCCAAATTATCAGAAACTTCAGTTAACTGGAAAGCATTTTCCTGACAATTCAGCTTTCATATGACAAAGAGATCATACGTTTTACTTTAAAAATATACACACAAATTCAAGGATGTGTCACACCTCGGTGTGTCTTCTCTAGAGATATGTATATAGACTAGATGGCCACATAATTTATTATTCAAACAAAAACCCTTCTGAGAGCAAAAGAGGCACTATTAGTGACTCTGCCAGATCAAGCTTGTATCAGAACCATTTTGCACTAACCAGGATGTATGGTCATCCTGTCCATATGTCTACTGTCCATATATCTACTGAATCATAATCATTGGCATTCAGTTTGATGATACTGATTATTTCAGCCAAGATTTTGAGTTTCTGTTACTGACAAAAATAGGAACACAGAAAGGTTTTCTGTTGAAGCCTGTGTTAATTTAATTAGGAATTTCTGTTTACTAATCATTCTAGCAACATTGAATCCTCATAATTCAGAGAGGTACCAGGACAGTAATTGAAGCAACTGTCTGTTTTCAGGGCATCAATTTTATGCTTTCTGTTTTGCAATGGCCCATTGTATGCATGCCCATTCCAAACTCCTGCCCTCTAGGGATGTGTGTTGGAAGGGGTTTGAGCTGTAAAGGGGAACAGAATATGACACCCCAAAATGTGCCATATTTGCTTATGGATTATTTTCAGCTGAAGGCAGTTAAGACCAAGGGGACTTAGGAAAAGCTTTTTACCTCCCCATTATCTGCCTAAAAGAATTTAGAATGCCAGCCTGAACCAGGAAGAGAGTTATTGCCAGAGACAACTTTTTTATCTGAGACTTGTCTGTGTGGCAAGCAAACATTTATTTACCGAACATTTCCTCTTTTCAACTTCTTGTGAATTTTCTTCCTCCCTTTTGAAGCTCCAGACGCCTATCCCTTTCCTTAGGTCAGTGCAGTATATAAGCCTCAATTGCCTGAATGCCTTTGAGTTTCATATCTTTGCAGGGCTCCCACACGTATACATAAGCATATGTAATTAAAATTGTTTTTCCTCTTGTTACTGTATCTATTATTATGGGGTAGGGAGGGTCTCCGACAAGAACCTAGAAAGGTAGGGGAAAACTTATTTTTCCTCCACAACAGCTGGTGAGGTACTAAGCAGAGTCTCAGAGCTCTTTGACCTTGTCCAGGATAGCATTGTCTTAATAAAGAATCACTCACCGCAGAAGGATTCATACCAGCATGTACTGGCTCCCCACTCACGTGCTACGGCTCTAACCACTTTCAGCTATGAGCTCGAGAGCCAAGAAATAAGCTTTCCTTCTGATTTTATTGTGAGTAAAATCACTAGTTTGTTTACCTAAAACAGAAGTTCTTAGGCCCCATGCTCCTAGATGCTGGTGCAGTGGGCTTGCCAAGGTACTCAGGATCTACATTACTTAAAACATCCCAGGTTATTCTGAAACTAGTGACCATGGACCTTTTTTCTCAAGAAAATTCCTTCCAAAATTTAACACTGGAGTTTGGACCATAGCCTATCCATGGTCCCTAAATATGGTTTTTCCTGTAGTTACATTGTAGCAGTCTGCACAATGATGGCTACAACTTGAGAGGCTAAACAAATCTAATATTTACTGCAAAATAAGGAACAAGTAGGAAAACTTACTTTTCTTATGAATAATTTACTTTAAATGTTAAATCATTTAAAACTGGAAGCTTAATTTAAGAGCCCTTTCCCCCAAAACTGTACTTCTTCAAATGCCTCAGGTTATTCTGAAGCAAATGGCCAATGTGCATCATACAAACTCAGAAACACTGTTATTAAAAGCTAATGATCATGACAATGATTGTGTAGATATATAAAATGGATCCTACACCTTTAAGGTGTTATTATTATTTTTTAATCCACAAACCATAAGCCAACATAATAACATCTTGGAATGTTTTATAATTTAGTAGGAAAAATGGGTCAAGTGCACAAAATATACATGGCTCTTCAAAGTACATTTTATTTACCTGACTGTTTAGAAAATGTTTGGATATCTGTATGTGTTTCTGGATTTAATCCATCTGCCCCATTAGGTTGTAAAACATTGAGTGACATAAGTTATTATTATATTGGCTAATCAGAATAATAGCCAACAATTATGCTAGTTATATGCTAAGTGATACACATAAAGTCATTTAGAAAGAGTCTATTCATGCTTATCAATTAGCCCCATAACTATTTATTTGCCTTCTATGAAATAGGACATATTCTGTAAGATGCTATTGATGGTGATGGACATAGTGGACAATAATAGGACTCTTCAAACCTCAATATTGACATTTAAAAGACAATTTATTAAGAATTGTATTTTGATCAAATTAGATAGTGATTGAAAAGAAACATACCATAACTCAGCGCCTTTTTTCATAGGTTCATTTTTCTAGCTAAGTCCCCATAAAATGCAGTAAAACAAAAGACCCATGTGGTAGATATTTTGACAAGGATGAAGAATAAAGTTTCAAGAATTTTTTTTTTTCCTGAAATGGGAAAAACCAGAGTTCTCTCTACGTTCAATTATTGGAATTCTCCAAAGGCCCAATATGAAAGCCATTACAATTCTTGCAGTAAGCCAAAAATAAAAGTGTATTTTAGGACACTGAAACAAAGATACCAGAAAATAACTGCAAAGACAGATACTACCTTTAACATTCACAATCCCTGAGCTAAATTTTGTTTAACTAAAATTAAGCAACCATAGCCAAGGAAGAGTTTCCTGATAAAACCTTAATTCAAATCAGATAATTTGGTTATTTACTAGTTATGAGCCATCATAACTGAGTAACTGAACTAGGCCTCACTTGCTTCATCTATAACATGAAAGAAAATGATACTTATTTCACCGGGCTGTTCTGAGTATTAAAGAGGTAGTAAGTTTTATGTATTTAGCTCTGTGCTTAGCATATAGCAAATGCTCAAGAAATACTAGCTATTAATTTACTCAAAGTCGTTACCATTTAATTCATTATTTCTCAAGTCTGTCTTATAATATGAGCACAATATTATGTAATTCTAGGGGTTGTGATGATTTCATGGATATTTAGATCCCATAAGATGTTATCTTTAGATCTGAAGTTACAAGTTATATAACTAAGACATTTTTTTCCAAAATAAGAGCAGAAGACCATTTTGTTCCTTAAAAATCACAATTCTAACTGTGCTTGATACCACAGGTTTGAAGACAGCTCTCTTCTTTTATTTTGATCTGGGGTTGCATATTAAGCACTTTAGGTTCTGCACCTTAGGTTCTGCACCTTATAGGAGTATAACTGAGAGGCCTTCAATTACACAGAAAAGACCTGATGAATTGTAAGCTATTCACCTTGTGGGAATAATGTCTCTGACTCAATACAAATACAAATTACATTGAGAACAAGCTTGACAACTGTTTCTGAGTTTCATTATGCAGATCTTCTTGCAACCCCCACCAACCCCACCCACCTCTGTATTTTTTCCTTTATTACCTTGTCATTTTATTACATATTTATGAGATCTCTCAAAAAATTCTTTGGGACACTCAAGGAAAACTTCAGTGTTTATGGTAGATTAGACTGTGCTTTTCAAAGGCACAAATTTTGGTATGTGAGGAATTTAGTTTGTAGAACTGATGTTAAAGCTTGTCTACTCCTTGAGCAACTCCCAAATGCCACTCTCCTCACCTGAACACATTAAGGAACCCCTCAACATCTTCTGGATAGCTCTTGATTTCCATCTTGACCTACCAGAATCAAACTGATTACTTCCCAGAACCAACTGTAGTATCTATAGCCAGAGACTATGCAGGTACCTACCTTGACTTTTCCATCATGGAAATACTTGGTTCTTCCTCATCTTTAGCCACATATATACTGAAATACTGAAATATCAACATTTATTTTTGTATTTCTCACCAAAATCTCTTAAGTAGAGAATAATATTTAGTCAGCCTCTATTTAGGTAAAAATACTTGCTAATGACAATGCTTCATTATTTTCCATCATTAGAATAACCAGAACAGATTACAATATTCAGTTTTATCCTTTATGATTGATATGGAGAAGAAAACCATTGATTCTATCATCAAACAGGCAGAGAAGTAAACGGGGTGGTTACGAATGTCTTAACTTGCTTCTACCCTTTGTGAACACATACAAACTCAAAATTTCATATTTTCCATTTTATTCCAATGATAAGGCAGTCATGCTCAAATAAATAGTGGCCAGTTCTTAGAATGGGAAAAGTAGAGTGCAAAAAAAAAAAAAGGATTTTGTTTGTTTGTTTGTTACCTGACACTCTCAATACATTGAAGTTCATGCAGTTGCACCAGAAAGAGTGTGTGTGTGTATCTTTGTGTGTTTCATAGCTATGTACATGTAAGTAGGGGTAGCTTTTATTTGGATCAGTACAGAATAATTTTCCTACAGGATTTTCTTTTCTTTTTGGAGGGAGGGTCGCCAGTGCGGGGCAGAGGAAGAGAGGGAGTATTAGGCAGGCTCCATACCCAGTGCAGAGCCTGATGCTGGCTCGATCTCACATCACTGAGATCATGACCTGAGCTGAAATCAAGAGTTGGATGCTTAACTGACTGAGCCACCCAGGTGCCCTCCTACAGGATATTTTTATAAAAGGAAATTGTACGTTTGAAGAAATGATGCAGTCATTATTCTCAGAGTTAACATTTTCAGATATGCGTGAATCTCATACAGCCCTTTTTTATTTTTGATCCAAGATTTAAGAGTATCTTCTGCTAGTATCTGTCTTCCCCCTCCTCAAATCTCATACATGATCCAAGATTGAAGTTTGAGGTCAAACAAATAAAATTTCATGAAATAACTTGGGGAAACTCTCTCTCTTTTCACCTCCCTTCATTCCTCCCTTATCCTCCTCCCTTCCTTCTCCCTTTGTTTTTTCTTCTCTTTTTGGCATTCTAAAGATATTTTAGATTGTAATTCATACCATCCCTGGGTCAAGTTAAAAAGTCAGTCTCCAGACAGGTAACCATAGACTCTTATTACCATTTCACTCACCTTTCTGTTTCTCTTTAAGATCGTTTCACTGACCTCTAAGTATATACAATAGAGAATTTACCACTAATAAAGATTTTGTCCCTTGATATACCTTTTCAAACTATTAAGATGACATGTACCCAGTATTGGTAAGCATAAATTGAAAAATGGCAGTCTCGTAAACAAATGATTAAACTGTATACTGTATACCATTAGGGAAGGGAATTTGGCAATACTCTCAAAAGCATTAAAATACACATAAATTGTGATCCAGTAACTACATTTCTAGGAATATATGCTAATAAGGTAAGCATGTATACAAATGTTTTTAAGCGATGTTGCTTGTTATTCAGAATGTTAGAATAAGAGAAATTTCTTGAGCATCCAGGGATGCTTAGTCATAAATGGAGGGGTGTCTGGGTGACTTAGTTGATTAAGCATCCGATTCTTGATTTCTGCTCAGGTCATGATCTCAGGGTCATGAGATGGAACCCCACGTTGGGCTCCACGCTGAGCATGAGCCTGCTTAATTAAGATTCTCTCTCCTGGGGCGCCTGGGTGGCTCAGTGGGTTAGAGCCTCTGCCTTCGGCTCAGGTCATGATCTCAGGGTCCTGAGATCGAGCCCCACATCGGGCTCTCTGCTTGGCAGGGAGCCTGCTTCCCTTCCTCTCTCTCTGCCTGCCTCTCTGCCTCCTTGTGATCTCTGTCTGTAAAATAAATAAATAAAATCTTTAAAAAAAAAAAAAAAGATTCTCTCTCCCTCTTCCTCTGCCCCTCCACCTGCTCGCTTGTGCTCTCTCTCTCTTTCTCAAGAAACAAAACAAAACAAAACAAACAAAAAAAACCACCTTAATAATAAATGGAATATTCTGCTAGCACTAAAATCAAGTTTGTTTTTAAAGGAAAAGTATGGTATCTCTGTGTATTTCGAAAAGACTATAAAAATATGCCTAGGAAATAATACTAAATTAGGAAAGAAAGGTTTTGAAAGTGTGAATCATGTCTGATTGTAATTCTGAAACTGTATGTGTATATATATATACATATATATGAAATATATAAAATATATATATGAAAATAATAGAATGTGCAAAGTTTTGATGTTCTGTTCAGTTACCACGACATGGTGATATTATTAGAGGTTATAATTCCTCATTAGACTTTTCAGTATTATCTACAATGTGCAAGTATAATTGCTTCAATCTGGAATAAGTTCATTTTTAAAATATCAGATCACTTCCATCTGTTCTTCTTTTCATAATGCACTAATTCTTACTGCTATTAATTTTGCTACTATCTTCAAAATATATCTCTTTTGTACTATACACATTTAAGCTTCCCAAATGCTTCCATTAAATTTTTAAAATTATCATTAATAAAAATGAGTGCTGCAAAACATAAAATATTTACCTAGATTGATTTAGTGAAAAAAAAATGGCCTCATTTATATTTCCAGGATGAATATACAATTAATAGAGAATGCAACTCAAAGAAATTGAGAATCTTACATGCATGTGAACCTTATTTAACAAGATGTTAGCGATAATAATATTCAAGGAGTCATTACAAATTAGTGAGATCTTATTATTAGCCTGTTTGTACTACAGCTCTCTGCTGGCAAGATTCATAGGAATTTTCTAATGCAATGGCTTATACATCATGTCTTATCTGGAACAATTTATTATTTATTTCATGAGGTTTGACCCAAATTTTACAAATTAGACTATTAAGTGCTTTTCTGAGCGTTGTCAAGCTACTGTGTGGAAGTGCTTCATATCAACCTAATTTCAAAAGGCACTCTTTTGTGAAAAACATTAAGTTTAATGTTCAAAATATTCTTTAATTTCAGGTAACTGTCACCATTATCATATAATACAATCTTATATAAGTGTTAATGACATATTGGCATGCTGTTAAAACTTTCAGAATACAACAAATGTGTCAGTTATTTTTTACCAAAAATCCAATAAAAAATCAGGAATAGCCTTCTTAAAAAGTGACCTTTAAACTGGCTCCCAAGTAAGCAAATGAGCTTGGGCAAAAGGGAAAATGGGCCAATAGGAAAAGGGTCCAGAATATGCAAATTCCTAAGGCAAAAAGAAAGGTTACTGAAAATTGCTTAGTAGAGGCAAAATTTACAGTAAAAGATTATTTAACAAATGTTTATAAACCATCCACTCAGTGCTGTACATGAATTGGTAATGGGGATTTTTTGATGAACGAGAGGAGTGAGACTGGGAAGTCAAGATAAAGACCATGACATAAACACATAAACATATGCTGAGTGTTACCAGAGAGGACACCTCCATGTAATCTGGAGGACCTAACCCAGACTGAAAAGAGAGGAAAGATTTCTGGAGGAAGTGACATGGAGCTGAGATCTGTAGGATGAAACCATCCCAGCCAGTTTGGCAGAGTCAGACCAGAGGATCTAGGTAGACATGGATGGGAGGTGGGTGTTGACATGAGAGCACAAGGCAGGAGAGAACTAGCATAGCCAGGGCACTCAACAAAGCCCACTATGGCTGAGTGTGGAGACCCTAGAGGGAGGGGGTATGGTAATGGATGAGCAATGAGCAGGGTTAAACATGCAGGGCATTTCAAGTCAAGGACAGGATCTCAATTTTTTTGAAGATTAATAATTTATTTTACTGTTATATTGTGTTTAAAAAAATAATTTCAAGGGGCGCCTGGGTGGCTCAGAGGGTTAAGCCTCTGCCTTCGACTCGCATCATGATTTCAGGGTCCTGGGATCGAGCCTCACATTGGGCTCTCTGCTTGACAGGGAGCCTGCTTCCCACTCTCTCTCTGCCTGCCTGCTTGTGATCTCTCTCCCTCTCTCTGTCAAATAAATAAATAAAATCTTAAAAAAATAATTTAAAAGCCCAAGTTCAAAAATGATTCACAATGCAATTAAGATTTCTATAAATCAACTTATATTAAGTTACCTCAAATATTTTCTTTGGATTAAATGCCAGTTTATGTCCTTAGACTGTGTACACAATATCAAAATCACTGGTTGAAAGTGTAAGATTTGGTCAACTAGTTTTCATCTACTTTATGCTAAATGACTTAAATATAGCAATTTTTTAAAATAAATATAACTGTTCAAACACTGATTCACGAAAGTATTGCTTTAGTATGTTTCTGTATGATTGGGAGTTGCTGTGTTGGCTAGGTGCAGAATTTCTCACAGTTACATAAAACAGTTTGTTAGCTTTTATACAACACATAGTCTTTTTAAGTTCCAAACCTCACCAATATTAAAATTACAAATAATTTCCCCCAATAAAACTTCTGTGTTATGGCTAAGAATCATTATTTTGGGGGGATTGTTTTTACATACATCAACAACTGACATTCTAGTGGAGACTACTTTCCCCACATACAAGTTTTTGTCAGTTAAAACTATGTGCGGTTGACTAGAGAATGAGCATGGCACTTGCAGAGGAGGTCCTTGCCAGTCCACTGGCTTTACCTGCCAAGTAAGTGAATCCTGAAGGTCTCTAGAGCAATGTGGGAGAGAGACAAATGACTATCTCATCAAACTTATGGTCACTTGAGATAATGGCTCCCAGTATGAAACCTGTGAATGCTATACTATAGTATATAAAAATATCATGTCTTTATATCTTTAATATACATATTTGGCAATCTCTCTCTTTCTAAATAATACAAAGATTTTGGAAATAATTCAATTTCCCCTCCACCTTCCATGTTATTGTTTTCTAGTATGATAGTCCCATCTTTTTTTAAAAAATCATATCACCTCATAATTACTCATTAATATGATTGTATCAGAATTAGTCATTGGTATGATTAGGACTGTGATCTTTATTCTAAGAGTGGTGGGAAGTTTTTGCTTCCAAAAACAGGGTAGTGACAAAATCAGATGTGCATTTTTAAAAGGTGAGTCTTGGAACCATTATATAAAACCTTGGACTAAAGGAAGGGAGCACCTAGTGAAGGGGCACTGGTTTGGCAGCTAATACAGAACTTCAAAAAAAGCTAAAAGTGATTTGGGTGGCAGTCGTAGTAAAGACTAAGACTTGCTGTAAAAAGACTAAGGCATTTTTCTCCAGCATCTCCTCTCCTAATGACTGAGACTCTAGATGGGCAGCCAACTTGGTCTCTATGAATTATAAACCCTGTATTCCTCTCTGACAGTACAGCAAGGCAGAGCTTTCACTCAGGATAGTGATTGCCCTCTGTTTTCTAAATGGCCACTAAGGAAGACATCATTATGCCTTTAAAAGATTCATTTAGTAATATCTACCTCATTGTTACAAAGTTTAAGTGGGATAGATTATTTAAAAGTACTTTGGAAACTGTAATAATTTTATTATGCTCATGAAGCAGTGAAATGCAAAAACCCTAACACTTCCTTTGTGCTTGACACTGTAGCAGGGCTTCATGGAAAACCTAAAAGAAACTTATGCATATATGGGTGTGTGATTTAAAGAAGTGCTTAAATGCAAATAAAATTAAGGGAACACTAAAAATAATGAGGCAGATGCAGACCTTGGGCTCCAAATATAGATCATGTTTCTCTGTTTTAAATCTGTGAGAACTGTGCTGAGTGAACCTTGAATTACAATTCATCTTCTCTTGATTTAGAAGTGTTGATGGCCCTAGGGAGTGAATTATCATCTTGTGAGTGAACTTGAAAGTTTCTGGTGGAGATTTCTGAGCAGTTGGAACTCAGCTGATTACTCTGTCTGCCCAATGTCCTGGCCAGATCCTCAAGTTTATGTTTCATTGTAATCCAATTAGGTAAACACAACCTTAAAGGTTTAAAGATAACAGAGTTTCCAACAGTCCTCATTTTCTTTTTTATTTTTCTTCCTGTAATGGAAGATTTTGCTTGCAGGAAAAAATGAACAAATAGATTATATTCTTTGTAAAATCATTTCAAACTCATCTAAATTCTCTCTGTTTCCTTTCTCATTTCTGCTGCAGTCTTCCTAATCTACACCAGGTTTTTACTGAGAGCACATTCACATGCCCTTTATGAAAACACCATTTGTACTTTCATTGACCATTAATTGCAGTTAAGTCTACGTTCCAATGAATATAGAAGTTAAACTTCCATGAGGTAGATACATTTTGGGAGAAAAACTAAATGTTTTGTTTCTCACTTATGGAGTGTCAGACAATTTGTGAATATAGTTGATTACACACACTCACCTTTTTTTGATTTAAATCTCATTTTAGAAGTTATTAGAAGATACAGTTCAGCAATGGTAGAAAAGGTTTTATGGCTTAATATTTTTGAAATTATAAAAAAATTAGGTGCAGAGAAGATATAAGAAGATAAGGATTTTAGTTCTTATTCTTGGAAAAAAATCTCAAAAACCTTAAAAGATTATCAGGAGTCATTCTGCAAAAGCATTGGGACCATGCCATGGAGTTTGGATTTTAGCCTAAAAGCAATTGTGAGCCCCTGAAAGCCTTTAAACACAGAGAATGTGTAACGAGATGCATGTTTTAGAAAGACCACTTGCTTTTTTAGTTCTGTGAAGGATAGTTGGAAGGGATGAAACTAGAGCTCCATGGTTGAGCCAGGAATTTACTGTGATAGTAACATGAGAAATGATGATTGTTCAACTACGGTAATGAACTGAGATTAAGGAGTAGATCCAGGAGATGGAGGTAATAAAAATTCAGTGACCAGATGGTTAGATGAGAGGCAGAGAAAGATAATGGATTGTGATTTTAGCAATAGGAACAGAGAAGAGATGGAGACAAGAATATTTCAGAAAAACTGTAGAAAGTTTTTTCTCCCAGTGTAGCAAAGGAAACACACATGACTTCAACAAAATCATGGGCCTATTTGGGAAGGCATTTTATTGTATGTATTTTTCAAGTGGCACAAATTATACCCAGCATTTTGATAAACCATTGTTTTTTCATAATATTTTATTGTACCTTCATAAACAGATACATATCACTTTGATGGCAAACACATGTTACTGTCTAAAAAATAATTTTTACAAACCGTGTTATAATTTTAGTGTAAAAAGATAAAATTCCTCTGGTATCTAAATTGCAAAACTTTTTGCTCTACAACATTAACATTTTTTTTTCAAATAAAGGAAAAAGAATACAGATCTTCCAGTCACACTAACAGAAGACAATTTTATCATTGACTACTCCTTTAATTTATTTTTTCTAACATTTTAAAACGTGTCATTTGTTCAAAAGAAAAGAGGGGCCATAGGGCTATTTTAGAAAGAAATTAAGAACCTTCCCATTGCAGAAAATTACAAGGTACCTGAAGGGTATTTTTGATATTTTTCTTTCTTTTGCTGTTAGGTACAATAGCTTGACAAAACAAGTGAATTCTTTTTCCATTGAAATCAATGAGTCCCTACAGTATGCATTTCCATTAAGTGATTTGTCCAGACTCTGGATATTTCACAAAGGATCTGCAATGAAATCCATACTTTACATCTTTTCTGTTGTAAAAATTCCTTCTCTAAAGCACTCCACACTGCTTCCCTAAGTTCCCCTGCTCAGTATTATCCTGTGTTCTGTTCTAAGCAAGAGCTTTTGTTTCTTGTGCAAGAGATATCTGCTTATCCCCACCTTCTAGTTCTTTTTTCTTTTCTTTTCTTCCTTTTTTTTTCTTTTTTGTCCAAGATTTGCCCTCAAGTTACTTTCTACAGTTTGTTCGAGATTCGGTTGCATGTCATCTCCTCCAGGCACCAGTGCTTGGACTTAATGGACCCATTTTATGTGCTCCATAACACCCTGTGAATGGTTCTTTCATTTTGTTTCATTCTGCTTTACTGAAATAATCTAAATAGAGCCTCATACCCTGAAATATGAAAATCTTGAGGGCAGGTTGTTGTATGAAACTTGATACAAACTGTACTAATACAAACTGGTATCACAGCATCAACCCCTCTCATCAATCTTTAAGATAAAGTCTGCTATTGACAAATCCTTTTAGCTTTTCTTCATGTGAGAATGTCTTTATTACCACTTAGTTCCTGATAGTTTCACTGGGTATAAAACTCAGGATTGACTGTTCTTCTCTTTCAGCATTTGAAAAATATTGTGTCACTTCCTCATGGCCACCAGGGACTCAGGTAAGGTGTCATTTTTCTTTGGCTCATTTTAAGATACTTCCTTTGCTTTAGTTTCAGAAGTTCAATTATGCTGTGTCTTGGTGTGATTTCCTCAACTTCGTGAATCTGTGGATTTGTATCTTTTGTGATGTTTTCAGACTTTATTTCTTTACTCCTTCAGCCCCTCTAATTTTTGCCTCTCACTGGGACTCCAAGGATAAGGATGTTAGTTCTTCTGTTATTGTCTCATAGGTTCCTGAGGATGGGTTTATTTTTGTTGTTGTTGTTTAGCGTATATTGTCTGTTGTTCAGATTGGTTGAGTCCTGTGGTTCTGTCCTCAAATTCAGAGTCTATCTTCCATCACCTCCACTTTACTATTGAGTCCATCCACTGAGTTTTAAAAACTTACTGTATTTTTCAATTCTGTAATTTCCATTTGCTTTTTAATTCTAATTTCTGTTTCTTCCCTAAGGGTTTCTATGTTTCTCATTTCAAGAGAATTTGTAATTATTTGTTAACACATTTTTATGGTAGTTGCTTTAAAGTTCTTGTGAGATAATTTCAGCATCGTATTCATTTCAGGGTTAGCATTAGTTGATCGTCTTTCCTTAAACAGTTTGTGATTTCCCTGGCTATAGGTATGATGATGGTTTTTTTGTATTCTGAACATTTTGGCTATTATATAAGGAGACTTATTTTTAATTATTTTGTTTTAATAGGACATTACCTTGTTTAGGTTTGGTATGCAAGTCCTGGTCTGCTTTAATGATTCAATTATAATCTAGTTTTCAGAGACTGTGCGGTACTGTGTTGGTCTATGTGGTCTATCTCATGTACTGGGGCTTTTACTGGTCCTTGATGATACTATTTGAGAAATCTTAAGGAGCTTGCCATAGCCAGGCTGCCTTGTTCTGATAGATGAGTAAATGGACTGTTTGGCCCATAAGACAAAACACTGCTACTTGGGCTAGGAACTTGTAGTGATGTGTTGCCCCATGCCTATTAGTGACAGAGAAGGTTTTCCAGGTAGTTTTTGTTGGGGCATGATCTCCTATATTGGTGCCCTGCAGCTGCATGGTGTCTTCAGGTGGGAGAGGAGAATCTCAGGCCTGGCTGGAAAGGTGAGAAACTCCTCATCTGGGTATTTGTTGTGGTGGGATCCACCTTGCCACATCCCCTGGAAACGTGGTTTTCCTGGATGGGAGAGAGAAGCCACAGGGCCAGTAACAAAAGAAAATATTTTCTTTAGCTGCTTATTAACAGCAGCACTTCCAGTTGATCCCTCTTGGTGGTTCTACTGGATGTACCTGGTTTTATGAGAGGCCCTTCCATTTCATCTACAGTAAGAACAAATTTATCTGGGATACCCTTTGTTGCTAGGTTGGAAATCAAGAAACACCAGGCCTAGGTCACCTTCTTCTGGTTACAGTGGGCTTGTAAGATACCCTCCTGTTGTGCTGTTTCTCCAGCTTTGGGATCTCTAATCAGTTTACCTTCACCTTCCTCTTCTAATTTTCAAAGTTCTTCTTTGGTTTTGTTGGTTTACTTCCAGAGCTTATAGTTGTACATAGTGCATAGGAGCTGGGAGAGAAGAGTCTTCATACATCTCGTCATGATGGGGAGTTCTGTTATTATACATACAAACTCATAATTTGAAGGTAAAGTTTGGTGTGCTCTTACACATGTACTATCCTGCTTTCGATTATGTGCAGAACTGTTCCACAGTTATGTAAATAAGACTTAACATGGAGAGTGGGTAATTAAACTCCCTAAATATCAGGAAAATGCAGATGTTATCATCTTCAACTGTGTCCATCTGAGTGAAGATTTATAGGATTCAGAAGTTTGCAATAAGACCTGGGAAGATGTTGCTATTTCACTGTAGTGCCTTCTGACTATATCTTCTGATTCCTTTAGATTAGGATATTTTATTTGTTTTATCTATATAATTAGTCAAAACAAAAATGGTAGCAAGTGAAGAATTCTTTTTAAAGATTTATTTATTTATTTATTTGAGAGAGAGCACATGGATGGAGAGGGGCAGAAAGAGAGAGAGAGAGAGAATCTCAAGCAGGCTCCCTGCTGAGTGCAGATCCCAATGTGGTACTTGATCTCATGACCCCCAAGATCATGACTTGAGCCGAAATCAAGAGTTGGATGCTTGACCTGTTGAGCCACTGAGGTACCCAACAAGTGAAGAGTTCTTTAAGATTTTAAAGACCTTTCAACATCATTTTATATATGAGAAAATTTGGAGCTAAAAAGTTTTATTGACTTTCTCCAATAGAGTCAAACAGTGAGAGAACAGGATTAGATCTCAAGTTTTATGACTTCTATTCAGTGTTTTTCTTACTTTACCATGGAAATAAATAGTGATTAAATGCATTTTTCAGTATCAAATATATTATTCTAACTTCTTCACAATTTTATCCATATACATTTAATTTGCCTGCATATTTGGTTCTCTTGTGCCCTATACAAGGCACACCTAGTCTATTATTTATGAGTAAAGCATAAAGAAGAAAAGAAAATTTTAAATGACGCCAGGTAAATAAGAAGTAATATCTTTGTTTCCACCCCTCATCCCAAGTAGTTTCCAGTCTAGTGAGAGATTCAGACATGTAAACTCACTATAATGTAAGACCTTGTAAAGTCACTGGTTAAAAAAGGAGATGAACAAAGTGTTGTCAAAGAGGATTGGAAAGAGTGGTAAAATCCAACTAGGCAGATCAGGGACAAGGAGCTAAGAGATGTCCTAAGGTTCAATTAAACAGTTGGAATAGAGCAAAGGCATCCCAGATTGAAAAAATGGGATGAAGCACATGGAAGCAAGAAAACCTTCCAGAGGCTTTCTAGGTGTCAGAACATGGAGCCCAAGTCTGTTTCCAAACCCAGTAGGTCTAAAATGGACTTGATCATCATCTCAACAACCCTCAAATGTGTTTCTTCCTTTTACCTTTCAAATATTCATAGTCTCTTGATCTAGAAATTTTGTAGTCTGTCTAAATGCAGTTAACACCTCTCTACCTTGCTTCTCATCAGATGGTCACCAAACCTTACAAGTCCCTACCTCTCTATGAAGTGTCTCCTTGAAAATGTCATTCTTCTCCTTTTTTCAGTGCTACTCTAGGCCCTTGTTATTATCAATACAAAATAATGCATTCATTGCCCAAATAGTTTCTCCAACTCAAATCTCTCACTTTTCCCAATATCATCTTACTTAAGCCATATTTATTTTTGGAAAACAGGTGGTATTATGTCATTCTCCTCATCAAAATCTTTGTTATTTATTCACTTATTCATAGTTGTTTCCTTACATATTACATTCCAGACATTGTGTATTAATTGCCTACTTAAAAAATTCAAACATATAGATCAGCCTTTGTCATCTGACCCCAGACTCCCAGCTGTGCTCTGGATTCCATGTCTTCCCTCTCCTGGACTTTGTTCCCTTGGTTCTTCTTTCCCCTACTTTCTAAGGGCTTGTATTTGTAAATATATTCATATCTTGTCATCCAAAAATAACCTCTATACGCGCGCGTGCACACACACACACACACACACACACACTTCCCAAGTTTTATCACTACCTACATTCTTGAAAAATTAGTCTCCTTGTTTCTATTTTCTCCACTCAAGTTCCGCATTGTTCAAATCCCCAATATCGCTCAGTGAAGGTTTTTCATCAGTGATGTGACTTAATTATATTTGCATTTTATAGAGAATATATCTATACTATGAGAAACAGATTGAATAGAAGAGATGCAGAGTCTATTTCAATAGCTATTACAATTGGCAAGTTACATCTCCAGGCAAAAGATGATGGTGGCATGAATTTGGGTGATAATTGTGGGGATGGAGAGAGAATGTGATGATTTAAAAATCTGCAGAAGATAAAATCCAGAGAAATTGGCTACTGACTGGATATTATAGAAAGGAAAAGGGACAGTCAGAGATGAGCTTTAGTAGTGTAGCATGAGTAAGTCAGAGCAGAGTAGTTTTGATTGGTATTATAAAACCCTAGAAAGTGAGCAAGGTAAGCTTTAAATATTACATATTGTTAGGATGCATATGGGACATCTCAAAGGGGATGCTGAGTAATATATATGTATATATAGGTCTCTCAGTTGTGATTGATTGGAAAAATGATCACAAAATACAGCTCCCCATCCATGACCTTTAGTAGTACTCACCCATACTGACTTTAGGCTGGCATTGATTTGGTCAATGGCACATTAGCAAGCATGATGCCTTCAAAGGTTTGAAAAACTCATATACAATGATTCCTCTTGCAACTCTTAGGAACTCTGTGTTTGACCACAGTATGATAAAGCCGAGGCTCACCTGCTAGATGATGAAAAACTGGTTTATTCATCCCCCTTGCTCTAGCCCACAGCAAGTCAAACATGAGATTGAAGCAATCCTAGGTCATCCAGCCCCACCAGTCTTCCTGCTGACAGTGGTCACTAGCCCAGCAGAATCAGCTGAAGTGACACAGATAAAATAGCCACCCAGAAGGCCTACAGAATCATAAGCTGAATAAACAGAAATTATTTTAAGCTAATATATTTTGTGATGATTTGTTATGCAGCAAAAGCTAATTGACACAAACTGCTGGGGATATAGTAATGATAGCTAAGATATAAAGAGCTCTTTCTGTATTAACATGGCACTGAATACTTTACACAGATGACCTAAATAGCATAAATAAATTATGTAAAATTCTTTTACATAAATAGAAGCTTAATGATGTTAAAAAACAGAAATGAAGAGTTAAATTATTTGATTTACAAAATTTAAAGATGTTAGTATTCAAAAAGGAAAAATTAAATATTTACTGAAAGCTACTCAGTTATTACATGGCAGAATTAGAAGAAATCTGAGGATATTCAATCTAAAACTTTCTGAGTCTGCAAATTGTTGAATCCCATGAGTATATAGCTTTGGGTTTACTGGATACTCCAAAACTATTGATTATGGTAAAATGTTACTTTATACTTTAGTTCACATCCTTTTAGATCTTTGATTATTTGTATTAAATTTTCCCCAGTGTCTGTCAAGGTGTATTTTCTACCTTGGTCTTCTTAAAAATGCTTATTCTATGCTTTATGCATGCTTCATGGGCAGCAAGAAAGAATTTATAGCCTTCAAAAAAATTATAGGTGTGAAATGTTCCACAAATAGAAATCATTTACCATATGATTTGACTTTTCTTCCTGAAATATCATGTTCATTGAATTTTAAGTTACAAATCAACAGGTTTTTTAGTAACAAAAATTATTTCATAACTGCTGTCTTTTAAAAGGTTGTTTTTTTTTTAAAGTAAAATCTTAACTTGTGAAATGAAGGTAATAAAGATTGTGCAGTGCTGTGTTTGTAATCCCTGACTCTCACTCCTTTCGCTATATTTCTGATCTAAGGTCTATATGGACGTTCTCATTACAGTGTGTTTTAAGCTAAGATCATTTAAAGATAAGCTACTAATAGTTGTCATTGTGTCAATCTATAGTTACTACAATTTAGTGCTTATAAACAAGACATGTTTTTACAGTATAGCTCTGGAGGTCAGTAGTTCAACATAGGTTTCACTCGGTGTCTTTGTCAGTTAGGCTGCCATGACAAAATACCACAGACTCTGTGGCTTAAACAATAGAAATTTATCTTCTCCCAGTTCAGGAAGCTGAAAAGCCAAAGATCAAGGTTCTGGACAATTTGATTTCTGGTGAGAGCTCCCTTCCTGACTTACGGTAGGCTGCCTTCTCTCTGTGTCCTCACATGGTGTGGCAGAGAGCACACTCTTCTGAAGGTACCAGCCCTATGATTCCACCCTTATGAACTCACTTAACCTTTATCACCCACCCACAGACCCCTATCTCCAACCACAGTCACACCATGGGTTAGAACTTTAACATACATATTTTGGGAGTCCATACACAAAGCTAAAATCAAGGTGTCAGCAGGCCTGTATTCCCTTGTGCAGACTCTAGAGGAGAATCCATTTCCTTTTCTTTTCCAGCTCCTCGAGGCTGCTCACATTGATTGACTCTCGGATTCCTTTTTTCTTGAAAGCCAGTGTTTTAGCTTCCTGGAGCTGCCTTAGCAAAGTACCACAATATGGGTGGATCACAATAACAGTGATTTATTGTCTTATGGTTCCGGAGGCTAGAAGTCTGACACCAAGGTGTTGGCAGGGTTGATTCCTGCTGAGGTCTGTGAGGGAGAATCAGTTCTGTGCTTCTCTCCGGCTTCTGATGGTTTGTTGGCAATTTTTGGTATTTCTCGGCTTGCATATACGACTTTAATACTCCAACTTTCACATGGTGTTCTCCCTGTCTCTTCGCACAGTCTTTCCTTTGTGCATGTGTTTCTATGTCCAAATATCCTCTTTTTAAAAAGACATCAGTCATTTCACATCAGGGCCCACCCTAATGACCCCATCCTATTTTGATTACCATTTTAAAAACCCTATTTCCAAATAAGATCATATTCTGAGGTACATGTTGTTAGGACTTCAGCATATTTAGGAGGAGGTGACACAGTTCAACCTGCAGCACTCAGCAATGGCCAATCTCACATGGCATCACATCATTTTGACCGCCTCTTCTGTCTCCCTCTTCTACTTTTAAGGACTCTGTGATTACACTGGGCATAATAGATACGTGAGGATAATCTCCTATTTGAAAATAAGCTGATTAGCAACCTTAATTCCATCTACTACGTAAGTTCCATTTTTCATGTAATATAACATATTCACAAGTTCTGGAATTTAGGGTGTGGACATCTTTGAAGGGCCATTATTCTGACCACCATAGGGAGAAATTGCTATTTGCTAAAATTTCAGAAAGAGTCCTGGATATGGCTTTAAGGATGAGTTAGGAAATCTACTTAGGCTTGAGGATGTGCAGGTGATGTGACTCTGCATGGGACATGGTTGCTAAATTGCCTTCCAAGGAGCTGGGTTTTTGAGCTGCTGAACAAGCTAAGTGCATTTGGTGTCAGTGTTAGAGTATTGGTAATAGAAGAATGGTTGAGCATTTCCACCAGCATTCTTGCATAAAACACCCTTCAGTCTCGTGTAAAGTATCAACTTTTCGTCTAAATAAAGGCTCGGTACTAAGAGAAAGTGTGAGTTACTCTGATATTTTGTGCATAACTGTGCACTAAAATGGTAAACATTCAATTTCAAGGAGTAAGTTTTAGTTATAGAATATAAAAGAATTACACACTGAAAACCTCTGCACCCTACCTCATCCCTGAAAATGCACACACATGGTTCATTGCTATTCCATTGGTGAAACAAAGGGGCAAGAATAGGGCTCTTTATATTGCACTCACTTGAAACCTATTCCTATTCCTGGATCAGGCAGATATTTAGAATTCTGGTATGGTTTTCTCCATTCTCAAGCATATTCTCATCCTCACTGAATATGTAGATTTTGCTTCATAGCTTTCCCATAATTCATACAGTTAATATTTATTTCATATCATCATAAATTTATGAGACCTCTTACATTCATTATGTAAATTTATTCAGGAAAACATATATGCCAATTCCCTGGACTTGCAAACTAAATTGAGTATCCCATTTGGGTTACCTGTCAAAGGAAAGGAATTATTTTAAAACATTGTGAATTCTTTCCAAAATCTCCAGAATCACTGTCAGTTGCTACAGATCTTGGGATTTTCTTTGGAAATATAAAACAGAGGGGATAGACAAAACAGAGTGAAAAAGCAAGTAAGCAAAAGAATGTAGAGAGGAAAGAATGGAAGAATGATGGGAATAAAGGAATGGAAAGAGATCTGAAAAATTAAGAGAGATTAGTGAACAGAGAAAGGATTCAAAATCCTAAGGAAATATAGGCAAGACTGGGCGGAAGTGTACAGAAAGAATTAAGGGAGGAAGTAATTACAAAGAATGGTAATTCTAGATATAAAAATTAAGTGGAAATGGAAGCGAAATGAAAACAGGAGCAAAGAGGAGGGAGAGAGCATAATCTGGAGTTGAAGTGTTATTTATTTATTTATTTTTATTCCATGGAGTACATTCTTCTTTCACTATAGAGGAAGGAAAAAAGAGAATGTATGATTAGTCTGTGATAAAAAGTGAAGAGATGATGGCAGCCAGAGATCCAGAAGTTTCTCAGGCCACGTGGAGGATGCTGCACTCTGACTTTGAACACTGGCTGGTATTCATTCTTGGTAACATGACTCCAGGGATGACAAATCTCTAGGTGCTCAGCAACAGCCTGAGACTCATTAATCACCCAGAGACTTCACACATGGGAGTTTTATAAATGATTCTCCAGGCATAGTAATTATGGACTGCAGGAGAACAAAAGTGAGATCCAAACCTTGCCAAGTCTTTCGCGGCAATTTTCCTCTGTGTGGTTGTCCTATATCTGGAGGACTGTCCCCTACTGAGGCATTACCTATGCATCTGCCACAAGTATGCAAAGGTTGTTGGATCTTTAAGTGACTCCCAAAGGTTTCACTACATCACTTTTAAAGAATTCTGGGAGAATTCACAAATTGACATTTCAACCCTGTATGAAGACTTAACGACGTGTGCTTAGGAGATAGCAGGAAAAAAAATAGTAGAAATTGAAAACTAAAGGTCTGAATTTCTGGCTATTCAACAAAATGCCCTAGGGTCTTCCATCTAAATTTGATTTCATTCTGACTCTAGGAACATACAATCAATGTATAAGAATTTACAATTGAGTGGTGATCTGTGTTACACAATTTCCTTCACTTTGTTAGCAGGATGTGTGTGTGTTTGTGTGTTTGTGTGGTTAAGATACTACCTAGATTCAAGGGAGTTATGCCTTACTTACCATGAGGCAAGGAATTCTTGTGTTGCAAGCTACATGTATTTCCAAGGTTAGAGCATTTTCAAATAAATATATTTTCATTAAAATGTGTAAATTAAGAAGTACTTTGCTATTCTAGATACCAAATTGGTGTAAAGCAAACAAAAAGGGAGAATTTGCTGTTTCAAGCCCTCCGAGATCTATTGAGATCTATCGAGATCTCTGGGAGTTTTATAAATGAAAAGGTAGATCTCAAAAGATCTATCTAGAAATCTTTTACACAAAGTAAAAATAAATGACGCTAGTGAACAAGACAGTGTCTTACCAAATGAGTCAATTTCCAAGTTTATGTTACATAAATAGTGTCTTTTTTGTTGTCATTGTTGATATTAGCAGTTGGTTGGATGTTTAGTTCTCTTCAGGAGCAACAGAGAAGTATGAAAGCCAAAGAAAACAATTTAAAGCAGTTCGAATTCTGTGTTACCAATAGTCACTATTCCCACAATTGTGAGTCAAAGCATTGCATTATCTGCATCTGAACCAACACAAAAATGACATCTGAAACCCACAGCTGGGATTATCTCTAGATATTCTTCTTTAAATATTGGGTCATAGAGGAGAAAGTACAGAGAAAACAAAGGTGGTGAGAGAGGGAAGGAGGAAAGAGACCTAAAGTAAGTGCAGTATGAGCCAGATAATCATATTGTATAGTTAGTGTATGCTTAGGAGTTTGGAGTAAAGAGATAATAAAAGTCTCCATCACTTGCCTGGCTCAATTCCATTTATTTAAAATAATTACTTGTCATATGCTTCTTATTAGATTGCAAACAAACTGCCTCTGACAACTACCTCAAGAAATCTCTTTAAGTATTTTCCTCTCCTTTTCATAATGGAATGTCTTATCCATTACAAAAGCTATGCTGCAAACAGACACTTCTTTGTTGAGATAAATATTAAAAACCAGAACTGTAGAAGAAATCTGAAGTGTTCCTCTAATTTATTATTTATTTCTTGATTAATTGGTAAACCAGTGGTGGGAAGAGCAAAGGATAAAACTGGGCTCTGTAATTCAGAATATTTTCAGAGACCTTGAAACATTTCATACAATTTTGACACTGAGTATAATTTTCTTTAGTGTTATTTTAAAAAATTATTAGACTTTATTTCTTAAGCAGTTTTACTGAGCAGAGAGTACAGAGAGTTTTCAAATGGCCTCCTCCCCCAGTTTCTCCTATTCTTAACATCTTGCTTTAGTGTGGTACATCTGCTGAAACTGGAAGCCCAGTGGGGGCGCCTGGGTGGCTCAATCAGTTAAGACTCTGGCTTCAGCTCAGGTCGTGAAATCAGGACCCGGGGCCTGGGATCAAGCCCTACATTGGGCTCCCTGCTCAGTGGGGAGTCTGCTTCTCCCTCTACCCCTCCCCTCCACTTGTGCTCTCTTTCAAATAAATAAATAAAATCTTTTAAAAAATTGATATCCAATAGTGATTTTTTAAATTTTTTTAAACTTTTTTTTTAGTAAAGATTTTATTTATTTATGCAACAGACAGAGATCACAAGCAGGCAGAGAAACAGGCAGAGAGAGAGAGGAGGAAGCAGGCTCCCTGCTGAGCAGAGAGCCCGACACGGGGCTCAATCCCAGGACCCTGGGATCATGACCTGAGCCGAAGGCAGAGGCTTTAACCCACTGAGCCACCCAGGTGCCCCAACCAATAGTGATTTTTAATAATAATATTACTATTATTATTATTATTAACTAAAGTCCATCATTTACAGTAGGGTTCACTTTTTGTGTTGTGTTATTTTTATTATAAAAATGTATAGTAAGAATGGAGCCTTGATATTCCCAGAGCCTCTGGTTGGTGGAAGCAATGGACTGCAGTGACACTTGTTTCCACGTGGCCAAAAGAGAGTGGTTCATGTGATAGAACACTTGAAGGAGTAAGGAGGAGAGAAAGGGCAGATGGAAGAAATAGGGGGCTAGTGAAACCATTCAGCTCACCACCGAATCCACTGGAGGCTGCTGCCAGTTGGTTACTTTGTATCTAGGTGTGTGAGACCCAGAACCGCAGTGTGCTATGCACTAGACATAATCCAAGCCAGTACTTGTATCTTCCTATCACCACCATAATGAATATATCATTGGCATATAGCATTGTGTAAATTTAAGATGTACAATGTGGTGATTTCATATTTGTATATATTACAAAATAATTTCCATAATTAGACTAGTTAATATATCAGCCAGTACTTGCGTCTTGATCACATACCCCTGGTAGAGATTTTCCCTCTACATTTGCTTTGAGGAAGTCTGTGGGAGAATATAAATCTCTGGTATTTTCAACATTGCAATGAAGTGATATACAGAGGACACAATGAAAGCCCTGCGCTTAAAATTGAGTTCTTCAACAAATTGTTTTTTTTTTTTTAAATATGTTTTGAAGAATATATTTTGAAGAATATGCTTATTTTAAAGAATATGTCCTATTTGTTTTCATTAAATAGTTGTATTTAGCTATTAAAACCTCTGATGCCCAAATATACTGCTCCCTGTATATGTACCATCTTTCAATAGATCAATCATTACTGTTAGTATCTACCTTTCATTGAGCACTGTAAGTGTAATGGATCCTGGGAAGAGAATAAGAATAAGCCCTCTCTGTTACTTGTTTCATTTTGTGACAAAATTTAAAGGTATTTTTAAAATTTCTGTTCATTATTGTTATAGGTACTCATCCAAAAAATATGTTGTAGTCCTAATCATGGGTACCTCAAAATGTGACTTTATGTGGAAATACCATCTTTACAGAAATAATCAAGTTAAAATGACATCATTAGGGTGTGCCCTTAGAAGGTGTCATTATAAAAAAGGGAAATCAGACATGGAAAGTGACATTATATTTAGGAAAGGGAATATGAAGAGACACAGGTGGGGCCATCTATGGCTGAGGAGAGAGGCTAAAAAATATTCTTCACCACAAACCTCAGAAGGAATCAATCCTGCTGGCACCTTGAATTTTGGCTTCTAGCCCTCAGAACTATGCAAAAATAAGTTTTTGTTGTTTAAGCCACCAAGTTTGTGCTATTTTTTGTGGCAGCCCTAGAAAACTAATAAAGTTATGTTTGCTTGGTTGGGTTTTTTATGCTATATGTAGAATTCTCTTTTTAAATGTGAAATATTTTAGATTAGTAATATGATATCTCATGATTTAGACTTCTGAAAATTATAATAGTAATTTTCATCCAAGGGTTCCCATACATAAATCAGGTATTTAATTTTATTCCAGAACTATTTTTTAAAGGTTTTGAGTAGGAACTTTTAGGTGTGAAAGACACGTAGAAAGAAGTATCACAAAGGACCAATGTATAAGCTGATTCAAGTCTGTTTTTTTTCTCTTTATTTTCCTTAAGTAGTCATAAGTTCACACCTCTGAGATTGTGGGAAGCCTTGGCCTTCAGAATTTCCATTTTTTTCCATTTTTGGAGTCATATATCTATGTATTTTATATACACAAAATATTTGGATACCAAATATTCTTGATTGGGTGATATGATTACAATACTTTACATCAAAAATAAGGCAAATAGTCTTAACTATCCTATTGCAATAAAGCTTTCAAAAGCAGCTCACTCTGTTGGGCGAATGATAACAAAAAAGAACATATTCCTTTTTTTTTTTTAAAGATTTTTATTTATTTACTTGACAGGCAGAGATCACAAGCAGGCAGAGAGTCAGGCAGAGAGAGAGAGAGAGGTGGAAGCAGGCTCCCTGCTGAACAGAGAGCCCGATGTGGGGCTCGATCCCAGGACCCTGGGATCATGACCTGAGCCGAAAGCAGAGGCTTTAACCCACTGAGCCACACAGGTGCCCCAAAGAACATATTCTTATTCTTACCCTTATAAGGACAACAGTGGTCATTTTGTACTCATTATCTGATGAACAAAACTTAAATCACCAGTTCCAATCATCAAGTCAGTTTGGAGACACATTTATGGGTTGATCAGAAGGCAGACTGATTCACCATCAATACAAGGCAGTCTTGGATCAGGTTCTCTTATTCTGAGAAGGACCCTGGTGAACTCCAACCAAAAATATTCTCCAACTCAAGGCCATTTCTTCCTTTTTCTGAGGTGTTAAAGTTTGAAGCTTTAACCAAATCATCATTCAGACTCTGGAGTAGATCCAAAGTTGTTTATTGAGTAATGTTTTAGCCTTGCCTGCTAGGTTTGTTTGTTTGTTTTTATAACTTACCTCTGTCTTTACAGACAGAACTTTTCTCTTAAATAATAAAATATGAATTGGAACATCTCCTTAGCTGATTTATGAGATACGATTTCTCCTTTCAGTGTATTAAACAAAATAGCTAAACTTCGGGCATTTGTTTTAACTTATACTCAAAATATTTACTATTCTACTCTGATTAAATGTCCAGCTGGGAAAAAAAAATGTTCAAAGGGTAAATTCTAATGCAGTGGTTCTTTCTTTTTTTTTTTTTTAAGATTTTATTTATTTATTTGATAGAGAGAGAAAGATCACAAGTAGGTAGAGAGGCGGGCAGAGAGAGAGAGGGGGAAGCAGGCTCCCCGCTGAGCAGAGAGCCCGATGCGGGACTCAATCCCAGGACCAGAGAGAGGGGGAAGCAGGCCCCCCGCTGAGCAGAGAGCCTGATGCAGGACTCGATCCCAGGACCCCGAGATCATGACCTGAGCCGAAGGCAGAGGCTTAACCCACTGAGCCACCCAGGCGCCCCAATGCAGTGGTTCTTAAACTTGACTCAGCTACATAAATCCGGGGCTGTTTATAAAAATATGGATTCTGGGTCCATCAAAATTGTAGGCTTGAACCTACAAGGTTTGTAGGTTAGGTTAGATATCTTTAATAACCCTACAAATTAGTCTTGTGAGCCTGGCACTGTTTCAGGCAACCAGAGACTGGAGGCAATACATTTTATCATTGGTAGAACCCTGAATGTTCCAATGAGAGCCCTGCAATTTTTATGATCTAAACATTCCTTAGAAATGAAGAACCTCCCAAAACAGGTTAATTTAATGAAAATAGGTAGGCATCACGGTCAAATAAACCTTCATCAAGTAACTTCTCTAAGTTTTCTTGTTTTTACATGGGGCTTATAATAATTATCTTGCAAACAGAATGGAGATGATGTGCATTAAATGCCAGCCCAGGGCCAAGGACATACTAAATGCTCAATAGAGAGTTCTTGTTGTTATAGAAGAGTTATGAACCAGTCCTCTAGGGAAACTGTTAGGTTTTCCTGTCTTTCCCTGAAAATTAGGTCCTTAATCTTTATTGTTGTCTCTCTCTATAAAAACACTTTCATAGAATCATCATATAACAACACGCTTTTGATTTTTACTCAGAGGTATGAAAAAGAAAGCCACACAATTAATTCTGTGCCTTATACTAAATCACTGAAAACGCTGTGTATTGACCCAGTATAAAACTTTACCCATTGGAGTTAAATACTAGGAAATAGATATCTCTTCTAACATATGAGTAGTCTTCAACTATAGATGATTGCTAGAGCCTCCATGGCCAAGAAGATGAATTCTGACTTAAAACTTGATCTTAACTTCAGTAATTATTCTTAGACTGGGTATTTTCATGTAATTATTTGCATAGATTCCTTTCTTTGCTCTTGCCCCAACCTTTACTATTCTCTCCATGTCATTCTTTTCATTGTTTCTTTTCTCCCTAAAATCGAATCATTAGCTGAAGTGGAATTCCAATTAAAATTTTTTCCAGTGTAGAAATCTTCCAAGAATTTAAGAAATAATGCTTATGTGACCCAGCTTCTTCTCATACTTGTTTGCATCCCAGGATATGCATAGAAAAAATGGAAAAGAATGCAAACAGGAAAATATCATAGAATAAAAGAAAACAGAGAAAAGGGCCACCAGTGTTTTAAGCTCTCCAGTGCACCACTTCAAATTCCTGATGGCACAGTAGAAAAAGATCATATGGAATAAGTAATGGTCAGACACATACACGTAGGCTTTAGCAAGGCAGAGTTCAAGAAGTTCAGGGACAAGAAAAAGGAGGACCCTAATGAGAGAAAACAACAATTATCATCATCCCGAGAAAAAAAAATATAGATGTGACAATAGAAACGGGTAATATCAACATGAGCTTAATAATAGAGGACTAGCATTGATGTTCTATGAAAATAATCAAGGAGAGGTAGGAGGCTATTTTTTTGATAAGCTCAGTTTTAGAACAGATATAAAAGTTTTTAAACATTAGGGGCACAAAAAGAATAGATATAAATTATTGGTTCTCAAGATTTTTATCTCAAAAAATTCTTCACACTCCTAAAAATTGCTGAGAACTCCAAAGAGCTTTTGGTTATGTGCATTGTAGTTATTGTTATTTAACATATTAAAATTAAACTGAAAAATTTGTGTTTGTTTATGAATTTAAAAATAAAAATAGTAAGGGCACCTAGGTGGTTCAGTCAGTTAAGCATCTCCCTTCAGCTCAGGTCATGATCTTGGGGTCCTGGGATTGAACCCCCTGCTCAGTGAGGAGTATGCTTCCCCTTCTACCTCTGCCTACCCCCCCCCCCCACTTATGTTCTCTCTAACTCTCTCAAATAAATAACATACTTAGGAAAAAATAAAAATAATAAACCATTACATATCAACATAAGTAAGTTACTTTTATGAAAAATAACTGTAGTTTCAAAATACGATGAAGGCTAATGATGGAGCATTTTGTTGCATTTTTTTAGAAGTCTGGCTTAATAGAAGATAATCCTATCCTTGTATATACCTTGTAATATGTTGTTTTGAAATATTTGAAGAAAATTGGGCTTTACACAGATACATAGTTTAAAAAGGGAAGAGTATTTTAAGAGCATTTTTCAGATAATTGTGAGTATATTTTCTTGGTACTACAACAAAACTTGACAAGTGGTAATATCTTAAAGGTTAATTGCAGTGTGGGATCTGAAACAATATCAATGAACTTTACATCCTCTGTTATATTACATTTAATTAGTCACTGTTGCACTTTGAATGGATCTTTCATCCTTGGATGATTTTGCTGTGTTATGTATTGGTCAATTAAAAAAACCAGTGAAATATTAATTACAATTATTAATATCACTTCCAGTCTCATCAGAAAAGTCTCAAGAATCGGGAAATTTCAGGTTTTTGCCTGACACCCTGAATTTTATTATTGGCAACAAATTCTGGGTTGTCTTCTTCAAGTAATATGCCCACTTTTTCATGTATTCTAAATACCCAAGTCAATAACCTTAGTTTTTCCATTGCTCTTTAAAGTAAAAATGGTGTTTATGAAAAATGGGGTTAGTTTAACTTGCAACTGAAACATATGGACAAGTGATCATTCTCCCACCAAGATAACCATGTTCCTAAAGATGCAACAGTATCACTTTTTGTATCCTTCTCATTTCATCACATGGATCATTAAAAATGTGTACATTTTTTTAAAATTTCTTTTCAGCATAACAGTATTCATTGTTTTTGCACCACACCCAGTGCTCCATGCAATACCTGCCCTCCTTAATACCCACCACCTGGCTCCCCCAACCTCCCACCCCCTGCCCCTTCAAAACCCTCAGGTTGTTTTTCAGAGTCCATAGTCTCTCATGGTTCACCTCCCCTTCCAATTTCCCTCAACTCCCTTCTCTCCATCTCCCTATGTCCTCCATGTTATGTGTTATGCTCCACAAATAAGTGAAACCATATGATAATTGACTCTCTCTGCTTGATTTATTTCACTCAGCATAATCTCTTCCAGTCCTGTCCATGTTGATACAAAAGTTGGGTATTCATCCTTTCTGATGGAGGCATAATACTCCATAGTGTATATGGACCACATCTTCCTTATCCATTCGTCCATTGAAGGCATCTTGGTTCTTTCCACAGTTTAGCGACCGTGGCCATTGCTGCTATAAACATTGGGGTACAGATGGCCTGTATCTTTGGGGTAAATACCCAGTAGTGCAATTGCAGGGTCATAGGGAAGCTCTATGTTTAATTTCTTGAGGAATCTCCACACTGTTCTCCAAAGTGGCTGCACCAACTTGCATTCCCACCAACAGTGTAAGAGGGTTCCCCTTTCTCCACATCCTCTCCAACACACGTTGTTTCCTGTCTTGCTAATTTTGGCCATTCTAACTGGTGTAAGATGGTATCTCAATGTGGTTTTAATTTGAATCTCCCTAATGGCTAGTGATGATGAACATTTTTTCATGTGTCTGATAGCCATTTGTATGTCTTCATTGGAGAAGTGTCTGTTCATATCTTCTACCCATTTTTTGATATGATTATCTGTTTTGTGTGTGTTGAGTTTGAGAAGTTCTTTATAGATCCTGGATATCAACCTTTTGTCTGTACTGTCATTTGCAAATATCTTCTCCCATTCCGTGGGTTGCCTCTTTGTTTTGTTGACTGTTTTCTTTGCTGTGCAGAAGCTTTTGATCTTGTACATTTTTGTATACACACTTGGGTTGAGATTTAATTATGTTAATTTTTACTGCTTCATTGAGGACATTCTTAAGTGAAACCAATTTGTGAAATCAACTTTGCCTTATTTAATTTTTAATTTAATTTAATTTAATTTAATTTAATTTAATCTTATTTTATTTTATTTTAGTAAACTCTACCCTGAACATGGGACTCAAACTCACAACCCCAAGACTGAGAGTCACATGCTCTACTGACTCAGATAGCTAGGGGCCCTTCTCTCCTTTTTTTTTTTTTTTTTTTGTCTTTTTACTATGAGTGCATGATGACTACTAGCACAGTTGGGTAATTTTGATTCATTTTAAAGAAACAAAAGTTTTGCTCATCATTGCTTCCCATCATTAGTGCACACAGTACAAAAGTACTGTGTTAGTAAAGAAATAGATCTGACCTCATGGATCCCCTAAAAGAGTCTCTTGGCAACCCCCAAATGGCCTCAAACCAGACTTTGAGACTACTCATGAGAAAGATAAAATCACAGCTTTAAGTTTTCAAGTTGTTTCTTTGGGTATTCTCTTTTTTTCCCCTTAAAATGCAAACTCTAAAAAAACATCTCTTGTGCCTAGTTCTTGTATCTTAGGACATACTACCATAGAAGGATGACCTGAACCTAATGAAACTACAGAGATGTAGATATGCATATAATTTTTAATACTAAAAATCATATGGAATGAATTTTTTCAGAATGCCTGTATTTGTATCATAAAACTCTAATAATATTTCTTAAGACAAATATGTCTAAAGTTTTGTTTTATATATTTTAACAATCAATAACAGTTAAAACAAATTTGAACCAAACATGTTAGAGGAAAAATAACATTTTTTTCTATTCTTTCTATATTGTTTTAGAAAATCACTGCCATTTAAGAAATAATTAAAGTACCCACAGCAAGAAATGTATAGGAAAAAAAGTATTTACAGATTTTAGTCAGTTACCTTATTGAAATAATCATGTTTTTTCTGAATTTTGTAATATTTTTCAGAATTTAAAATTTTATATTTTTATTATCTTCTTATTCTAAATAAATATTCTTTCTCACCTGTTTGGATATTCTTGTTCTTTAAAAAAACTCACTATCACCGCCAGTTATATAAGTTTTAAGTTCCAAAATGTGAGTCCACTTTTGCCTGAAGTGGTACCTCATGCAGAATAAGCATACACTAAGTATTGACTGACTAACGATGTATTCAGGTAGTGTAGTCAAACCTAAATCCCTAATTGTGCTTTAAAATTTTTTATTTGGAACAAACAGTCAAAGGGAAAAAAAAAACAACTTATATAAAAATGATGGATAACAAAATGAAAAATACACTCCACATATTTCAAGAAAGAACTTTATACTGAACAAAGTAGAATGCATATTGGAAAGGGGCAGCTGGGACCCTCGAGAGGTGTAAAGTATACAGAACGGAGAGCTGACGTACACATATGACTGTTGTCGTTCCTCTCTCAGTCTCTAGCTCTACGTCTCTCCATAAGATTTGAATCACTTCATCTAATTTCCCCGAATTTGCCATCAATTCTTGATACAGTCCACATTCCCCTCACTGGAGACCAATTCTCCACCAATTAACTTTGCATTTTTCAGTTTTACTAACCTAAATCCATATTTATTCCACTACAACTAGGTGTTAACTTCTAAGGTCATATCTTAGGAAACAAAGTGACAGAATTTAAGTGCAAATAATTAACATGGGAGACATGAAATTATTTCATATGAAAAAAGACTAGATTCGCTGGGCTTTGATTTAAGGAAAATATATTCAGATGATATGGAAAAGGGCATATAGCCATGGATTACAAAAGAAAACATAAAACTGTAGAGATATATTCAGGAAGACCAAGACCCAAATGAAATGTGGCCTACTCACAACTCCCAACATACTGAAGAGAATGTATAATCTTCATCTTTATACACTCAGTATAGAGACCAAGAGAGAGATCTTATTCATCTAATAAAAGGAAAGAACTCCAGTGGCAAATGAGAGATTAATTCAAGTATATAAAGGAGGGCAATGTAAAAGAGGATTGGATTTAAGTAAGCCAAAGGTTAGATTTTTGGGCTATGGTAACAAAGTTATAGAAAAATACAGCAGAAGGGTTTTTTTTTTTCCTATTTCTCACTTTTTGCATTTGATATTCTTTTTTTTTTCTCAAGATTTTATTTATTTATTTGACAGACAGAGATCACAAGTAGGGAGAGAGGCAGGCAGAGAGAGAGAGAGAGGAGGAAACAGGCTCCCGGCCAAGTGGAGAGCCAGATGTGGGACTCGATCCCAGGACCCTGAGATCATGACTTGAGCCAAAGGCAGAGGCTTAACCCATTGAGCTACCCAGGTGCCCCTGTATTTGATATTCTTATTTCAAAGTTAACATAAAAGGCATAAAGAAGAAATTTAAAATATCCTAAGTTACACAACATCTTGATAACTTGATATTTATCCTATTCATCTTTTTTATAATACTTAATTTAAAAATTAAAGAATTATATTTATATACCTATACATTGCTTTATGGAGATATTGGAGGAGTCTCAATGACTGGATGGGAGGTTTAGACCATTTTATTTTAAAAATCTTAATCAAATTTTAGACTCTAGGATTCTTTTTTAATATATTATGGATTTTGCTGCATTGATAAACATTATTGAATATTATGAAAGTTTTAGATAACCAATGAACATGGAAGGGCAAGTTTTAATCTTTGGTTATTAAAATTTTTATTATAATTATATGTATAAAACACCTAAACACACACACACACACACACACACACACACACACACTTGTATATTCAATCAATATTTACCAGAGCTGTTGAAATTACCAGAGGGCCAATGTTCTAGGAAAATAAACTAGGGGAAGTTTTTATAGAATGTCTCTGAGAAGTTAAGTTTTATAGATTTAGGAGAAATCTCTGTCATGTAAAAAGAAAATCTTCTGGCCTTACCACTTTCTGTGTTTGACAGGTTTCAAAGTCTGTTATCTAAGCAGGTAGATCCAAGCCTCTCATTGAGATTTTGCCTCGAAAGAAGTTCTCTACCCATCCCTGGCAAGGTCCACAACAGGGTTCACACTGCTACACCTTCTTTTTGTTCTCTCAGCCTATTAATTTCTACCTCACTATTATAGCCATTAGGTTTATGAACCATTACTAAAAATGTTTTAATTTGATAATATTTTTTACTTTTTATTTAAATATCCCATTTCTAAATGAATAGCTTTTAGGGATACTTGGGAGATGAAAGTTAGACATGAACATAGGCCTCTGTTCTTTTCCCTGTCCCACAAAATAATTCTGAGGTGTAGATCTCAGCAGAAAACTGACAAATTCAGCGCTACAAACAAAACTATGCCAAAAAATGTATCCTCAGCTAAATGCTAGCTCCATGACACTTGAGGGAAGAATGGATTCGATTTCAGTCTTGTCACTAAGTTGTTCCACACTGAAGACTGGTGTTCTGAAGAGTTATTTAAAACTCATTTGTGCAAACCAAAGAGGGTTTTTGTGACTGCACAGATATTTCTTCTTACATTCTCTTTCCGTTTACCCTACTTTTTCTGCACTGGTTAAATTCCACTCCCTATAATTAATGTTTTTAAACCTGTGAGATAATCCTCTTCTCAGGCGCTGCAAGAATGCTTAGTAGCTTCAAATAGTAGGACTCTCCAGACATTTCAAGACATATCCAGACATTTCAAGAAATCTATTTTTCACTTGTTTTCAGGGAGATATTTTACAATGGCAGATTTAGATTAATAATTATCTACATGGTGCATTGAGTACTTTTATTTAGAAATCATTTACCTAAATATAGGTTAGGATTTTGAAAAAAAGGATAATAGTCCATACAATTTTAATTAGTACAATGAGTGTTACAAGAATACCTGCCTGGCAAGAAAGAATATGAACTTATATATGAGACATATAATATATGTACATATATTATATATAATATGAGACGCTACATGAACTTTAGAGATTCTGATTAAAATATTTTTGCAACTCAGAAAAAAAAGGAGGAAAATAAAAAAATAAAATATTTTTGAATTTTATATATATATAATATATAAATAAAATTATATATGTGTATATATATTAATGCAATATATGCATACATACACACACACAATGGAATTTTACTCAGCCATAAAAAGGAATGAAATCTTGCCATTTGCAATGGCATGGATGAATCACCTGTTTCACTCATTCTCCCAACCATGTCCTCTCTGAGACAAACCACCAGTTTGTTCTCTATACTTGAGTCTGTTTTGGTGGAGGGACCTGGGTGGTTCAGTTGGTTAAGTGGCTGCCATAGGCTCAGGTCATGATCTCAGGGCCCTGGAACTGAGCCCTAAATTAGTCTCCCTTCTCAGCAGGATCTCACCACTCCCCCTTCCCCTCTAGTAACCATCAGTTTGTTCTCTACAGTTAAAAAGAGTCTCTTTCTTGTTTTTTTGTCTCTCTGTCTCTCTTTTTTTCTTCCCTTTGTTTGTTTATTTTGTTTCTTAAATTCCACATACGAATGAAATCATATGGTATTTGTCTTTCTCTCACTGACTTATTGACTTATTTCGCTTAGCATAATACTCTCTAGCTCCATCCATGCCATTGCAAATGGCAAGATTTCATTCCTTTTTATGGCTGAGTAAAATTCCATTGTGTGTGTGTGTGTATGCATATATTGCATTAATATATTTACAATTATATATATATATATATATATATATATATATATATAAACATCTTTACCCATTCATCTATAGATGGACACTTGGGTTGCTGCCATAATTTGACTAATGTAAATAATACTGCAAACACACAGAGGTGCATATACCTTCTCAAATTTAAGTGTTTGTATTCTTTGGGTTAAATACCCAGCAACGGAATTACTAGATCATATGGTAATTCTGTTTCCCTGATGATGAGTGATGTTGAGCATCTTTTCATGTGTCTGTTGGCTATTTGTATATCTTCTTTGGAGAAATGTCTGTTCATAACATCTACCTATTTTTAAATTGGATTATTTGGGATTTTGGTGTTGAGTATAAATTCTTTATGTATTTTGGATACTAACTCATTATCAGATATGTCATTTGCAAATATCTTCTCCCATTCAGCAGGCTATCTTATGGTTGTGTAGACTCTTTTCTTTATTGTGTAAAAGTTTTTTATTTTGATGTAGTTCCAATAGTTAATATTTGCTTTGGTTTCCCATGTCAGTGGGAATATGTCAGAAGACATATCTAGAAAAATATTGTTATGGCCAATGTCAGAGAAATTACTGCCTGTGCTCTTTCCTAGGATTATTATGTTGTCAGGTCTCACATTTAGGTCCTTAATTCACTTCGACTTTATTTTTGTGTATGGAGTAAGAAAGTAGTCCAGTTTCATTATTTTGCATGTAGCTGTCTAATTTTCCAAGCACCATTTGTTGAGGAGACTGTCTTTTCCCATTGCATATTCTTTTCTCCTTGCCTCTTTGGTGGAAATCTAATTGACCATATTATTGTGGGTTTATTTCTGGGTTCTCTATTCTGTTCTGTTGATCTATGTGTTTATTTTTATGTCAGTCCCATATTGTTTTGATTGCTACACATTTGTAGTGTAACTTGAATCTAGGGTTGTGATACCTCCAGTTTTGTTCTTTTTCAGGATTACTTTGGCTAATCAGGGACTTTTGTGGTTCAGATGAATTTTAGGATTTTTTATTCTAGTCTGTGAAAAATGCTGTTGTTACTTTGATAGAAATTGCACTATATCTGCCCATTGCTTTGGGTAGTATAGACATTTTAACAATAACGATTCTTCCAATCCATAAGCAGGGACTATCTCTGCATTTGTTTAAGTGGAATGTTTTTTATTCAACCTATATAGTTTTCAGAGTACAGACCTTTCATCTCCTTTGTTAAGTTTACCTAGGTATTTTATTCTTTTTTGCACAACTGTAATTGGGATTGTTTCCTTTTTAATTTCTCTTTCTGGTACTTCATCATAACTGTATAGAAATATAACAGATTTCAGTACATTGATTTTTTTTATCCTATGACCTTACAAAATTCATTTATAAGCACTCTTTTGGTGGGGTCTTTAGGGTTTTCTATATATAGCATCATGTCATCTGCAAATAGTGAAAGTTGTACTTCTTCCTTACCAATTTGGATGTTTTAAAAATTTTTTTCTTGTCTGATTGCTGTGGTTAAGACTTCCAGTACTATGTTGAATAAAAACGGTGAGAGTGGACATTCTGATCTTGTTCCTGATCTTGGGGGGAAAACTCTTCAGTTTTTCACCATTGGCTATGATGTTAGCTATGGGTATTTTATATATAGACTTCATTATGTTGAGGTATGTTCCCTTTAAACCTACTTTGTTGAGAGTTTTTATCATGAACAAGTGTTGTAATTTGTCAAATGCTTTTTTTGCATCTAATGAAAGGATCTGTGGTTTTTATCCTTTCTCTTATACATGTGATGTATCATATTGATTGACTTGTGGATATTGAACCACCCTTGTATCCCAAGAATAAATCTCACTTGATTGTGGTGAATGACTCTTTCATGTAATTTAATATTTAATTTAACATTTAATATTTAATTTGCAAATTTTTGAGGATTTTTACATCTATGTTTATCAGAAATATTGGCCTATAGTTCTCTTTCTTATGTCTTTATCTGGTTTTTGGTACCAGGGTAATTCTAGCCTCATAGAATGAATTTGAAAGTTTTCCTTTCTATTCTATTTTTTGGAAAAATTTGAGGAAAATTGTTATTGACTCAATATTTGGTAGCATTCACTTGTGAAGGTCTTGTCCTGGACTTCTATTGGGAGTTTTTAGATGACTTATTGAATCTCATTACTGGTAATCCCTCTGTTCAAATTTTACTTCTACTGGTTCAGTTTTAGGAGATTATATGTGTCTAGGAATTTATCCATTTCTTCCAGATTGTCCAATTTGTTAACATATAATTTTTCATAATATTGTCATATAATCCTTTGTATTTCTATGGTATCAGGGGTTATGTCTTCTCTTTTGATTCTGATTTTGTATATATGAATCTCTTACTTTTTTTTTAATGAGACTGCCTAAAGGTTTATTAATTTTATTGATCTTTTCAAATAAATAGTTCCTGATTTTATGGATCTATTATATTGTTTTCTTTAATGCCTATTTTGTTTATTTCTGCTTTCATCTTTAGTATTCCCTTCCTCCTACTGGTTTGTGGTTTTATTTGTTCTTTTTCTAGATCCTTTTGATGTAAGGTTAGATTATTTATTTGAAATTTTTCTTGCTTTTTGATATAAGCCTGTATTGGTATAAAGGTCTCTCTTAGAATAGCTTTTGCTATATCCTAAAGATTTTGGACCATGATTGTTTTCATTTTCATTTTCATTTGTCTCCATGTATTCCTTGATTTCCTCTTTGATTTCTTGGTTGACCCATTTATTGTTTAATAGATTGATGTTTAACTTCTATGTGTTTGTGTTCTATCCAGATTTCTCCTGTGGTTGATTTCTAGTTTCATAGCACAGTTGTCAGAAAAGATGCATGTATGACTTCAATCTTTTTTAATTTGTTGAGACTTGGTTGAAGGCCTAATATGTGATCTATTCTGGAGAATGTTCCATGTGTACTTAAAAAGAATGTGTATTCTGCTGTTTCAGGATGCAAAGTTCTTAGTATATCTGCTAAATCCATATGCTCCAATGTGTCATTCAAAGCCACTGTTTTCTTCTTGATTTCCTATTTGGATGATCTATTATTCACTGATGTAGGTGAGGTATTAAGCCCCCTACTATTATTGTATTACTATTGATTATTTCCTTTATGTTTGTTCTTAGCTGCTTTATGTCTTTATGTGTTCCCATGTTGGGTGCATAAATATTTACAGTCTTCTTGTTGGAGTGTTCCCTTTTTAATTATAGAGTACCCTTCTCTGTCTCTTGTTGTCTTTGTTTTAAAGTCTATTTTGTTCCATATAAGTATTACTACCCCCAGCTTTCTTTTCTCTTCCATTTGCATGTTAAATGCTTTTCTATCCCTTCACTTTCAACCTGCATGTGTCCTTGGGTCTGAAATAAGTTTCTTGTAGGCAGTATATAGATGGGTCTCACCTCTATGTCCATTCCATCACGCTACATCTTTTGTTTGGAACATTTAGTCCATTTACATTCAAAGTAATGAGAAGTATGTACTTACTGCCATTTTGTTACTTGTTTTATGGCTGGTTTTGTAGTTCTCTGTTCCTTTCTTCTTTTGCTCTCTTCTATCACAGATTGCTGGCCTTCTTTAGGGGTATACTTGGATTCCTTTCTCTTTATTTTTTGCATTTCTAATACTGGTTTTTATTTATGGTTACCATTAGGTTTTTATCTAACATCTTATGCATATAGCAGTGTATATTAAGTTGATGTTCACTTATGTTTAAAGTGATTCTTTATCCTCCCCCCACATTTTTGATTAATGCTGTTAAAATTTATTGTCTTTTATTTTGTGAATCACTTGACTGATATTTATACATATACTTAATTTTACTTCTTTTGTGGTTCCTACTTTTCTTTCTCCAAC
Organism: Martes martes; assembly: GCF_963455335.1. NCBI lineage: Eukaryota > Metazoa > Chordata > Mammalia > Carnivora > Mustelidae > Martes > Martes martes. Next base: position 30,789,343 of record NC_137890.1, on the reverse strand, counting down.
TTACGGTCTTTTCTTTCTACTCAAAGAGCCACCTTTAACATTTCTTATAGGGCTGGTTTGGTGGTCATGAATTTCTTTAGCTTTTGTTTATCTGTGAAACTCTCTCTCCTTCTATTCTGAATGATAGCCTTGCTAGATAGAATATTCTTGATTTCAGGTTTTTGTTCTCACAGCACTTTGAATATATCATGCCACTTTCTTCTGGCCTACAAATTTCTGCTAAAAACTTAGCTGATAGCATTATAGGGGGAGGGGTTTCCCCTTGTATGTAACTGTGTTTTTTTCTTGGTGCTTTTGAAATTCTTCATCACTGCTTTTTGCCATTTTAAGTACCATGCATCTTGGCACGGACCCCCTTGAGTTGCTTTTTGGGTTGATTTTCTCTGTGCCTCTTGAATCTGGATTTTTGTTTCCTTCCCTAGATTTGGTAAGTTTGGGGCTGTTACTTCTTCAAATAAGTTTTCTTCCCCTATTTCTCTCTCTCTTCTCCTTCTGAGATCCCTATAATGCAAATGTTATGATGCTTGATGGTGTTGATTAGTTTTCTAAGTCTAGTCTCATTTTTTATTATTACTTTTTCTTTCATCTGTTCAGCTGATCGTTGTCCGTAACTCTGTCTTCCAGGTCACTGAGTCATTCTTCTCATTCCTCTAGTCTATTTATTCCCTCTAAGGAATTTTTAATTTCAGTTATTGAGGTCTTCATGTCTAGTTCTTTTGCTTGTTTTCCATCTCTGTTTTCTATCTCTTTGTCTCACTGATGTCCTCTACTCTTTTCTCAAGTCCAGCGACTATCTTTGTGATGATTAGTTTAAATTCTCTATCAGGCATATTACTTATTTCCATTTTGTTTAGGTCTCTTGCTATGATTTTTCCTGTTCTACAGTTGGAATATATTCCTCTGTCTCTTCATTTTGTCTAACTCTTATGTCTGTTTCTGTGTGTCAGGAAAGACAGCTACATCACCTGCACTTGAAAGTAATGGCCTCATGAAGAAGAGGTCCTGTAATGCCCTGCCATACAGTGTCCCCTTTTTACCCTGTCACTTTAGGGGTATTTCCTATGTGTTGTGTATGCCCTCTTGTGTTTGAACCACTTTTGCCTTTAGTCCAGTCATCTGCAATGGTTCTTCTTGCCTGTAGTGGCAAGATTTTGGTCGCTGCTATTATTGGTGGACCAGTCTGGAGCCACGCTGGGACTGAGTTTAGCCAGACTAGGCATTTGCCAGAGATGCAGTAGCAGCAAAGTGCAGGGCCCTTTCCATCTGTTGTCTCATGAGAAGCTTTTGTTGATTGGTGGGGAGGTCAGCAGTCAGATCAAATATCTGCCCCCAGCCCACTGTTGGACTGGTGTGTGTAGTTATATTTCCATCTCCCTGGGGCAGGCATCACTTTGGAATGGTCCTGCCCCCTGTCGTGGCTGTTTGCACACTGCTAGGCTCCTGGCACCCATTTGGATGGATTTTAGCCATGGGTATATTGGTGGGGGCAGGTGCAGAGAGAACACCATGGGTGGGGCACACAGTATTAATAGGGTTTACAGGGGTCTTCTATTGGAGGAGACCTGGGGTGGAGGCTTAGCTGGAGGGAGCATTTCCACAGGAGAATGCAGGGGTGGGAATTCTTTTAGCAAGTTAGAGAGTGCAGGTGCTGTGTTCGTTGCTGCAGCTGTCTGTGTGTCTAGGTTGGGAAGCAGGAGAGGGAAGTGGCACCTGACAGCTCCTTTGCTCCTTAAAGACCCCTGCCCCTCCAGTGCATACTCTGAGATTAGTAAATAAATCTCCTTCCCATATACCCCATGCATTTTCAAACTGGTGTTTCTATGGTATGTCTCCAAAGGGCTCTTTGTTGTGCTGTCTCTTTAAGGTTGGGTACTCAATTTCCTATTGCGCTCCAGCTTTCCCAGAACCAAACCTCTGATTTTGAAAGTTCCAAATTTAAACCTTGCTGACTGTAGAACCTGTGAAATTAGGCCCCTTTGGTTTTCAAAGCCAATACTTATGGAGATTTGTGTTCCCTGTGCAAATTCTCCATGTTTAGGGTTCTTGGTGGGAGGGTCTGTTTCTTTCCCCTTTCTGTGCCTGTGGTGTTCCTCCCTCCTGGGACAATCCGAGTGGGTCCATTGAGCTGTGGACTGCATTTTCACCCTTCTGCCCTCTTTAGTGTAGCCTCTTCTCTACATTTAGCTGTGGACAGTATGTTCTTCCAGTCTTTGGGCCATTTTCTGGGTTATTTACACTATCATGTGTGTCATCTAGTTGCCTCTGTGGGATGATGTAAGCTTGGGCTCTTCCTACTCTGCCATCTTTCCCAGAAGATTTTAAAATCCCAGAAAGGATTTTAGAAAACCATGCACTACTCTTCTCGAAAGTCTTTAGAAACTAGAAAGATATTTATATGTGGCTATTATGGCTTTTCCTCCTAAATGTTCTTTAACAGCTCATATTTACACACATTGTAGGATTTATCACATTCTGTATTTTAATTTGGTTTACTTGTTCATCCCTTCTCTATCTGTAGTCTTCTGAGGGTGGAGGCAAACACTGTCATGTTTGTCATTGATCTCTAATACTTAGCCCTGTGTATGACATACAGTAAGTACTCTGTAAATATTTATTGATGAAAGTAGTAATTTCCTTCTTTTCTGTATTAATATCTTAATCCCTTTTTAAAATTTTGTACCAAGCATCACTAAACTGAATATAGGCTAAATTTGACCCACCATCTATTTGTGTAAAGTTTTATTGGAACACAGTAACATTCAATTGCTTACATATTGTCCATGGCTGCTTTAGTCTTATCATGGCAAAGTTGATTAGTTGCCACAAAGCCTGGATAGTTGGCAAAACCAAAATAATATTTCATCTCTAGCCTTTAGTAGAAAAAATTTGCTTATCCCTGATATCCCTTATATCTGAAATATAAGCAAAACATGACTAATTAAAATAAGATGACTTGGCCTTTAGTAGAAAAAGTTTGCTTATCCCTGGTCTGAAGTTATAAGCAAATCATGACTAATTAAAATTAAATGACTTAAATAAATAGTAAAAATCTAATATAACACTATTATCCTTTGAACTTAGTTTTGTAAAAATCACAATATTATAAAAGAATCTTGGGACACCTGCGTGGCTCTGTTGGTTAATCATCTGCCTTGGGCTCAGGTCATGATCCCAGGGTTTTGGGATCAGCTCCGCATAGGGGTCCCTGCTTGGTGGGAGTCGGCTTCTCTCTCTGCCCATGCTCCCTTCCTCACTCATGCTTTCTCTCTCTCAAATACATAAATAAAATCTTAAAAAAAAAAAAAGAATCTTGCCACAGTTAATAAAGAGGTTTCTCTTTCATTATTTACAAGTCCAATCTTTAGCCTTCCTTTTTTCTCTGTATATAACCATGGAAATTTTATGTTAAAAAATGCATTACCTTAATCTGGCCTCTGGAAGTCTGTACCTCCCACACAAGTGATACTTCTCATTATTGTTTAAAGAAAGTTAATCTTTTCTTTGGATTCAGTAAATTGACTGTGTGGTATCTGGCTTGTGCACCAGTATGACCATGAGCTTCTCACTGCCAGAAGCATCATGCTCAGCTACTTGCGACTTCTTCCACAATTGTATTCATGATTAATAAGAAAGCTAAGTACAAAATCACAAAGAAAATTGGCATTGCAAATGGGCTAAGATACAGAGAAGAAATAATGTGATATTTTCTTGCATGAAAATCCCTAGACAGGTGATAAGAACAATAAACAACAACAGAACAAAGAAACTTGTCACATTTGAGGACCACGGTAAAGACAGGCCAAGTTTTGTTCCCACAATTTTTTTTTTTTGATTAAATGATTTAGAGACACTTAGGAAGGCAAATAAGGCAATCTCTTCTATACAAAAAGAAGATGAGAGAAGGACATTCAGAAGCCCTGGATGTTGGCCAGCACACCAGGCCAAATCATGGTGAATGAGCTGCCTCTTTTGCTCTGTATTCCTTACATAAAATATAACTCCTACATAATAGATGCTGGGAACTAATTAAGAAGTCAAGGGTAAATACGTAGGAGTAGATGCTTGGCAAACAAAAAAACATAGCCCTCTGTTTAAATTTCAGGGAAAAATTAATATACAAAAAAATTTATTTTGAAAAATATCCATAACAAAAAGAGAACTGTGAAATTATTCTCTGAATAAATGTACATTTATGAATATCCTAGTAGGCCTCCTGTTGAAATACTCTACAGATACCATTTTGAGCTGTAGTTTATGACTTCTTCCAAAGTATCTGTAACAACTTACTTACTTAAAAAAAAAAAAAAAAAAAAGAAGAAGAAGAAGAAGAAGCAGAGCAGTCTAAATGTGTGGTAACAAGTAAGTAAAATTATTAAGCTTATTTCTACCAGAAAAAAATTCATCTAGGGGGTGTCAAGTGTTTAAGAAGAATTTTTAGGAGAATCCTTAGTGTTAAATCTAGTTGGAAACAAGTTTAGACTAGAAAGTCCATTCTTGAGGGAGAATTTTAATTTCTCATCATGTTTTCTTCCTAACGAGAGAGTTTTTGTTTTGTTTTGTTTTGTTTTGTTTTGTTTTAAATGAACCAAATTTAATTTTCAGTTTAATATCCCAGTAGACACATTTTCTGCCTAATCCTTAACAGATATCCTAAGATAATGATGACAACAACATAATTAAGAAGACACAAAACACAATAAATAAAGATCAGGACATATTTTTTACTGCATAGAACTTTTTGCTGAAATTATTTTGATGTACCAATATACAAGGGCAAATTTTTGCTTATTTTGCAATTCCAAAACATAAGTGTATTCTGCTTATGTAATATTAGCCCTATTATGAACTTAATTTAAATATTAATGCTACAATGAATTTAGTTAATTTTTTTTTTTGGCAGAAGATACTTATATGCCTTTCTTCTACAAAGATTCAATGCATTTGCTTTGTAGATAAAAATTTAAGTAAGATATATTTAAAAAAGAGACATGTTTATATGCAATCACTTTTGTGTTATCTATTAAAAATATTTGTGACAACATTGTCCATTATATCACCCAGCTCTCTCTCCATAATTTCCAATGAAAGATTTATAGTTTTTTGAGTTTGGGTTAAAGATACATTTGTATTCACTGTTGTTGGTTTTTAATTTGAGAGAGAGAGTGCATGTAAGATGGTGGGGGCCATGATGGGGAAGGGCAGAGAGAGAGGGAGAAGCAGAGTCCCACCTGAGCATGGAGCCATCCAGAGGTGGGACGCCATCCCAGGACCTTGAGTTCATGACCTGAGCCCAAGGCAGATGCTTAACTCTAACCAACTGAGCCACCCAGACTCCTGTATTCAGTTGTTTTGAGGTTTGAGTAACCTTTTATATTTCTGTCTTCCTATATTTCTAGGAAACTCAAGAGTAAGTTTTATGGTCAAAAAGGGTAGTTGTACTTTTCCTTCTGTTCATCATGGTAGCTTTTATCTCTTTTCCAAATTTGATTTTTCCTTTGTCCTCCTCCACCACCACCCCCTTAATTTTTTTTTTTTTTACTTAATTTTATTTTTCTGGTTTTATAAGATGCTTTAAATCTTTTTTCTCTATGAAAAACAACAATAGGGACGCCTTGGTGGCTCAGTCGGTTGAGTGCCCAACTCTTGATTTTGGCTCCAGTCATGATCTCAGGGTCCTAGGATTCAGCCGAATTCAGGCTCCACACTCAGCTTGAGGATTTTTCTCCTTCTCCCCTGAGTCATTCACACTTGTTCTCTCTCTCTCTCTCTCTCTCTCACACACACACACACAGAAATCAATCAGTCAATCTTAAAAAAAAAAACAAAAAACCGAATGAGTACTGAACTCAGACAAGCATGAAATACTTTGTGTGTTGTTCTTAAAGAAATCACTGTTTTTCCATTCTGTGACATCCTTCTCCTCATGATCCAAATGAATTCCTATTTATCCTTCAAGGCTGGATTCAAGTGTCTTCCCTACTGTGCTTCCTACTCTTATCCGGAAAACAGAGTAGATCAATTTGCAACAACACTGCACTTGCCTCTATGGATTCACTCATCACACAGCACCCTTCTGTTTGCATCTGTCTCCACTCACATATTGTCAGGCTCTTTAGAGCAGTGGTTGTACTTCTTTTCATGTTTCTGTGCCCAATACTTAGTCTTAATGCCTGGCTTGTAGCCCAATACCAGACAAAGAGTAAATATTAACCATTATGTGTAGATGAAATAAATGAATTACTGAATTTGAAAACTATTTAAAAAATACAGTATTTGGAAGTGTTTTTGCGGATAGTGCATATATTGATTGGGAAGCTTCCATTGTGTTCCCTCTGAGTAACTAATAGTGAGCTATGTGCTATCCGGGGGTGAGAGGGGAGGGGGAACAACCAGAGAGATAAAACTCCACTCTGAGAAGGATAAAATTAACAAGGGTTTGAGTAGTTGGATAATTTTAGGACTTGAAATGGTCTTAATGTGTATCAGTTTTTTCATTCTGGGTAGGGTGGCAGAACAAAGTGAGATATGAAATCAAAACAATAAAAATGGCTTAGTCAGAGAACAGTGAGAAGACCTGTGTGAAGAACTTAAAGGATAGGTGATAAAGATGAATGGACAGTATTGTTAAATAAGTAGTTGTGTGGGAGGATAGAAAGTAGGAGTCAGATTCTATGACTGTAGTAAAATTCATATAAAGTCATTGATATTTGATCGGAATAAAAACTGTTGTTCACTTTTGAACAAGAGGGTGACAACAAAAACTACATCGATTTGGTGACAGTATAAATAATAAATTGGAGCAGTGTAAACCAGAGGCAGGACAATTGTATAGGTGACAGTAGAAATCCAGGTATGGAAGGGGAGGCCCTAAGACATATGTAATATTAATAGAAGCAAACTTCCTGTCTGGAAAATGTTTCAAGGCAAGAATTGTGAGCTTAGGGCACCTGGGTGGCTTAGTTGGTTAAGCGGCTGCCTTCAGCTCAGGTCATGATCCCAGGGTCCTGGGACTGAGCCCTGTATTGGGCTCCCTGCTCAGCCAAGAACCTGCTTTTTCCTCCCCCTTTGCCTGCCGCTCTACCTACTTGTGCTCTCTCTCTGTCAAATAAAGAAATAAAATCTTAAAAAAAAAAAGAGAGAGAGAGAGAGAGAGAGAACTGTGAGCTCCATTGCATGATACTGGGTGAGTGAAAAATGAGCCACAATTTCTTAATTAGAAGTAAAAATCTCACTACACAAATATTTAAAATTAACAAATATAATATATGCTGTACTCGTGTTGAACTTTAAAATTATAAATCACTAGAAAGAATATAATTCTCATGTAATGGAATATATGATGATACTAGCCATTGATCTTTTCCTGGAATAATTCAACATGGATAATTCACATGCATTATAACTTTAATGTTATAATGTAATGTAAAACTGTAGTTTATAAACTTTGCAAGTCATTATAACAGAATTACTAATCTACACATAACATCGCCACCCAGGGAAAGCTTTGTATTAGCTTGGTAGTACTAACATAAAAGAAATAACATAGACTGAGTGGCTTAAACAGAAATGTATTTTCTCACAGTTGTAGAAGCTGGGAGGCAAGATCAAGGTGTTGACAGATTTAACTTCTCCTGAGACCTCTTGCCTTGGCTTGCAGTTGACCACCTTCTTGCTATGTGTTGGTGTGGCCTTTCCTGCATGCACCACTCTACAACCCCTGGTATATCTTTCTTTCTTATAAGGGCACCAGTCCTATTGTATTAGGGCTCCACTCTAATGGCCTCATTTTAACATATTCACCTCTTGGTGAATATGGTTACTTTCTAAGCTAGTGAGTGTTGGGACTTCAACATGAATTTTGGGGGAATGCAATTCATCCCTAACAGGATTTATGGGAGACATTTTTATTTTATTTTTTTATTTTTTTAAAGATTTTTATTTATTTATTTGACAGACAGAGATCACAAGTAGGCAGAGAGGCACAGAGTGAGGGGGGTTGGGAATCAGGCTCCCCGCTGAGCAGAGAGCCCTATGAGGGGCTCGATCCTAGGACCCTGGGATCGTGACCTGAGCTGAAGGCAGAGGCTTTAACCCACTGAGTCACCTAGGCACCCCTTTGGGAGACATTTTTTAACACAGTAGTCTGTGTTTCATTTCTTCTTTGGTGGCTCTAATACCTATTAAATGCTTCTTCATATGATGTAAACTTGCATTCAGAAACCCCCAAAACCTCAAAACTATGCTAATGTCACTCATAATTTTGTTCGTTTTCCTCCTCTGTGGGAGCTAAAGTGAGTCTGTTGATTTTCACCTCTAAATTGATGCATATTTTATTCTCTCCTTTACAGTAACCAAAAAAAAGATAGTGGTCCCATATTAATTAATTTTTTAGATTATAATCATACTCTCCCAAACTTTTTTAACTTTATGAAATCATTTTTGATTAAAAAAAAAGCTTCACAAAAGACAAACTACCATCTTTTTATGGGTGCATTTGGACATGTTACTTAATTTTTTTGTACCTCAGTTTTCTACTCTATGAAGAAGAATAAAAATATTTACCTCTTAGGATTGTTTCGAAAACTAAGACACAATTTGTGAATGTCTGTGTACAGGGTTTGGCTCCTTCTCATGTCATGTCCCAACCCACTCCTGTTAAACCTAAGAACAAGAACAGGACCTGTTCTCAAAAAATCGAAGTCCCAAGATCCCTGCTGAGAGCATTGATTATTTTACTGTATTATAGTATTGAGGCTTATAAGGCTCTTTGTAGGACTGTTTGTTGCATAGAAATGTCCCAGGTTTCTATGCAATTTTTCAACCTTTGTATTTGTTTTTAATTTTTCTTGTATTGCTTCCTGCACATCAGTTTACCAGCTGTCACTTTGTATCAAAATCAATGCAACTTCTACCATCAGCCTCCCACGATTTAATTCACTGCCTCAGATAACTTGTGAGGTGGAAAATCAGATGATCAAGCCTATTGGAATTTGGGGACATGTAGGGGAGTAGTAATTATCAAATCCCAACTCTGGACTCAGTGCTATGCTGGGTAATTGTTTCATGCTGGTCTCAGCCTTTTGATAGAAATGCTATTGGCTAGAAATGCCTGGGGTCACTCACCCAGGCCCTGGTGAGCTTCCCACAGACATCTCCCTTTTCCAAACCAATGTGCTGACTGGACTGACCCTTGCGGTTCTTATTATGATTGCAAGTCATCCTTCAGCAACAACCATCAAAATCTTTGAAAAAATAAAGGCTTAATACTTACATGACCTGAAAAGTACACAGCAGACAATGAGGACATGGGTAGAGAAGTAGAGAGAAAGAGAGTGTGCATGGGGCCAGGAGTGGCACCTTTACTGGGTCACGGTTCAGGACTCGGCATTTGGCTCATTCTTTATTAGTGAATTTAAAACATAAGAGCATTTAAAGCAAGGGAAGAGGAAAGACATGTGGCCCAAATGATCAGTTATGAAAATCGACCAAGAGCTCTAAAACAAGAGCTTAGGTAAGGGAAGTGGCCTGGCTCTTTATCTAGTCCCATGGCAGGGCGTTGTGTTTACTGAGATAGCTGTCTTTGAAGTGGGTGCCTCTTTGAGATGGATGCCCAAGCAATAAAACTTTAGTTAGGCACTTACATTACAAAAAAGAAAAAAAATCAAAACATCAGGGTTTACACTAACTACCAGGATTTATCAGATTGTATTATCTAATCCTTAGAACAACCCAGAAAGGAGGTACTGTTATTACTTTTGTTTTGTAGATGAGGAAACTGAGAGGTAATTTGTTCAAGGTCAAGTGTGTAGGAAGGAGTAGAATCAGCACCTGAAATCAGATCTTCCAAGTCCAGGGTCACTACATTCATATCATATACTCTCGAGAGATATAGTCCTGTAATGGATTACTAAGGGCTCCAAGCTGCTTGTGCGATATTGATTTAGTTATGATTCTGCTTTATAGCACTCTTCTCAATGATCACAGGTACTTTTCTGATATTTAATTAAACACCATAGCACTTTATCCGCCAATTTATACATGATAAAATTTAATGATGAGGTAAATCTTGGAAAATGAAGTTTTAATCAAAGAAATCTCGTATTCAACAGCAATAAAAATGAAGTAGCCATGTTTATTTAGTGACTGCTACATGTCAGTCTCCATCCTTTGTTCTTTACACGTACTTTACCTGGGTTATCACATTTAATCCTCAGAATTACTCTGTGAGGTAAATACTTTTATTATACCTATTTTGCAGGTGAGAAGTTTCAAGTAGTTAAGTAATTGGCCACCCCGCCAGGGACCAATAGAGCTAGGATTCAAAGTCAGGCAGGTGAGCCAGTAAGAGAGCCAAAAACAGACAGGATGCCTTAAGCATAGCACTACAAAGACAAAAGGTTCCAACAGTGTTACTAAATATTCATTAATGGTTCAGATTCATTGAGCAGAAAATAGTTTACCTTGATGACATTCAGTCTTTGAAAACCAGGAGTAACTATGCAGGCTATTGGTAGAACTAAAATACTGGCAAGTGAAACCTACCTATTTATTTCAGTTTCATTAGGAAGTAACCCAGATGTACAGCTTTTTACTGTTAACCCCAAAATTTTTTGTCAGACCTAAATTTTTTACCATGCTTTCCCTTATGGAAGGCATCTGGGGCTCAGTGTGTTTTGTGCACTCTGGCCGCTTCCTTCACTAATTTTACTCTTTGTTTTGGCTGGGGCTTTCCAACCACCCCCAGAGCTATTCCCTTTCTTCCTTTTTTCTCCCACTTTCAAGATCATCACATCGTTGGCACCTTGTTCATGGTCATCCTCTGTTTCCCACTTTCTACTTACATCCTTGAAGACTCAAGTTCTCAACTGAAATTTCTAGATCTTTTCACTTTTGGGCATCCTTCACTAAACCTAAAGTTATGTAGAACTTTATTAATTCTAAATCTGCAATCATAGTTTATTACCTTTTCCACTTTATTACTACCTGATTCCCACTATATTGGAGTTCAGGAGCACATCTAAATTTTCTGCTTATTCTTTTTCTTTTAACTGTAAGCCTATCTTAAACTAATGACCAAACCCTCGAGTCCAGAGATCTCATTTGCATCGGAAGTAAATAAAGTAGTAAAATTGCCATCAAGAAATGGCTACTAAATGTGTAGAACATTAAACAGATAGATTGACCCAATAATTTTGCCACCAATTATATGTGTAAAAAACTTAATGTATCCTTGAAATGATATGCTTTTCTAAATTAAAGTCTAAAAGTCATCAAAATATCTTTTCATGTTTTGTTTTTGATCATAAAATGCATCTCTAAAGTAGATGCATAAAATTCTACTATATTATTAAATATCAGAAGGATGAAGAGCTAATAATAAAAAAAAGAAAAAACTTTACTATCAATATACTCACTCATGAGCACATGTCATTTTTACTGAAATAAATGTACTAACAGCATGGGGAATATATGTAGTATGATTAGAAATTCCCTATAAAATATTTAAGAGTTTAAGATTTGTTGTATTGAACTCACTATAACCTTATGCACCAGAAAACAAAGTTGGCATTTTCTTTCACAGGCATGGGAATGGTGATTCTCCGAAGAAATTCCATAATAGAGAACCTCAAGTAATTAATCATTAATGAAATTACAAAGGGCAATTCTTTTGGAAGGAAAACTGGGAGAAAAACAAATGTTGGTCTTTGGCATCCCCAAAGAACAGCAATTCCTTGTTTATGAACAAAACAGAGCTAAAAGGAAATTTTTGTTTTCCTTCTTTCATGGGAAACTGAGCATAAAATATAATTGCTGTAGGCATCACCAAAAATAAGAGGAATAGTTATTAAGTGCCAAAAGCATTATTTCAAGATCAATAAAGCAGGGAGTTTAGAGTGATAAAATAAGAAAAGTATGTTGATATGTATGCGGGGCACTGGGGACAGTGAAGGATGATGATGCTTCCTTTGGTAAGAATAGTCTAGAATCGTATAGGAGGCAGCTTTCCAGCCTTGAGGTCCCAGAAGGCTTACATCTTAAGAAGCAACAAGCAGGACTGGATACTCCCCTGTATATGTAGTATAAGGAAAGCTATAGTGTGACAGGTGAGCAGGCTGTAAGTCAACTCAGTTTCCTGTCACTTGCAAAACAGTTCCCTCCATCTCCTTGCTTTCTGCCTCAAATCCCAAATGGATTCTTCATTTCACTAGGAAATCTGAAAATTATTTCTGTTGAGCAGGGAGTGGAAAGTTCAGGAAGAATTAGCTATTAGGCTTAGAGAATGTTTGAAGCATAGACATAGGGATCTCCTCATGGGACAGTGAGAGAGGTCCTCTAGAAATTCAGACTCATTGAGGACTTCCCCATCCCCTTGCCAGTTGCGCACATGGTCCCAGAGAGAAGGTGATGGGGCACACACAGTGGTGTCAAGGAGTGGAGAGGCAGGGGGACAACTTACCAGTATGGCAAAGTATGTCCTTGGTCATTTTATCAAGTGACATTTGCAAATGCCATAACCTCTCCTTTCTTGCATCTGTTGGGGAAAAAAAAAAAAGAAAAGAAAAGAAAGAAGGAAGGAAAGAAAGAAAGAAACTATACCCCCTTCCCACCAAATGAAATTGAGAGAATGATTTATAACATATTTTTCATGCTTGCAACTAAATTCTGAGGAAGTTTCCATATAAATAGAATTTAGGATTATTACCATACTGGATGCCCAGGCTTCTTAATAAAGTTCACAAGTTTTGCTAGGAGCAAAACTGGGGTAAGGCCGTTATGAAAAGCATTGTGAATACTTCAGACGACCCATGGAGTAGGCTTTGGGAAATATTTTCATTTCCTCCTGTACCTTATTCATTTTCTTGACACTAAAATGAACTTTAAAAATGACAGCATTTGTTGTCCACCTGTGAAAAGATCAGACCTCATACTATCTGTGAGACTTTTTGCTAAAATGAGATTTTGTTTGAAAACTTCTTAAACGTAAAAAAAAAAAAAAATTCCCTGAAAAGGTTAAAACCATAGTGAGGGACAACCTGGTGGCTAAAATTAGGCCTGTTCCTATTAGCAAAGGCCAGGGCTCACGATGGGGAAGTGTGGAAGCACCTTTGTTGAGAACATCTGAACCTTTTCATCATCACTGGATTCCTAGGGAGCAACAGGCATTATATGTCTTGCTTTCAGTTATGCTTTCTCATCTTCCATGCTATCTTAATTTGATAGTTGGTTAGGCCATGAAAAAAAAAAAAAGGACACTCTATCTAACTGAGGTTTTTCTTTTAAGTAAGTCCCTTTAATGAGATTTTGAAATGAAATATAATCCCTGGTAATATTTTCTGTTAGTGTCTTTCTTTCTCTTTCTTTCTTTCTTTCTTTCTTTTTTACTATTACAGGTAGAAATAAAAATGTGGCAGTTTCCTTTAGCCATTACTTCTCAAACAACTGAAAATCTAAGGAAAAAAACTTCAGTGCTTTCTCATCTTCCCAAGGTTCAGGAAGCTGTATGATTGGGAAAACAAAGATTTTAGAATTAAACCACTTATGTATTTTAAAAAAGGATCACTTTTATTTAATAGAGTGTCCAGACATGGCTGAAGAAACCCAGTTTCTATCTTTCCCTCAATTTCTCCATATCTTCAAAATAGAGAAAAATAAATAATAATAACAGAAATAATACCACATGAAAACAAAGTTGGTTAAATGAACACAATGACCTTTAATGAAAGGCTTTCCAGCTTTTTCCTTAAAGATGTGGTTGTCTTTTTTTTTTTCTGGCTGTATGAAGGTATGATTGATGAAAAAATTATATATTTAAGGTATACAATGTGATGATTTGATATACATATACATTGTGAAATGATTACCATACTCAAGCTAATTAACATATCCATTGCCTTACATTGTTGTCTTTGTATGTGTGTGGTGAGAACACTTGAGATCTACTTTCTTACCAAATTTCAAGTATCTGAGTCACCATGCTATACATTAGACCTTGAGAAATTACTCATAGCTGAAAGTTTGCACTCTTTGACCAATATCTTCCCATTTTCCTTAGGTATGTTAGTGTTTCATGGGAAATAATTTTCATCATAGTATAGTAAGAAGAAGAAAAAATAAACATACCTGTAGCATATTTTTAAAAGCAGAAAATATCTCCAGGGAAGCAATCAATCTACAGCCCTGCTATAGGAAGAAAGCCAAAGGTATTTATTTCATCAAGGCGTCATTATATAGACGGAGAAATTCTGTTTGTGAATAATGGCAGCCTCTCCCAAATAATCAGAATATTATGTGAGGCTCTGAGTTACCCAGAGAGGGGTTGTTAATCAAACATCAACTCCATTTGCAAATTCCAAATTAGCTATTTTAATAAGGTTCAACCACCTGAATTGCTTTTCTTAGCAGTATTCTCTTTTGGGGGGACCTAGGAATTATGATTCCATAGACTCTTTACAGTAGTAAAATCAGCCTTGCTTTGATTAACCCTGTGGTAACAATACCAAATAATTGAATTAGTTTTATTTTCATTATTTTATAGACCATGTGTTGGAAAATGTTAAATAAGATAAAGAAGTGTATTTTTTTTTTAAGTGGTGGATTCATCACCCTGTCTTCTGTTCTCTAAAATAACAAGGAAAATAAGAAACAGAAGCCAAACTAGTAAAATTGAAGACACTAGTAACCAGAATTATGGAAAGACTGCCAAGTGCAGTGAAGGTCAAATGGAGATGAAGGAAAATGCTGAGAAAGCAAGCCCAAAACTAGAATTTCAAGCAATGGGGCAGAACACCATTCTTCAAAGAGGGTTTTATGAGTTTCACCAAGTGATTAGAGTTAATGCCAACAATGATGGCAAAAGTGGGTATTGTGAGCCTCTTGAGGGAAGTATGCCACTTATCCCTGCTCCCCCTCCCTAAAAATTTTAGCACAGCTTGAAATAAGTCACGGGGAAATAGTCATATAATCTAAATTGAGGGTATTATGGACATCAGCAGAAATGGAAACCCACACAAAATTTGGTTCCTGCGCTGAGACTGATGATCAGACACACTTGCCCCAAGGTGATATGAAGGTTTATTACTCACATGATGAAGTTTTCTGGGTGAAGTGGGTGGCTCCCAAGCACATCCAAAAATAGAAAGAGAAACAAGAGACTGGCTTCGGGTTTTTATTGTCATTAGAAGTGGGGCAGAGTGAGGGTTCCTGCACAGGAGTAGGTGCTTGTATGGTTTAAACCTCCAAATGGACCCGAAAAGGAACTATCTAGGTTTTCTTACCCTCTTGCCTACATGTGTGGCAGAAGGGGAAGAAGCAGAGAGAGACTGAAGGGGAAGAAGCAGAGAGAGACTGAAAAGTTGTCAACAAAAACGAAAAAAATAGTAAGATTGCTTATTACGAAGGGACACTTTGCAAAAGAATTGTCCTAAGCTCTTCTAAAATGTCAGTATAAAGATGTAAAATCATATAGAACTATTCCAACATTGAAGAAGATTAACGAGACATAGCAACTAAATTCAGTGTGTGATCTTACATTAGAAACTGAATCAGAAAATAATGCTCTAAAATACAATATTGAGGCAATTGTGATATTTTTAAAAGATTTATTTATTTGCGAGAGAGAGGGAAGAGAGAAAGCAAGTGAGCAGCGGGGAGGGGCAGCGGGAGAGGGAGACAAGCAGTCTCCTCACTGAGAAGAGAACCAGATGCAGGGCTCAATCCCATGACCTGAGCCAAAATCGAGAGTCAAGTGCTCAACCTACTGAGCCACCCAGGCGCCCCTGGTGAATTCTGAACATGAATGACACATTGTACTTATTTGGTATCAAAGTTAAATTTCCTTAACTTAAAAATATTGTGCCATAGTTATCTGAAAGGAGGTTTTTGTTTTAGGATAACCATAAAGTATTTATGGGTAAAGAATACTGAAATCTGCAATTGATTAACTAAATAATAATATTCTATGTATACATTGTAGGAATGTAAATACTTATACAGATAGAGAAGGCAAACATATCAAACATATCAAATGTCATCAATTAATCTAGTTAAAGAGTACATATACACAAGTGTATCTTCTTGCAAATTTTCTGTAGCTTCAGGTTTCTCCAAAATAAGAAGACAAAGTAAAGGACACAGTGTGAAATCTTTTTCCTGGAAATAAAAAATGGATTCACAGAACTATTTTTTTGTTGAATGTTGAGAAGGAAAAAACAACTCATATGCTTGCATATACCCCAGTTCATATCAAAGAACTTCACTTAATACCAGGAAGAAAATCTACTAACCCAGATAATTATCTTGCCCAGTTTGAACATAAACTTGTGCCAACAGCAAGTTCACTTCATGTCATCCACACAAAGAAGCCAGCACAAGACCCATGCAAATACCAATAACCAGTGGTTTGAAGAGTCTCAGGACTGTGGATACAAACCTGAGCCTCCAATCACCTTCTTCAATCACTGCCTTGAGCTCTGCTATATCAGATTCCCTTTCCAGTTCCTTAAGGTCACATTGGGGAGAGTCCATAAATTTTCAGTCATATTTAGTTATTAACACTTTAGTCCATTATTATTGTTTCAACCAGACATTCAAATTAAAGCTCTCCTCCTTGTCAACACTTGTCACTTCTTATGTTTGTTTTTAGCCATTTTGACAGGTATAAGGTGATATCACATTGTGGTTTTAATTTGCATTTCCCTGATGATTAGCGATGTTGAACATCATTTCACGTGTCTATTGACCACCTATTGACCACCTGTCTTCTTGGAGAAATTTCTGTCCAAATCCTCTGCCCCCTTTTTTTTTTTTTTTTAAAGTAGTCTCCATGCCCAGCATGGAGCCCAACTTGGGGCTTTAAACTCATGACCCTGAGATCAAAACCTGAGCTGAGATCAAGAGTTGGACACCGAACTACCTAGGCACCCATCTGCCCATTTTTTAATCAGATTGTTTATGTTTCTTGGTATTGCATAACATATTTATATATTTTGGATATTACCTCCTTATTAGATGTATTATCTGCAAATATCTCTTCACATTCAGTAGTTTGCATTTTTGTTTTGTTGATGGTTTCCTTTCCGTGTAGAAGATTTTATTTATTTTTTTAAAAAGGTTTTTATTTTGGTCTAAATGCAATAGTTTATTTCTGCTTTGTCTCCCTTGCCTCAGGAGACTTATCGAAAAATGTTGCTATGGCCAGTGTCAGAAAAATTACTGTGTTCTCTTCCCGATTTTTATGGTTTCAGAAACCATAAAAATTAGGTCTTTAGTCCATTTTGTGTATATTTTTTTGTCTGGTACAAGAAAGTGGTCCAGTTTCATTCTTGTGCATGTAGCTGTTCTATTTTCCTGGCACTATTTATTGAAGAGACTTATCTTTTCGTCTATTGTGCATTCTTACAATGTGTCCACCTAAAAGTAATGTAACATTGTATCTCAACTACACTAAAAATTTTTTTTTAAATAGAATAAACTAAAATAAAATAGTACCTAATAAGACATCAAAAAACATAGTAAAACAAACAAAAAACAAAGTAAAGTTCTTCCCTTCCACCCAAAGTAGAGCAGGCTTGAGATGGAGGAACCTGAAGTGAGGAAGGTAAGGAGAAAGGACACTCATCCACTTTCTCTCTCTCCTAAAAATAACTAATCTAGACCTGGGGATATAAATAAGAGAAGATGGAGAAAAGCACTTATATTTTATTTATTGGGAGAAGAGGTAATCCTAATGGGTGTGTGAGAGTCTTTTCTGACTACTGCTGATGGTTACAGATATCTTTTGTGGCTCAGGAATCCAAATGCTAGCTCACACATAAAGTTACACATGAAATTGAAATCTGACTTCAGTTTAGCTTCTTCTAAACCCTCCTTGTAACATGGTATGGTTAGCAGCACCTTTCTGCTGGGAACCTCCTCAACCAGAAGACAGCTCTCTTAGAGGGATGATACTAGGCAAACCCAGCTTCCTCCCAAGTACCCTGAATACACTGGATATTTTGCTCCCTTGTCACATTTAGTAGAGATAGCAGCCTACTCCCCCATGAACCCCTCTTTCTATTCCACCGTCTTCCTCAGCTGCCTAAGCAAATGGCAGCTAGCAACAAGACTGTCAGTCTTCCCTATCATCTGATTCTCTGCTGGCATTTCCCTAAATCCTGGGTCTGAATTGGGTTAGGAAATAACTTTCTACCACCAAGATAAGCTGTAGACCCTTTATGATTTTCTTTTCCTCCCTCTGGTCATAGAGAAAATGGCATAAACTGTATAAAACAAAAATTGGGAAAGAAAGGGAAAAATAATGTAGATGATAGTGTAAGTATTATCTTTCTTGTAACAAACCAGGGAATAAAAGAAAAGATTTCAAGTTGTTAACCAAGAATAAAGATGTAAGTTTACATAAAAGTAAAAGGTGAGTAATGTCAAGAAAATGACAAAAAAAGTAATATAAATATAATATTAACTAGTGGGGGGAGGGAGAAGAGGAGAACACAATAAAAATCTTATTTTGTCAATGTTCATAGTGGCTATAGAAATAGAAGTTTAAATACATAAAGTTGTATTGTAGTCTAAAATATAATAAAAATAGAAAGATCCCAAATTATAAACAGAAACATAACAGGTAAAGGAAACCATATCATGTAATAAAACATGAAAAATAAAAGAAACATTAACACAAAATTTAGCATAATATATGAAGACTAACTGAAACAAAACAAATATATCATATTGATTAGTGTAAATGGGCTAAAACTCCTTTTGGATATGAAAGTCCAAACCAAGTATTTCCTGTTTACAGCGTATTACCAGCCTCTAAATCAAAAGGAGTTCAGAAAAGTTGAAAATAAAAAGATGAGCAGAAATAAACAAGCAAACAAAACAGGCAAATATAAACACAGATAAAATGAGAAGATCTTCATATCAGAGTAAATTGACGAATAATTTTATAATGATAATGGGTACAATTTATAGTAAAAGTCAAATAATTATATAACTGTATTTTCCAAATAAAATGAACATAAAAATGGAGTCAGCCTCAATTATAGAAATACAATGGGAAAATACTAATGATAGTAAAATCTAATTCACATTTCTTGATCTATAAAAGTTTGAAGATGAGAGACCTAAATAAAAATAAATATTTTCTGATAATTACGTATTAATTCTATATTCTAAAAACAAAAAATCTTTTCACATATCCATGGAATATTTACAAAAATTGACTATATATACAGCCACAATACAAACATCATTAAATTCTAATACTCAGTGATCACGAAGAAGGAAGAAAAACCCTCACAAAATTGAATGTAAAAATAAAGTATAAGAAAATAAGTATAATAAAGATGTTCTATATTAAAAGATTTGAAAACAACTAAAAGCAGTGTTCATGAGAATAGAAAAATCCACCCATTAATTCACCAGAAACATGAAAATCTATTAACTGTTGAATTAAAGAAATTAGGGAAATAGCATGGCAAAGTATAAAAATATAATTTTATACTTTATAGCAAGGTATAAAAAAAGAGATAAGAAGAGAAAAAAGGAAAATTTATAGGGACAACAAGCAGAAGTTTATCAGTTATCATGCAGAAAGATGGTAAAACCACTGAATAAAACAGAAGTGGATAGTAAGAGAAAATATAATAAAATAAAATAATCACTAAACTTTCTTAGGGAAAGGGTGAGAGAGCAACATAATAAATAAGAAATGACATTGGGGAAATAACCTCATGTAGCTAGAACATTAAAATATTCCTGTGAGATTACTTTGTTCAATGCTGCACAAATACATTTGAAAATATACATGAAATAGATAATTTTCCAGGAAATTACAACTTTCTCAGCTTGCATAAGATGATACAGAAAATCTAAAAAAACGACACTTTATCTCCTCATAATGATGGCCTTGTTATTTCAACTCTTCTGGAACATATAAAACGAAGAAAGCTTTCTTTTTCATTTTTTTAATTTAAATTCATTTACCAAACTATAGTACATTATTAGTTTCCGGTATAGTGTTCGTAATTCATCAGTTGCATGTAACACCCAGTGCTTATCACATCACGTGCCTTCCTTAATGCCCCTCACCCAGTTACCCCATTCCCCCTTCACCTGCCTTCAGCCACTCTGTTTCCCAGAGTTAAGGGTCTCTCATGGTTTGCCTCCCAGAAGAAAGCTTTCTAATTATTATTTAATGAAATGATCATGAAAGTGATATTAAAACCTGAGAAAGATAGCCCTAAAAGAGAACTATGAACAACTCTCAGTCACAAACATCCAGAATATACCCACAAATACCAACTAATTGATCTCAGTTGATAAAAGAAGTGACACTCTGACCAGATGTGGTTTATGAAATAAATACAAGGTTATTTTAATATGAGGAAATTTACTAATATAATTCACCATATCTATAATGTAAAGGAGAAAAATAATTTCTTTTATATGTTGCTGAGGCATTTAGGAAAATTCAACATTCCATCTTAAAAACAAGCTAATCAAAAAGCCTCAGTAAAATAGGACTAGTTTGATATATCCTAATCATGTGGTCTGTGTGCATGTCTCTCTCTCTCACTCCTCCTCCAGGGAGACACTGGAAATCTCTAGGAGGGCTCAGACAGGTGCCTCAAGAAGGGAATGTAGGGGCTCAATGAAATGAATGGTGGAAAAATGATTTGTGTGTGTATATAACTTCAACACAAATGATACAAGATAGATCAGGTTTATCATTTCATATGCTAGTTGACTATGAATTCCATTATAGAAAATAAGCTAAAATCTACCATACTTTGGTACTGAAGTGGTAGAGCTTATATAAGGGAAGACTTAATTAGGTGAGGTGCTTGATGGGAGCACCTACACCATTTAGAAGAAAATTATGAGATAAATACAAAAGGTTACTAATTACTGGCACAGCTCACTCTCTTATAATGCAGATTAAAAGAAATGATATAGCATGAAATTGCTTTACACATCTGTCAAAAGCAAACTAAAATGATTATATCCTATTTCATGCTGTTTTGAACATTGGGGTTATTTTTTAAATTCTAGAATCATAATCTTATTGCTGTGACAGCATGATACCAAGTTCTACTTTAATGTAATGGGAGAAAAAGAATAATATAAAAGAGTTATCAAAAAAGAGAATTTTGTTCATGTGACAAAATGATTTGGACAAGGATGAAAAGAAAAAGATACTAAATAATAAAAATATGAATGATGCCCTCATTCTGGTATCATCTATACACATACTGTCAGTAGGTGAGAATTCTTAGCATTATATGTCTATTAGAAAGATGTCTTCTCTGAGTAGAATATAAAGCACATTAACCTCGTGGTCACAGCTTAATAGTGTAATATGAGTGAATACACTTTAGAAATATAGTGAAAATATAGCTAATGTAAAAAAAAGGTCAAAAATAATTAATATAACTATATACATGTTAGAAATAGTAAATATGTATAAAATATTGCTTCTCCCTTAAAATTTCTATAGCACTCACTTATACTCTCCTAGAAAAAGCTCTGCTCCTAACTTACTGTCATCTAAAACTGGTGAACATAAAGCTCTGGGAAATTACTATGGAGAGGAAATAAACAAATGTGCTGAGTTGTGAGTGGTGCAGATTTGGTGCCATATACAGAGTGCTGAGGTGGGAAAGGGAGCCTCACAGAGTAATAATGGTGGATCTTTATCTTCAAAGATGGGTCAGTCCTCTTTCAATGATTGTCAGTGATGCATCGGTCATAATCAGGGCATTCTAGGCAAAGTGATCAGAAGCATGGAGGTGTGAAATGGGTTGGCTTGTCAGGGGTGCTGCAGGCAGTTCTCTCTGACTCAAATGAAGAGTCTGGTAAGTGATAGAAAGACAAGGCTGAGGAGGGCCCCTGGGTGGCTCAGTCAGTTAAGCATCCAACTCTTGGTTTCAGCTCAAGTCATAATCTCAGGGTCATGAAATCAATCCCCACCTTGCGCTCCACACTCAACAGGGAATCAGTTTGAGATTTTCCTTCTCCATCTCACTCTGCGTCTCAGCCTCCCCCCCATGCGGTTCTCTCTCTCTCTCTCTCTCAAATAAATAAATAAATAAATAATTATTTTTTTCAAAAAGATAAGACTGGGGAGTAGATAAGACTAAGACAAGATAAGAGCTTTTGGTGCAATACCAAGAATTATGAACTTTCTTCAGAGTAAAATGTATAATAAAAAACGTTAAATAAGAGATGTGGTATTGGTCTTTGGAAGGTCGCTCTGGCCATGATTTGGAGAGTAGATGGGGCAGGGTATGAGAGTAGAAAGAGAATATCTTGGCAGAAAATCTTTCTCAGGGATAATGGACCCTTGAACTACGACAGTAGAAATAAAGATGCTGAGAAGATGCAGGTTCTGTGTGATGGCCGTGGATACAGAGTCTACAGAACTTGGCGATTGAGGGACTATTAGGAGAGCATCTGCGATATAGATGAATAATCTAGATTTTTGTCTTTGATGATTGGGCAAATGTTGGTCTTTTCATTGAGATAAGGAATGCAGGATAAATAGGTTCTAGGGAAACACGGGGACTTATTTTAAACAAGTACGAAGAGGATGTCAGGCAATCAGCAAGGCTATTGAAGCTTGGTGAGAGATCAGGCAGAGAGATTCATCGGGTTGTTTTGTTTTGTGTTGCGTTCCACCACATAGTTGGGAGTCACACAGAATTTATCAATAACCCCTTTAATGATAAATGCTAGTGAACAGCATCATTACTCTGGACTCACAGAATGCCAAGATCATACTGGTCTAAATGTAAACTCTTGAGTATATTTATGACACCCTGTAATTTGCCTCCTGGCTATGTCTCCAACTTCATTTCTCCCAATTTTTCTTTTCTCACTCTGCTCTAGTGATACTGATATTTTTTCGACTTTTCAAGCAGTATTTTTGTTACAAAAATTTGTCCATTCCTTCTGCCTGGAATTCCTTATCATTCTACCCTCCCATCATCAAAAACCAAACCAACGTAACTCTATCTCATCCTTCTAGGTCAGATACTTCACTCAGTATCACAATCTAACATAAGGTCATCCACCCTGTTATTTCAAGCCCTTAATGGCTTCCTTCAGAATCCTGTTACCTTGTAAATATATTCCTTTACAAGCTTTCTCCCTCCCAGTAGACAGGACAATGAACTGCTATCTTGTATACTATTTTATCTTGAAGTCCTATAGCAGTGCTGGGCACATTAGAGGAATTCAATAAATATTGTTGAATAGAGATATGAAAAAGCAATCATGATAGAGGGAAAAAGAGTCTTTACAGATCATGACATTAACTTGTCATAATTTAGGTGTCTTTTTAGCAAATATCTGAACTCCTCATTGATAGATCTCCATTTTTCTCTGTGCATCCGGGTCAAGCATGCAGCCACTGGTGGGACTGGGAGAAAGCCACACTTTCCTAGGTTCAAATACTAGAATTTAGATTACATAATCTTGAACTAACTGCTTACCTTCTCTAAGCCTAACTTCCTCATCATCAAATATGGAAAAGATCTCTCTCTCCTATGGCTATCCTATGGCTCTGTGGTAAAGATTAAATGATGAAAGATTCCAACCCCTACTGCAGAGATTTACTCATGGTAAGCACTCAGGAAATGGGAACAGTTATCATACTGCTCATACACTCAAAACAAAAACACATGCCATAACAGGTGACAGTGACTATTTAGAACTATAAAACATTTCCAATTTAGCAAAATCAGAGAAAATATGTGATAAATCACATGTACCTATCAAGGCTTCAACAAATATATCCGCTCATGGTCAAGGCTATCTATCTGTAACTCATCTATCTTACCTCTTTTACATTATTTGAAGTACATCTCAGATATCAGATTATTTTATCCATGTTTCTAGATATACGTATAAAATATTTTTATACTTTTAAACATATCCACAATACCATATCACATTTAAAAATAATACTTTTTTAATATAATCAAATATTCAGTCAATATTCAAATGTTCCCATTGGTGATATACATGTATCGCTGATTGCTACTGGGTGTAGAGCAGACTTTCTTGAGCAGAACAGTGGCCTTCAGCTGAAGCACAAGTCTTCTTGATACATTCTTACATGGAAGGAACCTGAGCTTTAAGTAAATAACAGGCTAACGGTCCACCTACCCTCTGATCTCCTGTGGCAGTTCCTCAAGGCTGAACCCAATAGGAGGCCAGAGAGCATGGAACCCTTGTTGATACAGTCAGGGCAGGTCAACTACTGAAAGCAGAATGCTGAGCTGAGAGGGGTGAAAAGTGGATCTGGAGTGGTAAACAACAATTTCAGCATGTCAGTGATCCATGCAGTCTTTCCAGAATTTACACCACACACAGACAGACAGACACACACACACACACACATTATCCCTTTTACTAAATTATTAATCTTTCATATCAACACTGTTCTGAGTCTGTACGTCAACATAATGAAGTACTCAAGAGCACATGGATTAAAGTGGGCCATAGGAGAATTTGGGAAGAAAGACCATGAAGTAGAGTTTAAAAAGTTAGAAAATAAACTACTTGCAATTTCGGCTTCACCACTTCATTAAGATGTGATTACTTGTTACCAGAGACTACACGAATGTTTTTATTCTCTTTTTCCTTTCTCTACAATGAGGTCTGGTAACCCCAAATACTTGCTCATTCACACTTCCAGCTAGGCCTGGCCGGGTGAGACCACTGTAGTCAGTGGGATGGAAGTAGCAGGCACTGGGTAAGAAGTTTGGGAAACTTTTTAAATGGAGCAGACAACGCTAGCAACATACTCTCTGGCTTTCTCTCTTTCCTCCTTCATTCCTGCTGGCAGGCAGGCACAGTGCCTGGAGGGACAGCAAACACATTGCAAGCATTAGGATGAAAACCACCCAGTGAGGCTAGGAGAGCAGGAAGAACAGAGGAGCCTGTCTTCTGAATGACATCCTTGAGCAGCTTCACCACACCGAGGCTGGCTGCCGCAGCTTATTCTGAGGGAATAAGAGCCCTCATCTGTCTAAGCTGGTGGTAGATCTACATTCTGTCACTGGAAGTAAAAAAAATCCTTCCTGGATTATATGCTTGCTGATTTTCTTATTTTTAACAAGAACTGTCCATCAGAAAGTTAGGCTGTTGGCAGGTAGACAGGGGACATTGTGATGCCTCCTAGATTTTTTTTATCCCTGAGATTCTTTGGGTTGTTCATTCTAGCCACCATGGTTTACTACTATAGGCAGTGTGAAGGAATATGGTTTACTTACTCTGGATTCATTCACTGAAACAAAGTTTGGGCTCAGAACCAGATGTTTCTGCCTCTAACAACAAATTTAACCATGGTAATGATTAAAACAGATATCTGAGTTTTCTCCCCAAGGGAGACTAGATGAACTAGAGGGCTAGTCCTTCAAAGAGAATGCCTGGGTACAATTTTATGCTAGTTAGGGAAATAGAGGTTCATATGTGAAAGTAAAAAAATAAATAAATAAAAATAAAAGTCACCTTTTAAGATGAGCTTTCAGCTTTTTTGCCATCCACTTTATGGTCTCGTGATTTTGCTCAGTAATACTGAAGGTGCACTTCAGTAATCTAAGACACTCCAGGAGCCCAATGAAGAGCAATTACAGATTTTTATAATTTAGGGCCTTGTGCCAAGAGTCATCCTACATCTGATTAAAGATGGTTCTTAAAGGAGTGAGGTGCATTTTATGCTTCATATGTTTTTTAAGAGTATTTATTTATTTATTTAGAGAGCGAGCATGCATACCTGCACAAATGGTGGAAGAGGGGGGAGGAGAGGGAAAGAGAGAATCCTGACCAGGCTCCATACCCAGCCCCAGGCAGGCTTGATTTCACAACCCTGAGATCATGACCTGCATCGAAAGCAAGAGTCAGATGCTTAACCAACTGAGCCACCCAGGCACCCCTAAAAAAATTGAAAATTGGTGTTTTAAAGTTGCTCAATTCTTAAGACTGAAAATTTTGTATCCTTTTTGCCCTTTTATTTATGTAGCTGTTTTCATCAATTTTTACGTATCTATAACTCCTTTTTCCTACCACTGTTTTATTAAAAATAAAATGGCATAAAGAAAAATCAGAAAATACGGAGTCAAAACACTTGATTCTAGACACAGCTCTTGGGTGATGGCCACAGCATGACCACAGCATGACTTGGCCTTGGCCACAGCATGACTGACCTTGACAGGAGATCTCTAGGAATGCTGCTTGAGAGAGGCATCAGAGCAGAAGTCTGGCTGGGAAGGGGGGTTGGAAAATTTATCAGCACAATACTGTATGGTGGAGTTATGTTGGAGATTGCAGCAAGTGCTAAAGCCCTCCTTATTTCCTTTTGCCCACCACGACCCTCTGTATCTTCATTTCTTCATTTGTAAATTATAGAGACTGGTTGAAATACAAGTATTTTAAAATTCTAATTCTACCTTGGGCTCTCTATTATTTCCTAACTTTCATCACATTCTCAACACTTACACACTTTTGATTCCAACTTTTACTTTCTCCTGGCAAAGTCACTATCAGGCTTTCCCTGACACATAAAATCTGTACTATGTCGTTGCTGTGCCAAAGTTATATGTTCCTCAAAGCTTATTTTATCTCATGAGATTGCTCTAGGCCAATTATACATATTTTATTTTTCATAATGTTTGATGAGCTCCAGAGAAGCTTGTCACATAAATATATTGTGCAATGGCCCTGACATACGAGGTTTACCTGATTTTCAGAAAAGCACACTGAAACTCACAGATCACTAAGTAACAAAAATGACCATTGCATTAGCTTTTTTTTAAGGTGGTTTTACACATATTATCACACATATTTCTTTCTAGATGGTTTTACACATATTATCACACATACACATATTTAGTGTTTCTGTTATGAGTATTCCTAAGTGGTAGATATTACTTCCTTTTTTTTAGGCAACAAGTGAAAGGCTGAGATGGGTGACATATCTCACCTCAGTGAATGGAGTCATCCTCATTCCAGCCCAAATCTCTTTGACTCCAAGAGCCATTTGTTCCAACCACAGGATTCCACTACCAACTAGGCTCTTCCACTTTTTTCATGAATGTAACCAGCCCTGCTTACTTTTCTTCTTGCTAGATCAAAACTCCAAGTAGATACAACATTAACCATCTACTCGTATACTTGATGACTAGCCTATGAGAGAGCGTACCATTTTCAAGACCAGTTCTTCACTCCACAATCAAATAAAATGTTTCCAAAAAATCAGGGAGACAGGGTCCAAGTTCCCACTCCAACTTTGTGCCATGGCAAAGAGCTCATGGCCCAGGGGCGGTGTTGATTTTAGCAGTGCTCACAAAGGCCTTAAAAGGGAAGGCATTTTATTATTAGATAACCGATGCAGAAAAAATAGGCTATAATCTGCATACTTCCTAAAAGTGATTTAAGGTGATGACTTCAAATAAAAATGAGCAGATATAATAAACTGCAAAAGAGAAATGATGAAGCACAAAGCGAACTTCTAAAATAAATATAAGATAGGTTCCACATACCAGAAGAGAAATGGGAACAAGGAGAGAAAACTTGTGAGAGAAAAGACTTGGAAAGAAATTGCTGTAAGAGAGAGTAAAGCTTCGTCCAAACATGTCTAGAAGCCCAGCTGGACGCAAAACATGAATGGCTACTGCACAGCACTTCTCAAACTTGACCATGCATGTGAATCAACTGGAGATCTTGTTCAAATGCAGAATCTGATCCAGTAGAACCAAGATGAGGCCAGACATGCTTAATAAGTTCCTGGATCATGCAGACTATAAATAGAAAGAGGCTACATTAGTAGTCCAATAATCAAAAACCCAACCTAATGAAACAAAAACAAAAACAGAACTTTATTTTTTATCTGATAGTTATGAAGCCAAGAAATACTTAAAATAGTTGGTAAAACACCATAAGCTAAGAAAGTATGGACCAAATTCCTCAGAAGGACCTAACTTTGCTGACTTTTTTCTTGATTTCTAATTTTTTAAAATTTTTATTTCAGTATAGTTCACACAAAATGTTGCATTAGTTTCAGATGTACAGCATGGTGCTGTAAGTTTGTCCATTCGGCTATGCTCACCACAAATGTAGCTACCATCTGTCACCATATAACACAATCACAGTATCTATCCTTACAATACCATTGACTATATTCCCCATGTTGTGCCTTTTTTTCCTATGACTTATTCATTCCATAACTGGAAGCCTGTATCCCCTATTCCCTCTACACCCATTTTGCCCACTTCCTCACCCCCTCCCCTCAGGGAACCATCATTTTGTTCTCTGTATTTATGGGTCTGATTCTGCTTTTTGTTTGCAAAAATCCTAGAAGAAAACACAAACAGTAATTTCTCTGACATCGGCTGTAGCAGCATTTTTTCTAGATATGTCTCCCAAGGCAAGTGACATCTTGATTTTGATCTTGGACTCGTAGCATCCACAACTATGTAACAATAAATTTCTGTTATTTAAGCCACCCAGTTTGTGGTATTTGTTACAGAAGCCCCAGCAAACTAATACAGAAAGAAAATATGTCTCTATAGAAGGAATATTGCACCACATGTCATCCTGAACTGTGATTTAATGAGAACACCCTGAAGTATCCCTTAGCCCTGAATATTTGTCCCTTCTTCTTCAGACATGGCTTTCTTTTACGGTCATTAGCATGTGTTTGCCTTTGTGAGCTAGTTTCTGGGATATCCAGTCATCTCGGCACCAAAAAAGATCAATGAATGGTATTCTGTTCTTTCCCACTTGAATAGACTACTATTGTGGTTTTCTGGGCCGAAGAGGAAAGAGAGGCTGAAAAAAAAAAAAATAACTTGTCTCCCCACAGTTACTTCCCCCAGTGATTTCAAACTGATAAAGAGCTCACCAATTTTCTTTGAAGTATGTATATGAATATCTGTTTAACAAAGCCTAAGAGCTTTGTTTTATTCCCTACCTTATTTTTCCCTCCTATGAGCAGAGAAGCTGACAAGATCTCATGCCTCTGCAGCTTCCACTGCCGTTCCCATACTCCTATAGTTTCTTTGCCACTTCTATCCAGTTACTTCGTAACTGCATGTTTGCTACCACCCATGGAGCTGAAGCCCTGGCCATCATCTCACCTACCACATAGCTACTGCCTATTACTGTTGTATATA
Source organism: Martes martes (assembly GCF_963455335.1). Classification (NCBI taxonomy): domain Eukaryota; kingdom Metazoa; phylum Chordata; class Mammalia; order Carnivora; family Mustelidae; genus Martes; species Martes martes. The sequence goes on along the minus strand of NC_137890.1, from coordinate 30,760,169 downwards.
CTTAATATGTATTACTGTAACCTGGAGCTAGTGAATATTGCTGTAATAGGTGGTTAGCATACTCATTTCTCTTTCAGATGGATCACACATATGATTTACTGCCTTCTAAGAAAGAAACATCAAGACTAACAGGAGACCTATCCTTATCTGGATTCTTGTTTGAAAATAGATTGAATTATAATAGAATACCACATGAGGGAGTGTTTCTATAAAGTGCCCAGTACCTTTTATCAAAGCAAAAATTGCACTAGACAATGTTAAACAGTTGAGGAAGATTTTATTCAAGGCTATTACAACGGAAGAGAGAGAACAGAACTTACTCTGATCTTGACACCACAGAAACAGAGTTGGAGAGTTTTTAAGAACTGTGATAGAGGGATCATAGGATAACCTACATTTAGTAATTGTCCTTGCCCAGAAACCAAAGCTTCCTAATATCTTCAGAACGGGAGTTAGCTCTACAACTTGGAGCAAGAAAGACTCAGAAATTAGGCTCTTACCCTCCCACAGAGAATGGGAATAGGGGCCACTATGTTCCTTTATGATTAATTTCAAAGGGATGATTCCCATGCCCTTGAAAAAGATAGTTCAGGGTTGTAAATCTGGTGAAAGGCTTTTTAAAAGATTTACATCTCAAATAGAAAAAGAATTTACAATTACAAGTTTTCTAACACACATGCTCTAAGGAAAGGGAGGTCAAGGACGTAAAGGCAAGAAGACGACTTGTCTAAAGTTTAGGTAGGCTGAGGGAGATGTTCACACTGCCTTGGTCACCTGGTAGGTATGTGGGTAGGTGAAGTATCAAGTAACAGTTTGCCTTGATGCAATTAACCATGTATTTGGCAAATCTCCTGTGTGGATCAGTAATTCCCACATGGGGATGGGAATAGAATCAAAACTATTTGAGGATTTTTCAAAATACAAATTCTCATATCCTGCCCCTGGATATTCTGATTTCATAAAGTTGAGGTGCCTCCAAAGAATTTGAGTTCCTATATAAACTCCCAAGTTGCAATCAAATCAAATATGTTTGGGAACTAGTGGTTGAAGTTAACATTATGGTGACAATATGTTTCATGAGGTAATTCTGAGATACAACATAGGATTTGTTCTCATCCATTCCAATTTCTAGAATGATTTTTCAAATGTTAGTTGAATAAATTGATTTAACTAGTTTATACATGAGATCAAACAAAAATTGCTTTATGAAAAATTTGTTGTCTGCTATTTATAATTACTCTTACTGGCTTTTGGCTTCACATCCTAATATTTCCAAAATAGAATTTATCAAATAAATAAGAACACTGATCTATTGACTTTTTTATAAATTTATTAGTATCTTTTTAAGCAGAAAAATGAGTGACTTTGACCTGTCTGTTCCAACCACTCAGATTGAGCCCTTTAGTTTGGTGAACAAAGAGTAGACCCTCCAGAGAAAGTCAGTGTTCCCAACTCTTCCCTATAGGCTGAATACCATTAGTGTAAGACTGTGAAAGCACATCTGTTTTTCCTTATGAAATTCAAACAATTGCCTAACCTCTTGGCTCTTAAGTAAAATGTTCAAGGGTTCACATGACAAGACTTTGTTGTATATAACAAATCTGTTGTATATAATGAATCTGTTGTAATAATATAATCTGTTGTATATAATGAAATTTAAACTGTTTTTGCTAAAGAGGGAAGAGGGGGTATAAATAAATGTCTATGAAACATCTGGTTAAGATCTGGAGAAAGTTGTATTTTTTCCATGTCTCCCAAAGGTTTGTTCTATCTGTCACCCATGGCTTTGTTTGAGTTCCTGCTGGCAACAAAATCATGGAGAAGTACAGTGTCTGGAGCCTACTATGGCTTCCTGCTTGGCTGGAACTGTAGCTAGTCCCTGGACAGGCGGAAAGCAGCTATGCAAGAATCTGTGTTTAAAATAGTGTTGCTTGATAGAAACCAATGCAACTCACAGGGCTCTGCAATACATCTCTCTTGAAATATTGTACCATGTGCAAATTTGTTTGTCTAAGATTCAATTATAGAAGTTTAGTAGTGCTATATAAACAACAGGGAGAGGGAAAAGATTGGGTGCACAGATTCAGGGAAAAAAAAAAAATCAATGCTTTATACTTTGCTCAGATGTAACTAATTATGTGCCAGAATGATTTATATCACTTTAACTTGATGCACGTGACTGTGTATGTGTGTGAAGAATTTAAAGGATGGAAAAACTTCAGCCACTTAAAACTGAGAAACCTATATATTTGGAGCATGACACTTTTTAAATTAATCACATGAAAATAAATATTTGTCAGTTTCATCTCACAGATGCTTTCTTTACATTTATCAACATGTGAAAGTGAATACTAACATATAGGGGAAAATATATAGTCAAGTTAGCTTAAAATGATCAATATTAAGTGAGACCTCAGAGAACATATTTAAATAATATTAATAGAATGACTTCATTTCAAAGGTCATAAAAGTTTAGAAATTTAAGTTTTACAAGCTTGTATTTTCTTAACTAATATACCCTGAACATTTACTGTAAGCCAGGGAATATACCAGGTCCTTTATGTGGATTAACTAATTTAAATCTCATTGCATTGCATTACAATGGGATTATTACACCCATATTATGGGTGAGGAAATCAAGGCTCAGAATATTTAATACCTTGAACAAAGTCAAAGCTTGTCAGTGACAGAAGATTCACTCTCCAGGCTTTTAACCTCTCTCTCTTCCTATCTTGATTCCTGTGTCTGAAGTGTGTAAATTCCACACTTCACTTTGTTTTTTCAAATTTTTTATTTAAATTCAATTTAGTTAACATACAGTAAATTATTAGTTTCAGGGGTAGATTTTAGAGATTCATCAGTTGCATATAACACCCAGTGCTCATGACATCAAGTGCCCTCCTTAATACCCCTCACCCGGTTACCCCATCCTCCCACCCTCCTCCCCTCCAGCAACCCTGATTGTTTCCTAAAGTTAAGAGTCTGTTATGGTTTGCCTCCCTCTCTGTTTTCATCTTATTTTTCCTTCCCTTCCCCTGTTATCATCTTTTTATTTCTTAAATTCCACATAAGAGTAAAATCATATGGTATTTGTCTTTCTCTGACTGACTTATTTTGGGTAGCCCAGTACTTTCTAGTTCCATCCATGTTGTTGCAAAGCACTTCATTTTAAGTGTTTAAACACAACCAGGCCACCTGAGAGGCAAAAATATACTTTGTACTTTATGCTTATAGCAAACCATTATTGCTTTGACCTGTGTTCTGTCTACCCTATGTTTATTAATATTGGTAGAGGAGATTGTGCTAAGTGAAATAAGTCAAACAGAGAAAGACAATTATCATATGGTTTCACTTATCTGTGGAACATAAAGAATAGCATGGAGGTCATTAGGAGAAGGAAGGGGAAATTAAGGGGAAGAAATTAGAGGAGGAGGCAAACCATGAGAGACTATGAACTTCGGGAATCAAACAGAATTTTGGGGGGGCGGGGGATGGGTGAGCCTGCTGATGAGTATTAAGGAGGGCACATATTGCATGGAGCACTGGTTGTTATATGCAAACAATGAGTCATGGAACACTACATCAAAAACTAATGAGGCACTGTATGGTGATTAACATAACATAAAAATTAAAAGAAAGAAAGAAAGAAACTGTGTGGTGATTTAAAAAACATATTTTTGTATAACAAAATTTATCTAAGAAAAATGGTCAGGGAATGAATTTAATTATTTAGTGAATGATTCTAAATCATTGCTTTCTAAATTAAATTGCAAAATGACGTTGATGCTTAGCATGCGTAAAATTCAAAAAGGGAAGGGAAAAAATTTTTGATAGACATTTTGTTAGTTATTTGAGTTGGCTAGCTTTTTTTCAAGAAATTGCTTTGTTTATTTACTATTTGTGTTGGTGTGATGTAAACAGTGTATGTAATAATGGCCAAAAGTTAATACAGCTTTCAATGTGCTAAACCACAGCAATATATAGATGGAAGGGTTCTTACTAGTCCGTGAACCCCATGCAACACGAGAGCCCCTCTACAAAGATTTATAGCCTAATCTTCCCATTAAATACATAAAGAACCCGAGCCTAAGCTCATTTAAGTGACTCAAGGTCAGAAAACTTCCCGATTTTCAGTCCACTGTTCTTATTATAATTGTTTCCTCACAGTAGCCTCTGCTTTACTAAATTATTGTCTAACACAATCAGATACATAATGGTGCCAAAATATGAAAGGAAAAATTATCTGAATATCAAGCAAGACAGCAAGGTGTACTCTAACAGACATCCCATGTGGTATTAGAGAATACTTAGTACTTAGCTTGAAACCTGGGTTCAATCCTAAGATTTTACAACAGTCCCCTGCTCCTGCCAAGCAGTGTGACTCCCTCACATGTGTACAAACATGCAAATCACAAAACTAATCTCATATCCTCCATTCATCCTGCTTGTAGTTTCAAATCCCCATATATAATCCCCATAGCTTTTTCCACAGGCATAGCAGTGGCATTTCCAGGATCTTTAAAACTTTCTTTTCAAGGAAAAAAAAAAAAAAGAAGAAGAAGAAGAAAGAAATTTTAGTCATAAGGAATAAATAGGTGCTACTGGGCCAAGACAGTAAAGTATCCATTCCACAAACCCATGATAGGAAATAATGGGGTTGACCAGATGTACAGTCAACATGAGCCTTGTCCCTGAAACTGTGCAAGTAGCAGGGATGGGCTCCAGTACATAACTTGGAGACTTTCAAAAAATTCTGAGTCCCTCAGTACTTACCTCCAAATTCCACCCAATGAAGCTGTTAACAATTTACTTAAACTCTATTTTATTCAAGACTTAAGTAATAAAAAGTGCTTTAATAAAAAAAAAAATAAGCCCTTACACCCGAGTCCCTATCATTATTAGATTCTCCTTCAAGTTAATGGCTTTGATCATTTGTGATGCAGAACTACCCATGTGGGAGTGAAGGCTTAAATTGAGCTTGATGTCATGTAGTTATTCTTTGCTGTCAGAAATGCTGCTGATGCTGGCTTTGTTTTCTGCAGTGAGCTTCTTATTACTAGCTGTATTTACACATGACCTGTTTTTTAGTAGAACTTGGATGTAACTTCCAGCACTGTTTGCATTAACTTGTTACACTGGAAATTAATAACAACTTGAGTAAATGTTAGTCGAGAAAGGCATTTTGAGGTAACCATAGCTTCTAAAGCTGTATTTTCCCCAGGGTCTATGTCATAGTGAGAGTGCCATTAAGAGCATCATTCATATTAGCAGTGTTAGGTCTTTAAGAAATTACCGGCTGCCTTCTCGTTCCCCGAGTACTCAGTCTCTTCCTTGGGAACCAAGTCCACCATAAAGAGGGTGAGGCTATTAATTTCACTCTTTCCTCTGCTACTGTGAAACCAAAGCACTGTCTCGTCTAAGATATTCTTTCTATCCTGCATGTATTCACTTTCTCTCCAGTCAGTATTTTGGATATCAGGTTTTTTTTTTAAGCAGTTTCACATCAGATACTAGAGATAATTTAGTGGTTTTCCTACTTCTGGTGACTTCCGAAAATCTATGGTTCTGTAAATTATTCATCAAGAGGCTCACTTAGAGTGCATGAGATGGATTTTCTATACTTGCCCTTTCATCCTAAAACTGACCTAACTAGGAAATGTGCCAGAGTGGATGGGAGAGGCCTGGGTGCAGAAGGCAGCCAGGATTGTCCAGTCTCTGCAATGCTGCTCACCGGACATTTGGCCCTAGGAATTCTATTGTAACCATCTGAAGTATAACTCTTCCAACTGTTAATCCCATGTATCAAGCACCAACTTCACAGGATACTTGTGAGACTAAAATTGAACCATATATCTGAAAGTGCCTAGTGCAAAGAAAGCATTTAATAATTATTGCTAAACAAATAATGATTAAGAATATTTAAGAATACTTTCTTAGTTTATAGCCCACATTTGTATACAGTCATTACGTCAGTTCTCTACATCACTTAAAGTAGGTAGCTATCATGATTTCAACATTAGACTGAGGAAATCAAGTCTAAAACATATTCAGGGATTTGTCTAAATTCATAAGCACTCAAAACCAAATCTTCTGACATTTATCTTTATGTTCTTTTGGGGTCTGGTGCAAGTAAGCAGTTAATAAGCATTGACTGAATAGAAATGTCATTTTCTTTTTAATTTTTATTATAGAAAAATTCAAACACACACAAAATCAGATAGAATATATAATGGATCCCCAGATACCTTTAACCCAGCTTCAACAACTTTCACAATTTTCCCAATTGTTTTTGTGTATTTCCTTGTCTCTTTTTATTTTGGCCATTTTAAAGAAATTCTCAGGCATCATTTCATTTCACTCATAATTACTGTTAGTATGCACAATAACTTTTTTTTCAGTTTTCCAAGACTCATTGTTTATGCATCACACCCAGTGCTCCATGCAATATGTGCCCTCCTTAATACCCACCGCCAGGCTAGCCCATCCCCCCAAACCCCTCCCTTCCAAAACCCCCAGTTTGTTTCTCAGAGTCCATAGTCTCTCATGCTTTGTCTCCCCCTCTGATTTACCCCAATCCACGTTTCCTTTCCTTCTTCTAACTTTTAAGGATATTTTTACTATACCCACCATTCCTCGATCTGATCTAATAATTTTTTAAAATTCCTTTCTATTATTCAAATTTTCCTGATGTATCTCAATCAGTTTCCATTCAGATGATTTGTTTGAACTGAGATTAAAATAAAATCTATACATTGCATTTAGTTTTTTAACCCTTAAGGATCTTTTATTCTCTAACCGTTCTCCTTCATTTTGACTTCTTGTCATTGGTTTGTTAGAGACATTCGTTTTTTATTCTAAGTCATAGGGCTAAGGGTGCCATTTGACTTGCTTGTCTATCAACCCAGAGTTCCCATTATCCACTATTTAGATGCAGACTCTTGATTTGATTCTGATTCAAATTTTTTAGGTGCCATAAGTGATTAACACTCCCTTATTCTTAAGCTTGGCTTCTAGACCTTCACTCCCCATATACCTTTCTTGTCAACTTCCATTTATCCATTCCTTATTTTATCCTGACTTCATCTACTAGTGGCTTCCTCCTTCTCAGAATATGACAATTCTTCTTTACTTCTCTAGTACTGATTCTCATATTGCCACCCCCCAGTACAATTTTGCCTTTCCCTGGCTCTGGAGTTTGCAGCATATATCACCCCTTTTGCTCCACAAAGCATCTTGGAGAGTTTTCGTAATGTTTTCACCCACCACCTTAATTATAATGGAACATACATAGGTACCTGAATATTCAGACTATGTATTTAGAATCTGTCCCTCAGGGGACATGTTTTTTCTGTTTGTCTCCCAGGTCTTGCCCTCTGTAAACTCCAGAAATTTCTCCATGTAGTCCTCTCTTGTGCAATGCTCTTCCCTACAAACTCTCTCTGCCGGAGTCTCCTTGGACTCCCACCTCCATCTCTCCAATTCAGTGTGTCCACTGGACTCTGCTTGAATTTCCTCTCCTTATGCCATGGCCTGGAAACTCTCCCCAGGCAATAAGCTGATAGAATTGTAGGGCTCACTAAAATTGTTTCCCATCTCTAAGGAATTCTTATCCTTCCTTGTCAGTTATATTGAGTGTCTTAAAAACCATTGCCTCATTCTTTTTGTCTGTATCTTGGTTATCTGGTCTGTGTTACTCCAGATTTAAAGCGGAAGTCTGCAGTTTGTTATTAAAGTACTTTGGAATGAAACTTCATAATAATAAAAGGATATTTCACTAGTGATCTAAATCAATGAAGAAAATTTTGTTTTGTTTTATTTTAAACTATGGGAACAAGATGAGAAATGGCAAAGATAGATTGTAAAGCTCGGTAGAGTGCTAGAATTTTCTTTTCCTATTTTGATAAGTTTGTGGTTATTTTTCTTGTGTGCTGTATGTTTCAGGCTAATGATGGAATCCAAGCACAGTATGAGGGACTTGCCAGATATGATAAAACTGACTGTAGCAATTGACTATTTGGAAACAGACAACACCAGTGAGGACCTGGCAGAGACTGGACTGAGAAAGATGCCTAACCTCAAGCCACAGCACAGAGGTTCTAGGGTTGCTTCTAGAGGGGCTCCATGCCTCAAATACAAATGAATGATGAAATGACATTTAAAATCATAACTGTGTTCTCCTCTATAGCAGCAATATTTGCTGCTGCTTTTCTCCATAGGAAAAAAAAGTATATGTTATAAATTAATAGTTATATGAATTGTGACATAGCAATGATTTTATTTGTTCTGTGGCATGAAAAATAGATAAATACTTTATGAAGATAGAAAATAAAATCACAGAGGTGTCTGGATGGCTCAGTCAGTTGAACATTTGCCTTTGGCTCAGGTCATGATCCCAGTGTCCTGGGATCAAGCCCTGCGTCGGGCTCCCCATTCAGCGTCTGCTTCTCCCTCTCCCTGTTCATGCTTTCTCTCTCATTCTCTCTCTCTCTCAAATAAATTTTTTAAAAAAGAAAGAAAGAAAATCACAAGAACAAACAAAAATGAACAATAACACAACTATCAATGATGTTTTAATTGCATCATCACATCTACGTAAACCTACTTATTCATTTCCACACTATACATCTTAGAAATACTTTATGTTTGCTTTCCTCTTTTCTTTAATATTTAGACATTTTGTCTACCTTGTTTGTAACTGTGCTGTACTTTCCAGGCATCTATAATTATTTGGAAATAAAACAAACCAGAAGCTTCTAATAAAAAAAAACTTCTAGAAAATTAGAACACATGAAAAAGTAATGTATATTTGAAACTGTTGCTTTTGGAGTCAAAATGAATTTTGTGGTGGAACTGTTGCAGATAAATGATCTTATTGCAAAAAACATATTGAAGGAAATGGAAGAAACCTGAAATTCAGAGTTGAAACTATTTATTTGTTGGGAAATAGTATTTACTGCTGAAGGAGTATGATGAGTCTATTTCATTTGTAAAGAAAAGCATTTCTTTTCAGTTGCTGGAGACCAGAAAGGCAAGAAAACTGTATTTTTATTTATGAGCTCACAGACAGATTTGAATGGTTCTATAGGCACAAAAATAATAATATCCAAAATGATGCAGAATGTGTGAATCATTGTTTCCATTAACTCAACAGAATGTAATGTAACAAACAAGGGGCAACAGTGGTATGGCTGTCAATCAGTATAAGATGTTCTCATAAAGTATCAGAGTTTATCTTAATTAAAGAGAGTGTTTCAATTTTAATTTTATTGGAGAGAGAACAGAACAATCTAAACAGAGCCATAATTTTTTTTAAGATTTATTTATTTATTTTTAGAGAGAGGGAGGGGGCAGAGGAGGAGGGAGAGGGAGAGAACCAGACTCCCTGCTGAGTGGCGAGCCCACTGTGGGGCTCAATCTCTGGACCCACGAGACAATATCCTGAGCTGAAATCAAGAGTGTTTGCTTAACCAACTGAGCCACCCAGACACCTCCAGAGTTATAAAAATTTATCTGCAGCACATCTGAGTTTATTTCAACATAACTGAACAGGCAGAAATACAATAGTGCTTATAACATGAGTGGAACGTTTAGTAGCTTCCCCAAAGTTTAGGAAGAGAGATGGAAGCTTTATTTGTGCACTATCATGATCACCACTTAGAGTTAATTTGGATGAGATTCTGTCAGCTAGTGGAACTCCAAAATTCTGTCAGCATTAATAATTCTTTCAACAATGGTATTTAGATATCTGCAAAGAGATTGGCAGTATTTTGAGGAAACTGTGGTTTATAAAAACAGGTTGGACTGCATGTTAACAGACACTGGAGCTCTTCCTCAAAAATTTCAGTATATATTGAAATACTGGAAGTGGTATCAAATGAATATTTCAGATACACAGGTGGCTGGGGAATTAAATGGTTTGCTGAATTTGCTTTTTAGATTAGAAATTACTATTTCTCTAAAAAAAATTAGCACATGTTAAGTACAAGGAACTTCCAAATAAAACTGTGTATTTTCCTTTAAAACTGAAGTACTTCTGTACTGTTTGTCATCTTAGAAAAATGGTGAATTTTTCAAAACAATGTGTGACAGCAGATAAGAAACTATACTTTCTGACTTCTCTTTATAAGTCTTAATTGTTTGAGATTTGAAAGGAACTTCAAAAGGAAGAACATTCCTAAAATATTTCACATTTTTTTCTTACTTCTTCAGAAGATTATACAGCTCATATTCAGATCTCTGAAAGGTTTAAGTGGAATGAAAATGTAGTTTAAATAATAATCCATGTGTATAAAAATTTTATAGACTTCATGTAAATAAGATCCTGTCTTTAACTCAAAAAAACCATGTAAAGTTTGGCTTTTTCATAGGACATGATCAGTAATGCTCTTTGCTTTTGAAAGCTATTGCATGTTGTGTTGTCTTGACTAATCTTTACAGCTGCACACAATTTCTACTTTTGTTGCAGAAGAAATGCCATTCCCTACTACAAAGGCAGAAAAGAGGGTCAGTGGTTTGGATCAAGGGTTCTCAAAGAGAAATTGGCAACCAATTTATCTACCCTGGAAGGCTTTCTGTTCCTAGAGGAAAAAATTGCAATGTTAGTTTGGACAGGGATAATAAAGTATTTTCCAAAACTTACTCATAAAAATTTTGCAACACATTTACTTCATATACTACACTACTTAAATTTCCAACTTTTAATTATAAGTTTGAAATCTTCTACTCTATTTTTAGTTTTATGCAATGTTGGCTCTTTTCAAGACAATGTACTGGAATTAACATGTTATTTCATGAAAATAATACATTATTAGTCAAGATAATCAATTTGAAAAAATGTCAACATAAAACTGTTATGAAGCTACTTGCTTATTAGTGGTCATTCATGAAGAAATATTTCTCTACCTATCTATGTAATCTACAATCTTAATTACCATTTCAATAATGCTAGACTTTTGGTCCAATAATTAAAATTTTGGCAGCATAAGCATTTTCAACTTCTATATGCCATGTGCTCTGGTATGGACTGATTTGTGTTCCCTACAAATTCATATGTTGAAGCCCAAACCCCCAATGGAACTGTATGAGAGATAGGGCCTTTAAAGAAGAAATTAAGATTAAATGAGATAGTTAGGGCTGGGCCCTAATCCAATACAATTGGTGTCCTTAAGAGAAAGAAACACCCGGGGTGTGTGAGTACACAGAAAAAAGGCCATATGAGGACACAGTGAGAAGATGGCTATTTGTAAGCCAAGGAGAGAGGTCTCTGGGGAAACCAAACCTACTAACACCTTGTGCTTTGACTTCTACCCTCTAGAACGATAAGAAAATAAATGTCTGTTGTTGAAGCCGCCCAGTCTATGCTATTTTGTTGTAGTAGCTCCAGCAAAATAATACATGTCCCAACAAGTGCTATCTTATTTTCTGTTGACTGGACTTCTGTCATGTGCCTGATTTATAGAAGCAAATATTTCTTATTCATGATAACAGATATTCCCAACTGTAAGGTGGAAATGCATTCACCAAATAAGTGGACTAGTCCTAAACTTAATAATTAGACCCTTCATCTCAGTCTAGATAAATTATAATTGTTTTAAAATTGATCTTCCTCCATCACTTCTTTTATTTCCTTGACTAGGTGTTCCAGAATCAAAATCTGTTTACCAGGCCCATATATAGATTGAGTTCACAAGATATCCTGGATGTCTCAGGCATAAAAATTACCAAAAATGATCCTGAGTCTTGTTTTCTCTTGTATCTCTATCATGGAATGTACTTGAAGCAATTCCTTTGGTATTCCAATGTAGGATGTGTTATTTGTGAGCTAGCCAGACTTTCACATCTCTATCTAATATACCCACCCAGGCAGATTCGTTTCACAACACAAAGATGAAAAATAAAAGAATTTTATTTAATTATAGTACACAGAGGAAAACTACAGAAATACCTTCTTCCTACTCCCACCAGTAACCTTCAATTCCATCTCCCTGTATTTGGTCCCAAAATAGACTATCCTTATGTCAATGCCATTTCCCCTCTTAAGATGGAAGTTGTCAATAATGGGTTTTGTATTATGTGTTCCTTTTGTGTCATGACATGACTTAGCCTCACCCTCAATGTGATCTTGTTCTAGGGCAAAAGGTATACTGCCTGCTTTTGTAAAAATAATTTTATTGGAACATAGTCATAGCCATTCTTTTACATTTTGTGTATGGTTACTTTCTCAACACAACAGAAGAGCTGAGTAATTGTGACAGGTACTTGGGCTTGCGGAGTTTAAAATATATACTGTATGGCCTCTAAAATAAAAGTTTGCAGATTTCTGTTTTATGGTGAAGATAGGGACTAGAAAGGAATTGGAAGAGTAGAATTGGTGCTCAGAGCATCATTCAAAGAAAATGACCTGACCCCACTTTATAAAACACCACGATAAAACACCACTAATCTGAGCATGCATTGATCTTTCTACCCCAAGATCCCCATATTACTGGTAGAGGCTTATATCCTCAGAGCACCCAATCTGCATAGAAGGGTTTAATTTGTTATTGGCGTAAGGACTTTGTCTTATTAGAGAATAAGAGACCATTAATAACTTGACATTAAAACAAGTTGAACTCTTACTGAAAGTGCTTTTAAACTCAAATCTGAGTCTAAACACAGACAATATGAATATCTGAACCTAAATAAGTATAATTCTTATTTCTTCCTTTACAGAATTAGAGGATTATAACAAGAGACTTTACAGAATTCACCTTACCTAGACTGATGCTTGCTTCCACTTCCTAACCTACCAAGGGACCCAATCTCAAACAAAATTTTAAGAAGCTTCTCAGAAACATGTTCAATAAAATGACTGTACAACTAATGCAGGGAAACTAATGCAGGGAAGGAAGCCAAGACTTCTGGGTGTTAGAGAAATTCAGCCACATTTGAATGAACTTGAGTTGTATGCATTTTTCTTTTCTACCTAGAATTCCAGCCTCCTTTCATGCCTAAAGCATTAATTTTGCATGCCATAAAGTTTTGAAAGAAAATCTTCACGAGGTTAAGAGTGTTGAGCATTAATTCATTAAACATTCTGGAAATTGCCTGTCCTTATCAAGTCATAAGCCAAGCAGTTCATAAATCTATTACAATGCGGCAGAGCTAATCAATGAAATCCAAATGGGCAATCCAAATGATTAACTCAGTCTACCAGAAGTCTGGAGTTTATTTTGTGTTTTTCATTTTTTTGCAGTTGTGTTTTAGATGCTTAACCTTAAACACTTAATAAAATTGGCCAAGTCTGTATCTATCTGGAAAGAGAATTGCTGTGGTTGTACAGTTTTTAAATCTACATAAATTGTTCCTAAAAACAGACAGCACTTAGAACAGAAAACAAAAACCTAGAGTCAATATCTACAGCAAAATTAGGTAAAATAAATCCCCATAAAACCCCAAATTTGAACAGATGGAGACAAACCACTGACAGCAACGAAACCCACAAGAATCAGAAACTGAGAAGGAGGAATCAAGGAGAAGGCAATGTAATTACAACCATCTGAAAACCAAAGAACCCTCTATCATGAACAACTGCCCACTGGAAACCTTAGGGGTCCAATCAGAGAAGAGTAACTGAAACTCAGAGCAAGGTGGATAGTCATCCATTCACAACTGATTGTAAGGGTCCACAAGAAGTCAGATAGCTCTGAAGTTATCTGGGCTCTGAAACAGTGAATACACTGAAGCTCCCTTTCTAGAAAAGAACCGCACCAAAAAAGAAAAAGAAAGGAAGGAAGGAAGGAAGGAAGGAAATGCTAATAGTAGAATCCATACTCTGAAGAAACTTCAAAAAGTAGAATAGAGAAATAACAGAGAAAAAGAAAATGTTTTACCTAAAATTGGGAGAAGAGAGATCAGCATAAATCAGAAGTTATAAGGCCATAATCTTGTTACCTTTTGAACACATCAAAAGAGAAATTTTAAGAGCTTCAAGGCTAAGAAAACTCTTCTGGGTCACTCTTCCTATACTAAGATTGCCAAAGAAAAACAAACAACAACAAACAAACAAACAAACAAACAAAAAATGAAACAAAACCAAAACCAAAACTGAGTTATTTTAGGTAAAAATCAGCAAAGTCCAATATTACTGTTGAATCTCATAACAAAGTTACTTTAGGAAAACAACAACAACAACAACAACAACTAAGAAACAGAATAATCCACGTGACAGAAAATGAAGACAATCCAGAAAGAATGTCCTTTAACAGGTGAAAACAGCAATCTAATACTTTATAAAGAACTAAAAGAAAATTTAAAAAAATAATAATAACACAAACAATGAAAGAATAATATAAACTAGAAACAAAATCTGACAATGAGGTGAAGAGAGGACAGGAAGATTTGAAAAGGGCAGATTCCTTAGAAACAGAGCCTGAGATTTGGACAGATGTTATTTTATTGAGAACATATTCTTTAGAAAACACAAAATCTGTGAGGGAGTGAGGGAGGTCGTTTGGAAGAGGTAGGACTCCAAATTTTCCAAAGATATGATTAATATAAGGAAACTCAAAATAATCAATGGTAAAATTACTGTGATAATATGAGATTTTAAAATAAAACAGTATGGGAGTGCCCTGGTACCTCAGTTAGGTAAGGATCCAACTCTTGATCTCAAGGTTGTGAGTTCAAGCCCTGTGTTGGACTCCCTGCTGAGCATGAAGCCTACTTAAAATAAAAATGTGTTATAAAATCATCAGACAAGAATGCATAACCTTTTAAATACAAACAAAAACTAATTAGAGGATGGAATGAAAAAAGACATTTATGAAAACTAATGAAAAATTTAAAAAGAGGTAAGACCTATATTAATCACTCTTGAAAGAATCAAAAGTGGAATTGACTATAAAGAAGGGAAAATAAAGAAACTCACTGGAGGACCAATTCATTATTTAGAAAATTCTTTTTAAAAAAAAAAGTGGTAGTGGTGGTGGTGGTACTGGGAATTTTTTATTCCCATAAGAATGATGTCACAGAATAACCTGGTAGTTGATAAGGAATATTTACCTTTTTAGCATTTCCCATTTAAAAAATGAGTGATGCCTGTTCTCATATACAGGACTCATTTTTCTCTTTCTGATTTCAATATTTTCCTTTCGTCTTTGGCTTTAAAGAAAAACAGACTATAGTTAGTGAATGTGCAGATCTCTTTTGTTTATCTCCCTTGGAATTTGTTGAGCTTTTAGTTATATCTATCAATATTTTTCATCAGATTTGGGAAGTTTTTGGACATGATTTCCTCTCGTTTCTGTCTCCTGTCTATCTGAGACTTCTACTATCCATATGTTGGTGTGTGTGATGATACCCCATGGGACTGTGAGACTGCTCATTTTCCCTAACATTTTTTTTTTCCTGTTTGTTCTTTAAATTAGACAACTTCTATGGATTGGTCTTCAAGTTTATTGATTTTTTTTTTTTCCGGCTTCTCAAAACTGCTGTTGAGACCATTTATTGAAATTACCATTTCACAGATTGTGCTTTTCAACTCTAAAATTTCTATTTGATTCTTTTTTTTTTTTAAAGATTTTATTTATTTATTTGACAGGCAGAGATCATAAGTAGGCAGAGAGGTAGGCAGAGAGAGAGAGGAGGAAGCATGCTCTCTGCCAAGCAGAGAGCCCAATGCGGGGCTCGATCCCAGGACCCCAGGATCGTGACCTGAGCTGAAGGCAGAGGCCTTAAAGATTTTATTTATTTATTTGACAGACAGAGATCACAGGTAGGCAGAGAGGCAGACAGAGAGAGGAGGAAGCAGGCTCCTCACTGAGCAGAGAGCCCGATGCGGGGCTCGATCCCAGGACCCTGGGACCATGACCTGAGCTGCAGGCAGAGGCTTAACCCACTGAGCCACCCAGGCACCCCCGAAGGCAGAGGCTTTAAGCCACTGAGCCACCCAGGCACCTCTATTTCTTTTTTATAGCTGATCCTCCCCTACTGACATTTCCTATTTGTTAAGCCATTGTCACCATAGTTTCCTTTGAACATATTTAAAATGGCTGCTTCATCAGCTAAGTCCAACTTCTAGGCCCATGCAGAGTTAATTTGTATTGACTGCTCTCTTTGCTGTCCTGTTGCATGTCTCATAATGTCTTATTGAAAACCAGACACTTTAGATAATATTTTAGTAATCCTAGATTCTTGGTTTGTTTGGGTGGGTTTGTTTTGTTTTTTTTTTTGAAGTTTAATATTTCTCCTTTCTGCCTCCCTTCCTACCTTCTTCCCTTACCCCCCTCATCTCTACTCTTCCTTCTTTCCTTCCTTCCTTCCTTCCTTCTTTCCTTCCTTCCTTCCTTCTTGTCTGGACTTAATCTTTAGATTCTGTCTCTCTTCCAGTATTTGATCACTGATGTATCTACATAATTTTTTTAAAATTCTTATTTCTATTTTTTTTTTTTAGCCTGGTTTTTTATGGTCCAACCTTCTGTCTGCATAGCCAAGTTGTCAGCTCATGATTTGGGCAGAGTTTCTGTTTAAACACCTGATACCCGTAGCCCTCCACTCTCTATATATCAATCTGTGTGGAGTTTGGAGAGTACATTGAACTTTTCATCCAGTTCTTAAGTTTGTCTTGGCTCTTATCTTTCACCGGGTTCTTTGGGATCTCCCCCACCAATGTGTATAATTGTCCAGCCTGCCAGGGATGTATGAAGAACTGTTCTCAGCGCTTCCATGGCTCTCTCATTTTCAGGATCTCTTGGGACCATAACCTCATTGACCAATGCTTTGTTTTCCTAATTCATTGCCTAGCATTCACCACATTTAGTTGACAAAACCTGGGCTTCAAATATAGCCCCCTTACCCTAGCAGCAAATTTCTTGAAAGCTGTAATTCTTAAAGACCAAGCACTAGGAAGAGGATAAGTACAATAGGTGAGAGCACATAACTCCTGCTGACCTTATTTAAGCTCTAGTGGTTGTGAAAGAATAAATGCTTCTCAATTTGTTGTCTGCATTTGTTTGATGTCCATCGCTTGAAATAATTGTTTTCAGCAATTTTGTTTAGTTTTATATTTGTTTGATTGACTGATTGCAAAAAGGATTTGCCAGTTCCTTATGGTGCCATAACCAGAATTCTCTGTTGTTTTTTTAACTGATTTTTAAGTGTGATAATAATATGGCGGTTGTGATTTTAAAGAGCCTGTAGCAGCATGAAATATGTACTAAAATATCTATGATGAAATGATATGATACAAATACTTTCCTTAAAATAATTTGTGCCTGGAAGAGTAGGTAGAGATACAGATGAAACAAGACTTGTGAGTTAATAATTGTGGAAGCATAGTAATGGGTACCTGGAGATTCATCACAATTCTCTCCAGTTTTATATATGCTTGAAATTATTCATAATAAAACATTAAATTAGAAATAATGAAATGCTTGGAATCATATGAGTTAGGTGCAGCATCAGGAACAGAATGAGACAAATATAGTTGGTTCTAATGCAGTATTTTATAGTAAAATACCACATAGGCAACTTGACTTCCCCTTACAAATTAATTCAAACTCCTTCAAAAAGCAAGCTATCAGCCTACAGAGATTGCAATACAGAGATGACTAACATCACGACATTTGTTTTTCCCCTTATCAGAAAGTCTCATAAATGTGATAGCTTTACATTTATTGAGTATTTATGAGTATCAGATACTGTCTGTAGCATTTGACATATATTGCCAAGGATCCATGCTTGGGCTTCAAAATTTCTAAAAAAACTTGTGGCTCTTTCTTGATCTTCTACTTTCTTGAAGTTTGGGGGGCAGGGAGTAGCAGAAAATTTAAAACACAGTAAGTTCAATTAATAATTGTGAGGGAAGGGTACAAGCAGAGCCTGCTGCCTGCCCTGTGTTTCAGGAAGAACCTTGTGCTTTGTACAGGACGTGCTGGCAAGCTCACAAATGACATCGCTCACAGAGAGTCAGAGTTCAACTAGTGTTTCCCTGTTCCCTCTGCATCAGACACATATGAGCTTTTCTTGGAACTGCTTAGCCATGCGTATGTCAGTTGTCCTCAAGTATGCCTCTAACTTTTTGTATTTCACACTCCACAGGGAAAAGTTTGGGGTCCTTGTACTGTGGCACAAAGTGGGGTTCCACACTGGCTCCACACTGTCCACCTCAGGTGTGGAAAGGATGTTAGCCATAGGACACCTATGCATTGCAAGGGGCTGGGTCCTGTGCTTGCTCCCTCCCTCCCCTGGTTATAGATGAATGCTCTAGTTCGCTGTGCACGTTTTCTGCTCTCAGTGGCCTTGAATTGTACACTCATCTTCTCCCTGGATGGAACCTTACCTGCTTGGACCCTGACTATACTTATGTGATATTCTATTCTGCAGCACAGTCTGACCACCTAGTGAAACAATAATCTTACATTTTATCTGTTGTATCACTTAAGGATATTTGGGGAGACTTTGAACTGTTGCAGATTGGGGTAGGTAAATAAGGTAGGGAAAATATTCTAGTATCACTAGGATGAAGGTCCAGATATTACTCTTAACTTTTTAGGAGACTTCTGGATTTGAAGGGCTTTACCAAAACTTAATTAGTGTCCTAGAAAAAAATGTACAGGAAGATATAGGTCCTCAAGGCCTACCTCTGGCTCACTTTACACATCTGGCTTAATCTTGGGAAACTCTGCTTGCAATAAGCTATGATATCCAGGTTATGATATAGACGCTACATGCCAAGAAAACAATTATCGGTTCACTGACCTCAGGGCAACACAGTGCTTTCAGCACCCACAGTGTGACGGCAGGAAGACTGGGGAATGGCTCTCATGACTGCCGATTCCTGAGCCAGTTGAATTTCCACTTCTCCAAAGCATTTTGCTCCATCAAAGTTCTCAATCTCTCACAGGTGATTTTGGAAATAGACATCTTTGAAGATCTTCTTCTCTGCTGACGTGGAACATGATTCATCAGACATAAGGACGTGTTGTTTCTTTATGTGACTATCTTGGCTTACAGCTTGACAACTCATATGTTGTGGAGTCACTTTAACATTATTACCTCTACTCATACAGACCTGAGAATTTGTCCATGAAATACCCACTTGGATGAGGATATGCCTTTGTGCATCTGACAAGGTCAGTCTAAAGAATTGTGCCTAAAAGCATGTGAATGGAAAAGAGAGGCAGGGAAAGGACTAGCAGGGAAACCAGAAACCAAACCTCCCTATAAGATAACTGACTGCCTTCGTCATACTTTAGAGAATGAACGAATACTTTTCAGTAGCCTTGATGATCGATAATGTGAGTTCTGGACTTCAGATGAGAGAACACAGAGCAAAGTAAATGGAGGTTAGACCAGCTCAAATTCCTCAATAAATGTACAGTCTTCTGCATTTATTTAACCTGGCAACCTGGCACACTGAAATCTTATTATTTTTCTTTTTTTTTAGTGGTAGAAGAGGATTTATCTTTAACTTCACAAGTAATGGGAAGTTTTATCCTTCCTATCAGAGCTTCTGAACTTAAGATTTAATAATCTTTATTTTTTGAAGGGGGGATTATTTTGGTTTTGCTGTATAATCATCCCCAATCACACATTCTTGACTAAGACCTATCTGAAAAGTTTAGGCCGGTTCATATTTTTGCGTTAGCGAATGCTGTCCAAGAGAAATGAGAGGACATTCTCCACAAGGTGAAACCATTTTCTTTGCATACTGGGGAATAGCCATCATTGCATAAACGATTCAAGAAGGATGTGTGATGAAAATATTTACTTTGCTTTTTAAACTATGATATGTTTGTAATAGTAGGGTGAGATTTGCTGTTTATAATATGAGAATCTATTAGCCCCTATGTATTATCTTTGGAGTTTACTTAACTACTTGAACTTAATGCATCAAACTCTGTTTCTTCAATTCTTTGCTTTTTTGTTGTTGTTGTTCTCATACAAGATTTATTCCTCAGCATCACTCCCCTCCCACCTCCCCCCATTTTTTGCTTAAACAAAACCTCAAGAGGCTATCTGACAAACTGATCCCCTTACCCTGCTTTCATTTTTCTTATAGCATTTGTCACTTTTTAAAAGATGTATGGTTTATATAGATTTTAGCTTTATTGTTTATCATTGATTTTCTGTTCCTCTCTTAGAATGTAAATGTTGTAGGGGCAAGGATATTTGTCTCTTTTGCTCTCTGAGATACCCTCATTTCATAAAACAATATCAGACACATAGTAGGTGCTCAATAAACAATTTTTCAGTTACTGAAAGCATCCATGATGCAAACAATACTAATGTGATTTTCTGTTGTTCCACTGAGTTGGTTGGCTTTACATAGTAAATATATAAAAGCTACAAAATTTGAAAGTCCAGCTAATCAGATTCCTTTAGATTTCCTTAGGGTTTCTGAATCATACTAACTTATTCAGAGTACATGTAATTAACATGACTCCTCTCCCAGACAAATTCAAATTGTTCTTCTGCAACTTCTTGTCCTCTCATTGGTGAACTTAATTATTTTAATATTTTTTCAAGTTCTTTTTTGAACAAAATTCTGAGAAATCCTCATCCATGAATGTTTTCCTATTTTTATATTCTGTTACATCTGAACAATGTTTTAAAAGATTATCTATGTGAGTGCGTTCACATGTGTGTTACAACATACCATCTAACAAAGAGTTCCTTATTGGAAGAAGTACTGAGTATTGGATGTTTTGTATTAAGTATCTGAACACTATGTCATTCTGCTTTCTTGATAAGATCTGGCTGTCTTTCTCAGTCACTTTGGAGATTGATTAGTAAATACCAGGGGTACCTTTGAATTACTCTATCACTGGTCCTGTTTTGATCTAAATGCCCATGACCTTTAATATCAGTGTCCAACAACTCCTTGCTGCCAACAAGACTTTAGACTCTAACTTCAAAATTGTCTCAGGAGTGTTTGGATATCCACAGGGTCCTAAGACACATGTGCTTAAGAACAAATCTACCCCTGTTCTTTGACTCTGACCCACTAGTTAAGATGTCCTATCACTGCTCTGTGTGTCTTCCTGGGGAAGCTTTTTACCAATGCCTGCTCTATGTCCCTAAGCTGTACCATGCTGTGTGGGGAGGCCCCCTGTGTGGGGTAGATGGCCTCCTTAAATACAAGGTGGAATGTTGCTATCTGGGCTCCAGAGGTAGGCCATCTGGGCCCTAGTCTCTAGAAACGTTTATAAATAGAGCTGTTTAAAACAAAACTAAAATCTTAAAAAAAAAAAAAAAAAAGAAACAACCACTGACCTTGAACTTAGTTAGGACACTTTGTAGATGGGTACCACTGCCTTCCCTATAGCTACCTGGTATGAAGAAGGAGGTTAGTTTGAATGCAGAGGACAATTTACAGAGGATGGAGGGATGTCTTAGCTCAGGTTACTATAACAGAAAACCATAGACTGGTATTATTCAATTATTTCTCATAGTTCTAGAGACTAGGAAGTCCAAGATCAAGGTGGCTGCAAATCTGGTGTCTGGTGAGAACTCTCTTCCTGGCTTGGGGATGGCATCTCTCATTGTATCCTCACATGATGGAGAAAAGACAGAGATGATACAAGCTGTCTTGTGTCCCTACAAGGGCACTAATCTCACTCTGGAGGGCTCTACCCCCCACCCTGATTACCCAAAAGGTCCCACTTCCTAATACCATCATATTGGGGTTGAGGATTTCAACATGAATTTTGAGGGAACACAAATGTTGTCCATAGCAAGAGTTGTCAACCTACCAATCATGAAAGAGAGGTAGAGCCACAATATTATATCTTAAACCATCTTTTCTCCCTTCAGTTCTTTAATTTTCAGTAAAAACTACAAATTGTGAATATGCCAAGCAATGATACCTTTTAGAAAAAATTACTGAGTTAGTCATGGGTATCCAGCTATAAGAATGCAAAGCAATGCTAACAGGAACTCAAAGTAACAAGAACCTGAGACTAAATCACAACACTCATTTATTTAATACACACTCATCAAGTGCTTAATATGTGGTGAGATACCAGACAATTTATGAAACAGTCTGTCCTTGCCCTCACAGATTTCTTTATAGAGGAAACTGTGTTAAGCATATAATGGCCCACACAGATAATACAAACAAGAGTACTTATTTGGTCACTGGTTACTTGGCAGTACTAACACTTTGGAAGTACAAAAAATGAATTAGCAATGATCATCGCCCATGAAGATGGTACAATATGAAATAGGAGGACAGTAGTTACTAGTAAGGCTGAATGGGTATCAGATTTCTTGACCAAACCCTAAAGTAGTGAATAGGTCTTTTAAAACAAAATTAAAGGGGAAAGCAAAGAAGTATGATTCTATAAACTTGAAAACTTTCTTGTTTTTTCTTTTTCCTATGAATGTTTTTGAAGCAAAATCAGAACCTGCAGACTAAGGCAGGAAATGTCAGGTTGATATGTGACAGTCTGTAAAAGCCCTCGATGTTTCCTTTACAATCAGTCATTGACAACCTGAAAAGGCATAAGTCCACCTTTTAAAGCAGCAATAATTTAGCTGAAATTGATCACTTAAGGAAGACAAAGTATTACTGAGCCCAAATGTGGCTCTCCACACTAGCTGAACTGTCTTCAAACAAATCCACAAAGGCAAGGGATGAAACTGAATTGATATATACAGAACCCACTGTCACATGAATCTTCCCTCAGTCCAGAGACAAAGACAACAATTTCACAGTTCTCTAAATTATTGAAACATCAACCTAGAAAGGAAGCAAATTACCAACCGTGCTTTTAAACTGTAAAAACAATTATTTAAGAAAGAAATTTTAAAAGGGGTTATGTAATTAATATTAGCCTTTAAAAACGCTCAGTCAAAATGTCATTGCAAGTTGATGAGTGAAAGTGATATGAAAAGGGCATGAAATTAGTACAAAGAAGCTAAGTTTGTGAAAGTAGTATTATTTTCATTATGATTGCTATTGTTCATTTCGTCAGAAACATTACTAATTCAAAAATTCCTGGAAAATGTGTCAGCGGAGGCAATTTTTAAGAATAGAAATGTGCAATACTATGTTTAAAAAATATATAAATTATCTTCATATAATAGATATAAATTATCTTTCAAACCACAGAGAACAGTCACTATTTATAGGCTAATGAAGACGTGCTTAGTGAAATGAGTGAAAATGGACACCCAGTCACTTTGGAAGGACTCTCCTCGAGGCACACACATAATCGATGTTCCTGCAGAATTCTCAGATATGTCACAAGAAGAAGCTCAACGGGCAGAATGAGATTTAAGCCAAGAACTAAAATAAATATGCTCAAGATTTTGTGATATTACTGATGTTTCCAAATCAAATATTTCTATGAAAAGTATGTGGATTGTTCAACTGACGGAAACATAAAAAGACAGTACAAAATGTGCAAGTCAAAATCATCTAACCAAGACAGGAGACTGAGTCATATCATTTAAGACTGTTTTCCATAATTGGTACTTGTAATTCCAAAGCAAAGTCAGGTTTTAGATTATTTTGTCAAAATGGCAGAGCCACCTCCACAGGGCATCGGGAACTGATTATAGAGTTGTGCACAGAAGTGTCAAAGGCTCCACCTGGTCCTGTGAAAAGCCTCCTGTCCTTGGGTCCTACCCCACCGTGAAGCAGTGGTTTGATCAGGACTGGTCAACGATGGCAGAAAGTTTCTGTGGGTCCCATCTGGGAGACGCAATGGCAGCAATAGTGATATTCACCAACCAGAAGAAATAGATAGAGCTGAGCAGATAAATAAGTGGTGGCATATACCCCCTCTCTTATCAAACCATGAGAGGAAACTAAATCTTTCATGAAAAGGTTAGAGAACAAGTGTCTGTTATTCCCATGAACAAACTATATTCCAACCACTTCATATGGAGTATCTAGTTTAATTTAAATTAAATTAATAACCCTTGTCTCTACTTTATTTATTTATTTTTTTAATTAAAGATTTTGTTTATTTATTTGACAGACAGAGATCACCGGTAGGCAGAGAGGCAGGCAGAGAGAGAAGGGGAAGCAGGCTCCCTGCTGAGCAGAGAGCCCAATGTGGGGCTCGATCCCAGGACCCTGGGATCATGACCTGAGCCAAAGGCAGAGGCTTTAACCCACTGAGTCACCCAGGCGCCCCAAAGGCAGAGGCTTAATCCACTGAGCCAGTGGGTTAAGTCCTTGTATCTTCTTTAAATAATCCCAATTCTTTTGGGTGCCTGGGTGGCTCAGTGGGTTAAGCCTCTGCCTTCAGTTCAGGTCATGATCCCAGGGTCCTGGGATTGAATCCTGCATCGGGCTCTCTGCTCAGCAGGGAGCCTGCTTCCTGCCTACCCCCCCCCGCCCCGTCTGTCTTTCTGCCTACTTGTGATCTCTCTCTCTGTCAAATAATTAAATAAAATCTTTATTTAAAAAATAAATAAATAAATAAATAATCCCAATTCTTTTAAGTTCCACCATGGTCACTGTCTGCTTCATGGTCAGATGTTATCCTATTCAGTGTTCTCTAAAATGACCAAAAGGATCTTATGACCTATCAGATGGATTAGATAACTTACAACTATTTCTTTGAAGAGCTAATGGGGTTTTAATATTGTACAAAAAACAAGCTGTACCCTTTCAACAAAAGGGAGCTTTAAAAGCTAAATATCAGTTGGAATCCTAGAACAGCCTCATTGACATGGAAAGCCCTCAGAATCATGATGACAGCTCCCTCAGCTGTCATCACATCACCAAGTGTCATTTGAGAGTCTTTTCTCTTTTAAAAGGAATGCACCATAACAAAAGGTTTAATGAAATTACTTTTCCTAAAATTTTATATCATGAAGAGTCAGAATTTCTTTCATCTCCCTAATAGAAAAACAAACCTGTACTCTTTAAAGCTTTCTTTGCTTTGCTCTGCTGGAATCTGTAGAGGAAATATACAGAGACAGAGAGGGAGAGAGAATGAGAAGAAGGGAAGAGGGGAGGGAGGAAGGAAGGGGAGGTGGAGGAGAAGGGGAGGGGGAGAAGGAGGGGAGAGAGAACAATGCCCTCTGGCTGCATCTACCATCTGCAGAAGCATAAGAACAGTTGGCCAAGGGAATGAAAAAAATATTACCTGGAAGCTTCTAACATAGTTTCTAACAAAGTTCCCCATTACACATAGACATTAGGAAATAGGATACAACTGAAAAATGCTGCACATTCAAGATCTGTATATACAACCTTTCTTAATAAAACAGAATATCCATTTAAAGCTTCACATTGAAGAAAGATTTCAAAACCTGCTTCTTGTTAATAAGGAATGTGTAAATATCTATTAGCTGCTCTGCATACTTGGCTTTATTGATGGAAAGAATGTCAAGTTTAGTGCATAACACAGGCATCAGTGTGGTCAGCTGCCAGCCCGGATAATGACCATCCACAACAATGGGGAAAGCCATTCTAAGAAGAATCAGAAATAAATCTTGGTTTGAAGCTGAGTTATTAATATTTGGGAACAAATATCAAAAGTAGACAAAGATGGGGCGCCTGGGTGGCTCAGTGGGTTAAAGCCTCTGCCTTCGGCTCAGGTCATGATCCCAGAGTCCTGGGATCGAGCCCCGCATCGGGCTCTCTGCTTGGCAGGGAGCCTGCTTCTCTCCCGGCCTCTCTGCCTACTTGTGATCTCTGTCTGTCAAATAAATAAATAAAATCTTTAAAAAAAAAAAAAGTAGACACAGATTATATTTAAAATTAAAGATGTGCTTGTAGAGTACTAAAGTTTGCTTGCAGAATAATGTATATATAGTTGTCAAATTACTATAGTATACACCTGAAACTAATATAACATGGGTCAACTTTACTCAAAAATAAAATAATAAAACTGAAAACAAACAAAAACAAAAGTTTGCTTGTGGAGTTTATTAAACTTTTCTTGCTGTGCCATGAAAATGGAATTGGGCTGACTGAAATGTACATCAACATTTGCTTGAGTGCATCTCTAAGAACCCACTGACCTGTTAAGAAAAATGTATTAAGATCATTTCTTCGTTTTCTAGTAAAGATGAAGATGCATCTTTACTAGACATGTTCCATCAAGTTATTTGTATTTCTTGAATATGCAACCATTATTCATGCAAAAAAAAGAAAACCACCAAAAAACCATTTTGAAAGTCTGTCACTCCTAAAGAAAGTTTATGCTCCCTTTTATTGGAAAAAGGAAAATATATATAAATAATTCTTCATATTTCTCTTTATTGCTTATTCAGGTGACTATTATTAATCAAAGTAATGACATAACAATGATTTGGTTTTACTATATCCATTGTTACCAAATAAAGTGTTTAACATCTGTTTTAATTTTAATCATCTAATTAAATATGTCTACAGTTATAAGTTGTCTCAATTTCTCTTCAGAAAAAAAAAAAAACCAGTTTAAACATTGTTATTGTTTTATAATGAAAATTCAGGGTATCTGACCTTTCCCTACCAATCCAAACTGACAAAAGAAAAGTTGCTGGTGTTCTGCATATATCTTCTGATAAATTTCAATTCTAAATTGACTTTTTTTCTGTGAAATTTAGGTATTTCTACATTCATTCTCAGATAAATAAAATGGTAAAAGAATTTTTTGAAAGAAGTAAGAATTTCAAGAGCAGTAAAATCCAGCTTAGAGGTTAGATGTGTTTCTTATAAAGTATATAGTTGTGGTTGTTTTTTTTTTTTTTTTAAGATTCATTTTGGCAATCATTGTTTTTAACTGGAGCATTTATTCCCTTATGGTTAACATAAAAGTGATATGTATTTTTTATATAACCATATTATTTATGGAATCTACTTACTCCATTTGTTTTATTTTGTTCATCCCTTTCCTTTTTCTTCTCTTCTTCTGAAATCCATTTTCACTTCTCCATTGTCCCTCCTCTGTTGGTTTGGAAGTAATATACTTGCTTTTATTGCTTTAGTGGATACCCTAGAAATTACAATGTCCATACTTAACCTATTGAATTCTACACTCATTCATATTTTTATTTTCTTCCTCCAAAATACAAAAATGTTAAAAAATTTAACTCCATGTAGCAGTCATAGGAATGTTTCTCAGGTCTTCTGATATCGTGGGCACGGTTGACTCTTGGCCCCAGCTACTGCCTCTCAGGATCCTTTACCAATTTTGTGCCAAGTCCATGCTTTCCCTAGGTTTCTCTCATGCTTTCCCCAGAATGACCACAGTGAGGGCTATAGGGTCAGCCATTCTTGCCCAATGCAGACTTCTTCTGATGGACAAATTTTACTTGAGAACTCCCCCATTGGCCTGGATGAAATATTTTAAGACCTATGCTGCAGTCCGGTCCTCTTTCTACCCGATGCTTCTTCTTCCTTCTCTCAGTCCGGTCCTCTTTCTACCCAATGCTTCTTCTTCCTTCTCTCTTTCCTCATGTGGGAGACCTGTATTGTGGTCTGACTGTTCTTCTCACCTTCGTAGCTCTCCTCTCTTTATCCTTCATGGTGTTTCCTCTAAACAAAGCCTTATACATCTACTCTGATTTGATATATGCTTCTTCGGTCTGAACTATTACAGTTCCTTTGTCTGCTTCCTAACTTAACATAATTAGGAAATTTTATTTCTCTCTCTTTTTAATCCCATGAGACACAATTAGTATTCCTATATACAACCAAGGTATATCAAGACGAATCCAACACTAACTGCTTTCTTTAATCTTTACTCCTTGCTTCATCTCCTCCCTTGCATCTGGATTAATTTTTCTTCTGAAGCAATTCCTTGGGATTCATTAGGATTCTCCAATCTTTGGAATTATTCATCCTTCTGAAACTATGATTATATGTGTACTTAACACTATTTATTTTAACTTTATTTGTATTCTGCCACCTCACCTCACTATGTGACATTCTGGGTAGAGTTTTCTGACCTACCATCCAGCTCATGAATTTTCTTTTTAGATATTTCAAAATGTCTGATATATTTAACCTTTTTTAAAAATTTATTTATTTGACAGACAGATCACAAGTAGGCAGAGAGGCAGGCAGAGAGAGAGGGGGAAGCAGGCTTCCTGCCGAGCAGAGAGCCCGATGTGGGGCTTGATCCCAGGATCCTGGGATCATGACTTGAGCCAAAGGCAGAGGCTTTAACCCACTGAGCCACCCAGGCACCCCTTAACCATTTTGTTTTTAATATTAAGTATAGTTTTCATTTCTAGAATTTCTATTTTTAAAAAGTGTATATTTTTTTCTCATAGATACGTGCTTGTTGCCTGATTTTAGTTTTTGAATGTAGTGAGAGTATTTGTTTTACCTTTTTTTAATGCTTCCAATATTGAAGTCTTTGTGTCTGTTTCAGTTTCTATTGTTTGTACTGAATTCCCACATATGGTGCTTTGCTTCATTGTAACTTGAGAGGTTATTTGGGGTGGGGGGGCGGGGGACTAAGAGATGTAAGTTTGAGCTATGTATCTATCGAAGTATTTCTAGTGATTTCAACCTCCCAGTGATAATGTCTTCCTAACCTGCACTCTAGTCAGCTGGGTTCGGTGTCAGAGAGTCTTTTCTTCATGCCCAAAATACCATCAAAATTTCAGTTCAAGCATAAGATTTGGCAGCATGCCCTCAGCACAAAAGCAGTCACAAAACCCTGCTTACCTGTCCGTGTCCCACTTTCACTTAGATTTGGGCTTGATAATTCATTACTCCATTGTCAGCTCTTCAATACTTTAAAAACTGTTTTAAAAAATCTATTTCATGAAACTTTTGTAATTGTTTGTAGTGGGTTGCTTTGTTTAAAAAGCCAGTTTACCATTACATTGGAAAGGGACTTCCTAAGACTGACATTATAAAAGTAATACAGTAAAAGCTAATTTTAGAATAACATACATTAAAGTTCTTAAAGGCATTTTGCATTAATTTTCTAGGTGCACTAAAGGGTTTGATTTCACCAGTTGAGATTATCAAACCAAATAGATGTGTTATTTTTAGTCATCCTATCAAATAAATAAAAATACGCAGGTTTATGAACACTCAGTTGATTATTTAGATACTGAAGATATAATGATTTCTATACCATTGCTTTTATCAGGTAAACAGAACTATAACCTAAATTGAGAGGAGAAATCATCCTTCATATTGTAGCAGACATTCTTGTTTTTTAAACTAGCACAGTTGAATAATGAAAACATCCCAGATATTTTACAAAAGAAATACTGGCAAACTCAAAATTTAAGTTCCAGGTTCACCATACAATATGCTTAGATAAGAACATCTTTAAGTGAAACTTAGCATTAATGTGGACCTTCTCACAGTAATCATTACTAGATAATGCATAAGGTTGCCCTATCCAGATCTCAATGTGAAAGAAATAATCTAAGTATGACTTGAACAAACAAGTGCTCATCGGATAAATTATGCTTACCAGATAGTAAGTGAGGTAGTAACAAACTTTGCCTTTCCTTGGGATATTCATAATCATTATTTGGCATATGATTAGGCTTCGTCCAGAAAATGATAGCTCCCTATCAGTTTAGTAAGGAAAACAGAATCTGTTAAAAAGGAGAAAGAAATGACAGAGGTTACCCTACAGAAAATATGAGAAAAACTATTATTTAATCCAGTTGTAGGACTATTTAACTTTACAGCCCATTGTACATGTCTTGGAGAGAATTAAGGAAACATGGTTCCATCTCTCTTTGCCTAGCAAATAAAATAATTTCAGAGAATGAAGAAAAAATGGTATAAAGAGAATAAAAGAAAGCCCAGGCGGAAAGAGTCATAGAAGTGGGGAGATAGGGAGAAGACTCCTGGATTTAGCTATAGCAATCATGGAAAGTTCATCTAAAGAGGTAACATCCGGGCTGAGACTACAGTGGCATGGAGGAAACAGCCATGCGGAAACTGACTTGGATATTCAATGGAAACCACTTGCCCCGTGAACCGGTGCTTCCTACATACAATCCTCTGTTCTCTTTCTTCGAACCCAGTGTCCCATGTCTCTCTGTCCTCTTAGACCAAAGCAGAAAAGAACATCCATGGAAAACAATAGTAAGAGGACACAGGTGAAAAGAGAAGAGAATGTTTTACATATGCAAGGGCCAAAAGGATAGTTAGAGTCTGATAGAGAGCACAGACATGAAAAAGGAATACAAAAAGAGACAAAAGCATTTTTTAAGTGCTATGTAGAGAAGAAAGGAAATAGAATTTTTAGCCTTTTAAATAGAGGGCTAAAGTGTGCTGTGAAGCAGGTATGATACTATCAGAGTATGATGGGCAGGTGTTCTCTTCATTTACAAAGATACATGTTTGCAGTGATGCACGAGGGCTAGGCATGACGACCAATGCCCTGAGTAGAGTCTGCCTAGACTTTGACAAATAAAAATACTTGGTTACTTTTTGAAACTTTTACCAGAATCCTCTCCACCTAAAACCTTTTAGCCATCTGGTTTAACATGTATTTTTATCCCATAAGTTAGTGTCAAAAGTCATGGAGTTCTCTGTGACCTTTTTGAGGCCA
Source organism: Martes martes (assembly GCF_963455335.1). Lineage (NCBI taxonomy): Eukaryota > Metazoa > Chordata > Mammalia > Carnivora > Mustelidae > Martes > Martes martes. Next base: position 30,729,702 of record NC_137890.1, on the reverse strand, counting down.
GCAACAGAGGCTTCCTGTGAGAGCACAATCGTGGAATGGTGCTTTCAGATTCATTTTTAAGAGATTTACCCAGCACTCAGGAATGAGCTAAACAGATCCAGCTTCAAATGTAGGTTACATCAATTTCTATCTTGGTGACTTTGAGCAAACTACTAAAGTTCTCTGGGCTTCATTTTGTCATCTGAGAAGATGACTAATAGTAATACTTACCTCAAAGGGTTTTCTGAAGGAGAGACAAAACAATATATATAAAAGCCCCTGCTTGTGGGGTATGTTATCATCAGACAGGATGAAAATTAAACTTCCAGGATAGACAAGATCATGAGAGAGGCTATGACATTTTAATCAGCTCAAATACTTTCACTAAAACAGAGCAACTAGGATAGCAAAGGAAAATTTCTATGGACAACATTTTTTACCAAATTAGATGAAAAATGCTACCTGAATAAAATCTTTTTAAAAAATGGGGCACCTTGGAGACTCAGTTAAGTGTCTGCCTTCGGCTCAGGTCATGACCCCAGGGCCCTGAGATCCAGCCCTATGACAGGCTCCCTGCTAAGTGGGGAGTCTGCTTTTCCCTCTCCCTCTGTAACACCCCCCCACACACACAGCCCTGCACTCCAGCTCATGCTTTCTCTGGCTCTCTCTCTCTCAAATAAACAAAACTTCAAAAAAAAAAAAAAAAATGCTCCCTAATCCCAGAGTACAAATTGGTGAGGGCAATTTGTGTGAGTGGTTTAGCATCCACCAGTGGAGGAAAAACAGATTGTAGTTATTAATTTCAAAAGCTCTGATAATATTAATCAAAACCCAAAAAGCTGGGAAATGAGATTATTAAACAATAAGTGAATCCTAAGGAGAGTTGACAAAGCTTAGGAAAGCCACCAGAAGAGGAAACAAAAGAAGGAGAGGAGCTGGATTCAGCAGTGAGTACAGAATTGCAAAAACAAACAAAAACACACCTTAGATTTATATTCAGAGATTTATTTCCTACCAGTGGGAAATCTGGTATGGCACCCCCATTATATTAACAGAAATGGCTCTTTCTACTTTTCTGCTCCACTAGCCCTAATGAGGGATTGTCATTCAAAATCAAAGTCATTCAGACTCCTATGGGTACTGATGCTCCAGGCCGTGGGTCTTTATTTCAGATTGAATATAGGGAATGAAACGACAACTAGGTCCATGGTAACTGAATCCGCCCCTTTTAAAAGTTTTCCCAGAAGACCAAGGCAACTTCTATTCATGTTTCATTGACCAGATCTTGGTGATTTAACCACCCTCTCTGCAAGGGGATCGAGGAATGTCATTTTTTTAATTGAGCAAATTGCTGTCCTCCCACAACAAATCAGAGTAAAGAAGAAGTGGCGAACGGACAAGGAACTAGCAGTGCTCATTTCCCAGTAAATGTCAACTCCTTTCTCAGGCAAGAAGTACGGATCAATGGCCAACAGAGCAGCAGGTAGCTAATCCAGAAACCCATTTATTTTTCGGACTTGTGCTGGAAACCACAGGTATATCACAGGTTTTCCAACCTGCTAGAGTAGCACTCTAAGCAGAATAGGAAAGTGAACGTGCCCCTGATTTAGACTTAGATGTTGAACTGGGTCTGGTTGGTTCTGCTGTCCCTGCCTGTGTTCATTTCATCTCATTCTTAGCTCTTTCCTCAGGCAGTCCTTCCTTAATATTCACAGATTCCCTATTTGAGAGTTTACCTAAATGTTAACATTTATTTACAACCCAAAATTAAGACTCGTCATGATTCCATTAAATCATTTGCACACACACTAGAAAATTCTAGTTACCTAACTTGCGTGCTCACACCTGATTTTGACAGGGCTATCCTCTGCCTTCTCATTCCATCTCTCTCATCTTGTAAACAAGTATCCACTTCACAGTCTATACCGCCACTTTTTCTCATTTTTGTTGGTGTTTTGTTGTTTAAATGGCCCCAAGCACACTGAAGTGTTGCCTAGTGTTCTTAAGTGGAGAAACGCTGCCATGTGCCTTAGAGAGAAAATACCTCTGGTAGATAAGCTTCATTAAACTCCATTCAGGCATGACTTATAGTGCTGTTGGCCAGGAGTTCAATGTTAATGAATCAACAATATATATTCAATAAAGTGTCTCTATAATCAGAAACACACGTAGAACAAAGTTATGGATTGCTTATTTGATAAAAATGTTGTTACCAGTGGCTAGCAGAATGTCCCTGAGATGGTTCAGTGTTCACTAATTCACTGTTGGTGGCAACTTTATAGGACCCGAACTACCAAGAATAATGAGTATTGACTGTATATCCCTACTTCTTTACACTGTAATTTTGTAGAATGAAACCCAGAAAAAAAAAAAAAAAAAGTTCTTGAACCAGTCAGTAGACTCCACAGCAATGTATTAAACTAAAGACTATTCAATATCCCACAAAGATGCAAGGAACCGTGGAGATACAAGATGACCAAAACCCATCATTTGCTCTTTAGAAACTTATAGTTTATGACAGAGTAGGACATATATAGTTTAATGAAAAGTAGCCTGTGATAAAAGCTATGCTTTGGACCTAATAAACTTTTTCCTTTTTAAAAGAATTTTTTTTTAATTTTTTAAAAAAATTTTATTTATTTAATTTATTTGATAGACAGAGATTACAAGTAGGCAGAGAGGCAGGCAGAGAATGGGGGAAGAAGGTTCCCTGCTGAGCAGAGAGCCCAATGCGGGACTCGATCCCAGGATGCTGGGATCATGACCTGGGCTGAAGGAAGAGGCTTTAACCCACTGAGCCACCCAGGCACCTTAAACTTTTTCCTTTTTAAAGAATTGGCAAAAATCGGGCTGGTACATTCCCCTTCATTTCTCATTTAAAAATAAAAATTTATAAGTCTTATTACATAACTTTAATAAAAATTAGTTTTTCTAGGAGGTTCATACTGTCATCATTTATCTTTACAAGTAACAATGGGGCTCATTGTTTAGGACTTATAACTCAAGTAATAAATTTCAATTTTTTAAAAATACTTCTGCAGGTGTATTTCAGCAAAAGTAAGATCTTTCCTTTCATTGAGCTAAACTCTGGTTCTGGTATTGTCTTAGATTTATTCAAAGTCGTTCCTCTATTTTAACTTTACAGCATTTGAAACTCCTGAATATTTTCTTTTTACCAGTAATTTAATTCTTATTTATGACTTGCATTTGTTCCTACTTCCTTCTTATCCTTCCCTATTATATCTTCCCCAACACCAGAAGCTCGTATCACCTCATGATATGAATCTAGTTATTCCAGTTACCCTCCAATCATTTCAGACGAGGTTGCCCTTGGCAACTTAATCTTTTACGTAACTGGCAAAATGTCATAAGACGTCCTTGACTATGTGTCATAGTGAGGCACCTTAAATAGGACCCTGCATATAATGTTCAGAATGAATTTCAATTTTCAGCTCGGTCCTTAGCTGAACAACTGAATTAAAATGTTTTTCTACATTTCTTCCATGATATTTTGAATTTAAATGAATCATTCTACTTTTTATTATTTTTTTATACTTTAGTTCAAAAAAATCTCCAAGCAAAGGATAATCCACTCTTGCTATATTTCAAAGATAAATTGGACTGAGGTAAAAATTGTCCCCTAAAGAGTAAGTTTTGTTTTCCGAGATATGTTCTTGCTAATGTCTTCTAACCACATGAATGTCTGACTAGAGAGGGCATTGATCCACCATTAATAGTGTTTTCTGTTTTACCTAGAGCGTAGTCACCACTAAATGGGAATGACATCAGTGGAGTGGTGATGTAAATTGTGACCAAATTAAATGCCTTATTTTGCCTTCATTGTTGGAGACACGAACCGTATGGCCTCCATTCAGATGTCTAGACCGATAAAACAGAAGACTGATGTTTCCTTCAGACTGAGTCTTGTTGACACTTAGATGTATGAAAGAGTTCTCAGAGCTTACAACAAACACACAAAGACAAAAAATTCTAACACTGAGCTTTCCTTTAGCTAACCAGCACTGGTTTTGAAGCATGAGCATGAACTGAACTTCCTTGCAATTGAATCATAACAATTGGGTCTCTGTTTTTGGAGGAGTACAATGATGCTTTAGTCGTTAAGCGTTATCTGAACCACAGACTTCTTCCATCTCTCTCTTCTTCAGTGTCTAAATTTCTAGCCCCTGCTGTTTCATCTATGGGCTAGTTCACGTGATTGAATTCTCTAAACTATGCATTTCAATATTTTTGCTTAAAAATATACAGCACTTTCTGTTATTTTTTAAAGCAGAACATGGAGAATATGCCTGGGCTTCTCGGAAGGTGATGATTATGTAACCCTGAAAGGTAGTTACTCCCAGACTTTCGACACATTAATAAGACATTTAGTGTCTCTGCTCCTCCACTGCAGAGCTGAGAGTGGAAGACACTGTGCAGAGGACTTGGAAGCCCAAGGAAATTGCATCTCACAATGGAACACTGACTCTATTCATTAGCCCAACTCTTTGAAAAGCGCTTTTCCAGGCCCTCTTACACGACAAGTCAAAGGCAAGGAGGGTATGTTACAAAGAGAGAAGACACGATCCCTGTTCTTAGAAAAGCTAACTGTACAGCCCAAGAATTATAGAAGCAAACAAGTTAGGAATAAAAGAAAATGTCGCACTAAGGTTTGAATCTAGAATTGTGGGAGGAGACACTGGTTTTAAATGCTGTCCTAGTGGCCCTTGGGGCAGAGGAAGAGGGAAGGGTTGGAAGACACATGATTCGTGAAGCAGAGGGAAAGCCCTGTGTTTCCTGCATTTTTACTTCATCTCTAGGTGCCAGGTTTCTAGCCACTGGTGCCCGTTCTACTGTGTCCTTTTCTGTTTTCTCATTTTTCTTCATTTTCTTTTCTTTTCCACCTGGCTAATGAGTCTCCACTGACAAATATCTATTTCCTTGTAGATCTTCCTGCACCATGAAAATCTGAATTTGCCAGGGTCCTTGAAGGCCAACAGAAGAGCTTCTTTCTTTCCATCATAGAGCAACAGGCATAATCTTGAGCATACTGAGTCGTTGTTTTTTACCCAGAATTTTATTTGTTTCCCCACATCAAACAGAAACGTCTAGTTTTAGCACTTTTTGAGGGTTTGACTTTGCAGGGAGCTGTCGTAGAGATAACTGTATTACCATTGACTTTCTATCTTAAAAAAGAAAAGGTGTTTTTAAAATCTAACAGTAAAGGTAATAGTACTTTAAACTTGAAAGAACAATTAATTCACAGTCAAATCTTGGCACTCCTTTACTTATAAAAAATTTTACTTTTTCCAAAGATTAAAGTTATACACAACTTTTCAAATATTTTAACAACCATGTGGTGAAGAAAAAAATTTACTCGTGATGTCATTATTAAAAATCAAGCATTTTTATTTCAGTCTTTGTGTGTCCATGTGTAAGGGTCCTGTGATTACCTAGCTATGCACTGCATTTTTATATAGTTGGAATTAAACTACCAACATTTTGTATTTTGCCCTTTTTTTTTTTTTTTTTTTTTTTTTTTTTTTAAAGATTTTATTTATTTATTTAACAGGCAGAGATCACAAGCAGGCAGAGAGGCGGGCAGAGAGAGAGAGGAAGGGAAGCAGGCTCCCTGCTGAGCAGAGAGCCCGACGCGGGGCTCGATCCCAGGACCCTGGGACCATGACCCGAGCCGAAGGCAGAGGCTTTAACCCACTGAGCCACCCAGGTGCCCCTGTATTTTGCCCTTTTAAACAGCTTTATTAGGGGGGGCGCCTGGGTGGCTCAGTGGGTTAAAGCCTCTGCCTTCGGCTCAGGTCATGATCCCAGGGCCCTGGGATCGAGCCCCGCATCAGGCTCCCTGCTGAGCAGAGAGCCTGCTTCCCTTCCTCTCTCTCTGCCTGCCTCTCTGCCTACTTGTAATCTCTGTCTGTCAAATAAATAAATAAAATTAAAAAAAAATAAACAGCTTTATTAGGTATATTAACCGTACAATAAACTACACATTAAAGGTGTACAATTGTGATATTTTGACAGATAGATACATTGGTAAACCCTCTGCACAATCAAGATAATAAACATTTATAGCACCTCCCCAGATTCCTCAGGCCCTTTTATTATCCCTCCTGCCTGAACTACCCTTCTACTATTACAAGGCAATAACAGATCGACTTTCTGCCACTACAACTTATCTTGCATTTTCTAGAGTCTGGTATAAATAGAATTATGCACTCTGTATTCATTTGGTGGGAGGTGGGTCTGACTTCTTTTGTTCAGGCATTCTAGTAAGTACGTGGTACAGCTTATTATGGCTTTCATTTGAATTACCCTACTGGCTAAAGGTATTGAGCATGTCCTTTTATTACCATTGACCTATCTTTTTGGGTGAAGCGTCTATGCAAATTGTCCATTTTGCAAATGGGTTGTTTGTTTTCTTATTCCCGAGTTTTGAAAGTGATGTGGAGCCTCCGAGCAAGCAGTCAAGAAAGAATTCTCAAGATATTTTTGGTTCCCCCCCCCAATTTTTTTTTATTATAGCATGGGGACTAGAGCCATGGGCATAAAGAGCTACAGTGTGATTGTGAGGTGTGTCTTATTATATATCTTTAAGTTGAGGTGGAGAAGAGATAATGAAAGTCTCTAAAGAGATTTCCCTATGTTAAAGAAGACTTACAGGATTCCGGAGGTCTGACTACTGTCAAGCTAAGGTTGTTTTTAGCCTCTAGAAAACATCAACATTAAGGCAGCCAGGAGTTCCTTGAAGAATGTCACACTCTGTCTGTCTCTGGTGTTTATCAGTGGGCTGCAAGTTGTAAGGAAACTTAATTTTATCTATATTTCGCTTGCATTTGTTCTCATCAGAAAGTTCTTTTTCTGTTTTGAATACAGATCTTTACAGACATTTGATTTTCAAATATCTTCTCCAAGTATGTAATTTACCTTTTTATTATCTGAACAGAGTCTTAAAAAGAAGAGAAGTTCTTAATTTTAATGAAGTCCAGTGTAACCATTCATTTATAGGTAATGTTTTGTGTGTTGTAGCTAAGAAATCTTTGCCTAAGCCAAGGCCAAAATTTCTCTCCTGTGTTTTTTCTTAAAGTCTTATAGTTGTAGATTTTCAGCCCAAGATCCATTTGGGTGTTCATTTTAGCATATGGTACAAGATAAGGATTGACTCTTTCCTCCTGTGTTTTTGATAGGGATATACAATTGTTACAGTACCATTTGTTGAAAGATTATTCTTTCCCCCACTAAATTTCCTTCACACCCTTGCTCAAAACAGTTGTCCATAAGTATGTGATCTATTTTTCAATTCTCTAGTCTACTTCATTGATCTGTTTCTGTGTTTTGACACCATTACCACTCAATATATGTACTTGAGATTGTTGACATTATTGGTTTTAAATCTGCAGTCTTACCATTTATCCTTTAAAAAACAGAATCCCCTAAGTTTTTGCTTTGTACTGGATTCAGCTTATGCGTAGAAATGCTATCGCTAGAAATGCCTGGGGGTGCTCATCTGGGCTCCAGTGAGCTTTCTCAAACATACCCCTTTTGGAACCATTATAGTGGCACCAACCCTTATGGTTTATATCAGGGTTGCAAGATGACCTTCAGCAGTAAGTGTTACGAAACTTTAAAGAAAAAAAGAGTTTATTACTTACAAGCCCTGGAGCACACAAAGCATGCCAACAGACACGCAGCAAGGTAGCCCATAGAGAGAGTTCACACTAGGCCTGAGGTTCTGCTTTTATTGGGGTTGAGAATGGGTGCCCAGGGTTTCCAGGGCTCACTCATTATTGGTAAATTTAAAACATAAGAACACAGGATTAAAGACGGCACCTGCTGTGATAAGCACTGGCTGTTGAATGTAAGTGATGAATCACTGAATTCTACTTCAGAAACCAATATTGCACTGTATGCTAATTAACAAAATTTAAATTAAAAAATAAAACATAAGAGCACGTATTTGAAGCATGAGAAAGGGAAAAACAAGTGGCACAAATGGTCAGTTATTGAAATCAACCAATATCTCAAAAACAAAGGAGCCTCAGTGGGGTAAGGCAGCCCGGCTCTTTGTCTAGTTTTGACTGGCAACTGGTTAATTCCCCATAGCCTCTGTGAAAGCAGATGCCTCTTTGAAATGAATGCCTCTTTGAAGTGGATGGCTCCACAATCAAAGCAAAAGTCAGGCGCTTGCATTACAGAAAGAAGCCAACTATCCGGTTTTACACTGCAGTTCTTACTTTGTTTTTCCTCATTTTTTGCCTTTTTTGTTGTTGTTCTTGAATTGAGTATATTTTATGATTCCATTTTATTATCTTTGTTGGTTCCCCTAGCTATCAATCTTATGGATGTTATTTTAGTGATTAATTACTTTTTTTAATAGTATGTTTATTATCACTGTCTACCAGCCAGGTCATTCTACCATTCTGCATATAGTATAAGAACCTTACAAAAATACATTTCCATTTCATGTCTTCACTTCTGTATGATATTCTTATTAGATGTTTTATTCCCATGTGTTATAAACCTCATAATACCGTATCATCTTTTAACAATTAAAATTTAAGATTTAAATAAGAAAAATTTTTAAATTTTCATTTCAATTATGGCCCAAGTAGTTACCACTTTTGCTGTGCTTTCTTCCTTTGTACAGATCCGTATTTCCATCTGGTATGCTCTGTCTTCCGTGTGATGAGTTCCATTAACATCACTTGTAGCACATTTCTGTCAGTGATGAATTCTTGAAGGTTTTACATGTTTGAGTAAGTATTTTGCCTTTGTTTCTGAAAGATATTTTTGCTGGGTGTAAAATTTCGGGTTTACAGTTTTTGTTTTTGTTTTTTTTTTACATTAAGGATGTTACCTCTGTTTCCAGATAGAAATTTGCTGTCACCCTATTTACCTACACTGCACCTACCACTTTTCTTTCACCTTTTTTAAGCTTTTTCTCTTTGTCACTGGTCTTAAGCAATTTGTTAATTATGTAGCTTGGTTTCTTCATCTTTCTTGCATTTAGGGTTTACAGATTCTTGGATCTATGCATTTACGGCTTTAATTGAATTTGGAGAATATTTGGTGTTTATTTCTTTGACTATATTTTCTCTACCTGTCCTTTTTCTTCTTTTAGGACTCTAGTTATATACAAATTTAACTTCTCGGATTTCTTCCATATTAAATTCTCTGCTCATGTTTTTTTCAGTTTTTTCTCACTGTGTTTCATTTTACTTTCTATTGCTGTGTCTTTATGTTCATTATTATTTTCTTCTGCAATATCTAATATGTCACTTATCCTGGGCCATATTTTTTTTCATATAAGACATAGTTTTCATTTCTACAAGTTCAATTTAGGTCATTTTATAAAATACTTATTTTATATGTTTCCACATAATAAGTTCAGTCTTCTTTTTGGTTTCTTGAACATACGAAATATGGTAATAACTATTTGATGTTTTTACTTACTAATTTTCTCATGTATGTCATTTCTAGATCTGTGTCAATTGATTGATTTCTCTTCCTTATGAGTTTCATTTCCCACACATGTGAATGCCCAGTATTTTCTTTTATTCATTTATTTTTGTGTGTGTGTTTAATTTCCAGTATAAATAGTATACAGTGTTATATTAGTTTTAGGTGTACAATATAGTGATTCAACAATTATATATATAAATTATATATATATAATATAGTATATATTATATATATTATATAGTATATATATATATTACTATATATAGTCTATAATATATATAGTATATAATATATAATATATAGTATATATTATATATATTACTATATATAATATAGTACTCAGTGCTCATTACAAGAAGTGTACTCTTAATCTCCTTCATCAGTTTCACCCATCCCCCAACCCACCTTCTCTCTGGTACACATCAGTTTGCTCTTTATAGTTAAGATTCTATTTTTTTGTTTGTCTCTTTTTTCTTTATTCACCTATTTTGTTTCTTTAATTCCACACTTATGTAATACAAGAAGGTATTTGTCTTTCTCTGACTTATTTCATTTAGCATTATATCCTCTAGATCCAACCATGTTGTTTCAAATGGCAAAGTTTCTTTTTTTTCTTTTTTTTTTTTTTTTTAAGTATTGGCTGCTCTACCACTTTATTCATGCTAGAAGGTCAGGTTTTTGGAAATAGTACATCCTTTACCTTGCAGCCAGGAGTCAGTCAAAGGTTTAGAGTAGGAGAGATGTGTGCCATCTTGCTACTAAGGTTTCATTTTTTTTTTTATGACAGAGTAGGATCCCATTATATATGTATAACACCTCATCTTTATCCATTCATCTGTGGGTAAACGCTTGGGTTGCTTCCATATCTTGGCTACTGTAAATAATGCTGTTGTAAACATAGGGGTACATATAGCTTTTCAAATTAGTGTTTTCATTTTCCTTGGGAAATATGCAGCAGTGCAATTACTGGATCCTGTGGTAGTTCTATTTTTAATTTTTTGAGCAACCTCCCTACTGTTATCCACAGTGGTTGCACCAGTTTGCATTCGCACCAACAGTGCATGAGGGCTCCTTTCTCTCTGCTTCCTCACCAACATTTGTTGTTTCTTGTGTTTTTGATTTTAACCATTTTGACTTCTAGGAGATGATATCTCATTGTGGTTTTGATTTGCATTTCCCTGATGATAAGTGATGTTGAGCATCTTTTTTTGTGTCTTTTGTAGAGAAATGTCTTCATGTCTTCTGCTCATTCCTTAATTGGATTATTCTTTTTTGGTGTTGACTTGTATAAATTCTTCACATACTTTGGATACTATCCCCTTACTGGATAGATCATGTGCAAATATCTTCTCCCATTCAGTAAGTTGTATTTTAGTTTTGTTGATAGTTTCTTTTGCTGTGCAGAAGATTTTATTTGGGTGTAGTCTCTATGGCTTACTTTTGCTTTTGCTTTTGCTTCCCTTGCCTTGAGAGACATATGTGAAAAAATGTTGCTAGGGTTAATGGAAGAGAAATTACTGCCTGTGCTCTCTTCTAGGGTGTTTATGGTTTCAGGTCTTACATTTAAGTCTTTAATCCATTTTGAGTCTATTTTTATTTATGGTCCAGTTTCATTCTTTTGCATGTAGGTATCCAGTGTTCCCAACATCATTTGTTAGAGATTGTCCTTTTTCCATTGCATATTTTTGCCTCTTACATCAAAGATTAGTTGACCATATAATCATGGGTCTATTTCTGGGCTCTCTGTTCTCTTGCATTGATTTATATGTCTATTTTTGTGCCAGTTGCATATTGTTTTGATTACTACAGCTTTGTATTATATCTTAAAATCTAGAATTGTGATGCCTCCAGTTTTGCTTTTCTTTTTCAAGATTGCTTTGACTATTCAGATTCTTTTGTGGTTTTATACACATTTTAGGATTATTTGTTCTAGTTCTGTGGAAAATGCTGTTGGTATTTTGATCAAGATTGCATTAAATCCATAGATTGCTTTGGGTAGTATGGACATTTTAACAACATTGTTCTTCTAATCCATGAGCAGGGATTATCTTTCCATTTGTTTCTATCATCCTCAATTTCTTTCATCAATGTTTTATGTTGTACAGGTCTTTCACCTCTAGGTTTATTCCCAGGTATTTTAATGTTTTTGGTACTATTATAAGTGGGACTGTTTTTCTTTATTTAAAAAATGATTTTTTTTTAAGGTAATCTCCACATGCAAGGTGGAAAGGTGGAGCTCAAACTCACAACCCAGAGATGAAGAGTTTCATGTTCCACTGACTGAACCAGGTAGGCACCCTGGGATTGTTTTCTTAATTTCTCTTTCTGCTACTTCATTATTAGTGTATATAAATGTAACAGACTCCTATATGTTGATTTTTTGTCCTGCGACTTTACTGAATTCATTTATCGGCAATAATAGTTTTTTGATGGAGTCTTCAGTGTTTCTATATACAGTATCATGTTATCTGCAAATATGGAGAGTTTTACTTCTTCCTTACCAATTTGGATGCCAATTATTTCTTTTTGTTGTCTGATCACTGTTGCTAAGACTTCTAGTAGAGTGTTGAATAAAAATGGTGAGAGTGGGCATCCTTCTAGCTTTACATTATTGAGTAAAAATTTAGGTATGGGTTTTTCATATATGGCCCTTATTATGTTGTGTGATCTGTGTTCCCTCTAAACATCCTTTATTATGGGCTTTTATCATGAATGGGTATTGTATTTGTCAAATGATTTTTCTGCATCTATTAAAATCATCATATATATCATTTTTAACCTTTCTTTTTATTGATGTGAGATATCATGTTGATTGATTTATGAATATTGATCCACCCCTTGCATCCCAGGAATAAATCCCACTTGGTTCTCGTGAATGATTTTTTTAATGTATTGTTGGATTTGGTTTGCTAGTATTTTTGTGAGGATTTTTACAGCTATGTTCTTTAGAGACATTGACCTGTAGTTTTCTCTTTTTACAGTGTCTTTATCTGGTTTTGGTATCAGGGAAATGTTGGACTCATTGAATGAATTTGGAAGCTTTTACTTCTTTTCTGTCTCTTGGAGTAGTTTGAGAATAGGTATTAACCCTTTTTTAAATGTTTGATAGAATTCACTTGTAATGGTTTCTGTTCCTGGACTTCTGTTTGTTGGGCATTTTTTGACTACTGATTAAATTTCATTACTTGTAATCCCTCTATTCAAATATTTCTCTTTCTTCCTTATTCAGTTTTGGGATGTTATATGTTTCTAGAAATTTGTCCATTTCTTCTAGGTTGTCCAATTTGTTAGCATATAATTTTTCATAATATTCACATAATCCCTTGTATTTCTGTGGTGTTGATTGTTATTTCTGTGCTTTCTGATTTATATTTGAGTCCTCTCTCTTTTTTGATCAGTTTGGCTAAAGGTTTATCAATTTTGTTGCTCTTTAAAGAACCAGTTCTTGGTTTCATTGAACTGTTTTATTGTTTTGGGGTTTCTTTTATTTTTCTGGGTTTTTTTGTTTGTTTGTTTGTTTGTTTTTATTTTTTTCCGCTGTAAACTTTATTATGTCCTTTCTTCTACTGGTTTTGGATTTTGTTTGTTCTTCTTTTTCCAACTCCTAAAGGTGTAATGTTAGGTTGTTTGAGATTTTTCTTGCTTCTTCTTTTTTTTTTAAGATTTTATTTATTTATTTGACAGACAGAGATCACAAGTAGGCAGAGAGACAGGCGGAGAGAGAGGAGGAAGCAGGCTCCCTGCCAAGCAGAGAGCCCAATGTGGGGCTCGATCCCAGGACCCTGAGATCATGACCTGAGCTGAAGGCAGAGGCTTTAACCCACTGAGCCACCCAGGCACCCCATCTTGCTTCTTAAAATAGTCCTGTATTGCACTAAGTTTTCTTTGAACAGCTTCTAGTACACCCCAAATATTTTAGACTATTATATTTTTATTTTCATTTGTCTCTATGAATTTTTAATTTCCTCTTTGATTTCTTGGTTGACCAATTCATTGTTTGGTGGCATATTATTTAACCTCCATATAGTCGTGTTCTTTCCAGATTTTTTCTTGTGGGTGATTTTTAGTGATCAGAAAACATGCATGGTGTGACTCCAGTCTTTTTGAATCTGTTGAGTCTTGTTTTGTGGCCTAATATATGATCTGTTCTGGAGTGTGTTCCATGTGCACTTGAAAGAAATGTGCATTCTGCTGTTTTAGGATGGAATGTTCTGAGTATATCTGCTAAATCCATCTGCTTTAATGTGTCATTCAAAGCCACTGCTTCCTTGTTGATTTTCTGTTTGGATGATCTATCCATTGATGTAAGCGGGCTGTTAAAGTCCCCTACTATTATTGTATTACTATTAATTATTTCCTTTATGTTTGTTCTTAGCTGCTTTATGTATTTGTGTTCTCCCATGTTGAATACATAAATATTTACAATTGTATCTTCTTGTTGGATTGTTTTCTCTTTGATTATGTAGTGACCTTCTTTGTTTCTTGTTGCAGTGTTTGCTTTAAAATCCATTTTATCCCATATGTGTATTCCTAATGTGGCTTTCTTTTCACTTCCATGATAAATGCTTTTCCATTTCTTCACTTTCAATATGCATGTTTGCCAGGCATTTGCCAGAGATTCAGTAGCAGCAAAGTGCAAGATGCTTTCTCTGTGTTGTTCCCCACTTGACCTGTAGTAGACTGGGTGTTGCCTCCAGCCCACCGCTGGGGCCACAGTAGGACTGGGGTGTGGTTATCTTTCCCTCTTCCCAGGGCAGGAGTCACTTTGAAGTTGTGCTGGTCCTGGTCAGATCTGCTTGCACACTGACAGGGCTGTGGAACCACTTTGGATGGGCTCTGGCCAAGGGTGTATTTAAGATGACAGGTCTACAAGAGAAGTCAGAGGTGGGACATGCAATGCCAGTAGGGTCCATGCTGGTCTGCTGCATTAGGGGGCCTGCAGCCACCTGGGGAAAGTGCCCAGGCCTGCTGGGCTAGAGGAGGGTGGATCACACTGTTAGAGCAGGGGGCAGGGTGCACTATTAGCTAGCCGGGTGGAGAGTGTTGGCTGCTGTGCTGGTTCCCGCAGATGTCTGTATATCTAGGCTGGGAGGCAGGTGAGATAAATGGTGACTGTGAGCTCCTTTATTCTCGGAGAAGTCTCCCAAAGATTCCTGACCCTCCACCACATGCTTGAGACTAGTAAATAAATCTCCATCTGAGACACCGCTGGCATTCTTCAAACTGCCACTTCTATGCTGTATCTTAGTAGACTATTTGTTGTGCTGTCTCTTTAAGGATGGGGACTCAGCTTCACCTTGCCCTCTGGCTTTCCCAGAACCTAGCTCACAGACTTTTAAAGTTCCAGGTGTTAAACTGTAATGATTATAAGAACTCATAAAGTTAGGCCTCTCTGGTTTTCAAGGCTAAATGTTATGGAGATTCCTCTTCCTTGTACAGGTCCCCCATGCTTGCAGTGTCTGATGTTGGGGTTTTACTTCTCTCCCTTCTCTACCCATTGCATCCATCCCTCTGGAGGACAGTGCAGTGGACAACTTTGTCTTCCACTGTGTCTCTGTCTTTCCTACCATTCCTACCACTATTAAGACTAGACACTTCTTACCACTCTAACTGATGATCCGTGAAGTCTAAATATTTCAAAACTTTCTGAGAACAGAAACTAATCCTGGTCCTACCCAGTCTGAGTACTATGCTTTTATATGGTTCTTTGCTTCAGCTCCTAGAAATTTCCTCTCATGCACGAGCTAATCAAGACTCAACTGAATATTTAGCAGGACCATCTGTGAATCTTAGGGTTGACTTTCTTTTTTTTTTTTTTTTAAGATTTTATTTATTTATTTGACACAGAGAGAGATAGAGGGAGAGAGAGTGCATAAGCATGGGGTGTGGCAGACAGAGGGAGAAGGAGAAACAGGTTTCCTCCAGAGCAGGGGGAGCCCAATGTGGGACTTGAACTCAGGACCCTGGGATCATGACCTGAGCTGAAGGCAGTTGCTTAACCAACTAAGCCACCCAGGCACCCTAGAGTTGACTTTCTGTGCTGCTTTTTCCTCTCTGGCACTCTGTACTGCATACACTATCTGCTTTGGCTTCCTGAAACTCCCAATTTGGGAGAAACCTGTAGGTTCAGCCTATATTTTCTTTCCCTAAGCCATAGCTTGGAAACTTCCTCCAGGTAGCAAGTTGGGGAAAGCATAGGGCTTACCTCATTTGTTTCCCATCTTTCAGAGATCATCAGTTTTCATTGCCTGCTATCTTGTAACTTGAATGTCACTGTTTCATATATTTTGTTGGGTATTTTAGTTGTTTTACACAGAAAATTAAACCCAGACCTTGTTATTCTCTCTTGAGCAAAAGTGAGTCTTGTTTTTTTTTTAACTTAATATTATAGAAAAAGCTTTTACCTATGTCATCTACACAATATTTTACTGTGTGGATGAAGTGTAGTTGTAAAAAATTTTCCAATATGAATAATGTTTCCATGGATCTTTTTTCACTCTACCTTTATGGCATAGAATTTTGTATCTAGATTGTTTTCATAGATATAGAATAGCTAAGTTCAAAGAAGTAAACATTGTATCAGTTTCCTATGGCTGCTTTAACAAAATAACAGAAACTGTATGGCTTAAATAATATATTTTATCATTTCACAGTTCTGGAGTTTAGAAGTCTGAAATCAAGGTTTCAGCAATATTGGTTCTTTCTGAGGGATATGAAGGAAAATCTTTTCTGCGAGACTCTTATAGCTTCTGGTGATTTGCTGCTAATCTTTGACATTCCTTGGTTGATTTCTGTCTTCTGACCTTCATATGGCTTCCTCCCTAGGTGGGTGTCTGTGTCCAAATTTCCCCTTTTATAAAGATATCAGTCATATTGACATAGGGGTCCACCCTACTCCGTATGATCTTATCTTAACTAATTACCTCTACAACAATTCTACTTTCAAGTAAGTTCACATCTGAGAACTGAAAATTAGGGTTTCAACATAGGTATTTGGGGAGGACACAATTCAAACCATTAACAAACATATCTGAACCCTGTTATATTACTTCCAAATTGATTCTAGAAGGGTTATAATAGACACATTACATATTAAATAGGTTTTTTTGCACAAGAATTTAAAGAACTTGCAAAAAATTGTAGAATTGAGAAAAGCAATTTTCACCTCATAAAGTATTGTTAGTCAGCAGTTTATTGCTGTTGGATTCATTCTTCTATAAGTTTTTTTTATAAGTTTCAAAATATATTATAGCACTTTCCCGTTCCCCTTCCCTGAACTCTTTAGTCTCCCTGTGGTTCTACTCTGAATTAGAAATATGTTTTCCTTTTCAATTGTCTATTGACCTTCTTTCTAAGTGAACTTTCTTTAGATTATTTAATTTGTCTCTTTTTTTCAACCTGCTTTTACAGGTAAATGTTTAAAAAGCGTGTGTACCTCTCCTAAAAAGAAATTAACTCTATCAGCAAATTAGTGTGTGGCTTTCCTAAATTGAGTTGAACTCTATCAACAACTGTTATTTTTAAGAGTATTTGTCCTAATGTCCCTGAAATATTAGCAAACAAGGGAAGTCAGATAAATTCAAATAAATGTTTATTCACTGAATATCTCCACTTTCATCTCTGTAGCTGTACAGGGTCCAAGTATAACCTGAACTGGAATTTAGAATACCTGAATTTGCACAATTTTCTGGTGAAGCAAACCACCAATAATTGATTTGCATGAAGATTTGTAACTGATATAAATGAAAGTGTCAGTTCTGGTACTGGTGTTTGGGAAGATAAGGGATGGGGATGACAAAAAGTTAACTTTCTCAGATATGGACTTCCCATCTCCTCTTTCTCTTCAACCCTCACAATAAATTGTCAGTATATTAATGCTAACATCCTATTACTGAGACTAAGGAAAACTGGGTTACCAAGGTAACCCAAAATAATTCATATTACTCATTCAACAATGTTTAATAACTGTTCTATACTTTGGACTGTGCTAAGTATTAAATATACAGTGGTGAAAAAAAAGGTTCTGGTTTCCCTGAATCTTAAAATCTAGTCAAGAGAGAAGCAGTAGAAAAAAGAAAAAAAAAGACTAAAATATACTACTTTTTAAAGATTTTATTTATTTACCTGTCAGAGAGAGAGTGAGCACAAGCAGAGGGAGCATCAGGCAGAAGGAGAAGCAGGATCTCTGCTGAGCAAGGAGCCAAATGCCAGACTTGATCTCAGGACTCTGGGATCATGACCTGAGCCGAAAGCAGATGCTTAACCAACTGAGCCACCCAGGTGTCCCTAAATATACTAATTACTCATGAAAATAATAATGATTTATATGAAGACAGAAGGAACTTAATTCAGATTGGAAGACATGGTAAGGGTCATCTCAAGAAGTAAACTTCAAACTAATACCTGAGGAACAGGTAGGCAATTGCCAGGAAAAGTGGAATGAAGGATCTTTCAGGTAGAGAAAAGGAAGGAATGAAGGCACTGACATAAGACAGAGCTTAATGCATTCAAATAACTAAGAGACAAGATGGCGGAATATAACGATCAGGACGGATGAGACCGGGTTGCTGAAAAAGGCAGGGGTACGATAATGTAGGACATTACTAGGGCATGTTTACAATTTGGGGTTTCATTCTAAATTACTATAATAGCTAATAATTTTAAAAGTGTGTAAACTAAGTGTGGGACATGGCTCACTTAACTGTTATAAGAGGAATGGATGATAAAGGATGAAAGAGGAAATAGTAAGTCAAGACAAGAGAGTGGTAGCAGTTGGTATCATGCAAAATATATAGACTGCAGGTGTATTTTTTTTTTAATTTTTTATTTTAATAAACATATAATGTATTTTTATCCCCAGGGGTACAGGTCTGTGAATCATCTGGTTTACACATTTCACAGCACTCATCATAGCCCATACCCTCCCCAATGTCCATTTCCCCACCACCCTCTCCCGTCCCCCTTCCCCCCCGCAACCCTCAGTCTGTTTCTTGAGATTGAGTCTTTTATGGTTTGTCTCCCTCCCAATCCCATCTTTTCATTTTTTCTTTTCCTACCTCCCCCCAAACCCCCCCACCTTGCATCTCCCCTTCCTCATATCAAAGAGATCATATGATAGTTATATTTCTCCGATTGACTTATTTCGCTAAGCATGATACCCTCTAGTTCCATCCACGTCGTCGCAAATGGCAAGATTTCATGTCTTTTGATGGCTGCATAGTATTCCATTGTGTATATATACCACATCTTCTTTATCCATTCATCTGTTGATGGACATCTAGGCGCTTTCCACAGTTTGGCTATTGTGGACATTGCTGCTATAAACATTCGGGTGCACGTGCCCCTTCGGAGCACCACGTTTGTATCTTTAGGATATATACCCAGTAGTGCAATTGCTGGGTCGTAGGGTAGCTCTATTTTCAGTTTTTTGAGGAACCTCCACACTGTTTTCCAGAGTGGTTGCACCAGCTTGCATTCCCACCAACAGTGTAGGAGGGTTCCCCTCTCTCCGCATCCTCGCCAGCATCTGTCATTTCTTGACTTGTTAATTTTAGCCATTCTGACTGGTGTGAGGTGGTATCTCATTGTGGTTTTGATTTGTATTTCCCTGATGCCGAGTGATGTGGAGCATTTTTTCATGTGTCTGTTGGCCATCTGGATGTCTTCCTTGCAGAAATGTCTGTTCATGTCCTCTGCCCATTTCTTGACTGGATTATTTGTTCTTTGGGTATTGAGTTTGATAAGCTCTTTATAGATTTTGGATACGAGCCCTTTATCTGATATGTCGTTTGCAAATATCTTCTCCCATTCTGTCAGTTGTCTTTTGGTTTTGTTTACTGTTTCCTTTGCTGTGCAAAAGCTTTTAATCTTGATGAAATCCCAATAGTTCATTTTTGCCCTTGCTTCTGTTGCCTTTGGCGATGTTCCTAGGAAGAAGTTGCTGCGGTTGAGGTCAAAGAGGTTGCTGCCTGCATTGTCCTCAAGGATTTTGATAGATTCCTTTCGCACATTGAGGTCCTTCATCCACTTTGAGTCTATTTTCGTGTGTGGTGTAAGGAAATAGTCCAATTTCATTTTTCTGCATGTGGCTGTCCAATTTTCCCAGCACCATTTGTTGAAGAGGCTGTCTTTTTTCCATTGGATATTCTTTCCTGCTTTGTCGAAGATTAGTTGACCATAGAGTTGAGGGTCTATTTCTGGGCTCTCTATTCTGTTCCATTGATCTATATGTCTGTTTTTGTGCCAGTACCATACTGTCT
Organism: Martes martes; assembly: GCF_963455335.1. Lineage (NCBI taxonomy): Eukaryota > Metazoa > Chordata > Mammalia > Carnivora > Mustelidae > Martes > Martes martes. The sequence goes on along the minus strand of NC_137890.1, from coordinate 30,709,993 downwards.
TGATGATGACAGCTTTGTAATAGAGCTTGAAGTCTGGAATTGTGATGCCACCGACTTTGGCTTTCTTTTTCAATATTCCTTTGGCTATTCGAGGTCTTTTCTGGTTCCATATAAATTTTAGGATTATTTGTTCTATTTCTTTAAAAAAAATGGATGGGATTTTGATAGGGATTGCATTAAATGTGTAGATTGCTTTAGGTAGAATAGACATTTTCACAATATTTGTTCTTCCAATCCATGAGCATGGAATATTTTTCCATTTCTTTGTGTCTTCCTCAATTTCTTTCATGAGTACTTTATAGTTTTCTGAGTATAGATTCTTTGCCTCTTTGGTTAGATTTATTCCTAGGTATCTTATGGTTTTGGGTACGATTGTAAATGGGACTGACTCCTCAATTTCTCTTTCTTCTGTCTTGTTGTTAGTGTAAAGAAATGCGACTGATTTCTGTGCATTGACTTTATATCCTGACACTTTACTGAATTCCTGTATAAGTTCTAGCAGTTTTGGAGTGGAACCTTTTGGGTTTTCCACATATAGTATCATATCATCTGCAAAGAGTGATAGTTTGACTTCTTCTTTGCCGATTTGGATGCCTTTAATTTCTTTTTGTTGTCTGATTGCTGAGGCTAGGACTTCTAGTACTATATTGAACAGCAGTGGTGATAACGGACATCCCTGCCGTGTTCCTGACCTTAGCGGAAAAGCTTTCAGTTTTTCTCCATTGAGAATGATATTTGCGGTGGGTTTTTCATAGATGGCTTTGATAATATTGAGGTATGTGCCTTCTATCCCTACACTTTGAAGAGTTTTAATCAGGAAGGGATGCTGCACTTTGTCAAATGCTTTTTCAGCATCTATTGAGAGTATCATATGGTTCTTATTCTTTCTTTTATTAATGTATTGTATCACATTGATGGATTTGCGGATGTTGAACCAACCTTGCAGCCCTGAAATAAATCCCACTTGGTCGTGGTGAATAATCCTTTTAATGTACTGTTGGATCCTATTGGCCAGTATTTTGGTGAGAATTTTCGCATCTGTGTTCATCAAGGATATTGGTCTGTAATTCTCTTTTTTGGTGGGATCCTTGTCTGGTTTTGGGATCAAGGTGATGCTGGCCTCATAGAATGAGTTTGGAAGTTTTCCTTCCATTTCTATTTTTTGGAACAGTTTCAGGAGAATAGGAATTAATTCTTCTTTAAATGTTTGGTAGAATTCCCCTGGGAAGCCGTCTGGTCCTGGACTTTTGTTTGTTTGGAGATTTTTGATGACTGTTTCAATCTCCTTACTGGTTATGGGTCTGTTCAGGTTATCTATTTCTTCCTGGTTCAGTTGTGGTAGTTTATACATCTCTAGAAATGTATCCATTTCTTCCAGGTTGTCAAATTTGTTGCCATAGAGTTGCTCGTAGTATGTTCTTATAATTGTTTGTATTTCTTTGGTGTTGGTTGTGATCTCTCCTCTTTCATTCATGATTTTATTTATTTGCGTCCTTTCTCTTTTCTTTTTGATAAGTCTGGCCAGGGGCTTATCAATCTTATTAATTCTTTCAAAGAACCAGCTCCTAGTTTTGTTGATTTGTTCTATTGTTTTTTTAGTTTCTATTTCATTGATTTCTGCTCTGATCTTTATGATTTCTCTTCTCCTGCTGGGTTTAGGCTTTCTTTGTTGTCCTCTCTCCAGCTCCTTTAGGTGTAGGGTTAGGTTGTGTATTTGAGACCTTTCTTGTTTCTTGAGAAAGGCTTGCACTGCTATATATTTTCCTCTCAGGACTGCCTTTGTTGTATCCCACAGATTTTGAACTGTTGTGTTTTCATTATCATTTGTTTCCATGAATTTTTTCAATTCTTCTTTAATTTCCTGGTTGACCCATTCATTTTTTAGAAGGATGCTGTTTAGTCTCCATGTATTTGCGTTCTTTCCAAATTTCCTCTTGTGATTGAGTTCGAGCTTCAGAGCATTGTGGTCTGAAAATATGCAGGGAATGATCTCGATCTTTTGGTACCGATTGAGACCTGATTTATGACCCAGGATGTGGTCTATTCTGGAGAATGTTCCATGTGCACTAGAGAAGAATGTATATTCTGTTGCTTTGGGATGGAATGTTCTGAATATATCTGTGATGTCCATCTGGTCCAGTGTGTCATTTAAGGCCTTTATTTCCTTGTTGATCTTTTGCTTAGATGATCTGTCCATTTCAGTGAGGGGAGTGTTAAAGTCCCCTGCTATTATTGTATTACTGTCGATGTATTTCTTTGATTTTGTTATTAATTGGTTTATATAGTTGGCTGCTCCCATGTTAGGGGCATAGATATTTAAGATTGTTAGATCTTCTTGTTGGACAGACCCTTTGAGTATGATATAGTGTCCTTCCTCATCTCTTATTATAGTCTTTGGCTTAAAATCTAATTGATCTGATATAAGGATTGCCACCCCAGCTTTCTTCTGATGTCCATTAGCATGGTAGATTGTTTTCCACCCCCTCACTTTAAATCTGGAGGTGTCTTCGGATCTAAAATGAGTTTCTTGTAGGCAGCATATTGATGGGTTTTATTTTTTTATCCATTCTGATACCCTGTGTCTTTTGATTGGGGCATTTAGCCCATTAACATTCAGGGTAACTATTGAGAGATATGAATTTAGTGCCATTGTATTGCCTGTAAGGTGATTGTTACTGTATATTGTTTCTGCTTCTTTCTGATCTACTACTTTTAGGGTCTCTCTTTGCTTAGAGGACCCCTTTCAATATTTCCTGTAGAGCTGGTTTGGTGTTTGCAAATTCTTTCAGCTTTTGTTTGTCCTGGAAGCTCTTTATCTCTCCTTCTATTTTCAATGATAGCCTAGCCGGATATAGTATTCTTGGCTGCATGTTTTTCTCGTTTAGTGCTCTGAATATGTCATGCCAGTTCTTTCTGGCCTGCCAGGTCTCTGTGGATAGGTCCGCTGCCAATCTAATGTTTTTACCCTTGTATGTTACAGACTTCTTTTCCCGGGCTGCTTTCAGGATTTTCTCTTTGTCACTAAGACTTGTAAATTTTACTATCAGGTGACGAGGTGTGGACCTATTTTTATTGATTTTGAGGGGCGTTCTTAGCATCTCCTGGATTTTGATGTTTGTTCCCTTTGCCATATTAGGGAAATTCTCTCCAATAATTGTCTCCAATATACCTTCTGCTCCCCTCTCTCTTTCTTCTTCTTCTGGAATCCCAATTATTCTAATGTTGTGTCGTCTTATGGTGTCACTTATCTCTCGAATCCTCTCCTCGTGTTCCAGTAGTTGTTTGTCTCTCTTTTGCTCAGCTTCTTTATTCTCTGTCATTTGGTCTTCTATGTCACTAATTCTTTCTTCTGCCTCATTTATCCTGGCAGTGAGAGCTTCCATTTTTGATTGCACCTCATGAATAGCTTTTTTGATTTCAACTTGGTTAGATTTTAGTTCTTTTATTTCTCCAGAAAGGGCTTTTATCTCTCCGGAGAGGGTTTCTCTAATATCTTCTATGCCTTTTTCGAGCCCGGCTAGAACCTTGAGAATTGTCATTCTGAACTCTAGATCTGTCATGCTACCTATGTCTGTATTGATTAGGTCTCCAGCCTTCGGTACGGCCTCTTGTTCTTTTTTTTGAGGTGAGTTTTTCCGCCTTGTCATTTTGTCCAGGTAGGATTTGCTTTCTCCTGCTGTGGAATTCCGCTGTTCTTGGTGACTGAAGTTGGTTTTGGATCGGTTTCTTGTTGATCTTCTGGGGGAGGGGCCTGTTGTAGTGATTTTCAAGTGTCCTTGCCACAGGCGGAATTGCACCGCCCTTGCCAGGGGCCGGGCTAAGGAATCCGCTCGGGTTTGCTTTCGGGAGCTTTTGTTCCCTGAGCGCTTTCCGTAGAGTTCCGGAGGACGGGAATGAAGATGGCGGCCTCCCAATCTCTCGGCCCGGAGGAGCCGAGAGCTTGGGGTTCCGCTCCTCAGTGCGCTCTCAGAGCAAAGCGCCCAACAGTCCCGCCTCCCTGGCTTGCGGTCGCGCCTCGAGGAAAGCAGTCAATTGTTGGAGCTGGAGAAAAGCGCCGGGTCGCTTTTGTCTCTGTGGCCTCCGGCCGCGCTCCGAGCCCACCCAGCCTGCGACCGGCACAAGGTAACCCTGGGCTTAGAGCGCACTCCTCGGCTTTGTCGCTAGCCGGCTTCCCCGCTCCAATACCTGCGAGCTCTGTGGCACTCAGACACCCCCAGTCCTTCTGTGACCCTGCGGGTCCTGGGGTTATGCTGACCCCGCCTGGGTTTCCCCCCAGTTTAGCCTCTGGAGCGATGTCTCCCAGTGGAGCCGACTTTTAAAAGTCCCGATTTTGTGCTCCGTCGCTCCGCCGCTTGCCGGGTGCCGGCCCCTCCCCCCGGGGTCTATCTTCCCGTCGCTTTGGATTCACTTCTCCGCAGGTCCTACCTTTCAGAAAGTGATCGATTTTCTGTTTCTGGGATTGTTGCTCTTCTTCTCTTTGATTTCCCGTTGGATTTGTAGGTGTTCACAATGGTTAGATAAGCTATCTAGCTGATCTCCTGCTACCCGATGTCGTCTCAGCCTGCTACTTCTCCACCATCTTGACTCCTCCCACCTGCAGGTGTATTTTTGAGGAAGCACTGGAACCAGCAGGAAAAAGAAGAGCTTTTTTTTTTTTTTTTTTTTTTTTTTTAATGCAACAAAGATCACTGAGGAGAGGCAAAGAGATCTCAAAGATCCTCTACTTCTCTGGCTCAAGGCACTAGATAATTTGATGCCAATTACCTATAATAGGGGGACCAGTATAAGGTTAAGATTGACTCAAAGTCTGAGAGTTCAGTTTTAGTTAAGTCTCAGATATGTTAAGTTGCCTGTTCGATATTCATGAGATGTCAAGGAGAAAGTAGCTAAAAGTCTAGAGATCCCAAGAATGGCCTGATTTGGGAGCACAAATTGGAGAATCACCATCACAGAAATGTTGAAGACCAAGGAGATAGTACAAAAACTGAAGATAGTCCAAGGTCAACCTCTGTAGAGCTCTAATATTTTAACAAGTGCTTGTTAATGGAACTGGGGAGCAGCATTTTGGAGATCAGAAGACAATCTTTAAGAGAGTGTGGTGTCCAAAAAACATTTTTTTAAAAAAATAAATGGTGATCTCTAAAAAAACAAAAGAAAGAAAGAAAGTGTGGTCTAGACAACAAGAAGAAGGAGATATAGTGTGCTAATGGCTAAGAGGCCTATTGCATTTTGGGATGTAGAGGCTTCTGTGGCTTTAGCAAGAGCTGTTTCTTTGGAAAAGTAGGGGGACAATCCCTAATAATATGAGTTAAAAAGGTAAAAGTAAGAAGAAGGTAGAAATAGTATAGTGGATGCTGCCTATGAGAGTCTGTATTATATAGAAAAGCAGAAAAGCAGAGAAGGGCCAGAAAAGGATGTGGAATCATGGAAAGTTTTGGTTTTGTCTCTTTAAAAAGGTATGATTTATTAGAGCTGATTTGTAAGCTGTTGGGGAAGATCCTTTTGATGAAATAGACTGAATATGCAAGTGAAAAGGAAATACCCAAAAAGTAAAAGTCAGAAATTAAGAGGTATTGGCATTTTCCAGGAAAAGGGCTTTCCCTTTGCCATAAAGAAGAGGAAATGACTAAGGTGGTCTAGGTAGATGGAGACTTGGTAAAGTGAGATTATATAGAAAAGAATGAAGGCCAAAGATTTTCTAATATGTTTTTAGCAAAAGTGATATGATCTCACTAATTACAAAATATTTGAAAATAAACTATTATCTGCATTTTATACACACACACACACACACACACACACACACACACACACGTTATCGCTTCTGTTAAATATATAGCAAATTGGGCAATGGAATTGTCCCATTTTACATGTTGTCTAATAAAGGAGATCTTGTATTGCAGCAACTAAATGCCTTAATTTTTTTTTTTTTTTTTTAAATTTGAGAGAGAGCATGAGCAAGGGAGGGGCAGAAGGAGAGGGAGAACCAGACTCTCTGCTGAGCAGAGGCCAGTTGCGGAGCTCAATCCCAGGACCCTGGGATCATGACCTAAGCCAAAGGAGTGATTGAGTCACACAGGTGCCCCCTCTATGCCTTAAATTTTAAAGACAGAAATAAAAGCCCAACTTATGTGAATGTCTGAGAGTACATTTGATGACATATGCTCTTAGAAACCATCAAAAGTTGACGGGCTTATGGCTCTAACATAAAGCCAGCTTTATTCCATCTGTAGAAATCTGGTAATACATGCAATAAAATATAACAATCCCAATAAAGGATGTTGTTTTCCATTGTTTCCCTCCCCACAATATTATTACACTTGCAGAAGATTTTTGTTTGGTCTTCTCTGTTTAGAAAAATACATTGGTTGTTACATAATATTTGCTTGTCATGGCAAGTCAAAAAAAAAAGTAACTTCTTCCTACATTTTTACTTTAAGGATTTCTTCTCACCTTTTTCTTTTCATCTTTAGATTCTCACTGAAAAACTCAAATTCAGCTTTAGTTCATTTAAGAACCAAACGACTCACTGGGCTTAGGTGCTGTGATAGATTTTCCTTCGTCCCGCCTTCCCACCCTCCTTTCCTTCTTTCCTTCCTTCCTTTCCCCCTACTTTCCTTCCTTTTTTCTTCTCTCATTTCCTTTCTTTTATCCTTCTTTTTTTTTTTTTTTTTGGATCTACCATCCTGCCTGAAGACTTGAAGATGAAAAGATGTTTATTCTAAAATGTCATTTAGAAAGTTCACCTTATTATAATATTGGCTACATGAAAAGTGAGCATAGAATATCTTCCAAGGCCACTTTTAATTCTCTGATTCAACATCATTCTAAAATGATCAATATCCTCATATTGTTGAGAACCAGGAAGAAGAGAAAACTTAGTAGTTGTGTGTGTGATCCAATTAGCCAAGGCAACCCTGTTGCCTTTCTTCTGGTTCAATTAACTGTTTGGCATTTGTTCAGGATGTCCATACACTAGCCTCATTTTGGAGCTGGACTTGGAAAGCTGCCCAGGGTAGAAATCCTAAATATAGATCCACTGGAAGTGATAATCTCAGGAAATGCCAGGATAATTTTCTGGACTAGAGACCAATGAGGTTTGTACTGTGTTTACTTGTTTGGGACTTTTGGTGAAATTTTAAAAATAAGAAACTTTGAATTATAGAAAAGAAAACTAGTATTTTTTCCAACTCAATTAATTAAGCCTTAATCAATACCAACTAACACCAAAAATAATTCTTTAAAAAATTATCTTCTCTCTTCCTCTATTTTAAACATATCCATTAAACTATATACTTCTATGTAAATGGCAGTTATATTTCTAAGCTATATTATCAATATTCTTAGCCATCTTCAGGAGTGATAATCATGCAGTCTCCTTTCCTTTGCTGCTCCCGAGATTCAGTTAGGATATTTCCCTGCTTATATTTAGCAAAGTGTTACATGTTGCAACTTAAATTGACTCCTTCTTGTTCTGACTTTAATGAGGATTATCTTCCTTAAAAATTATGGCACATTTTACAGAATCTCATCAGAACAAATCAAAACCAAGCCAAATTAGAGTAGTCAACATATTCTGTAGAGGTGCAGAGGAGGTTTTTCTTAATGCTTTTCTTAGCTTTTATAAGAAATGTAACTTAATTGAATTTTCAGTAACTGTCAACATTGGTGAGGAGGAAATCATTACAACCTTATATGTATTTTATGACTTCTCTGAAATGAAATAATCTTGGACTTTAATATTATTCTTGTCAACGAACAATGTGGCAGCAGCATTAAATTCTGGGATAAATCTACTGCTGGGGAAGCTAAGACTTCAGGAAGGAACAGATTCTTGAATAGTTAGACTTTAAAGAATGAGAAAAGTTCAGAAGGCAGAAATTCTGAATGCCGTTCTCAGTTCTACATCCATGATGATGTAGGGTCATTGTGAATATCTTAAAAATCCATTATTTTGTGTTTCTCCCGTTTCTGAATTATTACCTTTCCTTGTCCTCCTGTTTCTGTTACAGTTTCCTTGTTCTCAGCATCAGCCTGCCTGCTTTCTCAATTCTGCTTTTCATGGTGCCTGAAATCAAGGAAATAATTTGGAAAGTTGTTGCAGCAAGTTTCAGGATTCTGCCTTTTAGCAATATCACATGGCTATGTGAAGGCTTGTGTGTTGTAATGCAAGTCATTTGCCACCAAAAGCAATTCATGTCATAATTTCTCTTAAAAAAAAAAAATGGAAGAGATAAAGAACTTGAAGTCATATAGAACTTCTTGTCATGGGGACATGAAGACTTGCATTAAGCATTTTACCAAAAATCTTCATGTAACTTTTATTTTTATTCAAGTATAATTAACATACAGTGTCATATTAATTTCAGGTATATAGTATAATGACTCAACAATTCTATACATTTCTCGGTGCTCATCAGAATAAGTATACTCTCAGTCTCCTTTATCTATTTTACTGATCCCCCTACCTACTTCCCTTCCGTCAACCACTAGCTTGCTCTCTGTGTTTAAGAGTCTATTTTCCTGTTTCTGTTTTTTTTTTGTTTGTTTGTCCTTTTGTTCGATTTCTTAAATTTCACATATGAATGAAATGATATGGTATTTTTCTCTGGCCAGCGTATTTCACTTAACATTATACCTCTAGGTACATCCGTGCTGTTGCAAGTGCATATCCAAGGAGATGCATAAAGATTTTGCTTTTATTAGTGGCTGAGTAATATTCCATTTTATGCATATATCACATAATCTTTATCCATTCATTTCAAATGTTATCTCAAATGTCATCTTTCTGGTAAGATGGGATTTCTGTCAGTAGAGATAAATAATACTAGGTAGAATGTGTAAGCAAAGAAGAAAATAACTTTTATAGAAAAATAATATATTTATATGTAATTTGCTATTTACATATATATAATTATATATAGTATATAAATGGCTACATATACACACAAAAGACTATATATGGGGTGTATGTACAAGTATAAATATATCTTTTAAAGATTTTATTTATTTGACAGACAGAGATCACAAGTAGGTAGAGGGGGAAGCAGGCTCCCCGCTGAGCAGAGAGCCCAACGCAGGGCTCAGTCCCAGGACCCTGAGCTCATGACCTGAGCTGAAGTCAGAGGCTTAACCCACTGAGCCACCCAGATGCCCCACAAGTATGAATATTTCAAATGATATCCTAACCAATTATTATTATAATCCTTTTTCAGAACACAAATAACTTCCTTTTTATTAGTTAAACACAAAAATAGAACTTTCTTCTTCACTCTAAACAGAAAGTTTTCCACAACTTCCCAGGAGAGAGTCTTGGAAATGATAGGTCAAATCTAAGACCACTGCATATGATAGTATGGTCAACAAGCTGACTTGTGACCATTTATGTCATATTGTAAATGAAAAGGCTGCTTGACTGTCTGAGATGAAAACCAGCTGTGTAATGGTTGGTTACTCATTGCATTTTAATTATTGTTTGTTATCCATAAGAGAGAATTAAAATTATTATAAATGTTTGCTAATGAGCTAAAGAATATGGAAAATATTTTCTTCTTGGAAGCATTTTTGACAGAGTACCTGTTGATATCAGAGGGAGAAAAAGTCCCATGTGACAATGTCCTTAGGCTATTGTCTATTAAAACCTCAATTAACAATGTGAACTTGATCTGTGTTAGTACTAAAAAGATATCCTGAGTTTAAATTACAGCATTATTTTCTGCGTTTCCCATATATTTTGTTTACATGGTGAAGACTTCTGATTCACAACATCTCAGCAGAAAATGCTCAAATTATTTAAACCGTTTCACTGAGGAAGTAAAACTAGGCTTGTGTGCAAAAGGAACTCAACTGAAATTTTAAGTGCCTAATATGTATATTAAAGGCAGTGATAAATTATATTATGGATGTTTTTGCATTGTAGAAGTTGAGGAACAGCCCAGATCAATTTTATTTATCAGGACTATTGTATAGCAATTTGATAGTTCCAAACAATTAGGCACTAAATACTTTTGAAAGATTATTTTCTCTTTTATTTTTCAAACTGTGAAATGACTCAAAGAATACTTTTGTTAAGAAAACAACCTGAGTGTGAAAAGAACTGAATTAAAGTTCAAGAAATCTGAATATACTCTTCTCTCTCTGACTTTGATGTGGCTCATATGGAAAAGCCTTTCCATTTGCATTTAGATGTGATTTCCCCAGTGAAAAGCCTGATATGCTCTGTCCTAGTTTGGAGAAATGGTTTGGGTCTTTAGGTCTAACTTAATTTACGTAGAATGAAAAAGTCCTTTCCTGAGTAGAAATATCAGGAAAGTTAAATCCTCTGTGTTTTGTGTTTATGTTTTTATTTTCATTATGTCTATAGAAGTGCTTTTATATATGTGTTACTCTATGACTTCTTTAGTTTGAAAGGCCCTAAAATTTTTCTTCCATTTCTTATGTAATCAACATGAAATCGAATGTGGATATGTATATGTGGATGGCCGAAGACAGGAATGCAAGCTGATGTTTTGTTCAATTTTGCTTTGCTTCCTTGCATCATAGAAAATTTGGACCCAAAGGATATTTAATGATATAGTTCACTTTCTTATGTTACAAATGAGAAAATGCACACAGCAGATTTGATTGGCTTATCCAAGGAGATGCATAAAGATGGTGAGCACTTGATGCAGAGCTGAGCCAAAAACATATTCTAATGGGTTTTCCACTATCCTACGTCACTCTTCTGAGAGTCCTTTGGTGATAAGAGTCTCTCTTAGTTCCAACATGACCAAATTATTTTACTGAAGCTTTCAAATCCTGGGAAAGTTCTGATATATTAATATTTGGACACTCTTTCTACAAAGTTTGGTTTCATGGTAAGACTATGCCACTTGAAGTCAGCCCAAAGGCCGCTGAAACAATGGCTCTCACTCTCATTCTCAGAATGTTGCCTCAGAAAGGAGTCTATAGGTAATTACAATACAGTGTCACAATTTTGAGGAGTGAGACTTTCACTTATATTCAGACAGTTTCTCTCACAAAGAATAAAACCTGCATGCATGTGAAGGGTGGACTTTGATATAGGCCAAACTTTAAATTGCCATTGATGGAATAAATGTGTAATTCCACAAAATTTTAATAAATTATCTCAATACTGTGTATGATCATTCAACAGGCATGACTGAATTTTAAACATGAAGCACAAAATCAGGGGGGATGGTACGTGACCAAAAAACGATTTCAATTATATATTAAGTTTAATATTGACTTTTACAATGGGCAAAGTGAAAGAGTATGCAAAGCAATTCCATATTGAGGGTTCTTCTCATGCTCAGAAATTTATACAACTGGACATTTTTCTAAGCACCTATTACCATGAAGCAATTGCCAAGTCACTTTAGTTCAGATGAGATTCTAGGCTGGAAATATCCAGGGTCAGGTTCTCCTGCCTAAACTCTGGCTGTGGGGTCTGAAAGTATGGCTTGGGATTGAGTCATTCTCAAAAGAAAAACAGTATTGGGGCGCATGGATGGCACAGTCAGTTAAGCGACCAACTCTTGGTTTCAGTTCACATCATGATCTCAGGGTCATGGGATCACGCCCCACATGGGGCTCCGTGCTCAGTGCAGAATCTGCTTCAGACTCTCTGCCCCTCTTCCTCTGCTCCTACCCCTATGCACCCTCTCATTAAAATCAATTAGATCTTTAGGGAAAAAAAAAAGAAAAGCAGTATCATCCATAACACCAAGATGTAGCCTCACTTCAAGTCTATGTTAATAATATTTGAAAGGAAAAAAGAGGTAGAATCAAAGCCAGAAAAACTAGTTATTATCATCAATCATATTTTATGCTGCCATCCAGTTAAATGAGACTTATAATTCAAAGACTAAGTTGATTTCTTTTTAGGTTCACATTTGCATACGAAACTCTGGGTCAGCTTCATTTGCATATACATGAATAGGCTACAGAAAATAGCTCTTTGAAAATAATATAACTTTAACACATTCTCAGAAGTCATCGTTTAGCATGAAATAATAAAAAGCAGGCTTCCTTATCTTACAGCATACAGAGAAATCAATGGATTAAATGGATTAAAGACAAACATTAGATATGAAATGGTAAAATTCCTAGAAGAAAACATAGGGGGAAAGCTCCTTGACATTGGTCTTGGCAATAATTTTTCAAAACTGATACCGAAAGCACAGGCAACAAAGCAAAAATAAGCAAGTGGGACTACGAGAGGTTTTTGCATAGCTAGGGAAATAATTAACAATATGAAAAGGCAACCTATGAAATGTGAAAAAAAATTTTGTAAACCGTATATCTGATAAATTAATATGCAAAATATATAAAGAAGTCATACAACTCAACAAAAAAATTAATAATTCAAATAAAAAATGGGCAAAAGACCTGAACAGACATTTTCCCAAAGACATGCAAATGGCCAATCGGTGTATGAAAAGAAGCTCAACATCACTAACGTCAGGAAAATGCAAATCAAAACCACAATGAGATATCACCTGACACCTGTTAGAATGGCTATTATCAAAAAGTGAAAAGACAACAAGAGCTGGCAAGGATGTAGAGAAAAGGAAACCTTTGGGCATGGTTGGTGGGAATGTAAATTGGTGCAGCCACTGTGGAAAACAGTATAAAAGGTCCTCAAAAAATTAAAATGGAACTACCATATGATCCAGCAATCCCAGTTCTTGTATATATCCAAAAGAAACCAAATTATCTTGAAGAGATATCCACACTCCCAAGTTCACTGCAACATTATTCACAGTAGCCAAGACATCGAAACAACCTATCTATCAACAGATAAATGGATCAATATACATTATATATATATATATATATAATATATATAATACTCAGCTGCAAGAAAGAAGGAAATCCTGCCATTTGCCACAACTTGGATGAAACTGGAAGACATTATGCTAAGTGAAATAAACCATACAAAGAATGACAAATACTGTATGAATATTTGTTATGTGGAATATTTGAAAAAAAAAAAAAAAAGCCAAACATAGTAAAAAGAGTAGTGTGGTAGTTATCAGGTACTAGGGAGTGAAGGAAATGGGAAAATACTGACCACTTTCAATTATAAGATAAATAAGTTCTGGAGACCTAATGTATAGCATGGTGACTATAATTAAAAATAATGTATTATATATTTGAAATTTGCTAAGATCTCAAGTGTTTGTTACTATAAAAAATAAAGTCAATATAGGAGGCGATAGATATGTTAATTTGTTTGTGGCAACTATTTCACAATGTATACATACATCAAAATATCACATTATACACCTTAAATATATGTATTTTTGTTCATCAAAAACTTAAAAAATAAATACAAAATTAAAAACAGACTTTAAATTTCAAATGTCAGATCCAAAATTTATTAGCAAATATTGGGCAATGTACTTAAACTCCGTGTCTCTATTTTCTCATCTAAAAATCAGGATATCTACCTCATAGGAATTTCCTAAGTGCAGTAGGAAGTTTCCTTTCCTTTTTAAAAAGATATTTATTTATTTATTTGTTTATTTATTATTTGAGAGAGACAGAGCACAAGCAGGGGGAGGGACAGAGGGAAAGGGAGAAGCAGACTCCCTACTGAGCAGGGAGCCTGATGTGGGACTCTATCCCAGGACCCTGAGATCATGACCTGAGCCAAAGGCTCAGCCAACTTAGCCACCCAGGTGCCCCCGGTAGGCAGTTTGTGAAAGGACTCTTGGTATTCATACCCTTGTATAATCCCTTTCCCTCGAATTTGGTTAGACTTAGCATTTCACTTCCACTAGAATATAGTAAATATAATGGGATATTACATCAGGTATTAAAGTACAAGACTGTGAACTCCACCTTTCTTATTCTCTCATTCTCTTACTTGCTCTGGGGGAAGCCAGCTACCATATTGTTAGCTGTACTATGGAGAGGCCCATGTGGCAAGGACCTGAGGGAAGCCTCTATCCAACAGCCAGTAAACAATTGAGATCAGTCTAATGACTCATGGGAGACAAGATCCAACCTCATGAGGATATTTGGAGATTTCTGACACCTTGATTGCCTCCTTATGAAAGACCATGAGCCACATGTCCCAGCCAGCCAGACCCAGATCATGCCCCACAGAAACTGTGGAAGAATAAATGTTGTTTTGAACCATTAAGTTTTGGGTAATCTGTTGCCCAATAGATATCTAACATAATAGTTATCTGTTAGATTGTTGAAATTTAAGTCTGGGATTTAGGAGAAACCACTGAATTTAGAAGACATCAAGAAATAGATTCTGCCTTTAATTTGGATACTTTTACATCATGATTGAGTAAAAAAGAGGATAAGACAAACTTTTGGAGATAACCAATATTTAAGAAAAATAAGATCCAACAGAGGAAAAATAATCCATGGTAGAAGCCAAAAGGAACATAAAGTTGAGGTTAGAATTAGGAGAGAGTGTATCATGGATGCCAACTGAGATCATTTCAAGATAGAAGTTAATACCAAAGTTAATTAACATTGGGGCAGAAGGACAAGGAGTAATATTTGTTAAAATTCATCATGAGACAGACATTTACAGGTGTTTTGCAAGTACTAACTTATTTTGGTCCTTATAATATTAGAATATAATTATTCTCATTTTACTGATAAGAAAGATGTTTAAAGGAGGGAAATATCTTGCCCAAAGTCACATAGTTAGCATGTGGAAGCATCAGGATTCAAATCCAAATCTATCTAGCTCCAATCCCTTACTTTTTCCATTAAGATATAATGACTCTCATCCTTGCAAAGGATAGCTTATAAAGCCCTCTTATATAATAAACCTACTAAGACTGATACAAAAATCTCTGTGAGATGGTTAGAAAGCTCTTCTTCAACAATTGGATTGAGCTCAAGCACATTTGATGTTCTTGAGGGAACCATGTTCTATCAGGACATCACACATACTATGAGGGCTACTCTTCCCTCCTGCTTTCGTGTCTCCTAAACACCATTTAAACATTACCTCCTCCCCCAGGATTAACCTCCTCTCAGGTGGATGGTAACCGGAAGATCAGATGGATACTTCCTATGCTCTGTTTTTTTTTTTTTTTTAAAGATTTATTTATTTGACAGACAGAGATCACAAGTAGGCAGAGAAACAGGCAGAGAGAGAGAAAGGAGGAAGCAGACTCCCCACTGAGCAGAGAGCCTGATGCGGGGCTCGATCCCAGGACCCTGGGATCATGACCTGAGCCGAAGGCAGAGGCTTCAACCCACTGAGCCAACCAGGCGCCCCCCTATGCTCTGTTTTAATTGTTGGTTTCTGTTTCTATTTCCTCCATCATAGGTTATGGCTATATTTTTGGTCATAATTTGTATATGCCTGACTTACAATAGATAATAGCTATTTATCAGAATAGACTGAATGGATAAAGGAATGGAAGGACATTGGTTAAATCCTGAAGACGGAGTAAAATGAGAAAGGGAAAGGAATGTCAAGCAGAAACAAAAGCATGCATGAAAGTCTGAAAGCATAAAAGAGCATGGGGTATGCAGAAGAGAAAATATTTCCATATGGAAATTTAATGCTCACTTCATCATACATATACAGAATTCAGAACCATATGGTTATGGGATTCGCTAGAAAGTGGCAGGCATGGAGGTAGGAAAACTAAAGATTATAGCAGACACTGTTGGATGCTGTCTAGTAGCCATTCCTGCCTTCCTCCTTCTGATAGAACTGAGTTCAGGAGTTCACGGGCATCTAGTCATATGCCTCAGGAACAGCTTATTCCGGGGCTTACAAAAGAAGGGGTCCTAAGGCAATCCGTATGGGTATAGTCTCCCTAGCCCAATTTGATAGGAGCTATGTGAATGTGATGCAACATACCCAGCCATACTCTAACGGCCAGCAGAAACTTCGTTCATTTGTATTGATTAGTAACTACCTACTAATCAGAATAATCTCAGACTATCATGATTACCACTTACTGAGCATGCTCTGTGTCAAGCACTGTAACAATTGCTTTATACACCCTACATATGAAAGAACCCTAGGAGCAATGTCTTTGCTAGGGTAAGGAGTCAGGACTAAGATAATATCTAGACAACTTACTTCAGTTTTTATTAGCTAAGCTATTTTGTTCAATGGAATCAAGCACTCTTGGACCCTAGTGATAAGAAAAGGAAAAGATCTATTACGTATAGGGAATTAAAAATGAAAATGGGGGTGCATTAAACAACTACCTTTCCCATCTCAAGCCTGGTCACAAGGGAGAAGATTCCTTTATGACCAGCTACTCTTCTCCAGGTAGACACGGTATTGATTTTAAGGAACCTACCATGGCAGGAGGCTTGGCTGCTGCAGGACTTCTCTCTCCATCCCATGTTAATGCTTATGGATAAACCATCAGGAGAGAGGTGAGTCTCGGAGCATGATCTATAAATGCGAGACCGTCTTCCTGACCAGGCCCCAGAGTAGTTTCCCTTCAGCTCCTGCTCACAAGACCGTCAGCTCACAGGTCTGTTGCATTATTAGACATGAAAACAACATTAATCTCATACATCTCCTTCGGATGTCTTGGGTTAGTAGGTGTGCTGTCAATGAGCAGTAATGAGCAGTTCTGGAAGGAATCTTTTTTTTCTGAGCAGTAGGTCTCGAGAGTGGGTTTAAAATATTCAGTAAATCATGTTGTAAACAGATGTGCTGTCACGCGGATTTTGTTGTTCCATTTATAGAGCACAGGCAGAGTAGATTTAGCATAATTTTTAAGAGCCATGGGATTTGGGGAATGGTCAGTAGGCATTGACTTCAATTTAAAGTCGCTTGCTACATTAGTCCCTAACAAGACAATCAGCCTGTGCTCTGAAGCTTTGATTCCAGGCATTGTCTTTTTCTCTCTAGCTAGGACAGTCATGGATGGCATCTTCTTCTAACAGAAGGCTGTTTTGCTTACATTGAAAATCTGTTGTTTAGTGTAGTCACCTTTATTAATTCTTGCCTAGGTCTCCCGGGTAGCTTGCTGTAGCTTCTCCGTCAGCAACTCTTCCTCGCACTTTCATGCCATGGACATGACTTCTTTCCTTAAACCTCATGAACCCACCTCAGCTAAATTCACACTTTTCTTCTGCAGCTTCCTCACCTCTCTCAGCCTTCATAGAATTGAAGAGAGTAGGGCCTTGCTCCGGATGGATCAGGCTTTGGCTGAAGGGAATGTTGTGGTTGGTTTGATCGTCTCTTCAGATCGCTACAACTTTCTCTATGTCAACGGCAATGCTGTTTTGCCTTCTCACCATTCGTGTGTTCACCGGATAGACTTTTAATTTCCTTCAAGAACTTTGCCTTTACATTCATAGCTTGGCTGACTGTCCGGTGCAAAGGCCTAGCTTTCAGCCTAACTCGGCTTTCGACACGCCTCCCTCGCTGGACTTCCTCGTTTTGAGCTTTGGATTGACAGTGAGAACCCTGCTACTCTTTCTTGCGCTTGAACACACAGAGGCCATTGTAGGGTTATTAATGAGCCTAATTTCAATACTGTTGCAGCTCAAGGAATGGGGAGGCTTGGGGAGAGGGGAAAAGGGAATAGCTGATCAGTGGAGTAGTCAGAACACACATGACATTTACCTCTCAAGTTCCCCATCTTATATGGGTGCACTTGGTGGTGCCCCCCCATAATGACTATTGTAACATCAAAGATCACTGATCACAGATCACCATAACAATTATAATAATAGTAATGGGGGCACCTGGGTGGCTCAGTGGGTTAAGCCTCTGCCTTTGGCTCAGGTCACGATCTCAGGGTCCTGGGATGGAGCCCCACATCAGGCTCTCTGCTCAGCGGGGAGCCTGCTTCTCCCTACCCCTCCACCTGCCTCTCTGCCTACTTGTGATCTCTCTCTGTGTCAAATAAATAAATAAAATCTTTTTAAAAAACCAATTATAATAATAATGAAAAGTTTTAAAATGTTGTGCAAATTACCAAAATGTGACACAGAGACACAAAGTGAGCAAATGATGTTAGAAAAGGGCACCAATAGACTTGCTTAGTGCAGGGTTGCCACACACCTTCAGTTTGTTTTAAAAAAAAAAAAAGGCAATCTCTACAAAGCACAGTAAAATGGAATGTGCTTGTGCTTTGTGGGCATGGTAGATGTTTAAGACTTTCTCAGGGAATGGTTGTGGTTTCTTCAGACATCGCTCTTTCATTACTGGTCATCTATCGCGGCAGACAAAGTCCTCCCTGGATGGTACTTACAAAGCTCTGCCATCCCAGCCTCTGGCACCCTTGGTACGCTCCTCACAGAATATCCTCTAAATTGGGACCTATCATCCTTCTAGGCAGCCTGCTTGAACTCTCCTCTTAATCACCCATGCCCAGCCTTCGACTGAATAGACAGCTACAGTCTCTCACTTTAAAGCTTGGTCAGGCTTGAGACAAGCTTTCTTGCTTCACAGACTCCAAGGAACACAAGTAAAGCTGTTTGACTGTTCTCCTTGAAGCATTGTCTAAATCTGCACCTGGGGAAAACATGAAATATCTCCCAGATTTCTGAAAATCCCTGCTGCCCTACTTCTGTAGCCTTTCTTCTCCAAGCCCTATTTGCGTTTGCCCTTGAACTGCGGGCTAATGGACTGAAAGAATCCACTCATAACCAGAGCTGTAGCGAACCTTGTAGATTTTACTTTAGATTTTGTAGGGGCAGCAGGGGCAATATTGAAATCACACTGCTGAGAGTAAATCACATTGTGCACACAAACTTTTTTTTTTTAAATCTTGCAAAGCAGTTCAGGTTTCTCTGACTCCTGCTCCCTCATTTGCCTACACAAGATCAAAATTTCTCAGCATAACAAAGGCCGTTTCCACAAAAAGGATTCATCCTCGAAAGAAAGCAATAGTGTTTATAAATATCAAAGTTTCTTTCTTGCATAAATGTATATGTGTGTGTGTGTGTGTGTGTGTGTGTATTTACCTTGACAGAAAGCAGTACATGATGGATTTCCTTGCATTTTAATTTGAATAATGCTGAAAAGGCAAAAAAAGTTTAAAGTTCTCACAAAGTCATTATTACTTTAAATATTTATTATGTGCCTGTGTCTACACACACACATGTGAAACAGGAAGCAGAGGGCTACTTCAGCTCCCACTTTAGCAGTGTGGTATGTTCCCAGGTTTTTTTAGGCTAATACAGACATTTGCCTGTATGCATATAAACATATGTACAGTTTTTTATACAAATATAATCATGTGAAATACATTGGTCTACTAGGTTTTGTTGTCTCCCTTACTAAGATATCATTAACATATTTCTGGGCAGTTGATATTCCTGTTTGATTTTACAGTTCCAGAGTATTTCCTTTTATGAGTGGATTTAGGCTGTGGTGGCCACACCTCTCAGCTCCTCACAGTTTTTCTTTCCTTTTTTTTTTTTTTTAAGATTTATTTATTTATTTGAGAGAGAGAGAAAGAGAGAGAGCTGGGGGGGGGGGGGCACAGGGAGAAGGAGAGAGAAACTCAAGAGGCTCCACTCTGGATTCAGACACTATCTTACAACTCTGAGATCACAACCTGAACCAAAATCAACAGTAGGACACTTAAGCAACTGTACCCCCCAGGCGCCCCTCCTCCCCAAATTTTTCTGGCCTTGGATAGTACCTCATCTGTGATGAGCGCACCTTTTCCGAAACGTTATGACTATGTTGTCTCTATTCTTCTACATGAACTTTAGAATAATTTTTGAAAGGTCAAAGAAAATCAAATGTCCCACTGAGATTAGCATTATAGAAAATGTAGAGATTAATTAAAAGGTGAATTAGCATTTTAAAATAGTGTTTTCCCATCCAGGAATGTGACATGCCTTTGCATTCATTCATTTTCTGGTTGTTTGTTTGATTGACTTTATGTCCCCCAATAAAATTTTGCAGATTTTTCTTAAATGTCAGGCATGAGAAATGATAAATGGGGGCTAACATGTGTTGTCAGAAGTCTTGCAATTCAATCCAGAAACTAATTTCTAGATAATAAATTTAAAAGGCTGCCTTTGTGTCCCTGTTTCTCAAAAAAATTCGGTTTTTAACATTCTAATAGCTTCAAAGGCGTGCCAACTCTTGTCATTGCCAGTTTCATTCAATAACGTAAATAATCTGAATTGTGAGAATGAATTATTTTCCCCTAGTAGGCTCAGTAAAGGGATTCAAAATGTGTTCCCTAATATATGTGTGGTTTTTTCCCCCTGAATTGTTTGCATGCAATGAAGCTTGCTTGTCAGCATTAGAAGTCCCAAACATTTCTTTTAAATTGAATCTTCTTAATGAGGTATCCATGGGATGCAGATCAGGGCAATGATAAAAATTGGTCTTGATTAAAAAGAAAAAGTACCCATTTTTTTTCATTGTTGTTTACAGTAAATGCTTATTTGGAGAAGGAACTGGTTCATCCCCTCACTTTGTGGATGGATTTTTTTTCCCAATGGGCCTTTCCCTGGCCTCTGAACTGCTGCTGTAGTATATTTCCCTGAAAATGATCTTAACTGGAGCGGAAGGAGGGAACTGTATGCTTAAATTAAGGTTTTTCTCTCTTTCACCCCACCCCCACCCCAGAAAATCCACATAAGCTAGATAATTATTCCATATAATTATATGAAGTAATCAAATAACCTAGATAATTATTTCAGATCATCTTTATCATAATATTTTGTGTTCATATGGAACATTTATTTCCAGTACTCCTAGGAAGTTATTATGTAATGTAACAACTACAACTGTGCCACTGTTCATGGTCCTGGTTAACCGTGAACAAAAGATAAATGTTTTAAAAGAACTTGGCTTACATTTGAAACTCTGTGCGTACACCATAGATGGATGCTAAGAATTCTACTACATTACTCTTAGCATTTAAATCACATTTTGGTGGGAACACAGAAACTACTCTCTTTGTTTAACAAGAAAGGATTTAATAGAGGGAATTGGATACCTAAATTGCTGACTGTAAGGCTGAGGGAATAAAGGCCAGGATGTGGCACTGTTGGCTTTTAGGAAGCTGGAAAGTGTGGGGATTCAGGAAAATGTCACTCAAGCTCTCATTTGCCCCAAGCATGAAAGCAGATGACTCACAGGAGGTCACCTAGAAGGTGCTCCAAGCCTTACTTGTCTCTGCAGTCTGATAAACATTTCATCTGTTGCTTCTAGGAAAAAAAAAAAAAAAAAAGACTTCAATTCTGTCATTTATGTCTCTTGTGACTGAATCTCTCCTTGGAATTAAACATACATTTTTCAGCAAAGGGAAATGTAGTTTTCAGGCTTCAAACTATGAGGTATAAGGAGGATCTTAGTAGGACAGGGTTGGTACTCAGTATCAACAGACAGTATCTCACCCAAATGCTTTTTAGCATGAGTCCTAAGATTGTAGTTTCCCAATGGAGACCTATAATACACATACTTATTTCAAGTTTGGTCAATACTCTATACATTTCATCTAAACTCATCTGGATGCCCTGATTTCCTAGGTTAAAAAAATCTTAAATTAATGCTTCCTCAACAGGCAGCCCCTGTTGGCATCATCCTCTTAAAGAATGGCAAAAGTTTACCTGGCTGGCTCAATCAGGAGGCCATGCAAATTTTGATCTCGGGGTTGTGAGTTCAAGCCCCATATTGGGTGTAGAGATTATGTAAAAATAATTTTATTTATTTATTTATTTATTTATTTATTTATTTATTTATTATTTGAGGGACAGCAGGGGGAAGGGCAAAAGGAGAGGAAGAGAGAGACCCTCAAGCAAATTCTTCACTCAGCCTGGAGCCCTGCCCAGGGTTGGATCTCATGACCCTGAGATCATGATCTAAACTGAAACCAAGAGATGGATGCTTAACCAACTGAGCCACCTAGGTGCCCCAAAATAAAAAATATTTTTTTAAAGATAGAAAATGGGGGGGGGGGCGCCTGGGTGGCTCAGTGGGTTAAAGCCTCTGCCTTCGGCTCGGGTCATGATCCCAGGGTCCTGGGATCGAGCCCTGCGTCGGGCTCTCTGCTCAGCGGGGAGCCTGCTTCCTCCTCTCTCTCTCTCTCTGCCTGCCTCTCTGCCTACTTGCAATCTCTGCCTGTCAAATAAATAAAATCTTTAAAAAAAAAAAAAAAGATAGAAAATGGGGGTGCCTGGGTGGTTCAGTTGCTTAAGCAACTGCTTTCAGCTCAGGACATGATCTCAGGGTCCTAGGATCCAGCCTGGTATCAGTTCTCCTTGCTCAGCAGGGAGTCTGCCTCTCCCTCTCCCTCTGCCTGCTGCTCCCCTTGCTTGTGCATGCACACCCTCTGTCAAATAAATAAAAATAAAATCTTAAAAAACAAACAAACAAATAAATAAATAAAATAAAATGGTGCAAAAATTCCTTCCAGAAATGGCCTAGCAGAGCTTATTTCTATCTTTTCTGCTATCAATTTCTTCTACTATGGCAGTGGGACAATGAGTTATAACACTTGGCTAGCATTTCTCCCAGCAACAAACCAAATTAATATAGCCCCATTTCGCTTGGGTCACTTTCCTATGCAAGATTAGTGTGTTTTCTAATCTGTCTAGGTGGTTTGCAATAACTGAACTTCTCATCAGTTTTATTGAATTATTCATGGAATTGATTTGAATCTTGTAGATAGTGCTATCTTTAAAGGCTTAATTCGATTATTCACAGGTGGACATCATACAATTTTCTTTAAGTTTTTATTTAAATTCCAGTTAATTAAGATACAGTATAATATTAGTTTCAAGTATACAATGAAATGACTCAACACTTCCACACAACACCCAGTGCTCACCACAACAAGTATAGTCCTTAATCCCCATCACCTATTTCATCCATCCCCCCACCCACCTCCCCTCTGGTAACCATCACTTTGTTCTCTATAGTTAAGAGTCTGTTTCTTACCTCTCTCTATTTTTTCCCTCTGCTTATTTGTTTTGTTTCTTAAATTCCACACTAGTGAAATCATATTTCTTTCTCTGACTGACTTCATTTAGCGTTATACTCTCTAGCTCCATCCACGTCACTGCAAATAGCAAGATTTGCATTTTTTTTTTTTTTGGCCTGGGTAATATTCTATTATATATATATTCCACTACTATATATTTTAATCTTTATTTTATATTTTACCACTTCTCTTTTATCCATTCTTCAGTCAATAGACACTTGGGCTGTTCCCATAATTTGGCTATTGTAGATAATGCTGCTATAAACATCAGGGTTTGAATTAGTATTTTTATATTCTCTGGGTAAATACTTAGCAGTGAAATTGCTGGGTTATAAGGCAGTTCTGTTTTTAACTTTTTGAGGAACCTCCATACTATTTTCTAGAATTTGCTTTCTCACCAACAGGACAAGAGGGTTCCCTTGTCTCCGCATTGTTGTCAACACCTGTTTCTTGTGTTGTTGCTTTTAGCCATTCTGACAGATGTGAGGTGATATCTCTTTGTAGTTCTGATTTGCATTTCCCTGATGATCAGTGATATTGAGCATTTTTCATGTGTCTATTGACCATCTGTATGTCTTCTTTGGAAAAATATCTATTCATATCTTCTGCCCTTTTTTAATTGGTTTATTCATTTTTTAGATGTTGAGTTTTGTAAGTTCTTTAAATATTTTGGATAAAAACCCTTTACCAGATGTGTCATTTACAAATATCTTCTCCCATTCCGTAAGTTGCCTTTTAGTTTTGTTGATTCTTTCCTTTGTGGTGCAGAAGCTTTTTATTTTGATCAAGCCCTAACAGTTTATTTTTACTGTTAATTCCCTTGCCACAGGAGACATATCTAGAAAGAAGTTGCTATGACCATTTTCAAAGAGATTACTGCCTGTGTTCTCCTCCAGGATTTTATGGTTTCACATTTAAGTCTTTAATCCATTTTCAGTTTATTTTTGTGTTTTATGTAAGAAAGTTGTCCAGTTTCATTCTTTTGTATGTGGCTGTCCAGTGTTCCCAATACCATTTGTTGAGGAGACTGTCTTTTTCCCATCCTTTCCTGCTTTGTCAAAGAGTAATTGACCATATAGTTGTGAGTTCATTTCTGGGTGTTTCTATTCTATTCTGTTCTGTTATATTGATCTGTGTATCTATTTTTTTTGCCAGTACCAGACTGGTTTGATCACTACAGCTTTGTAATATAACTTAAAGTCCACAGTTGTGGTGCCTCAGACTTTGCTTTTCTTTTTCAAGGTTGCTTTGGCTATTCAGGGTCTTTTCTGGCTCCTAAATTTTAGGATTGTTTGTTCTAGCTCTGTGAAAAATGCTGTTGGTATTTTAATAGAGATTACATTAAATGTGTAGATTGCTTTAGATAGTAGAGACATTTTAACAATATTCGTTCTATCAGTCCATGAGCCTGGAATGTCTTTCCATTTCTTTGTGTCTTCTTTAAGTCTTTCACCTCTTTGCTAAAGTTTATTTCTAGATATCTTATTGGTTTTAGTGCAGTTGTGAATGGAATTATTTTCTTACTCTTTCTGCTGCTTCATTATTGGTGCATAGAAATGCAACTGATTTCTGTACTTTGGTTTTTGTATCCTGTGACTTGACTGAATTTGTTGTTTAGTTCTAGCAGGTTTTTGTGTGTGTGTGTGTGTAGTCTTTTGGATATTCTATATACAGTATCAGGTCTCTGCAAATAGTGAAAGTTTTACTCCTTCCTTGCCTTTTTTGGATGCCTTTTATTTCTTTTTGTTGTGTGATTGCTGTGGCTAGGATTTCCCGTACTATGCTAAAGAACTGTGGTGAGAGTGGATAGCCCTATCTTATTCCTGACCTAGAGGAAAACTCTTAGTATTTCCCCACTGAGGATGATATTACCTCTGGGTTTTTTGTTTTGTTTTGTTTTGTTTTTTTAATATATATGGCCTCTATTATGTTGAGGTATGTTCCCTCTAAACCTAGTTTGTCGAGGGTTTTATTTTATCATGAATGATGTACTTTATCAAATGCGTTCTCTGTATGTATTGAAATGACCATAATGTTCTTATCCTTCCTTTCATTGGTGTGATGTTATCACATTGATTGATTTGTGAATATTGAACCACATTTGCAATCCAGGAATAAATCCCATTCGATCATTGTGATTAATTTTTTAAATGTATTGTTGGATTTCATTTGCCATTATTTTATTGAGAATTTTTGCATGTTCATTGGGAATATTGGCCTGTAGTTCTCTTTTCTAATGGAGTCTTTATCTGGTTTTGGCATCAGGGTAATGCTGGCCTCATAGAATGAGTTTGGATGTTTTCCTTCCTCTTCTATTTTTTGGAATAGTTTGAGAAGAATAAGTATTAACTTTTTTTTAAATGTTTAGTAATATTCACCTGTGAAGCCATCTGGCCCTAAGAGTTTGCTTGTCAAGAGTTTTTTGATTACTGATTCAATTTCTTTGCTGGTTATTGGTCTGTCCACATTTTCTATTTCTTCCTGTTTCAGCTTTGGTGGTCTATATGTTTCTAGGAATTTATTCATTTCTTCCAGGTTGTCCAATTTATTGGCATATTGTTTTTCATAATATTCTCTTATAATTGTCTATATTTCTGTGGTATTGTTTGTTATTGCTCCTCTCTCATTTGTGATTTAATTTACTTGGGTCCTTTCTTTTTTCTTTTTGATAAATCTGACTAAAAGTTTTATCAATTATATTAATTTCTTTGTAGAACTAGTTCCTGGTTTCATTGACCTGTTCTACTGCTTTTTGTTTGTTTGTTTAGTTTCTATATCATTTATTTCTTCTCTAATCTTTATTATTTCCTTCTCTCTGATGACTTTAGGCTTCAGTTGTTTTTCTCTTTCTAGCTCCTTTAGGTGTAAGGTTGGGTTGTTCATTTGAGATTTTTCCTGCTTCTTGAGGTAGCCCTTTATTGCTATATACGTCCCTCTTAAGACCACATGTGCTGCGTTCCAAAGGTTTTGGACCATTGTGTTTTCATTTTTGTTTGTTTTCACATTTTTAAAAAATTTCTTCTTTAATTTCCTAGTTGAGCCCCTCATTGCTTAGCAGCATGTTGTTTAACTTCCATGTATTTGCTCTCTTTCCAAATTTTTTCTTGTGGTTGACAAGACATAGTTTCATGGGATTGTGGTCAGAAGAGGTGCATTGTATGCAGTTTTTGAAATATATTATCCATCTCCATCCAGTGTATCTGGAAATTCGTAACCCTGGATATGTTCCAGCAACATCATTCTGGGTTACTGTGAGAATCAAGATCCAAAACCTTTAGGCAGCAGATTTCCACTGATACCCCCTAATTTTCAGCTCCAGCTCCTATAAAATAACTTCATATGAGTTTTAAATATTTGTTAACATCAAAGTCTCCACTATAATTAAAAAAAAGTTGTTCCCGGATTATTTTTCTCTTCTGTGTAAAGAGTAACAAACAATTTAAGCAAAGTGCTGGCATGAAAAATCCAGAAATGCTGACATAAACTCAAAGAAAAAGGTCACAAGTTAATGTTATTCTACTGAATAATTTAAAGAAAGCTCACAATTCAATCAATTACCTAGCTTTTAATTTCCTAGAATAACAATTTTATAATTTTGCTTGATATTTAAGAATATATTCTGTCTCTTTCTGAATTGTTTGTGGTCACAACTATGGTTTGAACTATAGAAAATATTAATAATATAAAATCACTTCTGATATATTAATATGTAACAGATTTCAAAAGACTATAATCTGATCCCCCTTTTTTTTAAAAAAAGGTAAGAAGATGATTTGTATTCTTAGAAAACCATTAGTTATCACTGGCCAGTGATATTAGGGTTGAGTCTAATATTTCTGTGTGGTTTCTGCCTTTTCCTGTATATCTTTTGTTATTAAACATACTTGTTTTTAAACAAAGGAAGCAGACTTCATTTATAATATTTCATTGGAAAATCAAATAATCTTCTCCCCTTGAATTTACATATTACAACTGATTTTTTTACAAAAGTACAATGCCATTTCTATGGAAACGGATCATCTTTCTAACAAATTATGCTGTAACAATTGTATACACATGGGGGGGGAAATGAACTTTGATGAATGTTTTACATTCTATACAAAATTAACTCAAAGTGGTTTTTAGATATTGAATCTAAAGTTATAACATTTTTAGAAAACTACATTCAAAAAAAGAATCTTTGTGACCTTGGGTTAGTCAAAAATCACTTTTATGTGATGGTAAAAGCATAATCTGTTACCAAAAAAATTGAAAAGTTGGACTTCATCAAAATTTAAAACTTCTGCTTGTCAAAGACACTGTGAAAGGAATAAAAAGCCAAGTCACAGATTCAGAGGGACTATTTGCGAATCCTATGTTTCATTTATATTCTTACAATGTTAAACATATATTTATCATATAAACCAGCCATTTCCCCTGCTAGGTATTTATTGAAGAGAAAAGAAAGTATATGTGCGTTAAATATTTGTACATAAATATTCATTGGAGCTTTATTTGCAATAACCCAAAACTATAAATAACCCAAATGCCCATCAAAGGTGAATGGATAAACAGATTGTGGTGTATCTAATACTGTATGTAAAATGGAATTCTACTTAGCAATAAAGTGGAATTAGCTATTGATACATGCAACATGAATGAATCCCAAAATAATTGAGTTAATGCAACCAAACCAGAAGAGTACATACTGTTTAATTCTGCTTACACAGATCTGAGAAAATGCAAAGTTATCTGAAAGTAATCTATAGCAACAGAAAGAAAAAAATGGTTGCCTTGATATAGGTGAGCTGGAAGGGTCAAGAATGAGCAATTTTCAGGGGGAATGGTGGATATATTTATTATCTTGATTTTATTAACAGTTTATAAATAATACATATTATTACATGAATTTTTAGATTATCATGTATTATTAATATATATTATATATTATATGCCTAGTATGTATAATAAACAAAGGTATGTATATTTTATATTATTAATGTATTATATATTACATATTTTATATCTATGTTATATGCATATAAATTTGTCAAATTGTGTACACTAAATATGTGCATTTTGTCTTATGTCAATTATACCTGACTATATATATATATATATATATATATATATATACACCTCCAAAAATTTAAAAATGCTGTATTAGTTCTCTATTAGTATGTAACAGATTCCCTCTGGCCACCACCAATTTGTTGTCTGTATTATGATTCAGTTTCGTGTTTGTTGTCCATTTGTTTTGTTTTTTTAGGTTGTACATTTAAGTAAGATCATACGATATTTGTCCTTTTCTGTCTGACTTGTTTCACTTAGCATAATAGCCTCTAGGTCCATCCATGTCGTTGCAAATGACAAGATCTCGTTCATTCTTTCTTTTTATTATTGAACAATTATTAACATACAGTGTTATATTAGTTTCAGGTGTACAACATAGTGAGTCAACAATTCTTTTCTTTTTTTTTTTAAAGATTTTATTTATTCATTTGACAGACAGAGATCACAAGTAGGCAGAGAAGCAGGCAGAGAGAGGAGGAAGCAAGCTCCCTGCTGAGCAGAGAGCCCAATGTGGGGCTTAATCCCAGGACCCTAGGATCATGACCTGAGCCGAAGGCAGAGGCTTTAACCCACTGAACCACCCAGGTGCCCCTCTTTTCATTTTTTTAAGATTTTATTTACTTATTTGTCAGAGAGAAAGAGAGTGCACAGACAGGAAGAGGAGCAGGCAGAGGGAGAAGCAGACTCCCCACCGAGCAAGGAGCCCATTACAAGAATTGGTCCCAGGACCTTGGGATCATGACCTGAGCCGAAGGCAGACACTTAACCAACTGAGCCACCCAGGTATCCCTGATTCAATAATTCTATACATTACTCAGTGCTCACCATGATAAATATAGTCACCAGGTGTCACTATCCAATGTTATTACAATATTATTAACTATATCCTCTATGCTGTGGTTTTCATCTCCATGACTTACTTATAACCCCGTTATATAAAGATTTCCTTCTTGGGGTGGCTGGGTGGCTTAGTCGATTAAGTGTCTGACTCTTGATTTAGGCTCAGGTCATGATCTCAAGATTGTGCAACTGAGCCATGCTCTGGGTCCCATACTCAGCAGGGAGTCTGCTTCTCTCCCTCTCCCTCTGCCCCTCCTCTGCTTGCTCTCTCTCATAAATAAATAAATAAATATTTTTTAAACAAATAAAAAATAAAGCTTTCATTATTTTGTATGGCTGAGTAATACTCTTTATCCATTCATCCTTTGTCCATTCATCCTTTGTCCATTCATCTATTGATGGACATGTAAACTGCTTCTGTATCTTGGCTATCATAAATAATGCTGCAGTAAACTTAGGGGTGCATATATCTTTTTAAATTGTTTTCATTTTCTTTGGCTAAATGTCCAGTAGTATAATTATTGGGTCATATGGTATTTCTATTTTCAATTTTTTAGGAACTTCCACACTGTTTTCCACAGTGGTTTTACCAACTTACATTCCTCCCAACAATGCACGAGAGTTCCCTTTGCACTACAACCTCACCAACACTTGTTGTTCCTTGTCTTTTTGACATTAGCCATTGTGATAGGGATGAGGTAATATCTCATTGTAATTTTGATTTGCATTTCCCTGATAATAAATGATATTGAGCATCTTTTCATGTCTGCTGGCCATCTGTAGATATACTTTGGTCCTACCATTTTATTTCTAGTCAACTAATGACTTTCTTGGGTTCCTTTGTTTTGATGAGAGGTTTTGGAATTACACATCTGGGGAATTTGAGACAGACAAAGGATGAAGAGTTGTGGCAACGTCAAGGCAGGATTAAGGAACAGGAACACTCTTGGGTCTATTATATTCCTTCCCACAATGGAAGCATCTGGCAATAAGATTTTTTATATATCACTAATAGCATTTATTTAGCCTTTAGCACAAATAAGGTAATATTATAAGAATTATAAGTTTTTTACAAGATATCTTATATACTATTATATGAATACAAACAAAAAAATTTAATTTCAGTTTTATTTCTTATATATAGTCTTCATAATGAATAAGCCACGAACAATAAACCTTTCTAAAAATAGACCAAAGGGAGTATGAATTTGGAAAAGTAGCTTAATCTTTCCAGTTCTTATGTTATTTCAGCTACAAAATGAGGTTTACAAAAGGCTTTAAGACTTAAATTTAACATTTAATATTTCTAAATTTAATATTTATGATCCTACAGAAAATCACTTTCTTTTTTGCGATTTAATTCATCATAACAAGATGTTACTTTTAGAAATACTCCATTGAAGACTAAATTGTTTAAAAACACACGGCCTCATCAAAATACTCTTCAGACCAGTGTGGAGAATTAAAGAAATAGACTGTGAGCTCCATGAGGGGGAAGCTTACCACTCAAACTCTGTGATCAGACACACTGCAGGTGCTAAGGAAATAAGGATTCAAAGAACAAAGATTAAGAAGCTGGACTTCAAGCACAACTCCACAGAAAACCAGCTGTGTGTTCATTTAGCCCTCATATCCCTTGTTTATAAAATGGAATGTCTCTGATGGATCCCATTAACTATGACTTTTAATTGGAATAGAAATTCATGTCATACTGGCCAATCCTCTCCACCCCCTGACGCCCCCCCCCCCCGCCAAAAAAACATGATTGGAGTAGAATTTATTGACACAAGAAAGTATTGAAAGTATTCAATTCAAAGAAAGATTCAAATTCAAAGAAAGATTCAAATTCAAAGAAAGAAATTATTGAAAGTATTCAGATGTCCTTCCCCGCCCCCACCCCAGGACTGCCTGACAAAATCCTAACAAGGACCCTGCTCCTATCACATCTCTGTCCACACAGTCACTGTGGCCAAGGACACTTAGCTAATCTTTGGATAGGCGAGCCCTGTGTCCTATCTCTGTATCCTAATGCTCGTTAACCATGGAAAGGGAGGAGAGGGATCACTCCATCCAAACCAAATTCCATGGAATGATTTTCCTTACCAAAAAAAAAAAAAAAGAGAGAGAGAGAGAGAGAGAGAAAGGGAAACTGGATACGTAAGAACAGCCTCTGTCCACTGGATTATGGAGTAAATCATGGATCCAGAATAAATACCCCACCATATTTTTAAAATGATGAAATACCAGGTCCTGTTTTCAAGACTTAACATCTACTAAATAATCCTTATTAAGTAATCCTTCTCCCTTAGGACGGTATATCTTAAATGTAAAGGTCAGTCATGTCAGAATACCATGCACTGCTATTAATCATTTTATGGCATGATATTTTATAAGTGGAAAAAAAAAAAAAAACAAACACACACAAAAAGCCTTGAAATACCCATATGCTTTCAGAGAGACTTAAGGAAAGTTCCTTTGTGGTCTAATTCCTCTTACCCCAGACACGATCTCCAAAAATGTGTTCTCAACTGGACTTGATTAAACCTGCACTTTTATTGTTTCTTTGTTTAGCTTACACTAACCACACTGGCACACTTGGGGCTGCTTCCAAGCAGTGTCTTTGGCAGTAACGCTCCTGTCTACACAGCCTGTTCTCCAGGCGGGGACCATACAACAGAATAAATTCAGCCCTGGAGACCGATGTTTATGTTTTCATAAAACCAAAGTTAGTCAGTAATCACTTCTGAATTACCATGGTATCTTCTTTAGTTAACTTAGGATAAAGTTTGATTTTTTTTAAGGCTTCTATGTTTTGAGTATATAAGTCCTAACCTTTATAAATGAGGTTTACTGAATGTGATTGAAGTACATGCCAAATTTAAAAAATAAAATTAAGAGTAGCCAGAAAAGTGAGAGAATTCTGAAAGCTTCTTCCCAATCTTGTTGTACTGAGAGAAATACCATGCTTAGAACCCAATCTAAATACCATGTCAGAAGGATTTTTACCAGCATTGTTTAGACTGGAGAGGGAAAACTTGGGAGTGCCTTAATCGCTGTCTTCAAGTGTATGAAGGGTTTCTATGAAATTGAAACATTCCTGTTTCCCTTTCCATGGTGAACTGAATGAAACAAAATAGCATTAAATTAAGTCGGAGGCAATCTAGGTTGGACATAATGAAGAACTTCTTGGCTCTCAGAATTGTAACAGCAGAGTTCCTCCAAGGGATGGCTGGGAGCCCTTTGTTCTTCATGGTAATCAAAAACAAAAACAAAAAAGAAAAGAAAAAGGGAAAGAATGTTTTCTGCAGTTCTCTCAGCTGAAATGGTCGTATCTGCCCCACAGGTAGTTGGTATTACTTCTCTTACTTTGTCACTCTCGCCCTTTGTCTTACTTATTTGTCTTTGCCAACCGATCCCCTGCTTTATCTTTGACCACAAGGTTTTTAAGCCTTTTCCAAAGAGAGACTGCAAAGACACTGAGCGGAGCTGGAGCTGCACATCCAGGGCTGCCGATTTCTCACATGTGGTATAACTTAACAGAATCCGGGACATGTGGTGAAGCCAGACAGTTGTATAATTTGGGGATCACATGACTTCCTCGTATCCTTTCTGTAGGGAGTGAAAGTAATTCCAGCACAGAAAATTAGGATAGTGGGGGAGGAAACATGGCTCTCCTTCTCCTGTGGCGAGGGTCAGAATTGCCTGGATAACAAGGCATAGACATGGTTAGGGCACTCCAGGGGTTAGACGATGGGGGGAGGCAGGTTCAGTGAAGACGGAAGCGGCCCAGGAGAGGCTGCCACGGCCCAGAGGTAAACGTTTGTTGCTATTTAAGGGCACCCCGCAGAAGTTAGGTTCTGGAAATATGCACAAACATGGCTGAAGCCTCAGACATTGTTCCCTACGCCATCCTGAGAGCAGCCGAGAATGGAATAGAAGTGCCAATCACACAAGGAAAAGGAGAGCAGGAATTGACATAACAGGAAAGAGAACTGGCAACAACACATCTTGGAAGCGGAAACGCAGCTCGGGAGATGGGAAGTGACCTACCAGAATAGAAAAAGCTGAAACCCAACATCTTAAGAGGGGAGTCCTGGCAAGAAACAAGATGACTGGGGCGCCTGGGTGGCTCAGTGGGTTAAAGCCTCTGCCTTCGGCTCAGGTCATGTTCCCAGGGTCCTGGGATCGAGCCCCGCATCGGGCTCTCTGCTCTGCGGGGAGCCTGCTTCCTCCTCTCTCTCTCTCTGCCTGCCTCTCTGCCTACTTGTGATCTCTGTCTGTCAAATAAATAAATGAAATCTTAAAAAAAAAAAAAAAAAGAAACAAGATGACTCACTCCTGGAGTACTAAGGGTTGTAGGCAGAAAGTGCTATGCAAACTGGGGAAAGGCCTGAGAGCCTAAACACAGATTAGCTGATGCTTAATGGACAGAACGATCAGAGGGACCGGTCCTCATTCAACCCAAACAATTGCCCCTCCTGTGCACCTGCAAGAGTGGGGGTTTACTCCCTGCAAAAATTGTGCCAGAAAGGTCCTGGCTCAGGGACACCAGGCACAGATGAGACTGAGCGAGGTCACAGCACACATGCCAAAGAGTGGGTCCTCTTTACCCATCCAGACTTGGCTGATGATCTACTTGTCAAGGCACAGGATCAAGAACCTTCTCCAGAGAAAAAAAGAGAAGTACAGATATGGGGGTCCCTCACTGTGACAACTGGCCTCACACACAGATCTAATGCCTCATTTTTGAGCTGAGCAGCTGACATTTAGGGAAATCTTCTACCTCTATAAAGAAGACTCGAAAAGACACCATCCTCCATACACGTTGAAAAGGGTATGTCTGAAAGTAAAAGAAACAAAGCAGGAAGAAAAAAAAACCTAAAATTACTATCCTTAGAAAAAAATATTAAAAGTATTTCATGCAATAAACATATACTGTTTTCAAGAGAGCAGTTCAACAGTATGGAAAGATTAAGTCTAATAAATGGAAGTTAAAAAATTTCAAAGATTGAGAAGATAAAGTTAGGGAACCCACATAATAGGATAAAAAGACAAAGATAAACAGTAGAACACAAATAGGAATCCTGCGTGTTGATCAAATTTGCTAATCCAAAGTGGTCACTCTTTCCAGTATCCTCCCTTTTTTAGTTGTCTTGGGCTTAGAGAACCGGCATAATGGGAAAGAATGTGAACCAGACCGGCGGCATCTTGAGATCACTCAGTCGCATTTTGGGATAGGCAGCTCAGAATCTACCTTTGGCTTAGGACATCTCATGCAGCCCCTCTATGAACACAGCATTGTGCTGGCTTCTGTCATAGGCAGCCCCTTCTGAACAAAATGCGGTCACTACCCCCTTCAGAGAACATTCTAGAGAATTGGGTTATAGTAGCTTGTCACTGACATCATTCATTCTGTGCCTTCCATCCTGTCCTTCTGAACTCTTGGAACCTTATGATCCTCATTATCAACCAATAAAGAGGTAAATTCTGCAGTCCTCCCAACCCCTAGGGTATTTCTCCCTACATTAGAAGCAGAATTATGTCGATACCACCAGGAAAAATCTGGGAAGTCTTCTAAGACAAGGGGAGTGGAAGTTACTCACTAGATGGCTCTGTTTAATAGATGAGGAAATTGTGGGTAGAAAGCTGTAACATATCTTATTTATGGAGTAGTTATACTTTTCTTATTTCTAAATGACAAGCTCAGAAGAATAACACCTCCCCAGCAAAGAGTTCAGAACACTTCTGTGAGGAACAGGCATATTCCTGTACTCCAATCCAGCACCCTTCTGAAGGGCTAGACACACACACTTGGAAAAGTCGACCATTTGACTCCTTTGCTATATTAATCACTTTCTCTCTGTTGATGCATTATTCTCTCAAATGCATTATTCATTATTATAGATTAAATACAGTCAACCAAGTCTTAAGACAATATAAATCACAGAGGGTAACTCTATTTCCCTTATTTCTAAATTGTTGGCAAAGTTCTAATATAAGTCTAAGTTCTATTTAGCATATGTAATATATATGTTAAATTTTCCTTTGGTTAGAAATACTAATTATGGGGGCACCTGGGTGTCTTGGGTTTTGGGCATCTGCCTTTGGCTCAGGTCATGATCCTAGGGTCCTGGGATCGACCCCCACATTGGGCTTCCTGCTTGGTGGGGACCCTGTTTCTCCCTTTCCCTCTGCCTGCTGCTCCCCCTGCTTGTACTCACTCTCTCTGTCAAATAAATAAATAAAATCTTTAAAAAAAGAAATACTAATTATGATTTCTCTAAAGAGGCTTTATCAAGTGTATGTTTTCATCACTCCTAAATGTTTCAAAAATAAAAGATAACATGAGTTGACACAGTGATTTTAAGCTAAAGGCATTTAAAAAGTTTTAATCCTAGAAAGGTTTTATTTTTTACTTGTGGGAAGGAAGAAAGCCATACAGGAATGTTTGCATATCAGAGCGTTAGTAAGAGTCTTTTATTTTTCTTTTATTAAGTTGTAATATTGAATCTGTATTGATTTATCCACAGCATTAGTCTTGCATAAACATAAGACTGTATTTTAATCAACTGAGCAGGGCTCCCATAGTTAAATAAAATATTTAAATATTGAGGATCGGACTATAAACAAGATTTATGGAGTTTTATAATGTCAACATGCATATCTTAAAAACCCGAGCCTGATCTTTATGCCATTAAATTCAGCATTACACTTTCTGTGACTTGAGAGAAACTTGAGAAAATTTCATAACTTGTTTTCTTCCCCACAGTTCATCTTCGTGCCTCATTTAACAACTCTTTTGAAAATTAGAAACTTGGCATTGTTCTCTGTATTTCTGAAAAGGATTCTCCCTCCCACAATTGTTCTTTGGTTAGAAATGCTGATTACGATTTCTCTAAAGAGGTGTCATTAAATGTATCTTTTCATAGCTTTTAAAAGATTCCAAAATAAAAATAACATTATTTGATACAATAATTTTAAAATAAGGGCATTTAAAAAGTTTTACTTGAGGCACAGGAAGCTATTTTATTTTATTTATTTTATTTTTTTGAGATTGTTCAACTCTTGCCAGATGCGTTACTGTGTTCCAGGTGCAGGCCATCAATCACAGTAGAGCCATGTTCTTCCTCAGCCTCTCTCTCTGCCAATCATTCGGCTGCCTGGTTTCTTATTCACTTAGTCGATTGCACACACTGAAATCATTCCACCCGCTTGGAGAGCAGTACACATTTCATCAGCTGAAAACTTAGGACTGTCTTCTCCAAGACTCTGACCAGTTTTATAAGATCTTAGCCACTGAGGGGCCAGGATGTAAGGTCTGCTAGCCAACTTATAGCTCTGTTTTGAAAGGAGTGTTTGGATCTTTTGACTGGAAATGTTAACACTTTGTAATATATGTGATTACCATATGTTCATGCTCCCACAAAACTACAAATACTGGAAAATGTCCAGCAACAGAGAACTGTTGAGGTAGGGTGTGTTACCTTTGTATGGGATGAGCCCTTATGAGCCATTAAAATATTGTGATAGATGCATATTAAGCGATAGGGAAAGGTGTTTAAAATATGGAGTTAAATTTTAAAATAATGCAAGGACTAAAAATAATATGCAGAAGGATCCCCTTTTTTTGTAAAAGAGATACGAATGTGTAGTTATAGTATATGTAACAAAAAATAATGGAATTAAATTTTTTTAAATGTCACAGTGATGAAGGAAAATTTTCATCCCTTTTTCCTGTCTGATGTGTTTTCTAACATTTTGCCATGTGTATGTTTTACACTGTAATAAAATTGAAAAGCAATTTATAACCAAGAGGTCATGTATAGCTTCATTAGAAGTGTGCTATTTGCCTGTTTTGCCTGAGGGTAAAAATGGAGAGGTTCCTGTTTGCACAAGTTGATGAAGTCCTGCCTAAAAATAGTAGGAGTGAGAGGCAGACTTGCAGCTCCTGGAGGGACTGCTTCAGCCCACACAGATCCCTCCTTGTTCTGTGTATCCAAGCTGAGAAGAGTTCAACCACACGGGCTGGCAAGCCTTCAGTCTGGTGTTCTTCCCATCGTCTGCTACAACCACCGTCTCCCTTTCAGTTGAGGGAACCACTAACTGGGACTACATCCAAAGAGGGGGAAAAAAAAAAAAAAAGGAAAGGATGATGGAACTGAAAAGAAGAGCTCCACGGCCATAAGTTGGCTCAGCTACTCACCAATGGTAGGACAATCTCATCCCTGATGAAAGACACAAAGTGTTTCCTCCCTCAAGCTAGTTCTCTTGTGCCCAGGGCCCCAGTGAGGTTTTACTAAACCACATGTGCGCCTGTATAGGGGTTTAAGTGTGATCTCCCAGCATTACACCAGTGTCCAAGGGTCAAGTTGTCTCAAGTTCAAAATGTCAAGGTCTCCTGGTGCCACTCTCTGCTCCCGTCAGAAGGACCTCGGAGCCAAACCCAGTGCCCTTACGACACCTACTTCTATCATTGCATTCAGGTGTTTGTCACCTCCTTCAAGAAGGTATCTGAGGCAACTTCATGTTTCCAGTGATGTTTTTCTCATGACTTTGTTCATCAAAGTTGTTCAGTAATTTTGTGTTAGAATAGAATAGCGAGACAGACATGGATAGCAGATACTGATTCAGCATAAGCTGGCATTAGCCTTCTTCTCCTAGGCTGAAAGAAGAGAATGTTTTTTATTTGTATTTGAGATATTGAAGATGCCCAATAAATGATGTTCATCTCTCCAATACATGTTGGGACCCAATGAAGGAAGCTCAGAAAATGAAAGCAAAGACATGTTGGAGGGCCTGGATGGCCACAAAGGACATCTTAATAGTGCACTTCCGAGCCACTCAGACTTTTCACAGGCCCGGGGAGGCAGCCACACGGAAGGCAAAGCCAGAGAGTTCAATAAAGACAGTCGTACTGGAGAGGACCTGATGCTGAAGTCCTCTAAATCCGTGATTCGCAAACTTCACTTTGCTCAAGAACCACCTGGAAAGCTTGTATGTGCTTTGGTGAGTGCTGTGAAATGTGTAAGCCTGGTGATTCACAGACCTGTACCCCTGGGGCAAATAATACATTATATGTTAATAAAAATAATTAAAACAAAACAAAACAAAAACAAGAATCAAATTGGTTGGTTCTTCCTGCGGAGTGATTCTGATTCAGTGGTGTGGATGGACCCAGTGCCCTGTACACTTTGAGACCTGGCACTGTGTTGTACCAGAGGTACCAAATGCTACCAAATGCTGCCGCTGAACCCATAGTATTGTCTTTCTTCATAGGGCAGGGTTGCCTCTTCTTCTTCTTTTTTTTTTTATTAAGATTTTGTTTATTTATTTGACAGAGAAAGAGAGATCACAAGTAGACAGAGAGGCAGGCAGAGAGAGAGGGGGAAGCAGACTCCCTGCTGAGCAGAGAGCCCGATGTAGGGCTCGATCCCAGGACCCTGAGATCATGACCTGAGCCGAAGGCAGAGGCTTAACCCACTGAGCCACCCAGGCGCCCCAGGCTTGCCTCTTCTAACAGCAAAAGCAAATACAAAATTCAATAAGCAATTTGTAAAAATAAACTGATCATTTCTAGTTGGCAGAGATGATTACCTAGCCAACCAGTCAAGTTCCTACTGCCTCTCAAGGAATGTTGTTACGCTAAGTGGCAGGCCTAGAGCTTGGCTGGAAAAGCAAAGCAGAGGCATCGGGACCTCCTGGGGGGCACAGATGTGTGCTTTGGCTTGAGAAACACTGAACTACGTCAGATGTTTTCTCTTACGTGGCCATAGTAAGAATTCTGTATCCAGACAAATCTAACTGGGCTTTTTTTTTTTTTTTTAGAGAATTTATTTCTTAACCTAAAAATTAGCCATCTTATTGAAGAAACATTAGTTATATAAAAGTGAAATCTTGGGACGCCTGGGTGGCTCAGTCAGTTAAGCGTCTGCCTTCAGTTCAGGTCATGATCCCAGGGTCCTGGGATCGAGCCCCAATATCGGGCTCTCTGCTCAGCAGGGAGCCTGCTGCTCCCTCTCCCTCTGCCTGCCTCTCTGACTCATTGTTCTCTTTCTCTCTCTCTCTCTCTCTGTCAAATAAATAAATTTTTTTTAAAAATCTGAAAAAAAAAGTAAAGTCTTAATTTCCTGAAAAAGGACCTGAGAAGGTCGATTTTTTAAACCATTTCTCCTGTTCCCCCATACACATGGAAATACCACAGAAAAGAGAAGAGTGATACCAACGGCGAAGGCGCCTCTCACTGATAAATGGCAGCGAAGAGTTCTCCCAGTCTCAGCTCCCAGGGGGTATATTGGTGTGGGTGATGACGTAATTCTAAAGTTATTGCTACCCCCTGTCCTTTCAGCTCCTTCTCTCTCCCCACCCGCCATTGAGAAAGAGCTCTTGGGATGTGAAACTGATAAAGTGAAAATCCTTCTTTGTTAAAAAAGCAACATGTTTTAAATGGAAGAGAAAGTCTTGTTATTATTAGAAACATAGTTCAGCGGGCAAAAGCAGGGAACAAGCATTCATTGTGTCCAATTCTTACTTTGTGCAGGTGTGGTTATGATCCACTAAAGAAGGTGAAGAGTTAAGTAAATATCCCAGTATTCACTGGGACAATCAATTACACTGAATGTAACAGTGTAGCAACTTGCTGATTCTTTTTTCCCTTAGACATTAGTCATGCCATAGTGGCTAACCTTTAAATTAGCTGGCAAATGTTTCTCTTCATAATTGTTCCCATTAAAGATAAAATGCCGGCTAATTTCAATAGGAGGGAAAAGCAATTAGAAAATTAAAGAATCTTTCTCTTCATACTTCCATTTCAAAAACTCTGTGTTAGTTTAAGTAATGTTTTATGCTTTGATCAAAGCTATTAGCAGATGGCTCTATTTTATGAAAGACAAGAGTACATCTAAAATGCCAACACATTTATGAAATCTAATTCCAAGTTGCATTAATTAATGTCTATTAATAAGGTATAAATTTTCAGTTAAATACTTATTTGATCTGTACAAAAATGATTATTTAGTCCTCGTCAACGCTCTTTTGGTTATGGTAGCAGAAATCCATTCCAACTAGCAAAAGCAAAAAAGGAGTTTGGGCAGAGAGCAGGGCTGCAGTCCCATACTGTTCTCTGAATTGGCTGGTTTTCTCTGCTACTCTGTATACTTAGGCAAAGGATAACACTGCTCCTACCCCCAACATGCCCTCTCGGTTCTAACATCAACCTTACGTTGTAACATTTCTGTGTCATAAATTCATTTTAATGGGAAAGAGAAGCCCATGAGTCCACTGTAGGTCAACTGCTTGCTTCATAGTCCAATTGGGACTTCATTAAACAAAGCTTTAGTTTCTCTGAAAAGAGACCTGAGCACAGTGGTAGAGACTCTAGCAGTCATTAGAGTTGTCACTAACTGAGAACAACGACCTAATGCCATTCATTTAGCCTCATTGTTTCAGCCTAATCTCACCTGCCAATCAACAGTTGAGATCATTTCCAAAAATCCCTTTAAATCAATATCTTAAGCACTCTCAATAATTTATCTGAAAGAATATTTTCCAAGCCAATGACAAAGAACATTACATCTGCATGTTACAAGGATTCAATGGAAGCCCCTCAATTGTTACCTAAAGAAAAAATAATCTAAGAAAATTGAAGTGTAATTATAACCATAATTGATTATTTGATTATAACAACTTGATTATTTTTCTAGTGAATGAAAAATAATATTAGCTAGCATCTATTACATGCTAATAATAGCCAAACACTGTACTGAACTTTTTTTTGAAACGTATCAATTGTGCTTTTTTTCTCTAACATTCCTTTGTTTGTTTTACTTTTTTCTTTTTTTAACTTAAATTCAAGTTAGTTAACATATAGAATAATATTGGCTTCAGAAGTAGAATTTAGTGATTGATCACTTTTAGTGATTGATAATACCCAGCGCTCATCCCAACAAGTGCCCTCCTTAATGCCCACCCCCCCCACCTCCCCTCAGGAAGCCTCATCTTTTTTTTTTTTTTTTAAGATTTTATTTATTTATTTGACAGACAGAGGTCACAAGTAGGCAGAGAGGCAGGCAGAGAGAGAGAGAGGAGGAAGCAGGCTCACTGCTGAGCAGGAGCCTGATGCGGGCCTCGATCCCAGGACCCTGAGACCATGACCCAAGCCCAGGTGCCCAGGAAGCCTCATCTTATTCTCTGTGGTTGAGTCTGTTATGGTTTGCCTCCCTCTCTGTTTTTATCTTATTTTATTTCTCCTTCCCTTCCCCTATGTTCCTCTCTTCTGTTTCTTAAATTCCTGAATGAAGTGATACAATATTTGTCTTTCTCTGGCTTATTTCACTTAGCATTGTATACTCTTTTTTTATTTAATCAGATTTTTTTTAAAGATTTTATTTATTTATTTGACAGTCAGAAATCACAAGTAGGCAGAGAAGCAGGCAGAGAGAGAGAGAGAGAGGAGGAAGCAGGCTCCCCGCTGAGCAGAGAGCCCGACATGGGGCGTGATCCCAAGACCCTGGGATCATGACCTGAGCCGAAGGCAGAGGCTTTAACCCGCTGAGCCACCCAGGCGCCCCAGCATTGTATACTCTTTAGTTCCATCCGCGTTGTTGCAAAAGACAAGATTTCATTCTTTTCATGGTTGAATAATATTCTATTGTATATATAGAATCTTCTATACATCTTCTTTATCCGTTCATCTACCAATGGACACTTGGGCTGCTTTCATAATTTGGCTATTATAAATAATGCTGCCATAGGCCACCTGGGTGGCTCAGTTTAGCATCTGCCTTTGGCTCAGGTCCCAGGGTCCTGGGATCAAGCCCCATATCAGGCTCCCTGCTTGGTGGGGATTCTGCTTCTCTCTCTCCCTCTGCCCCTCCCCCACTCCTGCTCCTTCTCTCTCTCTCTCTCTCTCAAATAAATAAAATATTAAGGCAAACAAATAAATAAATAATGCTGCCATAAACATAGAAGTGTATGTATCTCTTTGAATTAGTGTTCCTGTGTTTTGGGGGTAAATACCCAGTAGTGCAATTACTGGATTGTAGGGTATTTCTATTTTTAACTTTTTGAGGAATGTCCATACTGTTTTCCATAGTGGCTGCACCAGTTTATATTCCCACCAACAATGCAAGAGGGTTCCTTTTCCTCCACATCCTCGCTAACACTTGTTTTGTATTGAGCATTTAAAAATGTATTAACAAATGTAATTCTCACATTTATATTTAAATTTGGCATCATTACCCTTTTTTGGAGATAAAGAAATTTTTAAATTGAGTTTAAATAACCCACTCAAAGTCCTACAGTGCTGAAGTGGTACATTTAAGGATCAACTTTGATTGTGAAATTTTTGCCTCACTCTTATCTGCTGGACTTCATTTGACAGGAGTGTGCTTCTCTCCAGGCTTCTGTGGGATAGTGGGTAAAGGAGATCCAACTGGTTCTCATATTCTGCTCCAGTAATTTTGTCCCGTCTACCACCCACTCATGCACGACTCTGTGACCCATTGCCATTCCAGGGCATACACAGAAAGGGAAAAGAGTGAAAAGGAAATGTGAGGTACACTGGGCTGCTTTTGGATGCTGAGACACTGAAGGATAGGTGACAACCTTCAAGAAAAGTCACCAAATGCCTTTTACTATTTGTCTCCCCATCATCTTATTCCATACCCCTTTATCAAATTATGGATTCTAGTATATTATTTGTTATACACTAATGAGTCATTTTAATTCAGACTGATCCCAGGTGAGCCTGTCTAGTCAGTCAAAGGGAAAAACAGCACAGAATCTTGATAATTCTCTGAAGAAATAACTAGTCCTTGAATTAATAAGAGATGACATGATGCTCATTGTGTTTATTTCTGAATCTTACCAATGGAAGGAAGAAAACTTTCCCAATTCAATACCCTAACTATGTGTAAAATACTAACTACTGATATATAATGCACAATAAATGCATATATATAGTACCATCTTAGAATGGGATAAAAAATATTCTACCTAGTTTAACATACCTTGTACAGACTGAGAATACCAAAAAAGTGAGTCCTCAAAGAAGCAGACATTAAGACTGAAACAGAACAGGAAACAGATGTACAGAATGCAAGACTACACCCTTAGGGTCTAGAACAGTGCATGGCACACAGAAAGTACACCATAATCTTTAAAAAGGAATTAATGAATGGATCCAGGATTTATCTATACATAACTAAGGAAGCATCACTTACTAACCTCCCACTATCTAGCTCTATGGAATTCCCTGATTCCAGTTAATTTTCTATCCCATTTCTGTCCTGTCTTGTCCCCATGACTTTTTTGTTTTGTGTTTCAAAAACCATAACGTACAAGTTAAGGTACTAGCTGCATTCTTCTGCAGCTGCGTATGATGTATCTGTTTGATTCCCAACCTCTACTGACTGGGACCTTTGTGTTTTGTTGTTGTTATTCTTGTTTGTTGTTTTATTTATTTTTTTCTACGAAGTCTCTGTATTCTGTTGGGATTCCCTCTGGATTTTCCTCTTTTCCTCAGTTTCTTTTAGTGCTACCTCTTTTAAGTTAACCTTTTAAAGTTGAATCTATGCATTCACTGTATATCTATTATAACCATTTATGTAATATGGAAAATCAACTGAAGGAGAGTGAGGTACAAAAATGTTATTTGTTCACCATCAGGTATGGCAGGCTGGCTTGAGTTTCTTCTCCAATCAAGAGTTTGGAGAAGTGGCATCACCACAGACACTTACCAGGCAGCACAACCCCACAAAACCATAACTGTGATATATATCTCACTGTCTTCCAGACATACAGCCAGGTGCACAATGGCCCTCCAGTTAGAAAGGGGCATTGGGCATCTCCTTCTAGAGGAGAAAAAATATCTAATGTGCCCTGGTGGT
This sequence comes from Martes martes, assembly GCF_963455335.1. Classification (NCBI taxonomy): domain Eukaryota; kingdom Metazoa; phylum Chordata; class Mammalia; order Carnivora; family Mustelidae; genus Martes; species Martes martes. The sequence goes on along the minus strand of NC_137890.1, from coordinate 30,666,297 downwards.
GATGAGAAGTAGGTCTAAATGGAAAAATAGGCTTCTTGGGGATATTCTGACTATCTTGAATCAACGTAGATATTTCTAAAATGGCTTTTCTTCAGCAAACTGCGCGTGTGCCTCTTTAGTTCACTCTCTTAGTGGTAAGGATTATTTTCCTCTGAATATCAACAAGCATAAATACGAAGAAACTTAAAAAAAATTGCTCCTAATAAGAATTTCTTAAAATACTCTAAATTAGAAAAAGGCTAAAAAATCAAGTATCCTATTTACAAATTTTTCTATTGACTTTCTTTCAAAGACCAAAAATCTAACACATTAACTTATTTTACCTACAAAAATTTCAGTATGTACCTCAAAATGATTGGAATTGTTTATTTTAAATATCATCATACCTGAATAAAATTAATTAATTCTTTAATATTATCAAATACCCTGACAATGTTCACATTTTCTAAATTTCATTATAAATGCTGAGAAATTTTATTTACAGTTTGTTTTATTTGAATCAAATTTCAAATAAGATGCATGTATTAATATACAGGTTCTCACCCCACTACACCTTAATATTTTTATAAGAAAAATGGATCTTTTGTTTCATAAAGTATTTCAACCTTCTGGATTTTACTAGCTGCATTGCAGGCACCACATTAAATTTTAAGTTTCAATTACTTTAGAGAATAATTTTCTGAGTCAGATGTCTACATATGCTCCAAATCTATGTCCTCTAGATCCATTTTAGTGAAATATTTTTTAAGAAATATTTAATAAACCATTCCATTGCTGAGCTAGAATATTCTCATGGCTAAACTTTTTTTTTTTTCAATTTTAAATCCAGGAAGTTGACACACAATGTTAAATTAGTTTCAAGTGTACAATGCAGTGATTCAACAATTCTATATATTACTCATTGTTCTTCAAGATAAATGTACTCTTAATTCCCTTCACCTGTTTCACCCATCCCCCCACCTATCTTCCTTCTAGTAACCATCTGTCTGTTTCCTATATCTAAGAGTCTGTTTTTTGGTTTGTCTTTTTTTCCCCTTTGTTCACTTGTTTAGTTTCTTAAATTCCACATGTGGTATTTGTCTTTCTCTGACTGATTTATTTCACATAGGATTATACTCTCTAGTTCCATCCATGTTGTTGCAAATGGCAAAATTTCGCTCTTTTTTAATGGTTGACTAATATTCCTCTGTGTGTGTGTGTGTGTGTGTGTCTATGTGTAAAGAAGAGGTGATATACACCTCTATCATTGGAATCATCTATCAGTGGATACTTGAGCTACTTCCATAATTTGATTATTGTAAATAATGCTGCAATGGGGATGCCTGGGTGGCTCAGTCAGTTAAGTGTCCAACTCTTGATTTAGGCTCTGGTCATGATCTCAGGATGGTGAGATCAAGCCCTGCATTGGGCTCTGTGCTGAGCATAGAGCCTGCTTAAGAGTCTCTCTCTTCCTCTGCCCCTCTGCTTCACTCGTGCATGCTCTCTCTCTAAACAAATAAGTAAATAAATAATGCTGCAATAAACATAGGGGTGCATATTTCTCTTCAAATTAGTGTTTTCAATATTCTCTGGGTGAATACCCAGCAGTGCAATTACTAGTAGTTCTATTTTAATTTTTTGAGGAATCTCCATACTGTGATCTACAGTGACTACACCAGAAGAGCATGAGTATTCCTTTTTCTCTACCTCCTCACCAAGACTTGTTATTTCTTGTGGATTTGTTGTTATTGTTGTTGTTGTTGTTGTTTGCCATTTGACAGGTGGGAGATGATATCTCACTGTGGCTTTGATTTGCATTTCCCTGATGATGACTGGTGATGAACATCTTTTCATGCATCTTTTGGCCATTTGTATGTCTTCCTTGGAGAAATGTCTATTCATGTCTTCTTCCCATTCTTTAATTGGATTACTTTTTTTTGGTGTGAATTATATAAGTTCTTTATATATTTTGAATACTAACTCTTTATCAGATACATCATTTGCAAATACCTTCTCCCATTAAGTAGGTGCCTTTTAGTTTTGTTCATATTTTCCTTTGCTGTGCAGAAGATTTTTATTTTGATGTAGTCCCAATAGTTTAATTTTTGCTTTTGCTTCTGTTGCCTCAAGAGACATGGCTAGAAAAATGTTATGGCCAATGTTAAAGAAATTACTGCCTGTGTTCTCTCCTAGGATTTTTATGGTTTCAGATCTTACATTTTGGCCCTTAATCACATGGCTAAAATATTTAACATTTCCACTAGAATATTTTTTTTTCTTCATTGAACATGCATAGGAGATAGCACTGTTTGTGTACCATGACTTTATTCTGTACCCAACGTTTGCTTGCTACTCTGCCTTTGCCTTTATCATAGCATTTGAAAGACAGACGTTGGGTCAAAAATTAAAGTGCAAGTTGAAATGTAGTAAGTTCTTCCATTTATTCACAATGCGTTGCCTTGTCCCAAATAATCTCCTTTATCCTTCCCCTCTGAAAAATGTCTTAGCTTTGCCATTTTCTTCACGTATATCCCTACCGAATCTTTATGGCTCCCCATCTGAAAGTATTCATCACTTTAACTAGAGTGGAGACCACGTATTTAAGGTAAAATTTAATCATATATTTGTAGAATATTTTTATCCAGACCTCAAAAGTATTACTCTGGTACCTAAGGAAAATGCAAATAGTCTGCCAAAATTTGGCTTCTGTACATGTATAAGTTAAGTGTGGTAGGCATAGAGACACTGAAATTCTTCGTTCCACAAGAGACTATTCTGGGTGGATGAAACACACTCCGGGCACGAAAATCGGATTGCAGCTATGGGTTGAATCTTTTGCTTTCCTTTAACAGCTTTTTCTGGTGCTTTTGGACTTTAGATTTTAGGAAAAAAACTTTAGCTAATTAAAGGTGAATTAACCCACAGCGTGCACTTATATTTAAGTTTAAAGATAGAGTCTAATTCTCATGTTTACTTTAACATCTTCCAAGTAACTGTAAATTCTTGGCGGGATGTTCTTTATCATCATATTTCTCTTCTTGATCCAAGGCATTGTCTTCATGTCCCAAGCCAGGGCAGATGTCACACTGTTCTGCCACATCTTTAATAGATTTACTCTTTCTTTATATCAGAACCCACACACTAATTGCAGAAAAGTTTCAGGTTTGTGGCAATCGTTTAGGCCTGAAAGAGTTATCTTTAATGGTTTTCTGTTGTTTTTGCTGCTTCTGTTTATATTTCTCATTCTCCAGATTGGTACTTCTCTCCATGCACACATTATCACATGTGCCTTTTGTAGCTGCCTGGATCTGTCCTAGGAGAGCAAAACTGGGGGTCAGGGGGATAAGGGGTAGAAGGAGGTGCCAATTGCTTTCCATTTTTGAAGGCAGAGGATAGCTTCCGGGCTAAACTCTACTTCAAGATTCATTTGCATTATTAATGCAAATGAAACAAAAACCTAACAGTAATCTAAGTACGGAAACCATATGCAGACTGAACAAGCCAGTAACTACCTATGCTCATTCTGGAATCAGCTTCACATGCAAAACCTTAATAGAACCCACTGTCAACTTTGTATTTGGCAACTAAGTGGTCAGTTTGGAAGCAACCCCTAAAATAGTAACAAAAGCTGGCAACTAGGATGAGTTAGACTAATGTGTAAACCTTAGTAAGAGCAGGATAAAAGGGTAGGAACAAAGGAACAATTTAATGTTGAAAACATTTAAACATTTAAATACTCATATATTTCATCCAGATTAATAGCAAGACATCCACATGGAAATAGCAGTCTTGTTTGATCTTAGGACAGGCTACTTGGGAATCCCAAATATATTCTATAAAATTCTGGAAGTTCTCAAGTTTATCCAAGTGGAGAAGAATAAAACCAGCAGCCTGTTAATTGGTTTGTGTTTTCAATTCATATGCTAGTGGATAACATTCATCCAACAGCCTCTTCTTTATATACATTGAAGGCACCCCTGTGGCTCTTCTTCTGAGCTGTCACAGGGCCTAAGGTTAAGCCTCCTATTGTATTTTATGACCAATAAAACTTTGTAACAAGAAAGAGACAGCAGAATTGTCTGCTCATTCTGGACTAATGAAGGAAACCACCCATCGTCTACTTTTTATTGCCCTCTAAACAAATATATCTTGCTCACTTTGACTTTGTCTACTCCAATCTAGGAGAGATTCCTCTTACTAGCCTTTGTCTATATAATACCCTTAATCTGTATTGGCATTGAATTGGATTAGTGAATTATACAGAAATCAGAACTCTGAAGTATATTAGTATTAGCCCAGTGCAATGCACTAATAAATTTTTGTAAAACACACTGCATCATGAGATGCACCCATTGGGCTTTGTAATCCATGCTTCACCGGACAACAGAGAGAATGTGGAAGCTCTTATCTCAGGGGCATTTGATAACATACTTTTGAATAACTTTATATATTTTTCAGGAAAGAAAAACAGGCAAGTCACCTATAAAGAAAGAAATGGTGTTCAACAAAAAAGATGGCTGAAAGAAAATGGTTATAATCCCAAGGAACACCAAAATATGGATTCAACAAATCCAAAAAGAGATACAAATATAACTAATGGGATTGAAACAACATCCTGTAATAACTTTGTTTCTTTTTGCCTTGAAAATTTTAATATCTGTGTTTCTCTGAGACTACTGGTATACCAGGCAGTTGTTTGAGGTAGAACAAAAACTGGCAGCCCACTGATTGTATCCAGAATTGACATTACTGTCATCTGGACTTCAAAGACAAGAGTCACAGATTATTAGAGCCGGAAGGCACTTGGAAATCATGGAGTCAAACTCCCCATGTCACAGTGGCTTCTCCAGGGAGGATGCATGACTTGCTCAGCTATTTTGTAAGAGAGACAGATCTGGCACAAGCAGAAATACTGACTCCCAGGCCAGTGCACTCTTGGGGTCAGTTTTCAATATTCTTCTTCTTTTTTTTTAATCCCTCACATACCTGGCAAAAAGAAATAAGTCAGAGCATCACTTGAAGGAACAGAACACCTAAAGGAATATTGAAAAAATATATGCATAGTGATGACCAAGTTTCAACAAAATATATCTGTGCCTCACCCTTCATGTCTAGACACACTGATCCCAGAACTGAACCTGCAGTCATGTGACTTGTTCAGACAAACCCCTGCGTGTACTAACCTCTAGCAAGCACTTCGCAGCACCCTCTCTCTCCTGCCTGCTGTGTTTGTTTCCTATCTCTTCATAATACAGCGAGAGGTCACACATGTCTATTTGTTTTTCTTTATAATATGTCATTTCCTCAGCATATGTGTTTAAGTGAAAGAAAACACACTGCCCTTAAAATGTAGGGTAGAGAAGGACAGGCTCAGCTAAGTCTTACACTACCCAGTTTCTTTAGTAGGATAAGAGCACAAGTAGCAATTCAGAGACCTATGCAAGGGCCCTGAGAGAAAAAAGTGATGGGGGGGGGGCGGCGCAGAGAATAGATTTTCCAACCATTCCTTTAGAAAATCCTTCCCCCAGCCCTAGCCCACCTTTCCATACAGAAATTGACCCAGTTTGTGGAGGGTCTCCAAAGTATATTCTAAAAATGTTTATTCCCTCACTACTCACAAGGTCCAAGTATTAACAACATCATCTCTCTCTCTCTGAGAGTACCATTTAGTTTCCTAATAGTTTCCTAATTGATCTCGCTTTCCCTTTTATCCTCTTACCATCTGTTCATCAAAGAACAGTCAGATTCCTCTCTTTCACACACAAATTGAACCTGTTCCTACCTGGTTAAAACCTTCCAGAGGCTGCTCAACACACTCAGAATAAAATTCAAACCCCTTAACCTAATTGGGAGAGGAAGTTGCAATACGCCAAACAGGGTTGGAAGAGCTAATTGCTAAAAAGAGGGTATATTGCTCATCTCCTTTGTTCTTGGGGTCTGTCTTGGATAAATAAAATTTGTGAGCCCAGAAAATCAACCCTGTCTTGTAAAAAATATTATCTAGAATCATAAAATGTCTGGCCTTATTTCCCCTTTGTTATTTGTCTTTATTCAACTCTTGTTTAAGAACTGTAGATTCAGCTCTAAGGTACAAATGGAAAGACCATGTTTTATACTTGATTTTGGAAGACTAAAAGAAAAAAAAATACCCATTCTTGAGCCCAGCATGAGAGAAGTGGTAATTTGCATGGAATTCCACCTGTGCCCTCCACCCCAAAAGCCTGTATATCCAAGATAAAACAGAATTCTGCTCTACCCGCCATTGATGTTTTTAGTGCAAATACTAAGAGCTTAGTTAAGAGGGAAATATTTTCTTGTTTGAGTGAATACTAAAATCACTGACTTACGTTAAAAGCATGGGGAAAACGTCAATTAGACAGCCAGGAAAAAAAAAAATCAGAGGTCTTTGTGGACCAACTTACAGCTGAGGCAAGTCTAATAAACTTCAGCTAAGTGGATATTCCTTACCAGTTAAAATATGAGTCCTTAGGGGACCTCTGGGAAATAGTCAGGCTTTTCCCTATCATGTGACTAGAGAATATGAAACCAAATACCCCCAGATAAGATACTGAAAAAACCCTGTATCTATGGTTCGTATTTTCACAGTTCCCTCAGGACAACCCATGGGAAAGTAGACACTCATCTTGGGGATTCTTCTTATCCTTCTCTCTTCTTACCCATTTCTATGCATGAGAATAACCAGTAACTTTTAGAAACTACACATACCCCAGTCATTCCCCCAGAGATTATGATTCAAAACTCTCTGAACCATTCTGTTGTGCACTCCCAGCTAAGGACCTCAACCCAGCAAAAATGGAGGAAGAGTGCAAGACTACCTTGTTAGCGGTTAAACTACTGCCGGGTCTCCGGATCCTATAGCCTCTGCTGCCCCCTGGTGGTAACTACTAAACTTACCTTGCCCCCTCTGGAGTCCTCATTCTCCAGTAAAATCAAGAAACATTTATTGGGAACCAACCATGTCAAAAGTATTGTGTAAGGAGTTGTGGCACAATGCCGTAAGACACACTTTTTTATTCATAGCATTCAAAAAAAATAGTCATCTACCTTGAAATAAGACTCCAAATACCTAGCCAAACACATATATCAAACCGCCACAAAAATGTTGATGACAAAGGCAGAGTGAATAAAATTAACCTGTTCTAATGTCAGAAGTTTAAGACAAAGGCTATAAATAGAGTTAAAGTAAAATGATTCATTTTCTTTCCTTATAAATAATATTATCCCCATCTTTTGGAACCACATACTATTTAATTGCTAAATTTTTTTAAGTAGAAGTCTGTTTTGGTGCTTCTAACCAACCAAGAGTAAATATACTAGGGTTTGAAACCGAACTAAAAGGGATGAAATCTAAGCCCTCTTTCAAGCATCTAATCTTTTCATCAACCATTTCTTGTTGTTCATCAAAATGTTCGCAAAAAAATAAATTATAAGTGAATTGCAAAATTTTTTCCCCCAAGCATCCCAGAAAAAAAAAAAAATGCCTCTAAATTGCTAGTTTCTACTTCTGAAATTTGAAGAGGATGGCATATTTTTCAACTTATCTAATATTTCTTTTCCTTTGACTGGGAGTCCACTAAAGAATCATTTTTGCCATCATGCGTTTCATTTAAAGAAACATTTAGTAGTAAGATCATTTTTGCTGTGTGGGCAGACATCTGTTCCCAATTCAATTTCTGGAAGCCAGGCAGAATTCTGAGCAACTCACAACTATTTGACAGTTCTCCATCTTTGTTTCCACTGGTAGAAACAGCCTTCTTAAATGTTCAGTTCTTTCAAGTGAATTAATAATATCTTTAATTTATGTTCGTATCTAATCTAATGTTCTCAAACTGGGACAATTTCCAGTCAAAGACTTCCCCACAGCTGTTTTGTAGGACAAGGTGTTCTGTACCTTATTTTTTTTTTTATGTGGCTGCTATCATTATAAACATAGAAACCACATTTTAATGTATCTAAATCTGTCTTCCTTTGATACTCATAAATTGAATATGTACTCAGGGCCATGTGGGTGTTTTTTTCGCTGTAATAAACTGTAGTGAAATCTGAGGAGTTATGATGTATAACCTTGGGCTATAAGGGGGTACTTTTTAACACGTGAGTGTCTCCAGGATGCTGGAAAATTCAATTTATTTTATTGCCTCTCTTGGAAGTTCTAAAAAGTTTTGGAGAATTTTAAAACCGTCCTAACTATCCTGCATAATTCGTAGAAATCCTAAGATCTGTGCTAAGAATTAAACTGTTTAGAACTGGTACAACATATAGAAGAGAGTAAGAATACATTATTTTGAATTGGAAGCGAATAAATAAGACTGGCACTGACGCAGACAAAAAACAGCCAAGTTTCTGATTGTTTTGAGGTCAGTGCAAATAAGGATCAAGTTTCCCTAGGCACCAAATGGATTAACTGTTATTTTTATTTTCTGATTCTCAATATAAGTATATTTTCAGGACTGGATTTTTCCTTGTGTAATGAAATGTAATTCATTCTTCTTGTGTAATGACCTTATAGCTCCTTCAGCCTAGAATGCTCTCCCCTCATCTAGTCTCCCCTGATCCACCCATGAGCCCCCAATCTGCCACCACCTGATAAATTCCTAATTATTTCTAAAAAACTGAGATGCAGCTCATCTGTGAATTGCGTAATCTAAACCAATTATTAGAGATCGAATTTTGCACAACTTGGTCAGACTGGACTCTGATCATGGCTGCTCTCTTTGCTGTCATCCCAGTGAGCAGCTTGCTGGCTCAGACTTTAATTTTTAAATCCCTGGCACCACAGAGTGTGCCTGCCATATAACCAGAGCTAAGAAAAATTATTGGTTTAAAGAATATAGATAACACACCGTAAACACAGAGTTAATTTCCTCTACATATAAAATTAAAGATTATTCCTATGAAGTTTGGGCATTGTTACAAAAAGGAAATGTGCCTCTTGTTTACGTTTACAAGTTTAATTCTGGGAACAGGTTTGTTTATGCTAACATTTGTCTCTATTGTCAAAGTCTAGCTGAAACATTTTTTGTTATCTGTGGCTGAAATACAAAACAGTTTCTGGTAGGAAAGTGAATTAAATAAAGTTGAGTCGTTTTCTGTGTTGTTTTTTTTTTTAATTTTTAACTTGTAATATGTTTAACTCCAATTAATAGTTTTTGACCTATTGTTTTTACTACACTTAATTCTCAGAACTTATCTCCTTAAATGTGATGCTTTATTTATAGTAAGTGTGCAAACATTTATTAACTATTTAGGATTAAGATAATAGAAAGGAATAGCTTGGACAAATTATTTCATTGCTACCTCATCTACACCGAATCTTGCCTTTATTGGTTCTTTATTAGATAAAAGTCCTCGGTACCAAATCTTAGAAGTTTTGATTGATGGCTGTTCTATAATATTGCCTACCCTCTAAATTCCTGTGAGACAGAGCACTGGAATCTAACATTCAAGTCTTGCTTGTCTGCCTAGAGGCTCACATTCATCAAAGGGAGGAAGGACATAAAGTAGATTAAAATAAACTCCACTACAACACAGGTTTTAAAATCTGACTCTTCCACACACACAAACCTGATTCTCATTTTCCTTCCCCTTCTAGAAATTCAAGAGACCTAAGCCAAGATGAGGTTAAAAAAAAAAAAAAAAAAAAAAAAAAAGCACAACAAGGGGAGGGTAAGGTCTCACAGAGTATTTGTCAGACGGCCATTGGGCTTCTATGAGTAGAAAAACACTTTCTCTAATAGTGGTGATTAAGTGGGGAAGACCATTCCATAAGTCAGTAGACCTCAGGCTGACTGTTCCAAACTTTTGCGGCTACCCCAGATGTAAATAGCCATGGTCTATGCTCCAGGAGTGGAATCAGATTCTCTCTCCTAGACCTGAGAGACTTGGAAGAGTAAAACACAGGGGACTAACTTCCTTTGCGCTGACTCATATTAAAGGCTATCCCTCAGAAAGAAACTCCGTCTTCCTGTAGGTGGATATCATTTTTTTTGCCTTTATGAAGAGGCTAAGTGTACCAGTTTGCTAGGGCTGCCATAACAAAATACCTCAGACTGACTGGGTCGCTTCAAGGGCAGAAATTTATTTTCTCACAGTTCTGGAGGTTTAAGTCCAAGGTCAAAGTGTCATCAGGTTTGGTGTCCCTTGAGCCATTTTTCTTTGGCTTGCAGATGGCCACCTTCTCCCTGTCCTCATTGGGCCATTTCTCTGTGTGCGTGTGTCCCTGGTGTCTCTCTGTGTCCTAATCTCCTCTTTGATGAGAACACATTGGATTTCATATTGGATTTTACGTAAAAATTAGTACTTTACCTCATTTTAACTTCATTACTTTTAAAATTCCTATCTCCAAATATAATCCCATTACGGGTACTGGGCGTTATGGCTTCAGTATATGAATCTGGTTGCCCCAGGGCAGAAGGTGTCACACAAGTCGGTCCATAATGGTAACTATGTACATTTGTGTTCATGCCCCAAATATTTGTGGATATTATGAGAAGGTTTTTGCACTTGCCTCCCAGTGCACATGAGAAACATCCCTTTGGATGTATACCTAGAGTGGATTGCTATAATGTCAGGGACTCCCTTGTTCTTTATCCTCATCAATACTTGCAACTGTCAGAGTTCTTCGTGTTTCCCAACCAGTACAAAGTATTCTGGGTACTAATATAATTAATCAGCTATCTGTGCTGCAAATGTCTTCTCTCAGTTTCGTTGTTTATATTTCACTTCCATAATGTCTTAGCAAATAGGTATTATTTTTATTAAAAAATAGTTTATCAGTATTTACATTTATGTTGTTTCTCTCTGTGTCATTGCTATTGGAGTCTTAGTTTAAAAATTCTTCCCTATTCCAAAATCCTAAAATAGTCACCCAAATATTTTCTTAAATGCTTTAAAGTTTTTCCTTTCATATTTGAGCCTTTAATCCATCTGGAGTTTATCTTAGTACACGGTACCAGGTAGGAATCCAATTTTGCTTTTTTCCATAGGGATAAACAAATGTCCTGGCCCCATTTATTGTTTAGTCTATTTTTCCCCCAGTGGTTTACAATACCATGAGTCATATATAATTTCAGTATATTCATGGACTGTTTCTTGTGTCTCTGTTATAGTCCCTTGGACCACATGTCTCTTCCTGGAGCATTATGATGGCTTTATAATGAGTCTTTGAATAGGCAAAGGAATATTCCCACATTATACTTCTTTTTCAAAATACTCCCGATTATTTTCCCGTTTTTTTCATTCTAAAAAAGTTTTAGAATCTGTCAGTACTCAAAAATAAAATATGTGGGGATTTTGACTGCAGTTTCTCTGAACCCATAGAGTTAATCTGTGGAGAACGAACTTCTTTATGATAGTGAACTTCCCTTTAAGTGAATATGGAATATGTTTCTATTAGCCATCTTTAATAGTAAATAGTTGTGGGATTTTTTGCACCAAATAAATGCATATAAAAAAAAGTCGTGCTTCTTTCACAGTTTTAAAAGATTTATTCTCAGTTATTCTTTTGATATTTTAATACTTTTGATATTAATGTCACTGCACATTTTTTGTTGATTTTATGTATTGATGACAGCTTCATACACATTTTTCCAACCATTTGTTTTAAAATTTCTATGCCTTTATGTTTTATATATGTTTTCTATAGTTTGATTTAGTTTATTGAGACTAGCAATCTCTGTCTTTTAACTAGCAAATTTATTCTTCTTGCATTTAATGTGATTACTGTTATATCAGAACTGATTTCTATCTTATTTCACTATGCTTTCTAATTGACCTATTTTTGTATGCTTCTTAAATCTTTACATTTTCTGTGATTAATTTTTTGGTTTGCTTCTTTAATTTTTCTATACAATTCATAATTTACACAACCTAGCCCAATTTTTTAATGGGTTACCACCACAATATTGCCATGTGCATAAAACTGTAAATCACTTTAGTCTCTTCCTGAAAATTAAAAGAATTTGAACAACTTAACTCTGATCATGTCCCTTCCTATGATTTCATCCTCTAATTTTACTTTTTTTTTTTTTTCTCAAAATTGACATATCATTATTAACATGCTATGGAGACAACATTTGTTTGGCTGTAACTACATGGGTACATGTTCATATAATTCTTCTCACATTGAATCAGACTAACCAATATAGCATAAGCAGTAAGGTGTGACCATGGCTAGGTCATAATGGCACCTTAGTCAATTAACTTCCACCTTGGTGTCTTGAATCACTTGTTCTAGGAGAATCTGACCACCATTCCGTGATGATACCCAAGAACTATTATAGAGAATTGGTACCAGGTCCAACTTGAGAGCCATGCAAGTGAGCCACGTTGGAAGTAGTATCCCCCAGTTATACCTTCATAGGACTGCAATCCCAGCTGATGAAGATGGCAATCCCAGTTAATATGGTGACAACCACATGAGAGACCAGACCAGAACCACCTACCCAACTAACTCTCAAATTCCTGATCCACAGAAACTATAAGAAATGAATAATGGTTATTTTTTTAAGCCACTAAGTTTCGGGCTTCTTTGTTACTCAGTGTTAGATAGTTAATACAGTATACTTAGACCAATTTCTTTTCTCACAATTTTGTTTTGCATTTTCCTTGTGGGATTATTTTCCTTCTTGAAGAAAAACCTTTAGAGGTCCTTTTAGTGAAGTTGGGCTAGTAGTAAATGCACTGTGATTTTCTCTATCTGAAAATATATTTATTTCAATCCTTTTTTTTTTTTTTTTCTTTTGGAAGACAAGCTTGCTGGATATTCAGTTCTAATTGACAGCTATTTCCTATGACCACTTGGAAAATTTTATTTTGCTATCATCTGGCTTTCAATTTTCTGTTTAGAAGTCTGGTGACAAAAATATTGTTCTTTCTGAGTAATTTGTTTTTTTCTTTCTTGCTACTTCCACCCCCACCAGTCTTTCTACGTATTTATTAGGTCTCTATTTATGTTTTCATTATCCTCCTTTGAATAGGTGTTGCTCTCTGAGTCTGAATCTGTACCATTCACTAGCTCTGGCAAATTATCTGCCAATACTTTTTTGAATATTGCACATTCTTCATTCTATTTTTTTCTTCTGGGACAGCGATGGGATATATTTGTTAGACTGTTCCATTCAATCATCCATACCCCTTATTATCATGTTCATACTTTCCATCTTTTTGTTTTATTATGTTGCAGCCTGGGTAATTTCATTACATCTATATTTCAGTTTATTAATTATTTCCTCAATTATGTTTATGTGTTGTTAAAACACATAAGCAAATCCATTTCATTTTAAAATTTCAATTAATACTATTTCTTTATAAATTTCTATTAGGTTTGTTTCACATGTGCTGGTGACTTTGATGTCAAATATTAAGTTGAGGTGTTTGCCCCTGTGTTTTTTAATTTTTAAGGACAGCAAAATTATTATTTACTACTTTGATGTTTAGTGTGAGTCACTGATGGAGGTATCTAGACTAGCCAATAGTTTTCTTTTGAGAAAATTTTAAATCCTGTGTATATTTAACAAGTACAGAATTATAAAGATTTTCTATTTTTAAGGACATTTTGGTGAGTTGTATCATTCTATAAATATGTCTTTTTTTTGATATATTGGATTATTTCTTTCCCAACTTCTTATTGTTCTTTTTTAACCTTTTTAATGTTTCCTTTTTAATTCCTGACATTGATTATTTTTGTTTTCTCTCTTTTACTTCTTATTCAGTCTCACCAAGCATGTATCAATTTATTAATATTTTCATATTTCTTCCTTTATTTATTAAACTTTATAATATTTCTTGCATTCTACTTTCATAGGGCTTAATTTGCCTTTCTCTTTCCAAATTCTTGGGATGGAGATTTAGGTAAATGACATTAAGCTTTTTATTTTATCTAGTATATGAGTTTTTAAGGATGCATATTTTCCTCTAAGCATATTTTAACAGAAAGCTGCAAGTTTTGCAAATAGTACTTTAGTTTTCATTCAATTAAAAGCATTTTCTCTTTGCCATTGTAATTTCCTTCATGACCATGAGTAACTTAGAAGTATATTTCTTAGCTCTTGATATATGGGGATTTTCCAAATAGATCTTTTTTTCATATTCCTAGATTAATTATACCATGATTAGAGAACACAGCCTTTATCATTGCAATTCTTTGAAATTTATTGAAACATGATTTTTGAGGCTGCATATGATAAATCTTTTTTTAATTTAATTTAATTTTTTCAGTGTTCCAAGAGTCACTGTTTATGTACCACACCCAGTGCTCCATGCAATACGTGCCCTCCTTAATACCCACCACCAAGCCCACCTAAACCCCCCCAACCCCCTCCCCTCCAAAACCCTCAGTTTATTTCTCAGAGTCCATAGTCTCTCATGGTTCGTCTCCCCCTTTGATTTCCCCTAATTCACTTTTCCTTTCCTTCTCCTAACTGCCCCATTTATTCCTGGAGAATGTATTGTGCAGTTGTTAGGTAGAGGGCGTGTGTGTGTGTGTGTGTGTGTGTGTGTGTGTGTGTTTAATTCTTAATGAGTAGTTCAAATATGTATTACTTAGTTGTTCTTCACTTGTTCTATCTGTTGCTAAAAGTCTTGTGTTGAAAATCTCCCATTATAAATTTGAATTTTTCTATTTTTCATTTTAGTTCTGTCAATGTTTGCTGGAGGGTAGGGGGATGAGGGATAGGGTGCCTGGGTGATAGACATTGGGGAGGGTATGTGCTATGGTGAGTGCTGTAAATTATGTAAGACTGATGATTCACAGACCTGTACCCCTGAAGTCAATAATACATTATATGTTAATAAGAAAAACTTTGAGATCACACATATTTTGAGGTTAATACAAATTATATATTGGTAAACCTTCCTGAACTTTTAGCATTGTGTCTTTCTTTACAACTAGTAATGCTTTCTGATAGCTATGGCAGCTTTCTTTTGATGACTGTCTGCATGGCATATCTTCTTCTACCTTTTTTGGCTTCACGCTTTGCCTGGACCTTGGCCCAGGAATCCTTGACTGCTTTTTCAGTTCTCTCATCCCTTTAAGCTGAGTGCATACTTACATGTGCACACACACCCACACGCACCCACACACATCCCTCCTTTGCCGCTTCTTCTCTCCAGAATAGCTGACCCAGATCATCTAGGAACTACCAGGAACAATAGTCCCTTTTCCCTTTTCCTTGATGATTTTTATATGTGCTTTACTTCTTAAACATTTATACATCATTACTTCATATTTTTATCTAATAATTCCAATATATGAAGTATGTGGACCTAAATATTTTTGTTGCTTTCTTTGACTCTCACAAATAGTAAGTTGTTTTCTTGAATTTTATGCAATTTTTAAATCTACATTCCTGTTTAGTTGAACTTCTTTCATGAATTCCTAAAAACTAATTTCAGAATGCTTTCTTCCAAAAAGACTTTACACATTTCTCCCGAAAGCTACTCGAGTCCCCTTTGAGAATTCCAGTTTATATTAAGAGTGTCAGAATCACCTTCCCTCTGGACATTGGTCCTAATATCTCATTTCTTGACTGTTCAGGCATTTGATTCCACAGCTACTCCAGCTTTTGTGGGTGCTTACTCTCCACAGCTCATTCTTCTAGTTTCTAACTTCCTCAAGAGCCTAGAAATGTGCCTACTAAACATGTAAACATTTTACTATAATTTATGCATGATTTGGTTGTATCAGGCAGGTGTGTTCTTCAGCATCAGTCGTGTGCCATACCACTTGGAATCTAACTCCCCAACATTCAGCTTTCCATCCCCCATTCCCATCTCCTTCTGCATTATACCAGATAGATCTGTATTTCTTGGGAAATCCTCATCAAAAGGACTTACAGATCTTTCTCAACTTGTGGGGTTACATCCTGACAAACCCATAGTAAGTTGAAGATATTGTAAGTAATGCATTTAATACACATGAGCTACCTAACATCATAGATTAGCCTAGCCCACCTTCGATGGGCTCACAACGCTTAATGTTAGCCCACAGGTGGGCGACATCATCTAACACAAAGCCTACTTTATAATAAAGTGTTGAATATCTCATCTAATTTATTGACTACTGTACTGAAATAGAAAAACAGAATGGTTATATGGGGACAGAATGATTATAAGTGTATCAGTTGTTTACCATCATGATTGCGTGGCTGACTGGGAGCCGTGGCTCCCTGCTGCCGCCA
The DNA here is from genome assembly GCF_963455335.1 of Martes martes. Classification (NCBI taxonomy): domain Eukaryota; kingdom Metazoa; phylum Chordata; class Mammalia; order Carnivora; family Mustelidae; genus Martes; species Martes martes. The sequence goes on along the minus strand of NC_137890.1, from coordinate 30,650,119 downwards.
AGCATCACCAAGAGCATTGGACTGCAGAGTGCTAGCCCAAGAAAAGATCAGAATTCAAAATTCAAAATATGATTTCTACAGCATGCATGTTGCTTTTGCACCATTGTAAAGTCGAAAAATTGTAAGTCAAAACATTGTTAAGTCGGGAACCGTCTCCATTCCAAAAAGTCTCTAAGACTTTTTGGAATTTGCCCAGGAATTTGCATTCACCGACTTCGACAACACTTAAAAGCCCCCTTGTATGACTTCGCAGAAAGACCTCAGGTTCTTTTCCACCCCATTAAACACACCACCAATTGATTGTACAGCTTAGAATGGGAGGGATCATCATGAAAGTGTGGCAAAGGTTCCATATTGGAAAGAAGTTTCCATATTCCAGGGATGCAACAAAAGAGGCAGATCAGGAAGCTCATGTATCAGTTGAATGAGGAGTCTGTTTTATATTATCAGGCTGCCTCTAGCAGGGGGATGAATTGCTAAGAACACATGAATGAACTGGTAAGATATTAGGCTTATCTTCAAAGGCACATGATCACCACGATCATCTGATTTGAAATCTGTATGAACACTAGAAGCATGATTTGAGCCCATATAACCTAGATTCCAAATTCTCCCAGTGAAGGGAGGCTCCTTGTACATCTTATCTCCTTTCATGCAAAGAATGCAGCCTTAGCTTTGGGCAACAAGCTCCGGGCATTTTTTAGGAAAAAAGCTCGTTAAGATGATTTTTGCAAAAGAGGTCTCCTCATTAGTAACCAGACTCACTGCAGTGCTTATTTATGTCTGTCTTCTGAGTGCCTGGAACAGAATTCCAACCTAATACCATTTCTGCTTTCAAAGGACCCTATCTTCTAGACCTCATTTAGCATGAGGATGGAAAAACACAGATAAACGTCTTATCGGGCGAAAAAGTAATTTCATGTTCTTGCAGTTCTTTTCTCTGTCTATTCAAATGCTAGATGCCCTTTCATCTTCTACAAATGATTTTCTCTTAATCCGCAAGAAACTAGTTCATTCTTTCTAACAACATCATTATATTTTGAGTGAATTATCATAGAACAATTAAGAGCTGTTCTCATGTGACACACTTATCTTTGGCTGTTTGTTTCAAAATTTGATTCAGCTGTGCCCTCCACTATTTTCCTCATTTTGTTGAATGCCTTTGTCAGCTCCGTGGAAAGAAAATAACACAGCAGGGGGCAGGGCAGAAGTCACGTATTATAAGACATTATTGCCTTTTCAAACAATGTTCTCCATTATAGCTCAATGAGCTAGTAACAACGCATTATTTTGTTAAAAGGCAATTGTTACTATCATGGCAGCAAAACATCCTATAACATTAACTAAGCTATTATGCTGACATTTTTGGATAAGTGAAGGAAAAAACATTTTTTCGTGAAACCCTATTTTGTCATGCATTATATTTTCAGGCTTTCCTGTAGAAATTTTGTTTTATAACAGGCATAACAAACAAAAGTGTGGTGACAGTCCTGAGATTGAATCCTTACTCTGTCATTTGCAACCGATATGACTTTCTGTGATGTAGTTTCTCTAATCCATAACTTCTGCATCTACATAATGGGGACTTGTGGAATTTATGAGTAATCTAAATAATGTGGTTGGCTCAGCACTTCACACAAGGAGACACTCAAAAAGAGGGAGGTATTATTACTACCACTAAACAGTCCTAACTGACATTTCTTTTTCACCCAGAATGCCACTAATCTGTGACATCAGCTAAATAAATAAATAGAAACTTTGGCCATGCTAGATGCTGGTTTCATAGGCTCACGTGGTATTAGAGGAGCAAAATTTCTCTTTTCGTCTTTGCTTAACAGAAGCCTGATGCAGTATAGCTGTATGTAGAACATTTTCTGAAATCCTTTGAGGAAATTCACTGGCTGCGCAGACGTTCTCTGAGGCTTAGGACATGGCGGCATGTAGCACTGCCGATCTCCTTTTCTGACATCTTGAGTTGCATGCAGTGGAGAGAACACTAAAAGATGTGAAGTCACCTATCCAAGCACAAAGGAAGAAGTTCCATCTTTACCTTATTGAGCAGAGCCCTAATCTTGCTTTGTTGTCACTGCAAAGTAACATAGCCCGGAAATGTCCTGTTCATGACAATATGTCATTAGATCAAATTCTGTATATCAATTCATTTGCACAGATTTAGTAAGTGCCTGCTTTGTATCAGACACTGAATTATACACTGAAGATAGTCCTTATGCTTCAACTGCCTGAGTTTAGTGGAAGAGATATATACATTGATGGATAGAGATTCCTAGTCTGGACAAGGAGGTGTAGACTAATTCCTTCCAGCTTCTCTTCACCAAGTACAACAATAACCCCTGAAAATAATGCAACAGGCTGCAGAAGGAGAACTCTGAATGATGGAAAGAGTAAGACAAACTGGTTAGTGATCCCAAGACTGAAGATAAAACATAGTGGTGGGATCTCACAACCCTCCACCCAGGAGCAAAAGGTGACCCAGGCCCTGTGTGCTGGATTTCCCATCTAGCTAAAGAGAGGGCAGCCCAACTGAGCTCATTCCTCTTCTGGATCTGGTAAGAGCCCTGTCAACAACACCAGGCAAGCAGGACAACATACGCAAGGGGGAAAGTTCAAGACCCGCATCAAATACCGGCGGGCAAGGGAAATGATCTTCTCATTAGGCCCGAGACTCTCCTCCACCAAACAGAGAAACTGGGGGGCCTGGTGACACGAGCAGTGGGGAGCCACACAAGCAGCCTATCTGAGAAGCCTCTTTGTCAGAAATCAGAGACTGCCCTCTCTCACCAAGAGACTGGATGAGCCGGCAGAGGTGGCAGAAGAGATCCAACTGGGATGAGTCTCTTTGTGCTTTGGAGAGAGGGGGAGATTCTCAACACCGAGAGCCAGTACTAACCTAGAAGTGACTGGTTGCTAAAATAAGAGATTTTAATAGGACCTAGAGTCTCCTAACCTGATTGTTAGAAGTTGATGATACAATTAAAAGTGACCCATTGTACCAAGCCAAGACAATCAACCGATGCCAACACCAAGACAAACCAGATACTGGAGTTACATGGCAAGGGTTTGAAAGCAGCCTTCATAAAAATGCTTCAGCAAGAAATTACAGATTCACTTGAAACTAATGAAAAATAGAAAATCTTAGCAAAGAAAACCAATCTGTCACAAAGACATTTAAGAATGTAGCAACTGATCTTCACTCTGAGATGAGGCAAGGAGGAGTAGAAAGAGATTCTAACTTTTCGCCCTGAATGTTGTGTATGCTTTGAATTATTTTCAATGAGCATGACATTTTAAAAATAGAATTCAAATTCAAACTGTATAAAATTAGCTAAATTGTATTTTGAGAATGAAAGAAACAGCTTCTCTATGTTCTGCTATTAAAATTTCTGGTAAGTAGCTAAGATTTTTTTTTGATGGTTTTACATTGAAATCAATGTGTTAGTGGCTTTAAAAAGTGAGTTAGTGGCTTTCTTATTAAAAAAAAAAAAAAAGTTTATGGGACGCCTGGGTGGCTCAGTTGGTTAAGCGGCTGCCTTCGGCTCAGGTCATGATCCCAGCGTCCTGGGATCGAATCCCACATCGGGCTCCTTGCTCTGCAGGGAGCCTGCTTCTCCCTCTGCCACTCTGTCTGCCTGTGCTCTCTCTCTCTCTCTCTCTCTCTCTGACAAATAAATAAATTTTAAAAAATCTTTAAAAAAAAAAGTTTATGAGCTGTAATTTAAAAAAAAAGAGAGAGAGATTGAGAGAGAGAGAAAGTGCATCAATTTCTGGGAACAGTTTCTCCCATTAAGATGGCCAGGTTGAATTCTGGTGGTCCCCATGTACTGAGCTGAATACTTGTGTTACGTATTTGGAGAGATGGAGAGATAAATATTTTTATATTTCTATCTTAAAGTTTTTTTTTTTTTTACTCTTAACTACACGTTTGGTTTCCTAATTTATTAGAAACACTGGATAGTATGATTTGAAGTTGACATTTTTTGTCCTCTGCATCTTACTGCTATTTACCCAGCAAGCAAAAGTATGACAACCAATGCTGGTTTTTGAGCGATCACCATATACAAGATTCGATATACATGTATTATTATTAATTTCAGCTTTAAAAGATTATGGTTCTTAAAAATCACCACTACTTGGGAACAATAATTATCCAGTTAATGATGCAGAACTCAAAATAGAAAAGGTATTTAGAAATGATTGGGGTTTGCTCTGTTCTTCCTCCTACGAGTTTGGATGCTGAGCTTCTCTCTTTTGACTTCAATAAGCTCCCAGTGCTGTTGGGAGGATAAAAGGATAAGAGGAAGGCCCCCACCCCATACTTTTTGGTTTTGTTTTTGTTTTCTCATTTGTATCTGTTACCCTCAGACCTTCCAAAGTTCTGACCAAATATGGTGTGATACCGTGAACTTTTATAAGAAATGTATATTTGGTTCTCCACCTTGTTCCTGGCCCTGAGCCCCTAAAACCATTGGAATTTTCCATGTGATAAGTGTGATCAAGGTGTCTTTTTTAATGTAAATGGGTGACTTTGGGAAAGCCCACAAGAGTGAGATTTGGCTGCCTATGGAGCCAACCAGGTGATGGGAGGCTCCATACCATTTCTGCATACCTTGCCCTCGGCATCTCTTCCATCTGGCTCTTCCTGAGTTTTATCCTTTTATAATAAAATCAGTAATCTAGCAAGTACACTTTCCCCTGATTTCTGTGAGCTCTTCTAATAAAGTAATGGAACCCAAACTGGGGGTTGTGATATCCTTGGATTTATAGTTTGTTGGGGTGACCAGGCTTCTGGGACTCAGCCCCAAACCTGTGCAATCTGATCCTATCTCAGGGTAGATAATATCAGAATTGATCTGAGCCAATCAGCACCCAGCTGATGCAGTAGAATTGCTTGGTGATGTGGGGGAAGAAAACCCTACACATCGGGACTGGGCACGGGAGTCACAAGAATCACTCACCTAATTAGTTGTACCTGTAGTTACACTGTTTACAACCAAGCTTCCAGCTTCAGGAATCAGACCACATAGAAAGGAAGCATTTCCCCTCTCTTATTTTACCGGGAAGCAACAGAGAAAAGAACACAGTGAAATCTGTGTTTCTGCCAAACCTAAAGGGAAGTGCCAAAAGCAAAGGTCTAGGGATAGAGTGTGAGGTATGCAGTGCCAAAATAAACAGGGTTGTTCGTGGTCAGACTACCATCCCTCCCATGGAGGCACCCATCCTTTCTTTGCTGGGGTAGCAAGAGCCTCTGGTTGTGCCAACGACATTCTAGCTGTGGCATGCACATACCGATTTCAATGTTCCTGTCAGAAAAAAACTATAAATATAAAAATTAACCCCAAAAGGGATTTGTCACCATCAGTGAGCATGAATATTTCAATTTCCGGATCCATCATTTTCCAGGAAGATACATGGTATCTTGGAACAAAAAAGTTATTTCTGAATAACTATCTCAGTCTAAAGTGACAGAGGTAGGAAGAGTTGCCATTTTTGGAAAAAATAAAAATCTACATAAAGAAATTTTGATGAGGTTTATAAAAATGATTCAAACAACACAGAGAGTTTAAAGTAATACTGTCCCCCTGCCATCTCCCTTCCCACTCAGTTTTTCTTCCCCGCAATTAACTGTATCAACAGTTTCGTGTCTCCATGTCCCAAAAATATCTGTATACATTGTATGTAAATGACACTTTTATTTACACAAAGATTTGTGTTGTACAATTTTCTTTTCTTATTATCCAATATATTAATCAACTTTCCACCTAAGCACCTAAATCTTCTCATTTCTAGGCAGTTGTAAAATAGCAACAACGTATGGCTATTATTAATACTTTTCCTATTAATAAACATTTATGTTGCTTCTGGATTTGGGCATCAGTGAACATCTTTGCACTTAACTAAATGGCTAAGTAAATTCCGGTGGGATTCACGATCACAAGAAATGTTGATATTTTCAAATCATCTTTCAACATGATTTGAGAGTACTTGTTTATTCTAACCAGCAGTGGCTATTATATAACATTGTAGTGTTTCCTCTAAGATAGGAAAAAATGGTGTCCCGTTGTTAATTTGAATTTGCATATATGGTTATGAGTGAATTTTAGCATCTTACCATATGGCTGGCTATTCGCTGTTGCAATATTTTTCTGTGAAATGTTGCTTCGAGTCTTTCCTCATTTTCCTATTGTGAGAACTCTGTGTAGTAAGGCAATATGACATCTATCTGGCATACATTTTATATTTTGCATATATTTTCCATAGTTGTCATTTTTCTTATGACATTGTGAAATTTCTTTGCAGTACAAAAATTATACTTTTTTATGTAGCCGAATTTATGACTTTTTCCCTCTCAGTTTTTGAATTAGAAAAGGTCTTTTCCATTCCAAAGTTTTTAAAAAATAAAGTTATTTCTTCTGGTACTTCTAGAATTTCCCTTTTTACATTTAAAAGCTTGTATTTCTGATATTTATTTTAAAATAGAGCTGCTAGTAAGGATTCAGCTTCATCTTTTTCAAAGATCTAGTCAAATGGCTCAAAAGAACTTTGTGAATAATCCGTCAGATCTTCATTTATTCTAAATGCCCTCTTTGCCAATTTCTTGATTATATTTATGAGTCTATTTCTGACTTTATTTCAATTTCCTTGATCTGTTTATGCAGTAGTAACAAATTATTTTGGTGCAGCTTCATAATACTTTTTAAAACCATAAAAATGACTTCCTGCTGGTTACTTTCCTCTATTACAATATTTCGAGATATTTTCACATGCTGATTATTTTATATGAGTTTTTGCCAAGTTAAAAAAAAGAATCTGTTCTTATTTTAATTGAGATACATATGCATTAACTTTAATTTGGGAAAAATTGTCAGCAGGAATTCTGGTTTTCTATACAAAAACAGGATAAGGCTTTCCATTTATTTCGTGTCTTTCAGTGAAATACTAAAATTCTTTTCATGGAGTGTCCGATTATCTTTACTTTGGGTTTATTCTTCAATATTTTATATCTGCTGTTGTGATGGTGACAGTCTTCTCCAAAGTGCTGATTAAAGGAAAATGGAGAAGATATTATTTGTGAGCCTGAGAAGCTCAGAGTTGAATCAGGAGTTTACAAAGATGTAAAATATGGTAGTATTGAGAAAACAGACATATGCACAAAGTGATGTGAGGGTTCAGAGGAGACAGTATCGTCTCTGCAAAATCAATTTCCTGATGCAATGCAACATTTGATCTGGGGGTTGAAGAAGGAGTGGAGTCTCTAGGGCAAGAGAAGAGGCAAGGGCTTTGCAAGTAGAAGGAGGGGCCAAGGCAAAGGCAAGGCAGGAAAGGAGAAGGCATGTCTCTCGGGAGGCTCCTGCTAGAAATCTCCCATGGCTGCAGGTAGAAATGGGTGAAAGGAAGTTAGATTTTCACTCCCAGGGAGAGTCTTTTATTTTAAGGTAAGGAATTTGGAATAGATTAGATGTGTTTTTTATTGCAAGATAATTTAGGGAGCTGTGAACAGGTCTATCCAAAATTAGGAAAGATAAGAGGCAGAGAATGCCAGCAAGGGAAAGAAAGGTCACGTGTGGGTAGAGAAGCAGAGGTCCTGGCAGCACGTCCCAGTGGCAGCAAAGCTCTAACATAAAGAAGATTCTTGTTAAACACTGAAAGAATTAATGAATGAGGGTGCCTGGATGACTCAGTGGGTTAAGCATCTGCCATCAGCTCAGGTCATGACCTCAGGGTCCTGAGATCGAGTCCCACAGCGGGAACCCCTGCTCAGCAGGGGGTGTGCTTCTCTCTCTCTCCCTCTGCCCCTCCTCCCCAAGCTCTCGCTCACTCTCTCTCTCTGTTTCACTCAAATAGATAAATAAAAATCTTTAAAAAAAGAAAAAAGAATTAATGAATGAAAAAGCAAGGGAGAGTCAAAGTCAGGTATTTCCAGAAGCACACAATGTGTAATAGTTTTTAATCTCAGGGTTTAAGCCGTTCGTTGTACTCAAACGCCAGACCTCCTAGAGGTATGTAGCACTTCGCCTCATGAGCAGGGCAACATTAACGAGCAAGAGTCTGGAACGTAGCTCTGTTCTGAAACACAGCAGTAATTAAGTAAATGAATTAATGGTTTTAAAGCCCTTGGGACAGTGCTTTGCACAAACGAAGTGCGCTCTAACTGATATAACTGTTTGTTAAGTAAATAAGGAAGGCTGGAAACGAGGGCCTCGGATAAAAATTTTCAAGTAGTAAATGTTTAAATCAGACCTCAGTTGCCTCTTTCTTAACTACCCACCTCTCCCCTGAGTTGCTCCCTGCATTTGCCTGATCCCTTCTTCCTAAATTCCAAACATCTTTTTTAATCTGCCTTTTGTTCCAAACCACCTCACCCGATAAATATATATTTACTGCAGGAGTCCGTGCAGGAACAGCTTGTGTTATCTGACGCGTGGAGGGGAGCTCTGTGCAGCTAGACTGTCGTGGGCCAGACGGAGGATGGCCAGAGAGGGGCAGGAGACAGTTCGTGCCGTTTGTATCCCCCACTTTTTTTTTTTTAAGATTTTATTTATTTATTAGAGAGATGGAGAGAAACCACAAGTAGGCAGAGCAGCAGGCAGAGGAAGAAGGGGAAGCAGGCTCTCCGCTGAGCAGGGAGCCCGATGTGAGGCTTGATCCTAGGACCCTGAGATCATGACCTGAGCTTAAGGCAGCCACTTAAACCCACTGAGCCACCCAGGCACCCCTGTATCCCCCACTTTTAAGGAGTTCAATTTAAATGATCAAGTGGGGATCAATTTAATCAATTTAAATGAAGAATTAAGAGAGGGTAATAGGAAGGGTGATGACCGGGTTTTGTGCCATGAGCACCTAGGTACCATTTCTCAAGGCAGGAAATTTTGGAGGCAGTTCAATTTAGGGGGGACAAGAGCATGTGGCTGGTTGGCTAAATGGGCCTGTTGTTCAGTAAAGTCTGGGCTAGAGAAAATAAGCTTGGGAGGGCCTCTCTTCACGTTTTTTTCAGCCCAACCTCTTACGCCAGTCAAAGCTACTACAACAACCACTGGTGTCTCCTCTCAATAAGCTTCAACCAGATTTTTGAAATCTAGCCCAAAAAAGGAGAGTTCTAAAAAGGAAGGAAGAGCAAAAGAGCAAGAGGTCCAAGCAGCCACAAGGAGGGAGTGGCCAGTTTTGTCAAATTTTTTAAACTCAAGATAAATGAAGACCAAAAAGGTATGGCAGGTTTGGCATCATGGAGGCCAACGAGGCTCAGAGCTGGAAACAGCCTTTTCTTTTAACAGAACATATGACTATAGGAACACAGGGAACTGCAATCAAAGGCATTCTCAGACTGAAACTGGAGGTATTGAGAAGCTGGGCATGCAGGTGAGCAAAGGGGCTTTTACCCTGTGGAATCCCACCTCGCTGGGGGCTCTCGATAGTGCCGTTGGTCAGCCAAGACAGCGTTTGGCCCCCGCAGTGCTCGGCTCCAGCTGTGGGGTGTTGGAAAGGTGGATTCTGAGCCTCCTGGTGATTTAGACGTTTCTTGGGTTACATTCACTGACCCCTGGGCCAAGTTAACAATAATTTTTAGCCCAGTTGTCATCTCTGATCTTGTATAAACATATGGGTGGGTTCTCATCCTCAAGATATTACCCTGAAATTGAATCAGCAGTGCCCGTCCTAAAGGAAGTGCTTGTGTCACTATAAAAGGCATTTTGTGGGACTTTTCTAGGTATTTAAGCCTTTCCCCCCATTTTATGTGGATTGTTGATACCAAACACTTTCTATGAGAGGGGAAAAAAAGGCAAATTTTCTAAAATTCCTCCCTCCGTGTGCTTTATAGCAAGGGTCACTTAAAATTCTAGCCTGGCCCCACCACAAAAATGCTAACCTTTCTTTCCTAACAAAGTCCTTCTTAATCCCATCTCTAACTGTTAATAGTAATTTTTCCCTGACTCCTACACACAGCCGGCAAAGGACTTGGATGAAAGGCTCAAAGAATTGCAGAAACATTTTGAAATAGAAGATTTCTCAGTATCCAAATTGAGAAAAAGAACTCAGACCTGTATTCAAAGACTAGTTGGTTATACCTTTTGATAAAATATAGTACTAATAGGGGCGCCTGGGTGGCTCAGTGGGTTGAAGCCTCTGCCTTCGGCTCAGGTCATGATCCCAGGGTCCTGGGATTGAGCCCCACATCGGGCTCTCTGCTCATCAGGGAGCCTGCTTCCCCCTGCCTCTCTCTGCCTGCCTCTCTGCCTACTTGTGATCTCTGTCTGTCAAATAAACAAATAAAATCTTTAAAATATATATATAGAGAGAGTACTAATAAAGAAAAATAAGGTTTGGAGAAAGAGAAATTGCTTTTATATTTATATTTTCACGTGAAAATAATACTGTTATTTCGTTCTTGAATTCAGGTGCTGTAGTCCCACTCAGAAGTACCTATCAAGATGCTGGAACTCACTTAATGACAACAGCTAACATGTGCTGTGGGCCAGGCATGGTTCTCATACCTTCTCCGGCCTGGGTCTGAGTCTTATGAATAACTACACAAAGTAGGTACCATTATGTCTATTTCATCAGTAGGGAAACTGAGATACAGAGTTGAAGTAACTCGTTTACTTGTTTACATTAAACATTGATGTTTAATGACAGCTGATATCAAACCATTAGGCTAGAAAAATCAGACTCCGTAACCTGCAGTGCACTGGGTTTTTTGTTTTTGTTTTAAGATTTTATTCACTTATTTGACAGAGAGAGACACAGCGAGAGAGGGAACACAAGCAGGGGGAGTGGGAGAGGGAGAAGCAGGCTTCCTGCTGAGCAGGGAGCCCCATGCAGGACTCAGTCCCAGGACCCAGGCATCATGACCTGAGCCAAAGGCAGACACTTACTGACTGAGCCACCCAGGTGCCCCTGCAATGTTTTTCATGTCATTCTTCAGTGAATTCCATAGCCTCTAGGGAGAGGCAGAATCCAGACAGAAGAGGAACCAACCAGAGAAGAGGAGGGGAATCACCAGTCCACAAGAGTCCTTTGTGTTGCTGTGGGCTCAGCAGCCAGGCTGCTGCCCTTGGTCCCACCGGAGGCTAGCCACACCCACCAGGCAACCTCACCCTGGGGCCGCAGCCCAGGAGCGGTCCCCAGCCTCCCCTCCCCCCCCCCCCCCCCCCGCACCCACTGCATTGGACTTTACTTCCTGCAATAATGTTAATTTGAGAAGACTATTTAAAGGTCGGCCTAAATTTAAGAACAGTTTCTAACTACTAGAATTTGTCAACGCTGACATTTTTAAAATGAGGAGAAAAAAAACCCTTTTGCACTCAAACAAACACCTGATACAAAGAAGGTTTAACTCAGCACAAAATCAGTTCCATCTCCATTCTGGACGAGACCTTCACATTGAGTATCTCCACTTACTTTCCTGCACTTTAGGAGGCCAGAGGTTTCCAAAATAAAATGCCGTCTTCTTCCGTGCCTTCAAAATCTGTTTCTTAGATCTGTGTTCCTTCAAGATGCTGTGAGACTCAAAGTGCTTTAAAGGAATGCTCACCTTGAGATACAGACATGAATTCCAATCCCCGCTCGACATCTATGCCCGTTTGCCATTTCAGACATTTTGAGCCTCACATGCAAGATAAAAATAACACTCACTTTATGAAGAAGTTGTGAACATGCTTCCATAAGGATTGGCCCGGAGAGGGACTTGCACATAGTAATTACATCTCAAAGTCAGTCCTTCTCACACTGATTCACCCATTTCAATAAATTATTTTGTCATTAAAAAAAGGCTCACTCGGTGATCTTCCCAGGTCACAGGTCACCAAAGCACTGGAGACTCTCAGGAGTAACGGATGGATGGGTCATATGTTGTCCAAGTGCCACACTTCTGAAACCAGGCAGCAGCGAAGAGAATTACCCATCTAAGGCGCTCTCCTTGGCTTGGGACTTGAGAGTTCCACTGGCAGGTGGGCAAGGATATCCTTCCTCTTCTGAAAGTTCCAGACTTTGGGAAAAATGATTCTTGCCTCTAAATCTCCGGTGTGTTTTCTTGGTGCCTCTTTGTGTCTTATAGAGCAGATCTGATTCTGGGAAGGGGCCTGAATAAACCGGCCATCTGGGCAGCTCTCCTAGGGCACGTGAACTGCAGGGCTCAGGACAGGGCTGAAACTCAGTCTCTGGGCATGCAGGATGCACTCCGTGCAGAATGGGTGAACCATAAAAGCATTAAGTTGATTCTGTATTCCTCAGGGTATATTGAAAAGTAGCCTTGAGAGTCAGAACCATTCTGAATCTGTTGTATTCCTTCCGTTGTGTTGAATCTTTGGTACGGGGATAATAAGAGATACGTTTTGTTTATAAAAACAAAACCATGTAATGAACAGTTCTCCATTGTCGATTGGTTTCTGGAGTAGTATACTTTAAAAATTGCATTTTGATTCTCAAGGCAAAGGAAAAACTTGTGTGTGACTGTTTCCTATCAGATGCTTTTCTGTGTGGCAGTAATCTGCTGGCATGAGAGGAAGGTCAAGTTTTTTCAAGTATCATCCTAGAAAGGAGATGATTTCACCAGATACAGACACTACTTCCTGGGATTGAGACTGTTCTCAGAAATGTCTATTCAACATTCAGTGTGTGTGTGTGTGTGTGTGTGTGTGTGTGTACATCAAAACATAAGTATCTACAGCTTGCATGTGTCATCTTGATGACCTTGAAACAAAGCTAAGAATAGAGTAAGATTAAAGCAAGGAAGAGATACGCTACAATTTCAGAGCTGAGCTGTGTAGAAGAGCTGGTTCTATTCCTTAAACATCCCAGGGGAGCTCTATGTACATAGACTTGCCTGAGTGTGTTTAATTAGTTAACTGGTTAATGCCATAACCATAGGCAGTTTTGATCAGCCACTGGGCTAAGGGCTTTACACATGACCTAACTTAATCTACTTTGCAGGCTTTTGAAGTAGATGCTATCACGATGCCCATTTTAGAGAAAGGTAAACTGAGGCACCAAGAAGAAGGATGGCTAGCACCTCTCATGGAGGTAGTCAGACACTAAGTTCTGAGGCCTTAGGAACATCAGGGAGCCTCCTTGTGACAAGTGGTAGTAGCATCAGGCTGCATACACAGACCATCTGACCACAGAACACAAGTTTTTAACCCTTGCAAGCCCATGGCTGCTATCCATCCCTGTGCTAAACCCGTATAGCATCCCCCCCCCCCAAGTTTAGAAATAAAAATTCAAGTCATTCAATCTCCACTTGATTATTGTTTTGGCCTCATTTCCTTTGTGCCACCAAGGTTTCTTTTTTCAGTGAAAGCAAGCATCAGATTCAAAAACTCTTAGATCTTAGTCGGGGTTTGAATTTATGATTCGTTAATTAATGATTCCTGGTTCTAAGAGACAAAACATCATTCACTGGTCGTGGTGCCCTGCCTTGCTCTGGGCAGCCCTGCCAGGACCTCTGTGACCAAATGGCTCAGAAAAGTCTCCAGTCTTTAGTTCCCGGGGAAGCTGGCATCATGGCTGTGAGGGCAAGCTCACCATGTCGGGGTCCTACCCTGGTCCTACCCAGTGCTGGCATCCTACCACGTGTCACGCTACCAAGGCAGGCAGGCCTCAATGATGCCCCTCTTAGCTGCTTCCCAGTGAGTGCAAGAGCCCTCTGTACTGCCCCCAAGACCAGCATGCTGAGTGACCAGCTTCCAGAGGCACCTACACTGCCATGGGTCCGCTGAGTTTGCCAACTCCAGTCTCTTCCTTCTCTCTCTTTTTTTTATTAACATATAATGTATTATTTGTTTCAGGGGTAAGGTCTGTGACTCACCAGTCTTACACAATTCACAGCATTCACCATAGCACATACCCTCCCCAATGTCCGTCACCCAACCACCCCATCTCTTCTACCCCCTCCCCTCCAGCAGCTCTCAGTTTGTTCCCTGAAATTAAGAATCTCTTATGGTTTGTCTCCCTCTCTAGTTTCATCTTGTTTCGTTTTTCCCTCCCTTCCCCTATGATTCTCTGTCCTGTTTCTCAAATTCCTCCTATCAGCGAGATCATATGATAATTGTCTCCTTCTGACTGACTTATTTCACTTAGCTTAATACCCTCTAGTTCCATTCATGTCATTGCAAATGGCAAGATTTCGGTTTTTTGTAACGAATGTGTACTGAATGCTCTGTACGTCCTGGGCACTATTCTAAATGTCACAGGGAAAAAATAACCACTGGGCAAAAAAAGGCCCAACTCTTAATACTCTAGTGTGTAGACAAACAGGAAAAAAGTATACTAAAACTCTAATGCCATGACACAACATGCTAAGCACTAAGAAAACTAAAGCAAGTGAAGGAGTTAGAGCAAGGCATGAGAAAAAGACCCTTTGAGGTTGGGATATTTGAGCGCAGATAACAATGAAGTGAGAAAGTGAGGCCTGAGGCCTCCAAGGGAAGAGAAGAGAGCAACTTGCTTGAGGAACACCCAGAAGGACCGTTCCCTGTATCCAAGGAAGGGGGAGAGTGAGAGGGGCTGGGCTTGAAGACTTAGGGTCTTATGAGGCAGTATAGGCCATGGAGTGAAAATTTGGTTTTATCCCGAGTATCTGTTAAAAGCCCCTGTCTGTTCAGTGACCCTGCTTTTTGTCCTCTGCTCTCAGGATAAAAGCTGAACTGAATTCGGCCTCTAGGCCCTGTAGGATCTGTCCTCCCTACCCTGTGGCCTCATCTAGGACAACGCTCCTCACTATCTTTACTTAAATTCCTTTCATGTGGTCCCTGTCAACACTTCACCTTCACCATGCTGATCCCTCTGTCCAGAACACACCTCCACCACCATTTGTCAAGGGAATTTCTCCCTTTCCTTTAGGTCCCAGCTTAACCATGCTTGCTAGAAGAGCCTTTTCCAACTCCCTGATCGTGATCTGCAGAATTTCCACAAGAACCCATGGCCGCCCTTGTCTGGTGTATAAGTTTACACTTAGTTGTGCAATTCCTTGATCAGTGTTCATCTTCTACACTGGATTCTGCTCTGCGAAGGCAGGAACCATATCTAGTTGCTTACTAATTTATTTACCACCAAAATCCCAGTGTTTAGAAAATAATAATCCTTCAGTATCTATGAAATGAATAAGCAAACAACCTCTAAGCTTGCCCTCTCCAGCCACCACCCCCAATCCCTTCATGGGCCCAGATCTTCCAAGACACCATATGACCAAAGGTATTGCTTTCGTGATACAGTGATGACATGGAAGAGAGATGATGCCTTTCTATTCATTCACCCCCAGGCTACGCAAAACAATCAAACAAAACTTGCAGTTCCTTCTGTCTATCCCTCTTGCCATCCTCAAGTTTACTGAAGGGTACAATGTGGGAGAAACAGAGGGTGAGGCTCTGATCTGCCTCACAAAGAGAGGCATCAAAAGAAGCATGGTTCCCTGTGAACACTGTCTCTCTCCAGATGCCCCCATTCCTCTCCTCCAGTCTTATCTACACAGTCCTTCTACACGACCCAGCTGGGCTACACCACTCTCCTCCAAGAATTGCACCCTTGTTACAGAAGGGTGAAGTTCATATCCCACAGTTCCCTCCAAAGGATGGTGGGGAATAGTCCTAGGTTAGAGAGAGGGCACGGGCAGGGTTCTGGGTCTGTTCTTCCCTCTTCCTCTGCTCCTCCCCTCAGCTTGTGGTGTTCTCTCTCTTTCTCTCTCTCTCAAAGAAATAAATAAAATATAAATAAATAAATATATAAATTGGCGCCTAGGTGGCTCAGTGGGTTAAAGCTTCTGCCTTCAGCTCAGGTCATGATCTCAGAGTCTTGGGATGGAGCCCTGCGTCGGGCTCTCTGCTCAGCAAGGAGCCTGCTTCCCTTCCTCTCTCTCTGCCTGCCTCTCTGCCTACTTGGGATCTCTCTGTCTGTCAAATAAATAAATAATATCTTAAATAAATAAATAAATGGCTCTCTCTTATCCATCCAGGATGACTGCAGTCAATTTCAATTACACACTTTCTAATTCCATTTGACACCAGGGCACGAAGAGGAAGGAAAATAAGGCTAGAGACTGGCGTCACTTCATCTTACAACATAATCTACAGTCTTCATAGTGCAGCTTACATTTCATTTCCTTCCCTTTCTATATTACAGTAGTCACCATCTGTAGTTACTTTTTTAAATGTGAAAATTACCATGAAATTGGTCCTTTGCTTCCCCCTATCTCAATCACACACTTTAATTCATCTTTGTGTCTCCTATTTTGAAAGTATATAATTTTCCTACTAGTTCTTAGGAATTTACAGAATGCTGGGTCCCTGGAAATGCTACTAAAACAAACTGTTGACAGGACAGAGCTGCTTTTATTGGTTTCCAAGGTGAAAGGAAGCATTATGTTGCTAGAGGCTCAGTAGCTTCTTAGAGAGTGGAGGGCAGCCTTGTAATATTTATGACATTTGGAACATGATTTAGGATGGATGTTTCATTGTGAGTACTTGATTAGAATTGGATAAGGACCACACTGTAACAGTTTAGGCTTGATGAACACAGCAAGGTGGAGATTTTTAGGCATGGTTTTCTAAGAGTGACGTAGAGAAGAGTAGTTGGAGAGACCAAAAATGTAGCTGTTGAAAAGGTCAATGTTTGATGTTCATTTAGATGTCTGTCTTTCTTTGAGAGTGAGGGGGATTTTCTTGCAACAAAAAAATACAGCTATGTGCAACTTTTGCCTTCCTGAGCAAAAGTTTCCTGGAATAGTCATATTAGTGGAATCTGCTCAATGGAACAATTTTCCAAGGATAGATAATGCTGTGTGAGTGTAGGTGCTTTTGATTCTCAAATGCATCTAAATTTTAGGAATTGTGACTCAATTAGGACTAAGGATTCCAAAACCGGCTTAATGACTGAGGCTTAAAGAAATTATATGACCTGTGTAAGCCCAGTTCGCTCAGAGCCAATATTTTCACCCAACTGATCATGTTCTTTCTATTTCATGTTCCTCCCCCCCCCCGTAGAAATTCTTGTTAAAGTCTAGCAGTGTGAATTAGCGCAACATGTCCAACTCACAAATGATTTCATCATATTTTTAATATACTCTGGCACAACTAACTTTGTAAAATGTCATGCATGGATAGTAGAGTAACCTGGTTAGTGTAATCATGACATGCTTATGTATAAAAAATACCCCACCCAACTCAAAAAAGTAACTCAAGGTATCTAACTTATTGAATAACATCTCATGGAGAAGACCTTGTGAAAATTTATTTTGCATTACAGAGGCTAGTACAGCAATTTGTACATGCAAGGATGGATAAATAGGAATATGATAGAACACTTTTACGACAACGTACACTGAAGAGAATTCCAATAATATACTTTTTTTTTTTTTAAGATTTTACTTATTTACTTGAGAGAGAGAGAGAGAGAGAGAATGAGAGTGACAGAGAGAGAGCATGAGAAGGGGAAGGGTCAGAGGGAGAAGCAGACTCCCTGCCAAGCAGGGATCCTGATATGGGACTCGATCCCAGGACTCCAGGATCATGACCTGAGCCGAAGGCAGTCGCTTAACCAACTGAGCCACCCAGGTGACCCCCAATAATATACTTGTTAATAATGACTGATGAATTCAAAATACTTTTCTGGATGGTACAATGTCAAAGAGACCTCATCACAACATCAGTCATAACTACTGCACATTTATAGATCCCCTCTGTAGTTTTCTTGCTACATATAACTTCCTTTTAACTTAATTGACAACACTGGTGACTTAGCACTCAGAAATAGTTTGCTATCACATTTGTATATGGCTAGGATTGCTCTAACTTGTATTTGTGAAGTTCATTTTTTCTTCCACTGCTATTCATATCCTTATTATTACTGAATGATTTAAACATCACCTTAGATTTCCAGAGGAAATTATGATAAATATGATAAATTATGATAATTATGATTAATGATGGTGATTTATTTCAGAATTCTGTCCTCCAGAATGCATCTATCCTCTGTTAAATTAATGAACAAAATAGATCATGAAATTCTGGATGAATCAGTTTTATAAATACTCTTTCAATACTTGCAGGAAATTACTGTGATTGAGTTTCCAGACAGAATAAAGTTGGGAAGAAGGGAGAAAACTCTATTTTGGAGAAGATGATTTCTTATATCTGTGGCTTACTTTTTATTTCTTTCATGTTAATTTCACTGTCATTTTCTATAGCTCCTCTTTGAAAACTCACATTGTCCTCCCGAGGATGACATTTCCTTCTCCTCAGGTTCTGAAAACAGCAATTTCTAAATCCATCTATATAAATACCCTACACCTTAATTTCTAACTATCACTACATCTCTTTCATATTGCTTTATCAATGTAATCCTCTCTTCCTGATAAATATGTTTTTCCCTCTATCTATCTTCTTTCACTTTTAGAGTTAATTTATTTCTTTAGGAAAAAAAAAAAAAAACAACCAGATACTTTCTTGTTGATTATATTTCTTCTTGAGTCTATTAAAGAAAATTCTTGGTAAGTAAAACTTATAGCCTCCTTTCTTCAAGAACCAATAGCTCCAGGTCCTGGATGTTACCTCTGGGAAAAGTAACCAGAGTTCCCTCAGGATTTGCTCCTTTTCCTTAGTTCATAATCACTACTATCCTGCAGGCCAGAGTCATTTTACATTTCAAAAATGAATTCTATTCCTGCTTCAAAAGATGGAATAAACATACATTCCCCTATTCCTCCTGCTGAGTACAACTAAAAGCCCTGGAAATACGTATAAAACATTTATAAGGAGAGTCTCAAAGGTGGAGATCAGAGAACTTGGAGTCCAGGGAACGAATGGTGGTGAGCTCACGGTTTTCTTTTTGTTTCATATACTCTAGACTGGGTTCTAGAGAAGCCAGAAGCCTGCAAACACTCACAGGCAGAGACAAAATCAAAATAAAACAAAGATACCAAGAAGAGACTGCTTTTTCTAGCCAAAGAACCAAGAAACGGCAGGCTAGCAAGTCAGAACCTTTTAGACAATAATTGTTCTTCTTCAGCCAAATGTCAGGGGAAAAAACTGCATCCTAGTGTGAAATTTAGATTTCCGCACTCAGCAGGCTATAATAAGGTACCCCCACAACCTGCAGAGAGGGGTCACAAAAAGCCAAGTTGAGAGCCTTGACTTATATCTTCACCAGGTAGTAACATAGTGGCCCTACCTTGAGATGGTGTCAGAGGATGCCTAACGGAGCATCAGGGCCTTTCATCGCCACTCAGTGAAAAATGTGATAATTAGGGATTATTATCAGTGATAACGAGGCAATCATCTACGGTCTCAGTAAGGCCACATGGGGAACAGTGCCTCTCCAGCTCCCAAACAGAATGGTACCTACCTGCCAAGGACTGGTAGGGGACTGGTGGGGGGCTGAACTCCCAGCCCCACCCTGCAATCATGAGAAGCCTCTTTTCTGCCACTACCCCTGAGTCACAGAGGCTGAGTGGGAAATCTGGACTCTCACCCCTCCTTGGCAGTAATGAGGCGACACTCCACAGCGCCTGCCAGAGCAGTTTCAGATAAGACCTGCTAAAACAGTAAATTTCAGTAAGACACAGAGTCTCATAATGCCTTAAATGTCCAAGTTTCAACACCAAGATGATAGAGATGTTAGAACTATCATACAAGAATTTTGAAGCAGGCATTATAAAATGCTTCACTGAGGAATTACAAGCACACCTGAAACAGATGGAAAAACAGAAAACCTCAGGAAGGGACTGTAACAAAATATAAAGAAGGACCAAGAAGAAATGTGAAAAATATAATAACCTAAATAAAAAACTAAATAGATGAGCTCAATAGTAGAATAGAAGGGACAAGGGGGTAAATCACGACCTTTAAGATAGAATATAATGATAGAATCTGCAAAACAGAGAGAAAAAAGACTGGGGAGCAGAAGGGTGTAGAAACCCTAACAGAGCCTCAGGGAAAGATCTAACATTTATGTTATCAGAGTCCCAGAAGAAGCAGAGAAAGAAGGCAGAGGTAAAAAAAAACAAAAAACAAAACAAAACAAAAAAACAAAAAACTTAAACTTTTCAAATTTGGTAAAAAAAAAAAACAAACCTAGAGATTCAAGCAGTAGAGTAAACCCAAAAAGTAAAAACACAGAGGAATCCACACTAAGACAAATCAGTCAAACTTGTGAAAACTAAAATGAAAACAAGAATCTTGAAAATATCAAGAGAGAAATGATAACTTACCCATATAAGAAAAACAATTGGAATAAAAGTGCTTATTATGCCCAAGTTTTCATGCCCGAGAGACCACCAAGGAGCCAACACCGATGCAATCACACGAGGGTTTATTTAACAAGCTTAAGCTTGGGCCCAAGTATACCCAACATAGCGGAGTAAGGACTTGGACCCCCAGTCTAGTTAAGACAGGGATATTTATGGGTCATTACAAGAGGTTTGGGGGTGGGGAAGGTGAAATTTCGGACCTTCCTGCAGTAAGCTGATTAGCTGTTGCCAGGCTGTTTACAGGGTTAGGTACTTTCTTGGAACTAAAGGCAGGGTCGGGTATAGCAGTTTTTCCTGGAACTAAAGCAGGGTGGGGTGCCTGTTACTAAAGCTAAAGTAGGGTAAAGTTCAGCTCTTGGTCACAGAGGCCTGAGATGGCTGCCGAAGCTAAGATGGCTGTTCTTATGCTAACGCTAAACCTGAGGTGGGATGGCCTTAATTTTTCTCAGCCTCCACAGTGCTTTTTCCTTCAGAAATAACAGGAGCCAGAAAGAAATTGTTCAATATTTTCAAGAGTTGACAGAAAATATCTGTTGACACAAATTCTATACTCAGAAAAAATATTATTCAGAAATAAAGGGGAAATCAAGCATTCTCAGATGAATTACCAACAAATTTGTCACCAAGCAGATCACCATAAAAAATGACAAATATCTCTAAACAGGAAGAAAATGATAAAAGAAAGAATCATGAAAGAGCAGAAAGAATGGAAGAATAGTAGAGAGAGTAAAAATACACTAGATATTCTTCTCTTGAGTTTTCTCCATCATATTTCATGATTAAAGCAAAAATGATAACATTGACATAGTTCTCAATTAATTTAGAGGAAACCTTTAAGATGATTCTATTACGTAAATTACAGAAATATGATAAGATTTTATAGAAATAAACATACTCAGAAGTGACTGGGTGGCTCAGTCAGTTGCGTATCCAACTCTTGGTTTCGGCTCAGGTCATGATTTCACTGGTCATGAGATCAAGCTCCCCCTTCCCCTCACCCTTAGGCCCTGGGCTCAGTGAGGAGTCTGCTTGAGATTCTGTCTCGGCTCTCCCTCTGATCACGTGCTCATGTTCACTCTCTCTCTCTCTCTCAATTAAATAAGTAAAATCTTAAAAAAGAAAGAAAGAAAAATGCACAGACACCAGTGTGTATAAAAGTTGAGAAAATCTGAATAAGATTAAAATTATATCAACACTAATTACCTGTTTGTGATGTACTATCGGTTATACAACATGTCATTGTTGAGGGAAAGAGGGTAAAGAGTATATAGCATCTCTCTGTGTATTATTTATTGCCATGATATATGAATCTACAATTATCCCCAAATAAGATTTTTTTTTTAAATGCATTCCTGAGGGGGAAACCAATATGAGTAAGTTCCCATGACTCCATAAACAAAGGCTGATATCTACAAAAGATAGAAATGTTAGACTGAAAACACTGCTTAGCTTTATTTAGTAACCAGTATGCTAGGTTGGACCAGAAATTTTAAAATTAGATTTAAAAAAATAATCGCCTGGAAAAAACAGCTAGAAACTTGGGAATGATCTCATAAAACAGTCACAATATGACTTACTTATCAGACTCTGTGGTAGGGTCCTGAGGTTTTCAGAATCTTGACTATAATCAAAGCACCCAGAATGTATACATCTCTGCAGACTGACTAATATTTCTCTAATTCATAAGAGACAAATATTTACATGAGCAGAAACATGTGGGTGCTTGCTCTTTGCTGACCCTCTCTCTTCCATCCACCCCTTTTTCTGGGTGTTCCTTCCCCAAGGCCCTCAATAAAGTATCCCATCTTTATTTGGGAAGCATATCTCCCTAGTTCCTGCTTGAATTCTGAGATGAATGCTTCCAACTGAACATTAATGGAGCTTAATGAACCTCACTCATCCCTAAAGGAGGAAATTGAACTCCAGTCCTATGAAGGAACAGAAGTGGGTAAAAAAATAAATAAATAAATAAATAAATAAATAAATAAATAAATCTGGTTTTAATTTTGTTTAAGCGAAACCATGATATCAATTATAACTGAACTGAAACTTAAAGTTCAGAACTTAATTTCTTCATTAGGAAATAAGTACACTCTAGCCAAGTGAGCATTAATTTTTCACAAAGACCATACACTCAAGTTTTAGTTGAAGAAAAGAAAATTTCTCCCATTAATTTGATTTTGACTCTGCCCTCTAACAAAACAGCAGCCTTTGCACTCTTCTTGTTAAGAACATCTGTTTCCTTGCTAGGACTAACCTGTATTATGAAGCCCTCAGCATTGTATAAATAGCTCCCCCCCTTTCACATCCAGTGCAAACCAAGAGGTATTTTATTCTTAATTTCAAAGGAAATTGAAGAGATATAGAAGAAATATATATCCAAATATATGAACCCCAGACATCTGTTGTTCTTTCATTGGTGAGCATTACCACAGCTTTACCTCTTACCCTGCATAAGTATTTCTTTTACATTCTTTTCATAATTGTAATTAATTAGTTAGGTATGGAACAATTATTCTACTTGTGCCATACCAGGTTACATGCTGGACCCTAAGATCCTTGAGAGTAAGGACCATGTCTTGCATATTCATCTGTTTCCAATGCATATCACAGGCAAATAATAGGAACTCAATAAATATTTGTCAAATGGATGGATGGATGGATGGATGAATGGACGGATGGACGGATGGATAGATGGATAGATATCCAACCTCTATCTGTGGTTGGATAGAGAAGATGGCAAACGACTTAAGTTGTCTGTGCCTCAGTGATCCCATGTGTAAAATAGGGTAGTTTTGAACATTAAATGCAATACCATAATGCACACAGAAGTATCTTTCCTTCATTCCATCCATCCTTCCTTCCTTCCTTCCCTTTCCTTTCTCACTTTTTCCCAATCCATCCATCCATTTATCCATCCATCCATCCATCCATCCATCATCCAGGTATATATTTAATCTGCATCATAAAACAGAGGAGGATAATTAAGGTCTAGTGAAGGTTAAAATAACCAGGTTCTCTGTTTATAAAAAAAAGTCTTATCATAGCTTGTATAAAACTGTAATAACATGCTCGTCATAGTAAACTCATAAAATATAAAAAGAATAAAGAAAAACCAAAGAATTCCCTATGCTACCAAAACAATTATTGTTAAAATTCGGATAGATTCCTTTCAAGCCATTATCTATAAATAAATGTATTAAGTTATAAATGATTAAATGTATAAATATATAAATAATATATTTATATATTATTTATATGTTAATATATAAATATATAAATGATTAAAGTATCAAATGACAAGACCATTAAAAAGCAAGGTCTAAAATAAGTTCTTGAGTAGACTATTACAGATGAATGGATAAAGAAGTGATACACACACACACACACAGGAATATTATGCAGCCATCAAAAAATGAAAACTTGTCATTTGCAGCAATGTGGATGGAACTAGAGGGTATTATGTTAAGGGAAATAAGCCAATCAGAGAAAGATAATTATTATATAATCTCACTGATATGTGAAGTTTAAGAAACAAAACAGAGGATCATTGGGGAAGAGAGTAAAAAATAAAACAAGATAAAGCCAGAGAGGGAGATAAGCCATAAGAGACTCTTAATCATAGGAAACAAACTCAGGGTTGCTGGAGGGGAGGGGAGTGGAGGGATGGTATAACTGGCTGAGGGACATTAAGGAGGGCAGGTGATGTAATGAGCACTGGGTACTATATAAGACTGATGAATCACAGACCAGTACCTCTGAAACCAATAATACATTAATATTAATTAATTGAATTAAAATAGTTTTTAAAAAACAAAAAATACACATAAAAATAAACTCTTAATAGATGATTAAATTGATCTTAATTAACAGATATACTAGTGAAAATATATAGTATTTTCCAATTATAAAAGTGATCTTTGTTATAGGGTATTCAGAAAATAAAAAAAAGTTTAAAAATATTTCATAATTTCACACAACTTTTTTCTGCACTTCCATTTCAACACTTGTTCATATGTGTATTACAAATACTACATTTTCCAAAGTATATTAAATATTTAGTATTTATTCTAATCAAATATAAGATAAACATAATATACATCATTGCAAATAATTCTCCAGCTATTAAACATTTCTGAAATCATTTCATTTGAAGATCTACTCTTTTGACATGGTATAATTCCAATGGCTATTTTATATTGTTGAATATTTGGGTTATACATAATTTTTCACTATTACACAGTTTAAGGGTAAAAGGTTTGATTTAGGCTTTTTAGAAAATGTCTCTGACTTCCTTGAAAGAGATGCTTATACTGTGAATTTTAGATCAAAATGTATGAATTATCTCTTTACCCTGGCTAGTAAAAATATATGGTTTTTATAAGTTTAGATATTACAGATGTGTGTAAGTAGGAGGTCTTCCTGTAATTTTACTCCACAGCTCTCAAAGCTAACCCTGTTAATAATTCGATATGTGTCCTTTTAGATTTTATGTGGGACTTTGTTTTTCATCTTACTTTGTACCTGATTCCTACTTAACACCAGAATTGAAGGGGAAGGCAACAGCAGCACTTACCGAAAAAGTCTTGGGATAGGGGAAATACATATTTATATATAAAAGTGTGTTTAGGGGCGCCTGGGTGGCTCAGTAGGTTAAAGCCTCTGCCTTCTGCTCAGGTCATGATCTCAGGGTCCTGGGATCGAGCCCCGCATCGGGCTCTCTGCTCAGCGGGAGCCTGCTTCTCCCTCTCTCTCTGCCTGCCTCTCTGTCTACTTGTGATCTCTGTCTGTCAAATAAATAAATAAAATCTTTTAAAAAAATAAAAAAATAAAAGATGTGTTTATATAAAAGATACACTTTTTATGTTAATGGTAAAAGTATTTACTCCTTAGTTATGAAAACTGATGCTTTGATTTTATTTTTTATATACTCCCTCAGAGACTTTTTTAGCATTAACACTATCATTAAGTTGGTTTTTCTTCATGGGAGATTATGTCCTGAGTACATGAAGTAGGAAAAAGATTAAGCCATTACAATGATCTTAACAAAAACTTCTCTTCTGTCAATGTCTACACTTCGAATTTCTGTTATTAGCTGCATATGATAGACTAATATTTAAAATATTATCTGTTCTAGAATTACATTTCTTATAGTTTATTTCTCATTAATGATGTTTATATTATTCCCCGTAATTTTTTCCTCTTGGTCCCAATGATTAAAATATTTTATGTATTTCTTTGTTCTAAAGAATCCAGACTATATGGATTTATTGTGGCAGTGGTAGCGATGGTGGTTGTTCTGATCCAGCTCATTAATTTTTGCTTTTACTTTTTATCTATAGTAATTCCTTCCTTTATCTCTTTTGTCATCTTTTTAAATTTATAGATCTAACTTTTAGTTCAATTGTTTTAAATATTTTCTATTCATTAATGCAAATTCTAAAACCATAAAATTTCCCTTGGGTTATAGAATTGGCAATGTCCTATAGGTTTAGACATGCAGCATTCTCACTGACATTCACTTCAAAATGTCTTTTATTTCATTCTATTTATTTTAATTCAAGAGTTAGTTTAGAGAGTGGTTGGTTTGTCATTATTATTTCCAAGCAAGTACATTTGTAGGACTCTCTTTTCACTACAGCAAGTAGATTTTTTTTACTACGAATTTGTTTGATTTTCTCGTTCTATAGTATAGGATCAGTTTTTGGTGTATTTTCCAGACATATTTAAAAATATGTATTTCTTGGGCACCTGGGTGGCTCAGTGGCTTAAAGCCTCTGCCTTCAGCTCAGGTCATGATCTCAGGGTCCTGGGATCGAGCCCCGCATTGGGCTCTCTGCTCAGCAGGGAGCCTGCTTCCTCCTCTCTGCCTGCCTCTCTGCCTACTTGTGATCTCTGTCAAATAAATAAATAAAATCTTTAAAAAAATATGTTTTTCTTGGGTTTAGATTCCAATATGACCGTATTAAGACTCCTCTGCCCCTTTTATATTTGTCAACTTCAGCCATTAAATTCTGAAAGAGACGTACTAAATCTCCCACTTGCCTAAGAAAATGTATATCAGGTAGATAGATAGATAGATAAATGATAGATAATGTCAATGGATATAGACCTGAGTGACTGTGATTATAAGAACAAGCATCTTCATATATTTAAACCATCACCTTCCACTTTTCTGAACTATCATTCTGTTTTTCGTATTTGGGAGAGGACCTGGGTTCAGGTTCTGGCTTCTCTGTTATCATTAGTATAAAAGATAATTGGAAGAAAGGTAGACAGGGACAAGGGCCCCCCCCCCACCCTATGAGGAAACCACCCTTAAAAGGATTTTAGACCACCCTGGAAGGAGCCCTCCACCTTTTCCCACTTGATAGTAGATGACAAAAACCTGATTAGGTGATTAGGGCTCATAGAGGGTTAATTAAGGCAAAAACAGCCCACCAACAAGCCCATAAAACCCCCTAGACTTAGAAACTCCCGTAGTAACACTTTTCAGGTCCCATCGGTCTCCAGGAGCTTTGCACAATTGTTCAATAAGCTTCGCTTTGCTGCCCACCACTCTCTGTCTGGTCTACCTCTTCATTCTTGGAGGCAACGTGACCAAGAACTATGGACACACAGAAGGAAAAGAAATTCTGTAACTCAGGAGTTCAGGCTATTTGATTAAAATCTTTGAGCTTGAGTTTCCTCATTTGTAGAAGCAAGATAATAACAGTCCTTCCTACTGTAATAGATTAATAAAAGGAGCAAATGAAAGTCAATAATGTGAAAGTTTTTTAAAGTCAAGTTTTTTTCAAATATGAAATTTTTAATTATTATTATTACTTAGTAAATTTCAAAACAGTGGTTGGCATTTCCCTAAGGCTGCAATTAGCTGGTTTACATTGGTAAAATATTAAGTTTGGGAAAATTCTACAAAATTTATTCTGAGGTATGAAGTATTTGCTATTAACCAAGACCAAAATTGTTAAAGCCATTTTTTATACAACTTTTCACTAAAAACTCACCTATAATGGATACTAACTCTTTAACTTTCTTTAACAGTGATTTTATTAAACTGTTTTATTCACCAGAGTATTATGGAAGAAGAGATGAAATGCCACTCTTGAGTTTAGAAACAAATTCTATTTTTTTACAATGAGGGCATTGAATGTGAATCCTCTTCAAAGTTCATTTTATCCCCGAAATCAGCTTTAGTGTGTTTGTTTTAGAACATTATGCTCTTATATGTGAGTCAAGGGGCATATGGCCTCTTTATTGGAAAATAAAGAACAGATGTGTGGTTTAGATAAGTACACATAAACATGTGAAGGTCAATGGCAGGTGACTCATCATTTTTTCCATATTGTGGAAGGGATATGAATAATTTCCTTAGAGGAAATTTAATCCTTGATAGGGTGACATCAAAGAAATCATTATTTATTTTGCTAGATAAACATAAAAAGATCTAACAAAAATACCAGTTTCTTCTTTGAGTTGTTAATAATTCTCTGGACATCCAGATGATGGATTTAAGAAAATGTGCTGAAAGCCAATCCAAGTACTGAGCAGACATGTCAACAGAGGCCCATCTTAACTGAAAACAGACACTTCTTAAATATCCCTTCCCTTCAACTTCTTTGAATATTCAATTCACTGCACATGAGAAGACAGTGGGTAACTTGGCTTAGGAGGATGTGTTAGTTATTGTGTCTTTACATGCCAAAAACTTATATTGGTATCCCTTGAGATCAAAGGAAATCATCTAGCTTTTAATAGGAAAAAAATTGAAGCCATAAATGAAACCATAGTTCTTGAAAACTTTTGAAATCTCTCTTCATTTTTTTTGCCTCTCTTTGCTATAAATTTCCATTTTGATCAATTCAAGAGTTTTCTGGAGGACAGAGCAAGTCTTAAACAAATGAAAGCACTAATTTCACCTTCAGAGAGGATCACATTTATAAAGCTATCCCAGTCACAGCCAGGTCTTCTCTGGGTCCACATTTATTTCCACAGTTGTTAGGAAACCAGATCGTACTCTGAATCTTTGAACCTAGGCTCCAGAAACATCCTTATTAGTTTCCCTAGAACCAATTTCTAACTACACAATATAGAGCAATATGTAGCAAGAACGATTTCCTTAGATTCTTCATCTATTCATTTACCTCTCGTGAATGTATGCATTTATTAATTTACTAATCCACCACTCATCTTCTATATGTTAGGAGCTCTGCGAGGTTCCTGGAGAAATGGAGATTATATTGTTTAAAAAACTTGCTTGGGGGCCCTAGAGGCTCTCCAGACAATAGTGCTGGAGAGAGATGTAAACAAACTGTTACGAAATATTGTGATAAGAAATAAAATGGATGCATTCCCAGGGATTAAGAGTGCTCCATAGCGGAAATGCAGACTTGTATCAGCTTTGGTCACCATTATATGCCTGCACTAGCAAACCCTCTGACACCTGTGGCATTTGGCGAACATATGATGAATGCCTGGATGGGTGGATGAGTGGCAGGTCAAGGATGGCTTCTTACAAGAAAAATCAATTCAGTGGTACCTTGAAGACTACCAAAGTGTACAAGAGAGAGACACTTCCACGTGGATCGCCTGGTAGAGAGAAACGAAAGAGCATTGGCATGTTCAGGGTATGGGCAAGTAGATCGCTATGATAGAGCATTTGGTGAAATGACTGGAACGTACATCATGAAGAAATGTGGACTTGGTGAGTAATAAAAAACGCTAAAGATTCTAAGTAGGAAATTGACATGATCTGATTTACTAGGTGAGAGGATAGGACTACAGGGAGGCAAAGCCTTTGGGAGTGATGGCAAGGTTGAAATTACAGACTCTTCGATCCCGACTGATAAAGGATATACTTTCTCCTTTTAGAATTCCTTAGGGATTCCAATAACCTTGAAAGGAATTACAGCACAGTGGCTAAGATCAGTTATACTGAAGCCAGACTGCATAGGCTTAAATCCTGCCTCTGTTACTTACTGGCTGGGTGACCTTGGACAAGTTGCTAAACCTCTCTGGGCCTCAGTTTTCTCATCTGAAAATGGGGATAAGAATACTAGTGCTTGCATCATAAAGTTGTTTATTATGAGGATTTAAACGAGTTAGTCTGTCAAGTGCTTGAAAAAGTGGGAATAGTGTTTGTTAAATTTGTTAAATTAAAACCTTATATATTGATTCACAACTATTTTGTCTAAAATTATGTGTATGTTTTAATTTCCTGTGTTCATTTTGTAAAACTACACACATATGCTCTTTATTTTCTTTGGTTTGAAATTTTTATCTAATTTCCCGCTAAAATGATAAATATTTGATTCTAAAGTGATAAATAAACCAGTAGTGATACATCAGCCATTTGAACTTGCAAAACTTTGGTTGCTGAAAATTATGTTAAATACTTCCTCCTCACCAAGCATGTAAAAGTCTAGACAGAATTTGTGAGAAAGTGTTGGTGCTATGCAGTGACCCACCCACCCACCACCCAGGAGGAGGAATGGGGTGAACGACTTCTTTCTCCTCAACCTGCATGAGACCGCTGGGAGAGCTTCAGCTGTGTCCCCTACACTTGAAGGATTTCACTAAGTTCTTGAGTTTGGATCCCGCAAGAATTGGAAAAAGGCAGAAGATAGGCTGGCCAGCTCTGCCAGCAGCAGAAGTGAGAAAAGGGGCTTCTTCCTTGAACTCAAAGAATGTGTCAGAGCAAAGGAAAGATGACTACCTCCCAGGGTCAGGACAGAGGCCACAGATAAGAAAGGGTCACGGTGGAGGCAGGCTAGGGAGCAGGCGTCTGCAGAGGGAAGCTCATGGTTCATAGGGCCTGGGAAGGAGAGAAAATGAGGAGGAAATCCGTGTTCCTCCTCTGCATCTGGGGAACTGCCAGTAAAGGATCTCCAGCAAAGGGGAGGGGTCCCGTATATAAGTCACAAGGTGGGTGTGAACCTCGGCCTGACTCAGACCTAGCTTGAAGGTGGTTTACAGGAGCAGGAACTTTCCCATCCTCCTCCATTGCCTCACTCCCCACATGCCAGCCCAGCCAGACCAGACATCAGGCTTACTGAGCTGGGGAAGAGAATCAAGCAGGAAGGCAGCCCACGTCCCCTACCCCTCCCCAGCAGAAGTTGGAAGCGTTTACTTCTATGTACAAGGCTGGACATTTTAAGCACGAAAATGAGATAATTTTGTGACATAAAGTGATCTTAATCATTGACTTGTGTTCTGCAAAGTCTTACAACTGTCCTTTTTTGTGCATAGGCAGGAAAAATCGAGCTCACTGAGCACTCTGAGACCAGAGAGAGTAGGGAATACATTTGCTCTGTGAACTGAATCCTACGAATTGTACTTGTTCAGGGGTACTGGATACAATGTTTTGATTCTGTCTTCTGTTTTATCCATTCGCACACTTCACTCCAGACTGACCAACTCACTCTATCCACCAGTCAGGGATTTTATTTCCAGACCTTTTCTCATGCCTTCTCTCCCAACTGTCATGAAAACACTCATCACATTCAGGACTTCTAACAAATAGCCCATTATTCTAGTGATGACAACAAACGTTTTGATCAGTGGTTCTCCAACCTGCCACCTTGGATAGATTTCAGAGAGTCTGAAATTGTCTCCCAATATCTGGATGAATGTGTAGCTATACATTTTTTTTTTCCTGGTAGCAAAACTGGTAATGTTTGCCAAATTTTCAAAAAAGGACTAAAAGAAAAACAAAAGGTAAATAAAATCTATCTTCATTCATATTTCTCTTATTGCTAAGATAAGTTAGAGATATTCATGTCCAGGTCTGCACAAAATTATGAAGAAGGTATAGTTTCTTTCTTTGTACTTATTATCACTAAGGGTTCTCTGTTCTTCCTTCCCACATTTTGTCCATCCAGTAAGTATTAGTATGGGGTATATGTTCCTTAAGTTACTGATGTACCCCTGCCCCAGAAATTCTCAAGTAGGCATTTTGCGCTCATAGATCACTTTTGAGATGCAATACAGGCGCCCAATATGGCATAAGAGGAGGGAAAACTTTCTTGGTTGTTGGTGGAGCTTTCTTAATTCCTGACATCGCAGCATGTAGAATGTGCCTAGAGCAATGTATAGAATATATTTTAATGTTTCAGGGGTTATTATACATGTACATGTACATTAGGTTTTAAATTTACATGTGTTCTTGTTCATTTCCTCAAGAGTCATAGAACATGTTCAGTATAGAGGAGCTGAGCAAATGCTCGACTGTGGGGGTGGTGGTTGGTTTCTGGAAATTGAGCCTAATGAATGGCAGTGATTGTCTGTTCTCCATTGATGATGCGTCCCTCCATTTCTCCCTCTCTCTGGGGTCTTTTGAGTTGTTATTCTGAAACTTGCCTGCATTTGCTTCTTCCTTTAGCCCTTCTCTATGATCTTAATTGTTTTTCAGAGTTGGCAACAATTACCTTTTGTGGCCTTTGATTGTGGATCAGATTATCACAGTTTTCAAAGTGCTGTAAGCTCCAATTTCTGACCCTTTTCCTGTAAAAAAACAAAGGAGGTGACTTTCTCTTGTTTAATAAACATCATCTAAATCCATTAGCTTCAATTCATAATTTTACATGAATGCCATTAAAGACCTATTAATATGAGGGAGAGTTTCTGGAAGGAACAGAGCAGAAATTTTAAGTGGTTATTTATAGATTTCCAGATGTTTTTCTGACTCTGGATGACCTAGTCGTGGGGTGTAAAATTACAGTGCTGAGAAGGTCCACTTTCCAGCAGTGCAGAACTCCTCCTCTCATGGAGAAAAGCATCTCTTCTGCTCCGTTGAAGATTCCTTTCAAATCCACAAATAGACATCTCACACTGACAAAGGTGTGGAGAAAATGAAGAAAGGAAAGAGGCTAAGATGAAAGTAGAGGGGGAAAGTTTGCTTTGAATTGTGAATCAAATTCTGAATCAAATTCAGAATTCTGAAATTCTGAATCAAATTCCTCAACTTAATTTGTGGAAAGTGTCCCTTGATCTGTTAAAATTGATGTTCAAAAAAAGGTAATTTGAGTAAGTGCAGGAATTAGTATCTTGTCACTAGCCAGGTGATAGAATTGATAGGATCAGTGTGGGGACTGCAAGACTGAGCAAACAAAAGTAGTAGAATTCAGGCTTTCAATCCAACTCAGTGTTCCATAGGACTTGGTGTATTGGAGAAGTATGTTCACTGAGGTATAGGGCTGGTTCGGCTCTGTATTTATCCCTGAACCCCTTGCTTTCTTGGTTGATATATACCTTTTCCTTGGCTCTATGCGAGAGCCCTTAGTGCATACCCTGGCTCCTCCCTGCCTGACCTCTAGGCTAATACTCTATTTGTACTTTCTGGGTACTTGAACTCTGGACTATTTTTCTTTCTGTCTAAATGGTATTTTTGTGTATGGTACTGGTTAAGATTTGAGGCTCATTTTCCCCTACACAGATACCTAGTTTTTCAACCACAACTGTTGAAAAAAGAAGCTCTTTTTTTCCCCAAAAAGAATATACATGTTTTGCTTTTAGTTCCAATAATCCATTTTGCCCAAAATTCAGTGCTATAGAGAAAGTTAATGCTCCTCGAAAGTCTCTTGTGCAATAGACAACCACTGTCAATATTTTTCATATGTTCTACAAGATTGCATTGTGTGTTTATTTATATGAGTATATATACATGCACACACATGCGCACACACACACACACACACAAGACAATGTTGTTGAGTGATTATGTACTCCAGAGACAAACTGTCCAAGTTCAAATCTCATCTGTAAACATGTGCTTCTCTTTTCCTATCTGTAATTGAGAATATAATATCTACTTATAATAATTATTAAGTAATAATATTTACTTCATAAAGTTGTTTTCAGATTTAGATGTAGAAAAGCACCTAGGAAAATGCCAAATACATGGTAAGCAATGTGTTAATATCAGTTACCATCACACTGCAAGATGTTCTGTAACCTCTTTGTCACTTATTGATAATTCATAGGTCCCTTCCCATAATATTGTAGAGAGATTTATCTGATCCTTTAAAATAAATATTCTGTTTTATTGCATCCTATCCTATTTTTTCTAAAAAGCCTATTCTATATTCTATCCAATGTCCATACCCAGAATTTAGGTACAGCATGAAGACTAATACCATATTGGGTGCCTGAGTGGCTCAATCGGTTAAGCATCTGACTCTTGATTTCAGCTCGAGTCACGATCTCAGGATCGTGAACTAGAGCTCTGCGTGGGGCTCCATGAACATGGAGCCTGCTTAATTTTCTCCCCACCTAGCCACACCTGCTCTCTTTCTTAAAAAAAAAAAAAGACCAACACCACATTGTCTTAATTACTGTGTTGTCTTTTTACTGTTACTTTTTACTGATGAATTCTACAATTCATCCCTTGAAAGTTTTCAGTAACTTTTAATATATTCACAAAGTTGTACACCTGCTGTAATCAAATTTAAAACCTTTTCATTATCCAAAAGCTATCCTGCAGTTCTTGACTGCTACCTCTCTTTTCCTTCATACCATTTGCCTTATATATCCAGGAAATCTCCAATATAT
Organism: Martes martes; assembly: GCF_963455335.1. Classification (NCBI taxonomy): domain Eukaryota; kingdom Metazoa; phylum Chordata; class Mammalia; order Carnivora; family Mustelidae; genus Martes; species Martes martes. Next base: position 30,616,323 of record NC_137890.1, on the reverse strand, counting down.
TTTCTGTGTCCGTGGATTTTCATTTTCTGGACATTCTTTATGAATAAAATGATATAATATACAGTCCAGTAAGCTATCTGCTTTCACTGAGCATAATGTTTTGGGGTTCATCCATGTTGTAGCAGGTATCAGTACTTTCTTTCTTTTTCTTGCCCAACACTGATGTCTTGTGTGGATGGACAATTTTTATTTATCCGCTGAACACTGGGTGGACAACTGTGTTAATTTCACCCGAGGACTGTTATATATAATGATGAAGTCACTGCCTTTCACATCAGTGTTCCTTGTAAACACCATTTCCAATAATCAGCCGCATACTATGAGGGATCAAAGTCCTTGCCTATCTCAATAGTGACCATTCATGTGCTTCTTATTGAGAGAGCAAAGTACAAGCCATATTATGTAAGGGTCTCCATGTATGCCCCTCAACAGTACGCTACCATTGCAAGTTCTTCTAGCCCATGGAAAAAGACCTCGCGTATGATCCTTCTTTAACAACTTAAGATGCCATTGCTAGTTTCTGCCTATATGAGCTTTCAACAGTATGTATTGGAAGTTTGAAAGAAAGCATACCAAGCAGTCCACTGTAATACAAATCATTTATTTGGTTACTCATTCATTCTTTTTGTTTCATTTATTCACTTGCTTGTTTATTTGCAAAAATGGATACAATACAAAAGAGTGAAATTAATATTTTTGGCAAAGGGATAGATGCATCAAAAATTAATAAAACTACAGGTGAGATGGACAGTGGGCAATGTACACTACACAGTTCTGTGTAGTTTCGAAAGGTAAGCTGAAAATTTACCTGTTTGTTCTACCAGCCAAATAAAGAAGGAAGATCGACTGTTGATTCTGTAATGTTTTCAAGGTAAAAATAAATCTCTTACTGAGGATAATCCATGTTTTTCCCTTACATCGACATGTGTTTCCTTTTCTTGACATGTGAGATCCCTTCCTGGTAATCTCCCCCGAGCCACAGGCAGAAACACTGTACCATGTTAGTGAACAACGGGTTGAAAGAGCCTTGAGTTAAAATAATGAGAATTTTAGGGGCGCCTGGGTGGCTCAGTGGGTTAAAGCCTCTGCCTTCGGCTCAGGTCATGATCTCGGGGTCCTGGGATCAAGCCCCGCATCGGGCTCTCTGCTCGGCGGGGACCCTGTTTCCCCCTCTCTCTCTGCCTGCCTCTCTGCCTGCTTGTGATCTCTGTCTGTCAAATAAATAAATAAAATCTTTAAAAAAAATAATGAGAATTTTATTTTTACAACTTCTTTCAGTTTACGTCTATGACATAACATGAAAGAGCAGTTCGGTAGAAACAATTCTAAAAGGGGTAAAAAAACAACACACATTTTAACATTTCAGAAAAGTCACTTACGTTTGCAAGATTTCTCAAGTTTAAGTTGGGAATAAGTATTATCAATTCACTTCTGTTTTACTGATGACTTCAACACATAAAAGGGTAATTAATTCCAGGCAGGGTCCTTCTTCGTCCCTGCCAAGTTTATCTCAGCCTCTCTCTGCATGCTGATTTCATTCTCTGAAAACACCTTATGCCATACTACAGGGACATGGCCGCCGGCACTCTTTTGACTTCGTATCCTCTTACTGACTTGTCTACCATGCACACACTTGATATTACAAGTAAAACTCAAGGAAGGGGGGCGCCTACGTGGCTCAGTGGGTTAAGCCTCTGCCTTCGGCTCAGGTCATGATCCCAGGGTCCTGGGATCGAGCCCCACATCAGGTTCTCTACTCAGCAGGGAGCCTGCTTCTCCCTCTCTCTCTGCCTCTCTGCCTACTTCTGCCTATTTGTGATTTCTCTGTCAAATAAATAAATAATCTTTAAAAAAAAACAAAAACAAAAACAAAACAAAAAAAACCCTCAAGGAAGAGCTTTGATTGGGGTGGGTAATATAACCAACCATTAACAATTGCTAAACCAGAGAGTCAGTCATGAAAGATGTTGTACCATTTGGGACACTTATCTGGAGATGGAAAAAAGAAAGCAATTCTCAGAAGGGAGAGATGGGGTTAGTAAACACATGACCACCAGAAGACTCAGTATGAGTTCAATAGTCAGTGTGATTGGTGTCTAGTCATGAGAGTCACTTCACATGATATGAGAATTAAATGTGGGAACGTGCTGTGCAAACAGGAGAGTGATATATAAGATCCTCGATCACTTTTCCTCCCCGTATGACCATATTCTCAGAAATTAAAAAAAAAAGATAAAAAACACAGACAACTCAGAAAAAGATTTCAGAAGAGAGAAGACTGTTTTGCCTGGGGGAAAAAAAAATGAAGCTGCTTTCCGACAGTCCCTTGTGATTTGAGAGCAAATCACCAACTGTTAAAAGTCTGAAAATGAAGAACCCCAAGGAGTTTCTGACCTGTCAAAAAGATGATGGCTCAGCAACTCTGCTCTCAGACTGGGAGACCACGGTCTGCTTTGCAATTCTCCCCAGGGTCTAGGAACCGTATGGATGTGATACCAGTGACAGCCCATGGCGAGACCCTTACTGAGGAAATGTTTGTGTGTCCTAGCTGGTATTCTTTGCAATTAGATGTCTTTGAAAATCATTCCCCGAGAGTTCTAAGAAGACGTTGGGTCATTACCCTCCCATTTCCATGCCACAGCATTCCCAAGAGTGCCATGAGAGAGGAAATATTCTAGTCAAAGTAATTTTCTAAACAACACTCTGAAGGACATCACGGCAAGGGCATACTCAACAAAAGTGTGTCTTGCCCTAGAATGTAAAGCTGAATATTTGGCCCATATTTTCTAGATGGTTTAATAGAAAAAGAGCCATAGCCTTATAGAGTACAGAAGAACACATTCAAATGTCCTTTTCTCCCCTTCTCCGATAAGAAAGAAAAACTCCAGCTTGATGGAACAATTAAATTTGAGAACAGGCTATTTTAAAATGGAACGTTCATCTCGGTTACCCTGCTAATGAAAGCAGTGAGCACAGGTAACCGCACTTTGTACATAGCAGCTAATTAAATGTAATGTGTAATGTGTAAATGTAATGTAATTAAATGTAATGTGTAATGATGGACTTATATTACGTCCAGTAAATAAATATGCCTTTATATATCCTGCTTATTAATTTCCTCTTTTTTTTTTTTTTTTTGCCTTTCTGCTTTGAAGCAAATCAGTTTCCAATTACTGGATCCATATTTAGGCAAATACAATTAATCTATATATAGTTTGTGTGACAGTGGGAGAACCCCCCCTCGTCTTCCCCCGGAGAGATTTGAATGCTAAGGCCATTCCCAGATTTAGGAGAAAAGTCTCCATTTAGTTTTCCTTTAAATATTGGTCTTGGCAAACCATAAAAGACTCAATCTCAAAAAACAGACTGAGGGTTGCTGGGGGGAGGGGGGACGGGAGAGGGTGGTGGGGATATAGACATTAGGGAGGGTATGTGCTATGATGAGTGCTGTGAAATGTGTAAACCTGGCGATTCACAGACCTGTACCCCTGGGGATAAAAATACATTATATGTTTATTAAAATTAAAAAAAAAATTAAATATTGGTCTTGGGATGCCTGGGTGGCTTAGTCGGTTAGGATCTGCCCTAGGCTCAGGTCCATATGATCCTGGGATCCTGGGATCTAGTCCAAAATTCAGCAGAGAGCCTGCTTTTTCCTCTCCTCCCTTTCTCGTGCTCTCTCTCTCTCTCTCTCACATGCACACACACAAATAAATAAAATCTTTTGAAAAATAATTAATAAATAAAATCTTTTTAAAAATTGATCTTTATTTTTGTAACGATTGAGATTATTCGGAGGCAGGTGCTTCCAGGGGAGGAAATTCCACGTCAAGGCACAGGAATCTGAGAGGGGAGGTTGAAATCAGGGAGCGGAATGAGGAAGGTCATAGCAAAAAGTCCCCTACAGATGAAAGGTGCCCCGGGATCACCCTGTTCAGATACCCGGTTTGTGTGCTCATCCCTGGAGCATTCCGGGAGCAACGTTACAAATGTCCTCCAAGGCAGAGTAAATTAGGAACACTTAGTGCAAGGAGTGCCCACTGAACGACTCACGTGATACGATCGGAGCTATTGTGCTTTCCTATGAGGACCAGCAACACTGAAGACGGCTTTCCCACCAGACTGCTTCCTCTTGCCTGTTAGGAAATGTGGAACACCATAAAGCTCGCAAAACCACATTTCAATATTGAGATAAGCAAACGTCTAACTCTCTAGCCTACCGTGTCTACCGTTGCACCTTTAGAGATCAGCCTTCACATTTCCTGGTCGTCCCCCGCACCGCGCCCCCCCCCCCCCCAGTTATTGCCGTGACACACAAATGTTTGCTGAGTTAAAGGTGCTGTGTGTGACTTCATTGCATTAGTCATCTCAGCACCTGCCTCCGTCCCATGTCAGCACAGGATTCTGCTCTTCCTCGTCCTCTCATCTGCTCCGGAATTTCAGCCAACAATCAAGAACACGCCATGCTTCTTGGCAATGCCAAGGCCCAGATGCTGAATAATTTTTAACAGTTAACTCATTGCTCATGGTATTTTCATACCAACACTCTTGAAGCCGTCTGTGACCATGAACCCTGCTCACGGATTGTTAATTATTATCTTGCTAAATTCACAAAATTGCCACAGAAGTCACTGCGAGCAGAAGAGTTGAGATTGCGCTGACTGTAGGGGCCACGTAGTGCGGTTCCAACTCAGTGCTGTCATAGCGAACAGGTGACTGTCTCTCCAGTATGTATGCCGTGAGCACTCAGAGAAGTAGTGCTTTGCTTCTTGGGAGAAATAAAATAATTCCTCTGGAACTAAAACTTCTTTAGAACAGCAAGTAAAAAGCAGTAATGTTTTTGAGCTATACAGTTCCTCATTTGTTTGTTCTTCTAACTGGGTTTACGATGCTACCTTAAGCGAGTGAATTAAAATGTTTTATGTTTCCATAATACCTTCATTTAAATGACTTTAAACTAGGAACATATTGTATCTTGACAACCTACAGAGGCAGAGTAGTATAAGTAAATGATTACTCCCTCTGAAAGGCAAACTGAGGCAAAGGGAGAATTTAGTAAATGCTACCTATTAACTTGGAGGACTCTTCATAATTATTGGAATGAAGACATTTTACACTCTAACCAAGATGACAAATATTCTAGCAACTGCTGATAATTCAGTGCAGCCTCTTTCCCTTTGGTGTCTGGAGGCAATGCCAGAACTTTCCATGATGTAGCCATCCAGGTACCTAGCAGCCCCAGTAAGCCATAGGACCCGGCTGTTTTGCTGAGACCTAGCTGCCATCTCTGGCCTGTGGTTTCCGTGTCCAGAAAGAAGCGCCAGGTGTTTCAGTTGTTTAGATGTTTGTTTATGATCGGGCATTAGATGACACACACTTATTAACCCTGTGCATAATGTTTATTTTTTAATTGATGTGAGGAATCTGAAAACAGTTGAATTGTTGGAACTGTCAGATGTAACAAAAATGATTTCTTCCAAATGTCTCTGTGACCAAGATCAAAACAGACCCGAGGACTCTTTTCGTCTGTTGTGACTCAAAGCATATAATGATTGGAATGGTGAGTCTTAGGAGACTCTCTTGTTTCTCCTTTTTTCTCTTTTAGAATCATCAATGTCCCAGAAAGCATCGAGCAGATCATTGGATGAATTCGATGCATTCCTTTAGTTGTTTAGTGCATCAGAGAAGCTTCTGCCTCCTTCTTTCTTGCTTATTCCAATTTAGCATAGTCATATTTTTAATGGTGAGTCTGTGAGTGAATAACTCTATAGATCTAGTACTTTCAAATCTTGGGTTATTAGATCTAGGGCACAGTCTCCAGGACTGGACTACTCGGGTCTGAATTCTGCTGTCACTTCAACAGCTGTGTTAACTGAGATGGGCTCCCTAATCTCTCTGTGTTAAGTGGAGGTATTAATAGTTGTGTACTATTGTTCTGGCAATTAATCGTATTAATACTAGTAAAGAGTCCCAAAGCACCTGGCACACAGAAAGCACCATGTAAGTGTCAGCTGTTACCAGTCTGCACCCACAGTTCCACTTACTTCCAACCTCTCACCAGGGAACCACTGATCATAAGGAACATTTGCTCACGCTCAATGAGAATGTGGAAATGGACTAGAATAAACCCATCCCCACTTGCAAAACAACAAAACAACCTACTTAGCGATGGTCGTCTGGAGCATTGTCATTACTTGCGTGTGCACATTTGCACACTTACATTAATTGTGCATGTCTGTGTTCACATTTGATGCAGATAGAATTTGACAAGTAGGAACAAAACGACAATTAAATTTTTTAAACATTTATCTTCATAGAAAAACATTTTTTAAAGTTTTACTTATTTATTTGAGAGAGAGAGAAAGAGCATGAAGGAGGGTGAAGAAGCAGAGGGAGAGGGAGAAGCCGACTCCCCACTGAGCAGGGAGTCCAAAGCTGGGCTCAATTCCAGAACCCTGGGATAGTGACTTGAGCCAAAGGCAGGTGTTTAACCAACTGAGCTACCTGGGTGCTCACAAGAAAATTTTTTCTGCAAGGAGTTCTAATTTCTAAATCTGGTGGTAGAAAAGTTGATATTTTCTTTTTTAAAATGCATCATATGTTTGTATATTTGCAAATTCACATATTATATGTAAATTTCTATATATATGTATATATATGTAAATTTCTATATATGTAAATATGCAAAATATTTATTTGTATCATCTTGTGTATGTCACAATAATCATGATTCTTAATATAATAGGTACTCATCAAAATTTTTGGAATTCAACTTTTCAGTTTAAATTTTTCACTGAACTGGATCGTTTGTGAAATTATAGTCTGAATTTCTGATTTATGTAGCCTAGCCTCTTGAGAGCAACATCAAATTAAGAAGTAAAATAATACAATTTTTTTTTGAAATATACACAATCCACCACTGAAAGAAGCATTAATGATGTAATACCTGAACTAAAGCAATGTATACCATCCAGTCAACATTTAGGAAAACTGGTTCATTTCATAACTAGTTATAATTCTATGAGGGAATTAGTGACCTTATTTGATTTTCAAAATAGCCCTTAACCTAAATCCATTTTTTTAAAACTACATTTGTAAGGGGGACATTGTGAACGAAGAGTTAGCATTACACTATTTTCTAAAGGAACAACAGATGACCGAAACAGTGGTATTTTTTTCTACATATATCAATTTTTCAAAATTTAAGGTATTTCTTTGATACCACATTTACTAGCAAAAATGAACTCCATTGGTTTGGGGAAACATAATGCCAAACTTAAATTCTACTAATCATTATTTACCAAGGCCATGGAAGATATGCTAAAAAGAAATAATAGACCCAAAATGGAAGTCACTTGTGCTAGGCCCAACAGATTTAATGCCTAACCTAAATGCAGTTTCATCCTTCCTCAGAAATGCTGTCCTTACCCAGTCTGGAACTTTCTAGTCAGTACCAATGCAGTAAGCTGCCACCTGGGTCCTTTCCATTCCCCAAAGGAAAATGTGGTAATCCCTCTAATATACCTTCTTGTCCCACAAACGAAGGTGAACTCTCTGGAAACAATCCTTTGTCCATTTATGACTTCCTTGCCCTGCCTTTAAAACCTTTCCCTTTCTGTAGCCCTTTGGAGCACCTCTCCATTGCTAGATGGGATGCTGCCTGATTCATGAATCATTTAATAAAGCAATTCAATCTTTAAAATGTACTCAGTTGAATTTTTGTTATTCAACATATTTATATGTAAAATTTTATAATATGGGGATTAAACTTCATTTCCATTATTTTAATTCTTCTAGAAGCACAATTTTCATACATAATTAGAAATATTTACTTACTCCAGCTCTTTGAAAAATACCGGTGAAATTTGATTGGAATGGCATTAAAAGTATAGATTGCTCTGGGCAGTATAGACATTTTAACAATGTTTATTCTTCCGATCCAAGAGCATGGAATGGTCTTCCATCTTTTTATGTCTTCTTCAGTTTCTTTTAGGAGCGTTCTGTAGTTCCTCGAGTACAGATCCTTAACCTCTTTGGTTAGGTTTATTCCGAGGTATCTTATGGTTCTTGGTGCTATAATAAATGTAATCAATTCTCTAATTTGCCTTTCTGTATTTTCATTGTTAGTGTATAAGAAAGCCACTGATTTCTGGACATTGACTTTGTATCCTGCCACATTACTGAATTGCTGTATGAGTTCTAGTAGTTTGGGGGTGGAGTCTTTCGGGTTTTCCATATAAAGAATCATGTCATCTGCGAAGAGAGAGAGTTTGACTTCTTCCTTGCCAATTTGGATACCTTTTATTTCTCTTTGTTGTCTGATTGCTGTTGCTAGGACTTCTAATACTATGTTGAACAAGAGTGGTGAGAGTGGGCATCCTTGTCATGTTCCTGATCTCAACGGGAAGGCTGCAAGCTTTTTCCCATTGAGGATGATATTTGCTGTGGGTCTTTCATAGATAGATTTTATGAAGTTCAGGAATGTTCCCTCCATCCCTATACTTTGAAGCATTTTAATCAGGAACGGATGCTGGATTTTGTCAAAAGCTTTTTCTGCATCAATTGACAGGACCATGTGGTTCTTCTCTCTTCTCTTATTGATTTGTTCTATCACATTGATTGATTTGCGAATGTTGAACCATCCTTGTAACCCAGGGATGAATCCCACCTGGTCATGGTGGATAATCTTTTTAATGTGCTGTTGGATCCTGTTTGCTAGGATCTTGTTGAGAATCTTAGCATCCATATTTATCAGTGATATTGGTCTGAAATTCTCCTTTTTGGTAGGGTCTTTGCCTGGTTTGGGGATCAGGGTAATGCTGGCTTCATAAAAAGAGTCTGGAAGTTTTCTTTCTGCTTCAATTTTTTGAAACAGCTTCAGGAGAATAGATGTTATTTCTTCTTTAAAAGTTTGATAGAATTCCCCAGGGAATCCGTCAGGTCCTGGGCTCTTGTTTTTTGGGAGGTTTTTGATCACTGCTTCAATCTCGTTACTAGATATCTGTCTATTCAGGTTGTCAATTTCTTCCTGGTTCAATTTTGGGAGTTTATAGTTTTCCAAATAATCCTAAAATTTGTATGGAATCAGAAGAGACCCCAAATTGCTAAGGAAATGTTGAAAAACAAAAATAAAACTGGCGGCATCACGTTACCTGATTTCAAGCTTTACTACAAAGCTGTGATCACCAAGACAGCATGGTACTGGCATAAAAACAGGCACATAGACCAGTGGAACAGAGTAGAGAGCCCAGATATGGACCCTCAACTCTATGGTCAAATAATCTTCGACAAAACAGGAAAAAATATCCAGTGGAAAAAAGACAGTCTCTTCAATAAATGGTGCTGGGAAAACTGGACAGCTATATGTAGAAGAATGAAACTCGACCATTCTCTTACACTGTACACAAAGATAAACTCGAAATGGATAAAAGACCTCAACGTGAGACAGGAATCCATCAGAATCCTAGAGGAGAACATAGGCAGTAACCTCTTTGATATCAGCCACAGCAACTTCTTTCAAGAAATGTCTCCAAAGGCGATGGAAATAAAAGCAAAAATGAACTTTTGGGACTTCATCAAGATCAAAAGTTTCTGCACAGCAAAAGAAACAGTCAACAAAACAAAGAGGCAACCCACAGAATGGGAGAAGATATTTGCAAATGACAGTACAGACAAAAGGTTGATATCCAGGATCTATAAAGAACTCCTCAAACTCAACACACACAAAACAGACAATCATATTTAAAAATGGGCAGAAGATATGAACAGACACTTCTCCAATGAAGACATACAAATGGCTACCAGACACATGAAAAAATGTTCATCATCACTAGCCATCAGGGAGATTCAAATCAAAACCACATTGAGATACCACCTTACACCAGTTAGAATGGCCAAAATTAGCAAGACAGGGAACAACGTGTGTTGGAGAGGATGTGGAGAAAGGGGAACCCTCTTACACTGTTGGTGGGAATGCAAGCTGGTGCAGCCACTTTGGAGAACAGTGTGGAGATTCCTCAAGAAGTTAAAAATAGAGCTTCCCTATGACCCTGCAATTGCACTACTGGGTATTTACCCCAAAGATACAGATGTAGTGAAAAGAAGGGCCATCTGTACCCCAATGTTTCTAGCAGCAATGGCCACGGTCGCCAAACTGTGGAAAGAACCAAGATGCCCTTCAACGGATGAATGGATAAGGAAGATGTGGTCCATATACACTATGGAGTATTATGCCTCCATCAGAAAGGACGAATACCCAACTTTTGTAGCAACATGGACGGGACTGGAAGAGATTATGCTGAGTGAAATAGGTCAAGCAGAGAGAGTCAAGTATCATATGGTTTCACTTATTTGTGGAGCATAACAAATAATATAGAGGACAAGGGTAGATGGAGAGGAGAAGGGAGTTGAGGGAAATTGGAAGGGGAAATGAACCATGAGAGACTATGGACTCTGAAAAACAACCTGAGGGTTTTGAAGGGGCGGGGGGTGGGAGGTTGGGGGAACCAGGTGGTGGGTATTAGGGAGGGCACAGATTGCATGGAGCACTGGGTGTGGTGAAAAAACAATGAACACTGTTACGCTGAAAATAAATAAAAAATTTAAAAAAAACACTAAAAAAATTAAAAAAGAAATATTTACTTACTAATTTACATATTGTCAGGGAGGAAGAATTTCCTCAGCCCTTTCAGGTGCTTTTAGCAAGACTAAGAGACAGATTAAGAGGAGAAAATCAAAATTTAATTTTGTACATACAGAGAATTCACACAGATGTGGAAATTCCCAAGACTGTCAGGCAACGTGAGGTATCAATATGATTTTTCTATAATTTCCATCAATTAAAAACCTTTCAAAGAATATGAACTTTATCAGAAATAGACATATTTCTATTAGTCATGCAATAATATATGTATTTCCATTGAACAGAAATATATTTTATAAAAGCACAATACAATTTCAATTCTAGTTGGGACATTTTAATTTAAGAGGTTGTACTTAATGGGTTAATCCAATTTGTGATTTTTTTTCCCACTAACACACCAAAGAATTTGCATTCACTCATTTTATAGCTACTATTAGGATCGTTGTTTTTCAACCTGGAGGTAGAAAAACAGCAGGACAACCAATTATTTTTCAAATGAAATGTGCCTCATTAAATTAATATATCATAAAAAAAGAATTCAAGTGCAAAGTAGATTTTTACAAACATGCCATATATATTTAACACCAAAATACCAAGTCATTTAGAGAATTTGGACAAACTAAAAAAATAAAATCTTTAATAAACTGCTCATAGAATTTTCATACTTAAAATTAGGTTTCAAAGGCTTTTCATTTATCCTCATATAGGTAGAATAAATATACTGATTCTTTTTACCATTGTCTTAAAGTGAACTAATCAGCAAGTCCTTGGTCACAGCCAAGTACCACTGCTCTTAAACTCTCTATTTACCAATAACCAGGGTGAGGTGGGTGCCCTTCTCCCTACAAACTTATCCTAAACCAGAAAACATTAACACAGAACCCAACTTCTTCCAATTCAACTTCATCTTTTTTATAGCCAAATCACACCGTTGCCAAAATGCAACTATTTTTGTGATATCATTGTTCACACACTGGTCATTCTCCCCACCTTGCCTCATCTTTACATTGTATCATCATACCATTAAAAATTAGTATGAAATGTCCATCCCAGCTCAGCATTCTTGAAAAGCCCCTCCCTACTCCAGGCCTAGATTTCTTACACTCTTAATATAATAAATGTCTGCTGCTACACTGAGGAACTCAGGAAGATTTCTCAAGGTCTGCATCTCTTTCTATTCACAGGGCCCATCGGATGATCCTTTGTTTCTGTACAATTGGTTCATGCTTGATTCTCTGTCTCTGCACATTCCTCCAGCCTCCACTATCCCTCATCCCAGCTTCCATAGTGCAATATTGTGATGATCAAAATATTTTGGTTCTTAAAAGCTTCAGAACCATAAAGGTGAAATGAGTGTCTTGTTATTTGTAACAACCCTTTCTGATGTAACTGGTTTATATTAGTGAAAGTGACTTTTGCAAAGCACCTAAGGATGGGGGCTGGTTGCTGGGGCAACTGACCACAAGTACGGAGTACAAATTTTCAGGTCCGTCCCCTTATTTCTAGAGAGGGAAGAGGGCCCAGACGTTGAATCCCTCACCAATGGACTTGAAGTAGTCAATCATGCTGATGTAATAAAGCCTCCATAAAACCCAAAGGAAAGGTTCAGAGAGCTTCAAGTTTGAGGAACTGGAATGCTTCCGTGTGTCACTGTGCTGGACCCCCAGCTCCGCAAGGACAGAAGCTCCTTAGTTTGGGACCTTGCCCTACGTATCTCTTCATCTGGTTGTGGATTTTTTTTTTCCTTTATTATCCTTTGTAATAAACTGGTAATCTAGTGAGTGAGTGTCTAGGTTTCCTGGGTTCTGTGAGTTGTTCTAGCAAATTAATTGAATCCACAGAAAGGGTTGTGGGAACCTCTGATGTAGCCAACTAATCCGAAGCACAGGTCACAACTGGGACTTGAAATTGGCATCTTTAGTTGGAGGAGGTTGTTGGAACCTCCCATTTGCTGCCAGTTGTTCAGAATCACAGGTAACCTGGGTTTCTGATTGGCATCTGAATTGGAAAGAAGTCTTATGACACTGAACCCTCTACCTGTATAATCTGATTCTATCTGTGGGTAGATAGTGTCAGAGTCAGGTTGATGTCTTGGGCACCAGCTGGTGTGTAAGCATTGCTTGTTGGTGTAGGGAAGCCTCCACACAAACACTTTGGAATTGGATTCCAGAACCTAATTTATATAGGTACATTGGACCATCATTTCCTGAGTTTGGGGGGATCAAGCAAGGTAAGTTGGGTCATTTCTTGACCTTTATCATATGAACTTGGGAGTCTGCTTTCTTGGTTCTCCTGAATTAATTAATGCTTTTGCGAGACTTTCCATTTTCCCAGTTTCTGTTCTTTTTCTCCTGTCCCGTTGCTTTATTGGGCGAGCACCCCAGGGCTGTTATAACAAAATACCACAACCATAGTGGCTCAAAACACCAAAATTTAGTCTGTCATGGTTTTATAAACTAGGGCTTAGCGATTAAGGTGTTAACAGTGGAGGCGTGCCTGGGTAGCTCAGTCAGTTAGGTGTCTGCCTTTGAGGGGGGGTCCTGATCCCAGGGTCCTGGGATTGAGGCCTGAGTTCAGCTCCCTTCTCAGTGGGGAGCCTGGTTCTACATCTGTCCCTCGCTCCCCTCCGTGTGCTCTCTCTCCTGCATGCACTTGCGCTCTCTCATGCTCTCTCTCTCAAATAAATAAATAAAATTAGAAAAAAAAAAAAGTGTTAACAGTGGCATTCTGTCTCTGAAACCTCTAGGGGAGGATCTTTCCTTGCCTCTTCCCGCTTCTGGAGGTCCCAGCAGTCCTGGATTTGTAGCTGTATTACAGCCTCAGTCTACAGCTTCTGGGACAATTTCCCTATGTGTCCCTTCATGTGATCAGTTTCCCTCCATGGCTCTATCTTCTTAGAAGGATATCAGTCATAATGGGTTAAGGGCCCACCTTAACCCCACTATCACTTCATATTAACGAATTACATTGACAATGACCTATTTCCAAATAAAATTATTGTGGAAGCCTCTCAGGGTTGGGACTTCAATATATCTTCTTTAGAAGACACAATTCAACCTATAACATTCTCCTAGTCTGCTTATGCTTTTTTAAAAAATGTTCTTTACTCCAGGTTTAGTGCAGTTTCAGGAGAAAGAAAGCCTTCTTATGACCTCTTGATGGTGTGATTGGATAATAGCAGTACCCTTTTGAACTCTGAGCCCATAAGTTAAAAATTTATAGCTTTTTATTGAATTCCAGTCTCCTAAATGCCTGTTCCTCCCTACTACTACCTCTAACATCAGCTCTCAATATATTGCTAGTTATACATAATTGTTATGGGCAATTGGATTTCATTTCATTGATGTTGATTTGTACTCATATAGAAGTGGGCTAACAACTAGCATAACATAGAGTGATAAGGTATTTTTCAAATTTATTTTACCACTACTCTTTCCAAAAAAATGTTTGAGATAGCCATACTGTAGCACAGATTTCAAGTTTTCAGAGGAAAGACAATTTTTGTATTAATATAATAAAATTTTGATCTAGCAAATTCCTGACTTAATTGCTGTTCTCGTTGCCTGCCCCTCTCTTAGTCTAGTTATGAGGACTGTTCTTTAAGTAGTGATGTATAATAGAGTCATAGAAGTAATAACACTAAAGGGCTCACATTATAACGAAGATTTAATATCAAATATAGGTGATGGAAAAGATATTTAAGCACATCATGAGTACAAATGCTATTAACGATGGGTCACTTCTTCAACGGCTTTACTCCCAAGTGCACCACCATATTAATCAAATACTTGGTATTATCTGCACACTTATTATTACTAAGAGACTAGTATTTCAAATAAGATCTTATTATAGCCATTAATGAATCTCCTGGCTAAGTGACACTTAAGTAAATTAACTCAGAGGAGAAAGGCTGTAGTTGAAGAACAGACTTATGGCTGACTCATCACCAGCTAATTGGTGATGTTTGGGAAGATATTTTACATTTGTTATAAAGATTAGATATTTACCAAAATAATGTGTATAAAACTGGTTAACGTGTTGCCGACACATAATAGAGGTTCATTAAGAACTATCACTTCGGGAACGCCCGGGTGGCTCTGCCTTCAGCTTAGGTCATGATCTCAGGGTCCTGGTATCGAGCCCTGCATCGGGCTCTCTGCTCAGCAGAGAGCCTGCTTCCTTCTCTCTCTCTCTGCCTGCCTCTCTGCCTACTTGTGATCTCTGTCAAATTAATAAATAAATCTTTAAAAAAAAAAAAGAGCTATCCTTTTTATAGTATTCAGCTAAGTGCTGGGCACAGTTGGAAGCACTGGTCTGAATGCTTTTATATATTTAAGTTGTATATACTTTGCACACCATATACATTTACATTCAGAAGTGACCAAACTGAAACTACCATTAGATGTACAATTTTGAGAAATTTATAATCATACATTTTAGATACATGTAAATGAAATACTCCTAAATAGTGTTGGTCCAACTACCTCTTGAAAAGATTTTTACCAAAGCATTCTACATATATACCTGTCTTTCTTATTTTTAAGGAGTTTCAGAAAAGGCAATGTTTCTTCAGCAATGTTCTATTGATTAGTGGCTCTCAATCTTTAGCATGCATCAGAATCACCTGGAGGGCTTGTTAAAATGCGGTTTCTATTTCAGTACTGCTCTAGTAGGACTCAAAAAATTGTGTTTTTAATAGGTTCTCATAACACATTCTCAGATGAAGCTGTTGGTCTAGAGACAGCAATTTAAGAATCATTGCTATAGGTCAATAATTGTCAAGAAGCAAGACACTCTTCCTTAATTCTAAACATAAGTCTCTCTGATTCATGTTCTTAACTTATATCTAAGAAAAAATAATACATTTCAATTACTCTTGCCTATATGGTAATTTACTTTGAAATATTGAAACTAAAATCTGTATGGATATTGAGGAAAGCCTGAAACTCGGATGACAATTCCCATTCTGAAAGTACAGAAGATCTCAGTGCAGGTGCACTTATGAATATGACATGAACTTTGAGCATCAGGGGAAGCAAGAAATCCTTTGCACTCAAGAGGATACAGTCCTGCTTTGTTCTGGACAGACAGCACATCCATTCAGGAGCATTATCCTTAAACAGATTAGTATTTTATTTCTAACTGATATTGGCAGGTACACCTGGATCATCTCAGGCTATCTTCTAAATTAAAGCCCTATAAATTCCATTGCATACTTTTAAAATTTGTTCTCAGGAACATATGGATTACTTTCTTATAAAGAATCTGTTTTGCTATTCAAGAATTTAGACTGTAATTGACCCATCATGGTACACAAAATATATTTTTCACTCAAGTAGAGTCAAATTTCAAAGATTTTCAGTTTCTAATTCCAAATTTGAGATGAGAGAGGCAAGAAAGAGGTAGGGCACAGTATCCGTCTTTGCCAAGAAGTCAAGCATTCAGCTTAGTACTATCCCTGAAAGAGCCAGCAGCCACATACCATATGATGAAGCAAATTTTCTGTTCTAAAAAAGCAGATATTTTTATCTGTAAGGGTGGAATAGGATGGGATTTCACACATGATACTAAATAGTACAAAAAACAAAAAGTTCCTTTCCTTATTGTTCAAAACATATTTCATTTTGTTCTGGAGTGTCTTTCCCTCTGATGACAGGCTTAGAGGAATGATTTAAATTTTCTAATTAAAATGAGCTTACTCTCTTTTGGCTATACACAGGGGCCAGGTCAAAGTTTAATCTCCCTCCCAGGGTCTGTCTTCCTCCTCAAGAGATCTCCCATCCCTGCCTGTACAGAGGAAAGCAGGTGTTCTCATGGCCTGGGATTATCCGAGGTTCAGATGCCTTCCTGAAGGAACTTGTCTTGTCCAGCTTGACTCTGGGCATCTGCTTGCAGCCTCTCACATGGACACGCCTGTGGATGATATAAATTGTGAATGACTTCCTCAACCAGGCCAAGGCAAGCTAACTGCCTCCAAAGGCATCAAGCCCCATCCCTGTTGGCCGGTCTCCCCCATCAGTGGCACTGCGGAATTCCTCACATGTAGCCACAATGGTTTGTGGGTCCACTGAGAGCTATCAGCTTAATTTTAGCCATGTTGATCTTATATGCACCCCCCCCCCTCAGGTTATGAAGGCACCTGCGGAGACCACACACTCCAGTGAGAGCTGAGACTTACTCAGTGCCTCAACTCAAGACCTCTGTCCCCCAAACATGCCACAACGCTGTTTCCCTCACCTGCAGAAGCTCGGAGTGGGATGCTGGCCAGGGGGCTCCCGGAGTGGTGAGTCTCTTCCCTGAGCTTCCTAAGTGCCCCCTAGGATTCCTTCTTCTCAGAACTTACACCCAAGGCTGGGCATGGAGGAGAAAGGCTGGAGAAGGGGAGGAAGGGCTGAAAGGGCGTCTTTCCTGAGGGGCCAGGAAGAAAGTTCATCCTTTTCTCATTTCCTCTGAGTCTCCGCCTTCTCCACACTTGACCGTGACGAAAACTGCTCATGAAAATTGGCTAAGAGAGTAGAACTTGAATGTTCTCACAAAAATAACAAATTTAATTTAAAAGCATTTAATTATTTTTATTTCTTTTTTTTGAAAAGACACTTTATGTTCAATCTGGGCCTATCTTGAGTGCTTATTAGTTATGGCTTGAAATCTCACTTCAGCTGACCAACTTTTACTCTTGCTATGTAAAGAAAAGCTTCTACAATTTACAAAAGTTTTTTCCTTCTAACACAACAAGGCTTTCAGAACTATTGCCTGTCTGGGCTATGAGATCCCATTTTGTCTGTTTAAAGTTGAAATTGACTATTTCTGCCATCCTAATTATTATGATGCTTATCTTCCTGAGATAATAGATAGCTCTGGCTGAAAGGTGGGGGGAGATCAAATTCAAGCAGGTATTAAAGAAAAAGCACATTGATTTTTTAAAATTCCCTGTTGAACTGAAGATGTTTCAGGAATTTTTTATGAAAAAATAATGAGACTAGGGACACACTCTGGGTAGGATCACCATCATCTAAAGGCTGTTTTTAGCCCTTCAGGGTAAGAAATTTTTAATTGCATTTGTTTACTCAAAGACACCCAGACTTAATAAATTAATTCTCATAATTTAAACCCATAAAAAGCTCATTTGAAACCATAAAGCTCATGTTATCATTTATAATGTGATACATATCTTCTTTGTCACCCACTAGCAGGAATCTTAGGAGGCAGGGTCCACAGGGACTAAAATGATGCCAGTAGATAACTATTTTTAATTGATTTACAACAAAGTCTCATATTTTCAACTTTCGGGTTGTAATTATCTCAACACTTTAAATGTGTACACAATATATGGCAAAGCAATAAAATTTAATGTTGAGTATGAGGTATAACCAGGGAAATACACTGAAGTGTTATTGTCTGTGAATCAGGAAGCTGAATTAGGTCTCAGGCATTTTTCTATCCCATCGATATATATATACATATTACTATCAAGAAATCTGATATTCTATTTCACACTATAAATATGTTATTTAATTTGATATTGAATAAATACTTCTCACTCTTAGAGATATTCATTGCAATAAAGTAAAGGAGAAATAGTATCTCAGCCTACACACAATTATGTAATAGTAGAACTGGGACTACATGCTACACTGACGTGGTTTAATATTTTCCATTTTTTAACTGAATACATTCATTAAGAAAGGGAAATAAGGTGAGTATCTGCTCTTATCACTTCTATTCAATTATTAGAGATGCTAATTATTGTATTAAGGCAAGGGGGAAAAAAGCATGAAAATTAGAAGGGAAGAAATAAAAGAGTTTTTAATCACAGATGATATGATCATCTAAACAGAAAGTCCCAAATAATCTATAAACAAGTAAGAACTACATATATAATCTATATAATACATAATATATAATATAGATATACATATATATTATATATAACATATATAATCTATAAAAAACTAGAACTATTAAATGAATTTAGCAAGGTTAAATAATAAAGGTATTATTAACTAATCAAATTTGATTTTTCCATATCCTGCCAGTGCATAGTTAGAAATTAAAATTTTTAAAAATAATGCCATTTACAAGAAGACCATAAAATATGAAATTCTTAGGTACAACCCAACAGAATAACTTCAACACCTGTATGTTGACAATTATAAAACTTAATGGAGAAATTTTAGAAGAAAACATAAGAGAAAATCTTTTTACATTGGGTTAGGAAAAAGGTCTTTAGAAACGAGGAATCATGTACCATTGAAGAGAAAAAACTTGATAAATGGGACTTCTACAATATTAACTTTCCTACTCTTTAAGAATGCTGTTAAGAAAATGAAAGGACAAGCCTGTGGCTTGTCCTTGAGAAAATATTTGCAAAATACAAGTAAGGCATGATTAAAAGTAAGATAAAAAGTAAAAATAAGTGGGTAGGGTTAGCTAATGATGTGCCACTTCATGCTAAATTAAAGGCTATGCGATCATGTTTCTCTTTCCGCTTTATATCTTTTCCTGTCACGTATATGACCTGCACCTCATTATTTCCGGGTGGAGGAAGTTGTGTCATGGCTATTTTTTTAATTTAATTTAATTTAATTTTCTTCAGTGTTCCAGCATTCATTGTTTATGCACCACACCCAGTGCTCCATGCAATATGTGCCCTCCTTAATACCCACCATCAGGCTCACCCAACTCTCCAACTCCTCCCCTCCAAAATCCTCAGTTTGTTGAGAAAAGTTAGTGAGAAAGCATTTTAAAGTCTGTAGAGCTAGAAGTCACAAATACTTTATGGTCACCTTACAGTCAACAGGCATGTATTTACTTACTCACTGAACACCATCAAACATTCCATAAGTTCATAGTATGGTATGACCAAACAGCATGGCATATGAATCTGAACATGTGATTCAGCACAAATAAAATGCAGGAAGTATGACAGATTAAACATGGTTCTCATGACCGTTAACTTAGAAAAGCATACCCTTATTCAGGAAGAATCTTTAGTCCTTTCTTCCCTTCATGTATTTAAAAAGTAACTGTATAAAACAATATGTATGTTATTGTACTATCAATCCTATAACAAATGAAAATATAATATATTTGAAAATAACAACTCAGGAGGAAGGTGGGACAAAGCTGTATTGAAATAAGAAAATGACACCACATGAATCCACATTAACAAGTAAAAAGAACCAAAAAAATTAAACATATAGGTTAATATTATTTGATAAGATGAACATGTTTGCTCAGCCATTTGAGTTCAAAGTGTGTAATTACAGTGAAGTTTTGCGTACTGCATTTGGCACTGCAGAAAAAATATTCATTAACACCAAATGCCATCTCACATGTATATAAATAAACAGTTCCTTGATAATATGATGTTTCTATAACAGAGCATGTGCAGAGCACTCTGTAGCAAGAGGGAACATTTTTACACTTGTTCTTTTCTAGGATAAGCACGAGATAATAATTTTCTTTTTCAAAGAGGAATAAAAAATGAATTTTCTAGGTCATCGATTTGTTTAATCACAAAGCATGTTCTCTCTAATATTGTGCGTTTCTTCCAAAAGAACTCTTATCAATATAATAGTCCTTTCAGTTTCTCCTTTATAAAAATAGATGCTCCATGTTGTATCAATTCATACCATTGTTTGGAGCATTTATCTAACTAGGTCAATTAATTTCACTCTTTTACCAGTCTCATACTATATACTTCTTTGATCACCATCTCAAAGTGAAGTTTTGCCTAAGCCCAGGACCATTGCTAAAAAAATATCAAGGCAAATGTCTTAATAGAAACTGAGTATAGTCAACTTGAATTGAAAGAATCAGGGACATGGCAGAGAGAGAAGGAGACTTACCTGCTGATTTTCATTTGTTATCAGTGTTATGATTAGATCAGAAGTTAATTTCACATATTCAACACACTCCGTTGGATCTTACCAACTCAGCTGGCTCAAGGTTGTGTGAAATGACTTCCAATGTTTTGATGCTGCATCCATTGTCAACCTTCTATTATATTTATTCATTCAATATTTATTAAATATGTACTCTGTGAAGAAAAGTATCCAGCAATGGGAGTAAAATAAATATTTATTTAATGCCTATTATGTTTATTCATTTATTTAACAAAAAATTTTGAGTATCTACTTTGTACAAGACACTGTATGAGTTTGTAGCTACATACTGATGAAGATGACAATAGTTCTTTCTTTCTTAAGACTTATTGCTTGGGAAGTTGGGAAGGATAATTAAAAGCTGTAACAGAAAATAAATCAGCATGGAAGGATATTACTCTGTAATAACAAGAAGTGAGATTGTCTCCATGTCTGTTCTCCTTTTCTATTTCACCATCTTTGAGAAGCAGCAGGCTCTGTGTTCATTAATTGATGGGAGGTTTGAGGCAAAGTAGGAAGTGGAAGCACGTTACAAGACTTTTTGGATTTTATTCCAAAAGCCTAAGCCCACTGATGGTATTTAAAATTAAGTAAAGTAGATGCTGCCCTCAAGTTGACCAGGTCATTTTCCCGGGCTGAGCAAGAAGAAAATGATTCAAATCACTATGGTATGGCAGCCCTCCAAGAAGCTGGTCAGACTTGGAGAAGGTATTAGCCTCCTAGAGACTGTAGGGTTTTTAGACTCACCGTGTGCCCTGTGCATGATATAAAACAAGGGACCATTATAGGCTTGGACGACTGGTATTTTTGCCAGGATAGACTGGTGCTTACAGACTTTCTCCCCCTTTTCCCAAATATGACATAAGTCTCACAGGGGCTACCATGAGAGAGAAAAGGAAAAAACTTAGTTATGACCCAGATGAAATTTCCTGCCAAACAGGTGGAATGTGATAGAAGCTCAGTGTCAGAATTGGGTTAATTTAAAGGAAATATAGAAAGTGAGTTTGATGCGTGAATTTATGCCCACTACTCAAGAAACGAAGACATAAATACATAATGCAAATTTTGACTGGTACGACAAAGAAGAATGACCAGGATAGGTTTAGACCACCTAAAAAGAGCTCCTACAAATGAGAAGAAGTTTCTGATACAGGGAAGAGCACGTGTGAAGGGTCAAAAGAGGGAAGCACAAAGAAAGACAATGTAGAAACCTAGCACAGGGTGTTGGAGACTGTTACATAAGATGTGCTATGATAGTGATAGGGAGATAGACCCCTCAGGGCTTCATAAGTCATAGTAGGACACTCAAAATTTAATGGAAAATCAAAGAGGGATTTAGCTGTAGAGTGGTTTAACCAACTTCGATTTTTTTAAAAAGTTACTCTGCTCAATACAACTCAACACCCCCAAAATAAATAATCCAATTTAAAAATGGACAGGGAAAAAAATGGGGAGAAGACATGAACAGACATTTCTCTGAAGAAGACATACAAAGAAACAACAAATGTTGGGGAAGATGTGGAGAAAAAGGAACTCTTTCACACTGTTGTTGGAAATGCAAACTGGTGCAGCTAGTGTGGTGAACAGTATGGAAGTTCCTCAAAAAATAAAAAATGGAACTACCCTACAAGCCAGTAATTGCATTGCTGGGTATTTACCAAAAAAATACAAAAACACTAATTCAGAGGGATGTGTGCATCCCTATGTTTATTGCAGCATTATTTACAATAGCCAAAATACGGAAACAGCCCAAGTATCCATGGATAGATAAATGAATAAAGAAGATGGAGTGTGTGTGTGTGTGTGTGTGTGTGTGTGTGTGTGTGTGTGTGTGTTTAATGGAATATTAT
This sequence comes from Martes martes, assembly GCF_963455335.1. Lineage (NCBI taxonomy): Eukaryota > Metazoa > Chordata > Mammalia > Carnivora > Mustelidae > Martes > Martes martes. The sequence goes on along the minus strand of NC_137890.1, from coordinate 30,593,944 downwards.
TCAACTTTTTGAAGAAGAATGATATCTTGCCATTTACAAGAACATGGATGGAGCTAGAGAGTATGATGCTAAGCAAAATAAGTCAGTCAGAGACAAACAAATACCATATGATTTCACTCATGTGGAATTTAAGACACAAAACAAATGAGCAAAGGAGAAAGAGACAAATCAAGAAACAGATTCTTTAACAGAGAATAGACTGATGGTTACAGAGGGGAGGTGGGTGGAGGGATGGGGGAAATAGGTGATGGGGGTTAAAGAGTACACTTATGATGGGAAAAAGTTTTTTTATTTAAAAAAAAAGTTATTCTGCTCAGTGACAAATGATCTGGATGTGGCAAAATTGAAAGAGGAGAGAACACTCAGATTTTCAAAAGTCCAGGGGTGAGATGATGGTTGTTCTGACTAAGGTATGGTGACAAAAGAACTGGAGAGAAGTGAGCCAATATTTCATACATACATACAAACATATAAGCACACATATAACTGGAGTATATAAAACTGTATTACACTCAATATGAAAACAACTTAGAATCAATTGAAGAAGACAAAATTTTCACAAAACTTTAAAAAAAATTATAAAAGGACATGATGGCTTCAATATTTATTTGTTTGTTTGTTTGTTTGTTTTGAAAGAGAGAGAGAACATAAGCAGGGGGAGCAGCAGAGGCAGAGGGAGAAGCAGACTCTCCACTGAGCAAAGAACCCGATGTGGAATTCGATTCCAGGACCCTGGGATCATGATCTGAGCTAAAGGCAGAAACTTAACTGACTGAGCCACCCAGGTGCCCTGACAGCTTCGATCTCAGACAATGTATGATACAGTGTTACTAATTACAGAGCAGGGGTGGAGGTCAAAGTCCTCTAGGATGTCAAGAACTCTACAATTTAAACAACAATTTCAAGTGTCCTGCTACTCAAAATGGAGTATCCTGCCCCCAAAGGAGAAATTAGCATATTAACTAGATACTACTCCACTAATTAGAACAACTTCTTAACTTAATCTCATGTGTGTGTGCGTGAGTGTGTGAGCACCAATATAGATCACTTTGTAACCTTGTAAAAACTGGATTTCGGGGCGCCTGGGTGGCTCAGTGGGTTAAAGCCTCTGCCTTCAGTTCAGGTCATGGTCCCAGGGTCCTGGGATCAAGCCCAGCATCGGGCTCTTGGCTCAGCAGGGAGCCTGCTTCCCCCACCTCTCTCTGCCTGCCTCTCTGCCTACTTGTGATTTCTGTCTGTCAAATAAATAAATAAAATCTTAAAAAAAAAAAAAAAAACCTGGATCTCAACTTCTTCAAACAAAGTTCCCTTTTTAAAAATGGCATGTGTGTGCTTATAACAATATGCATCGCCTTATAACCTTCTTGAGATCTCGAGACCCTTTAAAAAAAAATCTGCCTTTGAAAGAGAGAAATGGTGAAACTGCACTCTGAGATTAAATTTAATATGACACTGAGTGTTTATGCTGAAACCCTCAATCAGGTGCATTCTGCATCAAACAAAGGTTCAAAAAGAATAGCTCATATAATTGTTTCTCTATTAGGTATTTGATAAGCACCCATTTTGTAACAGAAAATGTTTTAAAATTATTTTCTGAAGCAGAGAAGAGCTAGGGCAGCATTTCAGTGGACATACATAAGTAAAGCTGACTTATGAGGTAGGTTCTAGAACCTTCTATAGGAGTCCCCATCACCTCATCTTTAGACCCGAGATAATCATGCTGCCGAAGATGATGCCTGGACTAGGGGAACCCCTCAAGACTGCTTCCTGTTCTAAGATCTCTGATGACAATAGTTACTATTATTGGGCATCGTCTTTAACTGGGTACTCTTCCAAGTGTTTTACATATGTGAACTCAGTGAATCATTGCAACCTCAGAGAAAGCGCTATAATTTTCCCAGTGAAAAAGCTGAAGCCCAGAGGAATATGCCCCAGACATCCCTCAGCTGTTAATCTATCCCTCTAGTCCTCCCTCTCATCTTCAACTAGAAATCTGATTTCCCCTGAAATCTTGGAAGATATTTTAATGTTGTTTTTCCTTTGTAAAATATCAAGAAAGAAGGTCTATCTCTCATGAACTCTGAACATAATAGTCATGAATGTTGGTTTCTTGGCCTACGAATGCAAAGGACAATTCTCGTATAGGTAGTTAGTATGTGTCCATTCGCCCATTTAGTTGCCTGAGGGCACATGTCTTCATTTATCCCTCAATGTCTATAATGAATGCAAAATCTTCTTATAGGGAAAAATAGTCATGCTCTGTTTATCTGGTGATGACTCCATTATAGAATATCAGCAAGCAGTTAAATATTTTAATTCATGATTTTATCATACGAACTCCCAGGACTTTTTTTTTTTTTGTATTTTTTATACGGAGTGAATTTTGAAAGTTTTCACAAATACATATGTTGTTCCCAAAGTATATACATATAAATGTGCCAAAAACTATCCTAAGAGAGTCATTTATTTGGGGTTTATAATCAAATGGCATCCGGCTCATACACATGAGGCCATAATACTTTTTTATTTTTATGATTTTTTTAGCTATCCATGTGCTCATCCTTTCACATCATTTTTTCCATGATGAATAGAGAGTTAACAATGTAATCTAAAACATTTGATTGGCAATTGCACATTCTTAAAGTTTGGCAAGTCCTCTTTTCCTGAGAATTGATATTGCAATACAAATGAGGAGATGAAAACATGTCTTTCCCATTCAATGTTTTAAAAGACAACCATATATGCAATTTTATATACAATAACTATTTTATATGCATAATATTACATAAATATATATATTTAAATATTTATTAAGTATATATATGTAAAACTTTAATCACATTTGGATGTGGTTAAATTTCTGTCCCTGGTAATTTAAAATCTAAATTCATAACCCCCTGGAACACGCAAACATGTAGATAATTAGAAATGGTCATATAAAGGGTGGGTCATTTTATTTAATTGCTGTGGAAAGGTAGAGCTACATTTATCCAATTCCTGGTAGGATTTTAGGAAGGTTTCCCCTTTTATTCAAACTGTCTCTACTCCATCCGAATCTGCAAAGCTCAGGGATAGAGAGGAACCTGAGACTAGGTATTTTTAACAAGCGTATCTCATCACTCTTAACACCCAACAAGCTTGGAAAATACCCGTTTGGCTACTCGTCAATCTCGGTTGAGGAATTTGTTAATTATCTCTTCCACTCTATCACAGATATTTCGGATTCCTACTGCTACTCTGCAAGATACTGCTGGACGGAGGCACACAGTGATGGGCTATGATTTCTTAAAATCATAATGTCTGGTCAAAAAGTTATTTAAAGGTCATCTTACCCAATCTTAAGTGATTTCCTGATTTTTTTTTTTTTTTCAAATTTAGCCTGACCCTGAGGTTATCAACTCTTGCTCATCAATCCCTCAGGTTGGTGTATGAGCCAAATGTGAAACTCACCTAATTCAATTAGAGGAGGTCATATACTTAAAAGAAAGCACTACATTTCGATAGATTCTGCAATCACCAGCCAGTCATTTTTGGCCTACCTCGCTCACGAATATTTTTGGATTGACAAGTGACTGCAGTGATTCATGTCTAATTTACATGCTGGTTCATTTCCTAAGGCATGAAATAAGTCAAGCTAAGGCTGCAGAATTAAAGTTCCTTAGTTATTATCACCAGGTATTATCCAAGATACCATGTCTACCAAACACACACACACACACACACACACACACACACACACACAACTGGAAATGACTGTAAGAAAATTTAATTGGTTACTGCTGTGGTGATTTAATTAGACAGTTCACATCAGTCTTCAAAATTGCATTTGCTATCCGACATTATTGTTATTATTGATGGATTTTTAGGGCAAACCCAACTCTGAATGATTTAGTCTGTGATTGAATTGCACAGAATAACTTCATTGTGTTTCAACAAAAATTTTCCTGTAATTCAGAGTCTGAGAGACATTAAGCAGTTATATATTGATTCTTTTTTTCCCCCCTCAAATAATCAGTTCAGAACTTGTGGCCTTTATTTCCCCAAAGACTGCAATATCCATAAAAAGATGATGTCTGTGAGTGTACAATTCTGTGTGCTACAAAATGGCATCAGACCTTTTTGAAGAACATCTATACTGTTGTCCGTTCAGCAACAGAGGTGAGAAAGAGAACTGACTCTAGCAGAAACACCAGAAACAAACAAACAAAAAGGCTTGCTGAAAATAAGTTGTATCGAAAATAAGATGTATCAAGAAATGTTTAAAAGAGGTGGAATATACTGGATTCCACATTTCTTTTCTAAATAGAGTAATTATTTAAAATTCTTTTTATTGGCTGATCATTTGTCCTTGACCATGGGTGACTATAAAATGGTATCATCGAAAGACTCACAAAGTATCTAGTCTTAGTCAATAAAGAAATTATAGGCTACCTGACACTGATAGTTCATTCAATCAATATTTATTAAGGGGTTACTGTGTGCCAACAGTGCACAGGGCACTGGAAACAAAGAAATGAAGAAAATAAACAAATCCTTTTTATCCTCATGGGCTTCCATTCCTGTGGGAGGAGATAGATAATGAACAAACATGTGATAAGTACTATGAACCAAAACAAGGTCAGGTAAGCGGACAAAAACATTTGATCAACTTCTGTATGAAATAAAGGTGTGAGCCACATAGATATGGATATGTCTCTGCCCCTCAACTAGAACTTACGTCTCTTAAGGGCAGAGACAAACTACCAATGTCTTTGATCTCCTTTCCCCACCTCTCAGGGATTTACATCACAGGGACCCAAAAATATTTTAACAGCCTTGAAAGCAATTTCAGTGGCAGTCATGACAATCACTAACCTCTCTTTCCAGCCCCTAAAGCGAAGATACAACCACTAACTTCATGAGGCAGGAGTACAAATCCCATCAGGCAAGAGTAGTTCCTCAATTCCTCAACTTAGTTCAAACTATATCAGAAATTTCATAAAACAAACCAGCAAACCCACGTCGACAAATTGGAAAGAAATTCATTTTATGTTGTCTTCAACATCAGACATCAGTTCACTGACTTACCAGCTCCAGTGGAGGGACGGATCTCTAGCACGTTAGTCATGACCTTATGGAAACGTGCATAAAAATAATGCAGATGAGAGTGGTCACGCCTACTTGTAAATGGTTTCAATCTGACAAAACTATGCTATATTTTCAGTTCATTAAGCAAACACTTGCTGCACACTTGCTATGTGCCAGACACTGGGGATGTAATGCGCAAGAGGGTCTCTGGCCTCTGAGACTTCGCCGGTGCATTTCCAATATCCCATAGTCTCTTTCTCTGAAGGGGCTGATTCTTAGGGCTCTGCAACCACTGCCACTTAGCACTGTTTAAAGAAATAAAAAAACACTCAGAGAGGAGCCTAGTAAAAAAAAATGCCCCAACCTGCATTGTTTCACTGCCCTCAAAGGACAGCAGTTTCCTTGTCTTGGCGATTCCAATCCAAGTGTCTCTTTGGAGTCAGGAACAAAGGTGTTCAGAGCTGAGTCCCTCCCTAATCGAGTGGAAGCTCTTAGGCAAAGGCCAAACACAGCAGACATAAACACACACGTCTGGAGACATACCGTACCCACCATTATGTCTCCCATCCCAGAGTTCATTCCACCACCTCCGTTACTGGGCTTTCTTGGCAGATGTTGTTCCGTAATAATGTACAGGCAGTTCTTGGACCACTGACCTCGGGATGGGCCATCAAGAGACCTCTGCTCCTGGAAAAAATCAAGAGGCATATGGGCGCAGAGGAAAAATAGCCCTGCCATTGTTTTGACTTCTTCAAATTACCAAGTTTCAGGTACAGTTTGAGATCAGAATTTGAGTAAGTCCTTATTTTATACTGAAAAGGAGAAAAGCTAGTCTTGTCTCCATTATCTCTGTTTTCTACTGGCTCTTACATTTCTTGTAATATAATGTCATGTAAGTCAGGACAGTTAGGGCTGGGGCTGTTGCTTTAGAACCTCCCCAGTATGAGGCAAAAGTCCTTTAATCGGGCCTATGTGCCATCTCATTTGTCCCTTTTGCCCTTTGCTTTGATGGTTTTATTGAGAGAACTAACCTTATTTTTATAAGGTTATAATCTGTATTATGGTGAATACAGATGTGTCGAGTTGCTATCCGATCTTTCTAGAGTCATGTGGCTACTCCTGTCCAGTTCTGATGGGGAACCAGACACACTCTGTGATCATGCTGTAATTTGGACAAGGGAAATCTAGGTAAACACATCACTGTCTCCATACAAATAACCTAGAATGGCTCCCTCTCTTCCATCCGTAAAAAATGGTGTTGCCAACTTGATGTGTAGAGCCGTAAAGAGGCTGATGCATTATGCTGTCAGCTAAAGCAATGAGAAAGTTGCCCTTTATCTCTCCAGGATGGCGACCTTCAGGCACACAAACAGCTATTTCTTAGTATAGCATATACACTTGCATTTTTCTCAAAAAATCATAAGTTTTGTTGTTTTCTAACAGAAAGTATATAATACTGTTAAATAACCAGCAAACTGAAAGTCTGGGAATAGAAGAAAAGAATTGGTGATGAATTTTAGGATTTAAGGTCTCAGAAAAGAAAGTGAGATGAGATGAAAATAATTGAGAGAATTATAGATTGGGTAATATGGCATTTCCTCTTCTCCACATTTGCAAAGAGTCTGTAACTTCATAATCTGGTCAATGATCCTTTTTTCCGGCATTAGCCACTCTAACATGGGCATATGGGGAATTTAGAATTATTTATTGTAGCTTAAAAAAAAAACCACAGTATTTATCTTAACTTTTATTTCTCTATAACACTCACTAAACAAAAAATGTTCTTTAAAAAAATGAAATATCTGCCTTTTATTCTTGATACGGCATAGTCTTTGTGCATGCTCAAGATCACCTTGGAAAACTTGTTACATTATACTTAATGAATCTTTGTGAAGAATGACAGAGTTAAAATATCTCAATTCTTTCATTTTTATCAGTAGAAAAGCAGCTTATTCAAGCCCATTCACTTCACACTTACAGAGACTTCTGTTTGCACATCACTCACCTTATTAAGGGCTTTGCAATCCCTGTTCACAAAGTGAATATGCCTGTTTTATCATTCTCAGATTCAAAGTCAGCAACTGAAAATTTTGTACTGGTATTTCTCATCATTGAATATACATTTGCGTTCTCCCAAAAGAATATCATACTCATTGATTCCTCTTCATTTAAGCAACAAAAATATATAATATTCTTATAAAAGGACTTTTCTTTAAACCAAAAAATTGCTAAATAATGAGAATGTGGTTAAAACAAATTTTGCAATGCGAAAGAAGGGTTCCGATGAATGATCTATGAAAAGAGCCTGAGATTTCAGCTCAAACCTGGAAACTGTTCCCTAGTAATTTACATTGAAAAGAATGGCAAGGTGACAGGAGCGTAAGGTTTTTTAAAGAAAACCTTAATTAGAAGTCTTCTGACTAGAAGCATGACCCACGTTAGTTATTTATATTGCCTCACTTTGATTGCTCGTCTTTAAAAATCTGTGTCTACTCAAAGGATAAAATAAAGTGAGAGAGTAGATACTAAATGCTGGTAACTTATAAAGCATCATAAGCAGGCAAGTTACTTTCATTCTTTTTGTGGTACTACAGAACAAAATACCTCACAAACAGAAACTCAATATTAGCTTCCATTTCTGAACTCAAAACGTTCTTTCTCCTGAACTGTGTATGCAATGTACTTCTGGGTAGGGAGAGGGTCTTCAAATGTAACATGCTAGCAGGGATGCTGTTTCTTTAGTCTCAGGTACCAGAATCTTGCCAGCTGGGATTCAGCTGGTTCCCATCTAGATCCACAATGACACACGAGCTTCTTTAGTACATGACTCTACCAAGACACTAAGGACTGAACGGAGAACAACAGACTTCACATTCTGCAATGTAGAACTGTAGACATCTTAGTATTCAATCAGCAACAGCGTAGGTGATTACAACTATCAGCAATCCAAAGTGATGCTCCATCATTAACTTCCTCCCCAACCACCCACCCCCTGCCCATTTAACGCAAGTGAATAGGGCTGGGGTAATATTTTTTATGTTCTCTCTTCCATCTTTCTGACTCAATGATCTTCCTGTGTCCTCCTTGCTCTTGTCCCAGTCTGCTTTGCACTAAAGCAATGGCTTTTCCCTTAAACCAAATAGAAAAAATTCCAAATCTCTCCAGAATTCTTCAAAGTTCAGACTTCAAAGAGCAAAGTCCTCATTAACTCTATTGCTAAGGAGATTGCTTCCTCCAAGAGATTCAGAAAAATGCCACTGCCATTTACTTCGATTTAGAGAGTGACTTCTCCCTGCTACTTGCCCGGCGCTGAAACTTTCTTTATTTCTGAACACTTTCTTCGGCGTCATGTAGGCTGTTATACTGTTATACTGTGACACGCGAATTTTTTTTTTTTTTTTAATTCTTGCCTTTGGGAGAAGGAAAAAAAAATCCATATTAGTCTTGTCTGCAAAGGCTCTCCCTTTGGGCAAAAGAAGTATGCCAAGACACTCCTAATTGCCGCAGCCTGAAGCTGTATTAGGTCCCTCTTCATGCCTTCTGTCGTATAGGCTACTATGTCTAATTTTTAAGAGATAAGAATTCTAATGTTTGACAAAAAATTAGTCATCAAACTATAGAAAATAAAATGTATCATAAAAATCATACTGAACCCAGCTAGACTTTTAGAAGCTCGAGTTCCACAAAGAAGAAAAGAAATACTCTAATATTTAGAAACTCTTGTACTATTAGAAAAATAAAAAGAAAAGGTTAAGAAAACCTTTGCTGGAGAATGCCTTTTTTAAGCTTTCATTTTATGAGCTATAACTATTGCCAATTTTATAGCTCTCTCTCCAATAAAGCTGTTCAACGCCAGCCAAATGAAAGGCCAATCTCTATTTTATAAAAATCAATGATTAAGAGCTGTTTCATTTAGCTTTAGCTCAGGCCAAGCAAACAGTGTTTTACTTTGCACCTACTGTTTCAACTTGAGGTTTTATTTTGTTTTGTTTCCATCTTGATGTCTTATTAAATTGTGGCTATTTCTCTCCTATGCTGCTTCTGTACACGATATACTGACAATTAGGCTATTTGTCATTCTTACCCAAGACTACAGAAAGTTACAGCCTAGTTAAAGGCTTTAAGAACCTTTCAAGATTAAAGCCTCGAAGAACACTCCTCTCTCCAGATTTGCATCTGGCAATCCATTATTTATTACTGTTGCTTGCCCTCTCAGAACATTGTTCTTTATATACTGCTATGAGCAATGTACATAGTCCAAACTCATTGTCTTTCACCTTTTGTCTATCCAAACCTAAACCCAAGAGAAGACTCTCATTTTCCATACTTGAGATAACGCCTGCGTGCCCAGCTGAACAGCAGACCTGTTTCTAAGTACCCAACTTCTGAGCCTTAAATATCTAGATGTGAGTCGTTCAGAGCTATTCATACATAAACCGTTTCTGTTTCTGATCCCTCCAGTCACCCAGTGTCTGAAGGAGTTTGTCCCAAAGAGAAAATAATAAATGAAACATCAGACAAAGTGCTTTCCCACTCTGTTGGCTCTTACCAATCTTTATTGCTCCAGATAGACTCAATATGTATTAACAGAATCAGGGGCACTTGGGTGGCTCAGTCGGTTAAGTGTCTGCCTTTGGCTCAGGTCATGATCTCAGAGTCCTGGGATTGAGTCCTGCATCGGGCTCCTTGCTCAGTGGGGAGCCTGCTGCTCCCCTTGCTGGTGCTCTCTCTCTCTCTGTCAATAAATAAATAAAAATAAATAAATAAAATAAATAAATAAAATCTGTAATACATACATATTATATGTATTTTATATATGTGTGTATGCATATATACATACATAGATATACACAGAATCAGATTCAAGACACAGAGCTCTCCTTAATATTTTAGCCACAAAGACTTGCTTGCTCCCTTTTACTCTTTCTAAAAGAAGCATATTTCCCCACTAAGGTTCTTTTATTTATTGTCGGGGGAATCATAAACAAATACTTGTCTTTTCATGACATGAAATGTGTATTGCCCAACAGCCTGAAAAACAAGAAAACAGAAATAAAGGTCACAAGATAAAAGGGGCACACAAAAGATTGATTCTAGTAACAAGGAGTGCGTTATTTTAATTATTCTACTTGACTCAGCTACTGGCCCAAACGACTGGATGTCTATCTTACCAAGTTAAACAATCTTCCAGATGCCATTCTGAATGGGGAATGGCTGATGGCTGATATATATACACACACACACACACACACACACACACATATATATATATATTTTTTTTTTTTTAGCTGAAATAAGCTGTGGTTCAATTTTTAAAAATAGTCATCATAAGGCTGATACAGTTGCCAAAAGTAGAATGTTACATATAAAATTAACTTTTAGGAAAAGGTTTAAGACCCCCCCTTTTTTTTTTTAAAGATTTTATTTATTTATTTGACAGACAGATCACAAGCAGGCAGAGAGGCAGGCAGAGAGAGAGAGGAGGAAACAGGCTCTCCGCTCAGCAGAGAGCCCGATGCAGGGCTCGATCCCAGGACCCTGGGATCATGACCTGAGCCGAAGGCAGAAGCTTTAACCCACTGAGCCACCCAGGTGCCCCAGTTTAAGACCCTTTAAAGACACATTTAGGGACACCTGGGTGGCTCAGTCGGTTAAGCCGATGTCTTCAACTCAGGTCATGATCCCAGGGTCCTGGGATCGAGTCCCACACTGGGCTCCTTGCTCTGCAGGGAGCCTGCTTCTCTCTCCGCCTCTGCTGGCCACTCTGCCTGCTTGTGCGCTCTCTCTCTCTCTCACAAATAAATAAATAAAATCTTAAAAAAAAAAAAAAAGAAAGAAAGAAAGACAAATTTATCTGCCCAGACAGTGAATTTAGAAATTGATATTAGGAATAAAATTATTACCCATAAAAAAATGTTTTGGCCCCTCAATGGAAATTATACAGTGATTTGAATAGCATTCTGTGCCTGGAACAGAATCCAATAAAATAAAGCTTTTTTACATTATCTGGAATGTGAATGTCTGTCATCACTCTGTTTTTTTTTTTTTTTAATAAAAAATAAAATTCTAGGGGCGCCTGAGTGACTCAGTGGGTTGAAGCCTCTGCCTTCAGCTCCGGTCGTGATCCCAGGGTCCTGGGATCGAGCCCCGCATCGGTCTCTCTGCTCCGCGGGGAGCCTGCTTCCTCCTCTCTTTCTCTCTACCTTCCTCTCTGCCTACTTGTGATCTCTGTCAAATAAATAAATAAAATCTTTAAAAAAATAAAAAATAAAAAAAATAAAATTCTATAAAATGTAAAGTTATATAAAATCCAGGTAAAAATGAAAGTAATTATATTTTCTTCCTATAAAATAAGTTCAACACAAACCAAGTTAGTTTACTGGACAGCTCAATACCAGAGACAAAGCCAGATTTAATTAGCCAAAATTTAAATGAAACTGACAGCAGTCTTTGATGCCCTCATGTTAGTGATTCAGTTATTTTTTAAAATGCATTATATTGAATAATACACTATAATAGTCCATGCTTATTTTTTGTTCTGAGTCTCAGAAACTTAAATAGAAATATTTGATTATACATTCATTCCTAAATTCATTATACATCTCTTTCTCCTTTTACTCTTCTCTTGATATCTAGCAAAATCCTAGTAGCTCCTAGTAATAATGGTATTTAATAAATAGAATAAATAATAAATGTGTTGTATTTGTCCTCTAAATTAATTTCCAAGTGCTGGGTATTTTCTATGAGAAAGTATAATTAATTCAACCCTGTTTTTTAAGTTTTATTTTTTAAAAAGATTTTATTTACTTATTTGACAGACAGAGATCACAAGTAGGCAGAGAGGCAGGCAGAGAGAGAGAAGGAAGCAGGCTCCCTGCTGAGCAGAGAGCCCCATGTGGGGCTCGATCCCAGGACCCTGGGATCATGACCTGAGCCAAAGGCAGAGGCTTTAACTGCCTGAGCCACCCTGGCGCCCCAACCCTGTTTTTGTAAACTAAAGCTGTAACTATCAGGATCAATTCTTTTTGTTTTTGTTTTTTAGTGTCTACCACTCAATGAGCATTTACTATGGACAAGGCACCAGGCTAATCATTACTAACATTTGTTGCATTTAATTCCCATAGTAACCTCATGCCATAGATTGTTCTATCAAGGATACTGAATCTGAGAGAGGTTTAATGACTTATAGGTAATAAGCCCCAGAACTAGGATTTAAAACCTTTTTATTTTTTCTGACTCTAGATGAAGTTCTGGCAATCAAGTTTACAAACAAAAGCTGTACCTGATGACGGAAAGATGCTAGAGTGGTATGGAGAAGAAGGCGGGTAATGGATGATGACTTTCTTTGGTATCCTTATGCCTCCCTTCATGCAACTCCTTCCTCCACCAAAAGAAGATCATCCATTTAGCCCCAATAACTGTGCAACAAACTAACTTTTCCCAAGGGGTGCCTGGGTGGCTTGGTTCGTTAAGCATCTGCCTTCACCTCACGTCATGATCTCAGGGTCCCGGGATTGAGCCCTGTGTCATGCTCCCTGCTCTCTGCTCCTCCCCTACTGGTGCATGCACTCTCTCAAATAAATAAAATCTTTTAATAAATAAATAAATAAATAAACTACTCCAAAACTCATTGTTTTAAAACAATAAGTATTTATTTAGCTTATGAGTTTACAAGATAATAATTTGGGTGAGGCTGGGCAGATCAGTTCTTCCTATGTTCACTGGGCTCATGCGTGTGTTTGGTGGTCTGTCAGATGGTTAGCTGAAGCAGCACCGTGATGGCGCCATGTGTCTTCAGGAGGTAAACTGGTGAACACAGCGGAACAAGTGAGGGCACATGGAAATGCACAAGCCCTCTTCAAGGCTGTCCTTTATCCTCTCCTCTCACATCCCCTCGGATAAAGTAGGTCGCGTGACTGATGGAGAGTCACCGTGTGAGAGCCCAACAAAACTCCATGGCAAAGGGTTTGGATGCACAAGGTTGAAGAATCAGGTCCATTAGTGAAATCAGTGTGCATCATCTGCAACTTGGAATCTTACCTCGGAGATTCTCTTTCACCTTTGGCATTCTAAGTCTATGATTCCACAAGAACAGCCATCGATGGCACCTGGAGATGATGCACTGCTATAAAAATGACTTTCCAGTCCTGCCAGGGCTCCAGCAGCAAAGAAGCATTTGTTACTTGGCTACCAAAGGTGGTAAACGGGACCAACAGTGTCCACATCTTGCTGTACCTTGTTAGACGTTCAGAATCTTGGGCCACACCCCAGGCCTACTGAACCATAATGTACATTTTGACAGGATATCCAGGTGACTTGTATGAACATTAAAGTTGGAAAACAAACAAACAAACATGGGCTCTTAGATTTATGAATCTGCTCTTTACTTGGTTATCAACTGTGTTTGCTAAGGAAGCAAAACTAATAAAATTGGAAGGATTTTTAACTGGAAGAATGGAAACCAGAAAAGGGGTTTGATTATCCAGTAATAACCTGATTTTTAAAACAGGCAAGGCTTGGCACTTCACCAGAGAATATGTACAAATAACCTAAAAGCACATGCAAAGATGATTAGAACCATTAGTCCCCAGGGAAATCCAAATTAAAACCATACTGAAACCCACCTGCACGGCTGAAATTAAAGAGACTGAAAACATTTGCAAGAACGGGGAACACCTGGTGATCTCATAAAACTACCTTTGTAAGTGGTTTAGCAGTTTCTTATGAAGGTGAACTCGTACCTACCCTATGACCTGGAAATTCTCCTTTGAGTACATGCCCAAAAGAAATGAAAGTATATAGTCACAAAATTACACGTAGGAGAATGTTCTTAGCAGTTTTATTCATAATGTTAAAGCTGGAAGTGACCCAAATATCGGCTAACAGGAGTATGGATAAACAGAATGGGGTCTATTCATGCAAAGAAATACTCCTCCGCAAGAAAATGGAAAGATAAACAAAAATAGATGTATCTTGCTGATGTTATATTAGAGAAAGGAGCCAACTGCAAGAAAACACAGACTATAAGATCCCATTCATCTGGCATTCAAGGACAGGGAAAATGAATCTATGGTTACAGAAATCAGAATTGTGCTTTCCTGCCCCGCCGTGGAGGATGTGGTGTGGAGTCATCATAAAAGAAGAAGATCTGTCTACAGTAGCAATAGCTTTTATGTCTTGCTTTGGCTATTGGTTCTACGGATACGTATATTTGTCAAAACGTATTGAACTCTGCACAGTTTATTATTTATAAGTCAAACACTAATAAAGAAGTGTGCACCCTCCTTCATAGTTTCAAATCACATATTCCCGTACATCATCTCATTTGCAACAATCCCAGGGAACCTATGGGGCAGGTATTATTAGGGACCTTAGAGACAAGAATATTAAGGCTCACAGAGGTGACTCGCTAGAGTCTCCTGAGGGCCTGTAGGTCTCTGGCCACTGTTTCGTTTCTTTAGGCTGCCTTTCCTTTCCCCTCAACAGCAAGGGAGAGCAGGGCTACAAGAATGGAAATAAACAAGTTCATGGATTCTAAAGTGCTGAGAACTTTTCTGCTGGGTTAGCAGTATTTGAATACAAAACACAGTCTTTGCCTATCGAATGTGCACTTCTGTCTCTTACCTGCTGTTCTAGAATACGGGGAAGCTTTCTAAGGGGGGAACTGGAGAAGGCCCTAGAGAAAGGAGACTGTTGTGCTCAGGGACAGGGCTTCCTTGTCTGGTGGGGAGTTGGTCTTTCCTGTGGTTCATCAGAAACATGAGGGAGAGCTAAACGGTTTGGACCAGAACTTAAGAGACTCGAGGAAAACTACAAAGACCTGTATCACAGCCAGCCTGAAAAGAGACATTGAAGAAAATCTGTCATGGGAGCCGTGGGTCAGGCTAGCCAGTGTGACTGGTGATATCTGTAGGCCAGGTGCAAAGAGGAAAACAAAAGAAATAAAATTGTGGCCTGGTTGCCAGAGGTCAGGACAAGACAGGTCGGATTTGGACAGGACAGTCTCTCTAGGCTCGTCGACTGCTTCAGAACACCAGATCCATTTCTTGTTCCCTGGCTGAGCATCTAGACTCACAGCCTTGAAGCTAAGGGAATGGTTTATTTGTTGGTGCTAATATATATGGTGTGAAATTGATTACTTATGTGTAACATACTAAACTGTCCCTTGCAGGAGAGATTGCTGTCTAAACAAGAAGTCATCCTTGAATACTTATAACAATTCAGTTTACATAGTAAATCTGTATGTTGTTCACCTATATTGTTGTTCTGATTCTTCTCAGTGAAATCCAAACGGGAGCTGGCTGGAGAAAACACATGTATATACAAGGAGGGGAAAGGGGTGAGGAGATGTGTTTGCTGTGATAACTAAAGAGTAGAAATAAATGAGTTCAGTGGCTCTTTATCTTGGATTCATACTAGTGTCATATCTGGAGCTTTTAACAAAATCCCACCATGCCTAGATCCTATCTCCCAGAGACGATCATTGAATTGGTCTGAGAAGATGGCGAAGGCAGAGGAACATGACCTACAGAAGCTTCACATATGGGTCTAATGTGCAGTCCAGGGTTGAGAACAACTGAGTTCAGCGGAGGAAAAGGGGATGGTTATTCAAAATGAGGCCCTGAGTGCATAGACAGGCCCTCCAAAATGGGTTGTTGCCAATAATCCTACAGAAAGAAGAAAAGCACTCAAACAGGTTGTCCCACTTTCAAGTCAAATGGCCAGTCAAAGGGAGAGACACCAGAGAACACAAGGCCAAGAAACTCTCCCCCAGGAAAATAAAACATGGCCCCATAAGGACTTTCATTGCTTCAGTCTTTGCTCCCAGCGCATCTCACTGTGCTGTCACTTCTTATCTCTGAATTCACTGCTGCCACACTTCCCACTTCACCTTACAAAATGTAAATCACAACTTTCCCACTTGGAGTCACCTTGACTCAGGCTACCCAGATAAGCCCCGAGTACCTACTAAATACATTCACTTTACGGATTCTTCTATACTATGAAGTTGCATATTCATATCCTACTAGAAATCAGAGAAATATAAATTATAATAATAAGATATTCTTAGAAATCAGATTAGAGAAGATTAAAAATATAATACCCAGCACTGGCAACAATAAAGGAAAGAGGCTTTTTCATACTCTGGTGTTAGAAATCTAAATTTGTAAAATTCTCCTGGAGGGCATTTTTTTTTTTTTTAAATCTTGAGAGAAAACTTAAAAGTTCAGAAAACCCTTAATCCAACATACCCCCTGGAAATTTATCCCAAGGAACTAATTATGGATACATACACACATTTATGTATCAGGATGATCATAACATTAGAACAGCCTGAATATTAATAAGGGATTAAGTAATGAAATCACTAAGTCCATTCCATAAAAGACGTGAAATGATATATAAAAGAATATTTATAGAATTAATCTATGATCAGACAAATAGTAGGTCATAAAACAGAATATACAATAGAATCCCATATATATAAATGGGGTTTTCTATATATATAAGAAAAACAAATGGAGCTTGACAGGAAATTCTTGGCAGTGATTATCTGGGTGAGGAAGTACTTTCTCCTTTTTTGCTATATCTTTCTGTTATATGTTATAACTTGAATTTAATTTTGTATTCCTTACATAATTAAGACAGATGCATGAAAACAAAGAAAAAATACTAAAAACTATATGACAAAATCTTAATAGTCAAGATGCAATCGTTGCATCTCTATAGTTTCAAGGTTTACAACAATGACTATGTTTAATTGGACATTTATAATCGCAGACATTTCAGATTCTTCAAATAGTTCAACTGTTACAGCTATTGTATCTCCTTTGTTGAGCTCAAAATTACTGTTAAAAATAGCTGCAAGCAAAAACACCATGCGCTAACACCAGCCTGTTTCTGCTTATGACAGGAATAATCTGACCTTCCACTACTTACAGTCTGTTTGGGTTTTGAGAACTGTCCTTGCCATTATGTGTGGCTTTATGACTCCAGAGCAGAAGCCACTTGGACTTTTGTTCTGCTTAGATATTTCCCCCCCTTTTTTTTCTTTTTCATGTTTCATTGTTCATTTAGAAGCAAAAGGAACTTTTTGCCAACAACTTTGTTCACTATGCCTTTTCCACTCATATTTTTTTATTGATTTTTTTTCCCCACATCGAATTGCCCTAGTTCTTGATAACCCATACCCTATTAGGATCAAGCAATAGTCTAATTGCATTGTGATCTGCAAATGTTCAGGTACCATTTAGTGTAGGAAACTGCATCAGAATATTCCCCTTCAAACTTCACATCAGAAAATGAGGAAGATATTTTAGGATTTCCAAACCTATCATCTTGAGGTGCCAAAGGCATATCTGCTGACAAAAGCGTTCATTAACTATAGTCTGAGAATATTGTTTATATAGAAAGTTAACACTCCCTCCTCACTTCCTCCTGTGGAAGAACAAGATATAATTTCCTGCAACAGTTACCTGAGATGTTTGCCTCTGAACTGGAAAATCTCTGCTGTCCTCAGACTCAGGTGTTCTTATAAGAAGTGGCACTTTGTAATATTGGAACTTACTCCTAAGGAAGAATCTATCAGTCATTAATCTGTATGGTGGCCTTAGTTTTGTTTTTGTTCCACCTCTAATCTTGTGCAAATTCTTTTGTGTAAAGGTTTGTTCTCGGTAAAGAGTTCTGTGAAAATTCATTCACTCATCCATCATCCAGCCACCCAGCCACCAATTTAGGTTTTTATTCACTTACCCTGTAAGTATTACCAAACACTTCTGTATGCCTAGCGCTGAAGACATGGAGGGGAACAAGTCTTAGAGTCTGCTCTCAGGGAGCTTGCAGAGGGTGATGTCATTGCCTCTCTGGTCAGCTGTGGGTCCAGCAGTTCTTCCTGAGGTATCCTTTATCGATCTGGATGATGCGTAGGTACGACTGTGAAACATTTCCAATTGGGGGGTGATTTAAATGTAGACTAACATAGGTCCTATTTTAGATGAAGGGCATCTGAAACTCTGATAGGCAAACCACAATCTTTCTGGCCTAAAGAACTTGGGGACAGAGTTTGGGAAAATCACAGACACTGGAAAGTGGGCATGTGTGTGTGGCAGGTGGGAGGGTGGGAGGTATAAATTCTGGAAAAGGGAAAGCTAAAAAAGGAGAATCCCAAATTTTGCATATAAATTCTGCCCAAATCTCTACCTGATCCCAGAAACATTCATGCGAAAAGAGTCAAATCAGGGGCGCTTGGGTGGCTCAGTCATGGGACGTCTGCCTTCAAGTCAGGTCATGATCCCAGGGTCCTCGGATTGAGCCCCACATCAGGCTCCCTGCTCAGTGGGAAGCCTGCTTCTCGCTCTCCCTCTGCCACTCCCCCTGCTTGTGTTCCCTCTCTCGCTGTATCTCTCTGTCAAATAAATAAATAAAATCTTAAAAAAAAAAAGGTTAAACCAAAGATAAAATAACTAAACTGATAGTAGAGTTACTGCCTAAGATACAAAGTCTGCAGTATTAGACCCTTCATTTAATTGCCCACTAAAACAATGAAATCAGCACCATTCAGAAGAATATAACAGAATCCAAGGACTCTAACACAATGTTCACTAAGTCTAGGATACAATCCAAAATTACTAGACATATGGAAAAATAACAAAATGTGACCCATTCTGAAGAGACTATATAATCAACAGAGATCAACTTTAAGATGACCCAGACACTAGAATTAGCAAACAAGAACTGCTATTATAGCTATGTTCAGTAACGTGAAGGATGGTGTAACTTCATACAAATTTGGCTTTTATAGATATGTTGGGAAATAATTACTATCTCCTCTTAGTCTGTTATCAGGCACTGTGTAGTAACACACTCTTTCTGGAAATTATATTTTCTGGAAATTGTGTGGGATATCGTTTTATCCTCTCACTAAAAGGAATTTCTGATCCCAATACTCCAATCCTCTGGCCACAGGTAGGTCCATGGGTCATCAGGTAATCCAGGCCAGGCCAACTTAAGTCTCTGCCCATGATTTTTTCATACTGAGCTTCAGAATAGAAATTCTGAGAGACTTAAAGCTATTGACAGCTAACTTCCACACAAAGGGGAGAAAGTTACTCTACAGTAGAAGCATCCTAGATGAAGCTTCCTCCAGACAAAAGCAGAGTCCATAAGCACATGAAGAGATTCTTGATAGCATTTGAATCCTGATCCTAGTTGTCCCGGAGTCCAGCCATACCCACCGGGTATAGTAGCCAACAAATTTCTAATTTTTGTTTAATTTAATTCAAATTTGGATTCTTAGAACCAAAAACTAAATGTTTTTGTATAATACAGACCTAAAGAGCAGAAGATGGGTGAAGAGAAGAAATCACAGTGTCAAGATAATTGGTGCCTGAGCACTTACAGGACAGAGAGTAACTTAAGAGAGATGCCAGAAAGCACAATGAAAGGACTGCTTAACATTTGCAAATGACCTATTGTTTCCCCTTCCACTGCACTTGAGATAAAACATGGCAGAACTGGGGAACAGGGAACTGCAGGAGGAAGTGAAAAGTCTTTGGGAGGTTGCCAAGGAGACCACTCACTCATTCATTACTAAAGACTTACCATAATGGAAGGAGTATATAGGTTGCTAAGGATATAGCAATGAGCAAAATAGTGTCTCTCACCACTGAGCTTCAGCGTAGTGTTGTGTTACTTTTGAGAAAGAATACTATTACTGTGGTACCTCTTGAGCTAAGAAAGGTGTCAACTTAATGCCAAAAATCACAAGATGCCTATGGCATGTGAAACCAGACCATACACTAGGTAAGAAGTTGCTGCTACAATGTCCCCAAAAGAGAGATTTCCAGAAAGATCAGCGAATAGCCATGTAAACACATTGAATCTTATGACACATCTTGATAAGGAGGTAGAGATAGGCCTCAATGAGTAGGAGCACAAGGGAGGGAAATTGGGAGGATGCTGACGGCTAGAAGACGTGTTTCTCAGGGGATTCAACTATCAAAGAAGCCATCTCCACTCTCCTCTCTGCCAGGATTGGAGAAGAGGGGTGGCCTACAGATGGGTGCACAACATCCTTAGGGTCTGTCAAAGACACTGATACACTCCTGAGCTCACAGTCATGGAGAGCACATAATTAGAATTTAGAGGTCTGAAAGCAGAATTCTGTAATCGTTTAAAAGATCCTTCCTTTCCCACAGGGTAGTTAAAAACACTGTCTCTCACAGCCAAACTGATCACTTCTGTGGCCACATTTTACAAGTAAGTGAAATCTCACCGCCATGCCATGGTGTCAGCTGTCACCCAGGCCATAACATTCTGCCTGGCGGGCTGGGAAATGAGGTGGAGAACAACACATTCAGCTTTCGCCAATGAGCACTGGCTCTTGGGCTCATCAGTCAGTCCTGGTATACTGCAAAGTGTTCCCAGAGGGGCTTTCAGCACCGAAGTGTTTTCTGAAGGCCTAATTCTATACGAATGGTAGAGAAAGTATCTTGATTTTATTTATGTGTCAGATACTTTAAGATCACCCAAATTGCCTGTGTTGCTAACAAGCCCTGTCTCCTGTCAAGGCCATCTACCCAGGCATATCCTCAGTGGTCCTCAGAGTCTGCAAACTTGAAGGCAACTTGAACCAAAAAAATAAAAACAAAAATTATCTATCTATCTAATCTATTTTATCTATATATCATCTATACATCTATCACCAATCTATCAAGGGAGAGAGAGAGAAGAGAGAAAGCAGCATTATATTGAAAGGAAGGTATGATACAGAGGAAGTCATTAAACTTTGGGGTCATTACTGTGAGCTTAAATATCAGCTTTAAAGAAGGCACTTCTAGAAATATGCTCCAGATACATGTAAGTACATGTATGGGTAGCTGAAAAACAGATCTGAGAGCTACACAGGTCTTATCGCAGCACAAACAGGAAATTATGGTTTATCCATAGGATAAATATTGTCCGGACATTAAATACCATGTTTTGAAAAGCTTAATAGTAAAATAAGCTTCTTGTATAAAGTTAATTTTAAAAAGCACTCATTTAAAAAAGCATGTTAATTTTGAAAGCACTCATACACACCCATATACACTATGTATATACATTTTTCTATATTTGACACATATGTGTAAATATTATTTACATACCTATATATGCATACAGGTTTTGAATATTTAGAAACCAAAATATTAATTCTGGGGATTTTTCTTGGCAGATTTAGCAGTAATTGATTCTTCATTTCTTCTTAACAGTCTTCTATATATCTAAAATTCCATGTAATGAACACATGTTATTTCATAATCAGAAAAATATTACCTTCTTTTACCACCCCTTGCCTTTCACTTGACAAGAAGTTTGGATTCATAATTAATTGGAGAAAGGGAAATGAAACTTCATAAAACTTTCTGGTTCATGAAACTTTCAACGTGAATGAAAAATGAATACTTTCCACAACACTTCTGAAATGCTGATCTCTCTACTTCAGATCCTCAGTTTATTAAGTTGGAAGGCCATGAAAATAATTCATCACCTATTTCAAATATCTCTACCCAATGCCCATTCTGAAATTTTTTGAAATAATTGTAAGCTAGCAATATGAAACTCCAAAGGGCAACACACTTGTGAGAGTAAGCTAACATCTAAAATACAGAGTGGGGCGCCTGGGTGGCTCAGTCGCTTATGGGTCTGCCTTTGACTGAGGTCACGATCCCAGGATCCTGGGATAGAGTCCTGAGTCAGGCTCCTTGCTCAGCAGGGATCCTGCTTCTCCCTTCCCCTCTGCCTGCTGCTCCCCTTGCTTGTGTTCTCTTTCTCCTCTCTCTCTGTGTGTCAAACGAATAAATAAAATCTTTAAAAAATAATAAAATAAAATGCAGAATGTGGGTACCTGGGTGGCTCAGTGGGTAAAGCGTCTGCCTTCAGCTGAGGTCTAGATTCCAGGGTCCTGGGATGGCGACCCACATCGGGCTCCTTACTCAGCAGGGAGCCTGCTTCTCCTTCTCCCTCTGCCTGCCACTCCCCCCGCTTATGCTCTCTCTCTCACCATCTCTGTCTCTGTCAAATAAATAAATACAATCTTTTAAAAAATAAAATAAAATGCAGAGCGATGTCAATCGATAGTTTGGTATTGAATCCATTCAGTTCTTGTCATTCTTACTAGTTGTATTATGCACCATGGTAATGAATCAAACAGGTAGTTTTCCTTGCAGTGGGGAAACACATTCATGATCACACCAATAAATGTAAACTGTGACTTTGAGAAATGTCCCTAAAGAGGACAGGGAACATAAGTGAGGAGATTAAAAAGTATGGACTCTGGTGTCTAAGGCCCAGGATGGGTTCCATCTGCCATGTACAACTGGGTGGCTTTGGGCAAGTTACTCACGCTCTCTGTCCTCAGTTTGTTAATGTGTAAGGTGGAAATTTAAAAGTCTGTATTCATAGGATTGTTATAAATATCAACCGAGTCAATATTTAAAGTGCTTATAATAGTGTTTGACACATAGTAATTTCTGGTTGAATGTTTCATGAATAAATAAACAAAGTAGCGTACATGGATGGAAATCACTTAATAAGGAGACCTGACTGAGGTGGTCAGAGAAGGCTTTCCCGGCATAACTGATGACTGAACGGCCAGAGTTACCTATGCGAAGGTTGCAGAGCGTGGGGGCTGAGTAAGATGAAGGCAGAACACAGAGAAAAGTGAAGATAGGCAATGAAGGTCTGGCTTGGCGACATCCAATATTTGAGGTTTTATTTTATTAAAGTGTTTTATGGACAGTGTGACTTGAGGTTTCTTTTTGGAAGGGAAAAAAGTCACTATAGAGTCTAGAAAACCCAGAAGAGTACAACTGACAAAAAGAAAGAGTCTGTTAGGAAACTATTACATAATGTAGGTGGGAGTTAAATTAGCGTAAACAAGGACACAGGCGGTAGAGAAGAAAAGGGCAGGTTTGAAAAGCACTGGGAGGGGAAAAGGAAAAAAAAAAAACAAAACCCTTGCTAGTGGTAGATCAGACATTGAGGATGAGAGAACGGGAAACGTCAAGATTCACTCTTGGGGGTTCTGGAACCACTGAGACAGGGACCCCTGGAGGAAAAGAGTATATTTGGCAGATTGAGCAAGACTTTGAATGTAGATAAGTTGACTTTCAGATGACTTTCAATCATTCAAGTAAAAATGTTAAGTAGCTCAGTTAGTTATAGCTGGTTCTCAAGGAGATCGCTAGGCTGGAATAAAATAACAAATACTATCAAGAAACCAACAAAGATTGACGACAAAATGTCTAGTTTTAGCAACATGGAGGTCATTCTTGACCTTAGAAAGATTTTTTTTTTAATTACATGATGAAGATTCACTGAAATTAAATTGGAAAATGTTCATTATGGGGTGGGACAGTATAAAGGGATGAAAACATTACAGATGAAAATATTGGGTAAAAGAAGGCTTGCTGGCTTTGTTTTAACGGAGAGGTCCAAAAATTGTTAAGGAAGATCTATTTGAGAGGAAGATATTAAATATACAAAACGAGTATAATCAATATCACCAGATTTCTAAGTAGTCAAATAAACGAATTAACCTTAAAAAAAGGAGGCGATTTCAATCTTTGTTGCAGAAGGATAAGATGGATCCAGATGTGCGCTCCTAGCATATTAGCCACTTCATGCTCACCCTACCCAACCAGCAGATTAACATAGTAGATAAATGTGATAGTCTGTGGGCTCCCCAAACCATCCAGATTTCTTCATATCCTGTTATTAAAAGAGGATGAGTTAACATAGCCATAGGTAGGGCAAACCTATTAAGAAATGTAAAAACATTTCCAATCCATGAGAGTATGAAATATTGCTGGTCCTCTTTTCTTTTTTTTTTTTAAAGATTTATTTATCTATCTATTTATTTATTTATTTATTATTTTATATATAGAGAGAGTGCATACAGCAGGGTGGGGCAGAGGGAGAGACAGAGTTTTAAGGAAACTCCATGCTGAGTGCAGCACCCCAACACAGGGCTGGATTTCACAACCCTGATATCATGACCTGAGCCGAAACCAACAGTCAGTGTTAACCGACAGTGCCACCCTCTGATCCTCTTTTTTTTTTTTATCAGAATACCAAAAAATGCATTTACAAAATTAATGGCCCAGTGTCATGCAGCTGAGGCTTTACAGATATCCTCTAGCAACAGTGAAACATCTGGCCCAGCATCTGTGAATAGGGCTTCCAGTGTTGGAGCCAGCAGTGACCCAGAGTTATTTCAAAGGATCCATCAGTATCTGAAAAGGCCAAAGTAGCAGACTAAGAGGAAATAAGGAAATGATAGGGACCACTGGCCCACAGATCTCTGCCATGCTCTCACCACACCCTTACCCACAATGCATTTGCTAGCATGGGTGTTGCCAGCATGGGATAAATTTCAGAGATTTCTATTTGTCCTCCCTCACCATATGACATCTTTACCTAACAGGCAAGGACCCAGTGAAAGAATTATTCCAACTATCAGTTATGTCTATCTCAGTTATACATTAGGGAAATGACCATGGATCTGATGGACCCATTGAAAACTGGATTTTAGTCAGAACTCAATTTAAAGGTTTTTTTTTTTTTTAAAGATTTTACTTATTTATTTGACAGACAGATATCACAAGTAGGCAGAGAGGCAGGCAGAGAGAGAAAAAGGAGGAAGCAGGTTATCTGCTGAGCAGAGAGCCCAATGTGAGGCTCGATCCCAAAACCCTGGGATCATGACCTGAGCCAAAGGCAGAGGCTTAACCTACTGAGCCACCCAGGCTCCCCAGAACTCAATTTATTATGTGAACTTTATAAACCACCACTCTGTCAGGGAAGCCATGATGAGGCTTCGGAGGGCCCACTCTGTACCAGATAGGGCATGGGGCCAGATAGATAGGGTCTCTGTCTTCTAGGGGTTTATATTTTTGTTTGGGGAGATATGTACATTTATTATTATTTTTTAATATAAGAAAATTCATGGCAAAGATTGTGCCTTCAAGAGAGTATTTCTCTTCATAGAATGCTAGACATCAAATTATGTGTTTATGGAATCAGCAAGTTATTTAAAAATGGAGCTAGTGGACATGGACTGTCACTGTGAAGAAGTCACACAGGAAAAAGCACTTTAAAGGGAAGATACAATGTGTTAATTGGAAGAAAAGAACTGGAAACAGTGCTTGAAGATGTAAAATAAAGGGAATAATTAATGGAGTGAGTCCTGAAAAAGGGATGGGATTGTGAGTGTAGAATAAACCACCAGTCTTAAAAAGGAAAATGGACCTTCTATTTCCTTTATAAGAACTGAAAATTTATAAGAATTAAGAACAAGGTGACAGACGGTGCCTGGATGTCTCAGTTGGTTAGGCGTCCTGCTCTCTATCTTGGCTCAGGTTGTAAATTCAGGGACCTGGGATGGAGCCCTGCTTCAGAGTCTGCTTGAGATTCTCTCCCCCTCCCTCTGCCTCACCCCCACTGACACACTCTTTCTCTCTCTCTCTCTCACTAAAATAAGTAAATGAATCTTAAAAAAAAAAAAAAAAAAAGAAGAAGATGACAGGTAAAAATACAAAGAAAATGTAAGGTGGGATATATTTGAGAGAATAGGAGTTGAGCATTTCTCTGATGGTGCAATTTATGTTGGTGAAGAGGAAACAGGTTAGGGGTGGGTCTTTAGGTGTGAAGAGAGGGACCAAAAAAAAAAAAAAATTTGGAATTGCATCTCTGAGGACCATGATTCTAAATCATAGCAATTGGCTCACAGGCTTTGCTGAGGGCTCATCAAATTTATGTGCCGTGAATTTTTAGAACACCTAATCAGCATGAGTTTCTCCAGCAACCCAAGAGCAGAAAACAGAAAATTCAGGTTGTCAAGCACATTGAAAGAAAAGTAAGTAAATAAACACATGAAAAATAGGTGGCAAATACAATGGAAAGTCAGGGCATTGTATATACAAAAGTGTTATTGAAAAGAATGATGACATGGTCCGGTATAGACAGAGAATTCAGACTCTGGGAGAGAAGCCATGGTCAGTTCATGATAACATGACAAGCCGACACACAATAAGGCAATTGGAAAGGTAAGAAGGAAAAAGACTGTAGAGAGAAAGGAACTGCAGACTCTGGATATGGGGTTACAGAAGTTCCTAGAAATAATATTGTCAGGATGAGGCATTGAGCCTTAATTGAAAGTATTGTGTACAGTGAGGGTTTCAAAAAATCCTTTTCCAGTTTCAATCCACCATTTATTACGGATCTGTATGTGAAATCCTAAGGTGCTAATTAAAGCCTTTATAAACACTTGCACATAGTAATTTCACAATTCTTTGAGGAGATACGAAGAACCACACCATCTTTTGAGCACAGTCTATTTTTGCAAGCAGTTGTTATCAATGTGAAGTTATAAAAAGGAAACTTCAGATGCCTTCTCTGTGCTGTTGGCAACAGTCTCTTTCTGGCCAGAAAAGGAGGATGATGTGATTGGATTATAGACTAGAAAATTCCTAAATGTGCCTCATGCTATATTTATGATGATTGAATTAAATTTCATTACCCCCAGGGTTTGGTGATCAACTTGGAGAACAAACAAAAACTAAAGAAACAGAAAAGAACATTTTCTCCTAATGTTCTGCTTCTGAGTAGAGAAAATGAATTCTTAGAAGCTGGATTATTTTGACTAGAAGAAACAACTCTGGCAAGGCAGCAGGTGGTTATCGTTTTGAACCAAAAAATAATAATAATAATAATAATAATAAATGCAAATTCCCATACCTTAAAGTTCAAAATGTTCTTGTGAAACTTAGTCCAACTGAGTACTAATGTCTCCTGAGCATTGATGTCTGTGGGCGAGCTCTGAAATGCTAATACAATGAGTGACTTCGACACTGGATCACATTTTCAAAGTCCCCAATACAGAAAAAACAGAGTAACTTAATCTCCCTCTTAGCCTATGAGAGACACGTATCGATTCCGTAAGAGCAATGCTACATCACCTGCCCAGAGCACACAGTACACCAAGGTCTCCCCAGGATCATCTGCCTGGTTTAGATGAATTACAGAATATCCAACTGACTGCATTCTTAGTCCAATATGGTCACAGCTCTACAGATAGGATATTTGTTTAACTTGTTTTCTCCTACAGTGGAAGCTTCCCCCCCACCCCACTCCTTTTCTGGAATGCAGAGAGGAAATTCATGGTCTGAATATGGCTTGGAAGTTCTGCAGGATACTACATGGACTGCTTTGATAGGTATAAAATGGAGCAGATGGATTAAGTCCTCCAGATCTCACGGCAGTAAGACACATCATTCCTGCAGAACGCCAGACTGTGTCCCGGGTGGCATCATTCACGTTACGTTCTCTGTTTTGCAACATGGCGGCCCTGTGGAAAGCAGTTGACAAATGAGTTTGTCAGGTACGTGTGCGTGAGCAAACATTTGTGGGCAGAACAGGCTGTCTCTTCATCATACAGATGATAGTAGGCTAACACCTACATAGCTCTGACTTGTGCCCGGCACTCTTCAAATCTCGTTGGCAAGATAATTTTATTATCTCAGTTTACACATGAGGGAGCTGAGTGAAAGGGAGATTAGGTACCTCGCCCTGGGTCATAATCTTCATAAGTGGCAGACCCAACACTTGAAAGCAGGTAGTCTGCTTCCAGAATCTGGCTTTTCTGCTTTTCAGGACAACAACATAGTTCCTGAGATCTGCAATGAAGGAAATATTGGGGGAAGGGCACCTGATTTATTTTCCAGGCTGGGTCTTTCAAAAGCAAGCACTGGATATATTTTCTAGTAACTCGTAAAAATACAAAACAGAAGGAATTGACAGTGGCATGTGAGAGAGCAAATTTAATCATGTAGCAATCACTCCTTTCCTCTTAATATCACATCAGATCTGCACACAAAAAAGAAAGAAAACAGCTTTCTTTAGAGAGGGTTATCATACTGTACTCTGCATTTTCCCTTTTTTTAATGGAATGCAGTGAAAGAAGGGTACTAGCTCTCTTTTGCCATGTGTTTCTTTACCTTTACTATAGCAAAGTGAAAGTCAATAAATGATGGAAATGAAATACACAAAATTCTATACTTGTAAAGAACTGACAAAATATCCTAAAAGGAAGGGAATCACTCCTGCACTTATTTTCCTGTTGGTTTTATCCAGGTGCTTCCTGATGGTGCTGTTCCTGATTTTTTTAACTTACAGTATAATTCCAATCAAGGTAAATTTTTCAGGAATACGAGAGAACGTTTCTAAGTGTGTTTTACAGAATCTTTCAAACATAATTCTGTTTTATCAAACACAGAAACTATTATCCTGGAGTTAAAACAAAGCATTACTGATTTAAATGTTCCAGGCAACCACATAATATAGTGGGTTTTTTCCCACAAGATGTATCTTCTACTTGACAATGTTCATACATCATTCTCAGACCCTGACAGATAACCTGACTGTAAAGATTTTACAACCGAGCTACTAAAGTATGCCAAGGTCCACATAAAAGAAACCCCGGCAATTGGTAAAAGGCTTCTCCATAAAATGCAACACCCTTACACCTCAAATAGCTCTGTGAAAGATGGAGAGATAAAGATATTTGGATAGAATTTGCTTGGCAAACTCAAAAGTAGCAGGCGGCTTGGCTCGGCACCTGAGAGTGCAAGTCACAATTGTGAGTAAAGACATTATCTTTGGAGAGCAAGGATGAACGCTCCCATCCTAAAAGTTTTTAAGAATTAGGAAGGAAGGAAGGAAGGAAGGAAGGAAAGAAGGAAGGAAGGGAGAAACCACCCTGGTTTGGAAAGTGCCCAAAGCAAATCCATTAGAGAAAGCTAAAACTGTTTCTAGAAAATTTCCTTAGATTTTCTGGAGTTTGAACAGAGCCACCTTCTTGGAAAGCTGAAAACCCACAGGATTGTTTCTCCTGATCAGGAAGAGAAGCTGAGGCTGCTTGCAATTTAGCTTCCCATCTTCGGGAGGACACGAGGGCATTGTACTTGCGAGTATTGAAAATCACATGCAGATGCTTTAGGAGGGAATGACAGCAGCCTCCAGTTGTGAGGGAGAATCTACCCCGCACCTGCAGCTGGGATCTGTACCCCAAATAGCTAGGAGAATTTTTAGTTAAGACTGGAGAGTCAATTTAAGAAGCAAAAAAAAAAAAAAAAAGAGGGGTGTGTGTGTGTGTGTGTGTGTGTGTGTGTGTGTCTGTGTGTCTGTGTGTACTTACTCTGCTTATCTTTCTATTTGTCTAGCTGAGCCCAGGAGAACGAGAGATACATGACTTAATAAAGGGATGTAATATCAATAAAAGCTTTTCCTCATCCTTTGTTCTAGCTGGATTTGAAGGTCAGTGTGATTTTACCAACAAATGCTGCCTATGAGAATCCATGGCGGAAAACAAACATTAGCAACAGGGCACAATCGAAATGGGAAATGAAGGACGGAGCGGCTCTCTCTCCTTCTCCCTTGGCCCTCTTCCCACCTCCCAACCTCAGCCTCCAGGCCTGAATACTGTGGACTGACCTACCGACAACAGATGTTAGGGTTTGTTCTTTCGATGTTAGGGTTTGTTCTTTCGTTTCCAAATAACAAAAAGCCACCTGGGTTACCTCATCTGGGGGGAGGGGGTGTGGAC
The DNA here is from genome assembly GCF_963455335.1 of Martes martes. NCBI lineage: Eukaryota > Metazoa > Chordata > Mammalia > Carnivora > Mustelidae > Martes > Martes martes. The sequence goes on along the minus strand of NC_137890.1, from coordinate 30,564,234 downwards.
TACAGGGTCGCTCATTTGAAGGATTGAAGCTGAGGTACAGACTATTCCTTCCCTTTGCTTCTGGCTCTCGTCGTCTCTGGTCCACTAAGCACATCAGCTCTCTTTGACACCCTCCACCTATTTAGATCTTTTCTGCTGCTTTATAATTTCAGTTTGTTCATGGCTTTGGCTAGTCACAGTCCTCATCCGTGACGTCCTCTCAAAAAAGAAAACTCTATGGAGGTTGTGGTTGGCTCCAGTCATTCTTTTGTGTCTGGTCATGGTTCATAAATATTTGGTCACTGTTAATGGCTTGAATTGTGTCCCCTCAAAAGATATATGGATGCCCTTACCCTCCTAGTACTTGTGAATGTGACCTTATGTGGAGATAAGTTCTCTGCAGATGTGACCAAATTACAATGCAGTCACTGGGGTGGGCCCCTAATCCGTGATGACCAGTGTCCTCAGAAGAAGAGGGAAATTCGGACACCGACACGTAGGGCAGATGGCCCATAAAGACTGAGGCAAAGACTGGGGTGATGCTTCCATAAAGGAAGGAATGCTGGGGCTACCAGAAGCAGGAAGAGACAAGGAAGATTCCCAATTATAGACTCCCTACTGATACCTTAATTTTGGACTTCTGGCCTCCAGAACTGTGAGAGAATATATTTCTTTTATTTGAAACCACTCAGTTGGTAGTATTTCATTACAGCAGCCCTGGAAAACTAATGCAGTCTCCTTAGTCAATTGTCCAACCTTGATCCAAATATCGGGAGGCTGTCATATGCCAAATGTAGGAAACTTCTGCACTTTAACGGAGCTTGTGGGAAGGAAGTAGCTGATGTCCATATCTCTTGTCAAGAACAAACCTGGTGACCATTACTAATAAAAATCTCCTCAAAAAGCAAGGGGAGGATCTGTTCTTTTTTTTCAGAAGTGCATGGTTTATTTTCCAATTTCTGGAAAAGGAAAAATTTTCAAAAGAAAGAAAAACCAGTTCTTTCTTCTAAAGCAGAAATGAATGAAGTGCTTTGAAAACGTCTTTTGTTTTTCTTCCGTCTAGCCAAGTTCTCATATTTTTTAAGAGAGAATCTAAATATTAGATTCTGTCCTTAACATGGACCATCATTCTTTATTTTCTTTTAAATTCTTCAGTTCTCATTAGCATCATGAAAAGTACTTTAATCCGAAATAAAGCCCAAGAAAGAAACAGCCACAGTGTGCTATTCAATATATTTCAGTTAGTCCCTGTTATTTTTTTGTATTGAAATGTAATTGATATATGACCTCGGGTAAATTTAAGGTGTACACTGCGTCAATTTGATACATTTATACATTGCAATATGATCACCATGGAAGCATTAGCTAATACTTCCATCACGCCATGTGGTTGCCAATACAGCAGTAGAGAAATCAGGAAAGTGAAGATGTGGGGCCATGGAGAAGAGAAACAGGAGGAGCCCTGAAATAGCTCTGTGAAGGGCCTAATAGTAAAGGTTGTTGACTTTGCAGGCTGCCAATTTTAGCCCAAAAGCTATGCTAGATCACAAGCAAATGAATGGACATAGCCCCGTGACAGTAAAACTTTACAAAAGTAGAGACAAGGATTGGATTTGGCCTGCAGGCCCTGGTTTGCCAACTCCATTCTAGAGGATCAACGCAAACACCTGTGGTTTCTGATGAGGTTCTTCATTGGTCAGCACCCAGCATGGAAGCGTACACCATCGTATCTGGGAGGACAATGCTGCCAACGCCCTCTTCTCTGTTTCTTCAAAGATGGGTCTCAGAGACAGTCAGTTACAGCGTAGGGAAACACACGCAGCCAATGATCGCACTTTCAAGGCATTACCCAAAGGAACCTGGTGCTCCTTGAAGATGTGTTAGGACCTTCCTCTGCCACTTGGGACAACTGAGAAACCCTCAGAATTTCAGTGTCTGTCGGTGGTCACACTTTACCATTTGTTGACATAGTGCCATACAAATATTCTTTCTCAGAAATAACAGTAGCATGTAAAGCAAAAGAAATCCTTACCACAAGTATACTTAGATGCAGAAACCAGTACAGGTCCACAGCCCCACAGCAGCCAATAAATCTGGTGTTACCACGGGACAGATGCTTAATGACAGCAGAGTGCATGTGAGTGGCCCCTCGTGTCCTTAGAGCCAAAAAGGAAATTGGCACCCCATCTATAAGGACAGGACCCAATATATACTGTCACTGGCCACAGAGAACTGTAACATAATGTCACCCTGGCCAATTTTCAGAGCCACTCGCACAGTCCATAAAAATCCCAAAGGCCTTGAACCCACCAATACATGCTTAGAATGTTATTAATTGCAATAATTCCTGTCTATGGTCAAAGACAAACCAGAAATGTCACAGTGTCCTGACCTCCCAATGTCCAAACGTCTCCAGAACGCTGTGCCAATAGATTGCAGCTCAGCCCTAAACCGCCTCCGTTTACAGTGAAAGACTCCACCACAAAACAACAACAACAACAGCAACAACAAACCCAGAAAACAAAAAAACCCATTTTAGCCGCTATTCTGCGAATGCTATGATCTGCGAGATCTGGCTTATACCTGCTTATCAGCACTAAATGTCACATTTTCAGAAATTTTGCGAGTCAACTGACATCCCACTGTAGTTCAAAATCAGCCTTACTGGGAATATTTATTTTACAAACATCAGCAAATACTACAAATCGGGACCTTTCTTCTCCCATAGACTAATGCTAAACATTTACCAGAACACCACTGACCCTGTCCCTGCCTCACTGCACCAGCCAAAATGTCCTTATGTTTTAATCAGACAGTCCATCTCGAATTGTCCGGCCACTTGACTGCCAGCGTCCAGCGTCTCCATGCCTTCCATTTGGGAATCTACCTGTTTAGCCGTCCTCTCCTTGCCACAGAACAAGAGGGAAAGGAAATCAGCTGTTATTCCTCCCAGTGACAACACATCTTGTCCACACATCAGATAATCCATCTCAGAATCACTCACGATACTCCTACAGCAGTAACAGCTGCTATCACCGGGATCATTCTGTGATCCGACCCCACCGCCCATAAATCCTCCAAAAGGATGAATCAAACTTTGAAAAGATTAAATTTAAATATGAGCAATTGATGAAACTAAGGTAACATTATGTGTCAACTAAATATACATCAGTGAAAGAAAGAAATAAAAGTGGGCATTTGAGAATATTGTAACAAATATTTTAATTTCAGATTAAGTCAAAAGGAGCACATCCCCCACAAGAAATACAGCGTAAGACTAATTCCTCAGACAAGCTGCTTCTGCAAAGTTGAGAAGAAAGAGCAGCTGTGAATTCTGGCTTCAGTCCAGCTTGATAAGTTAGAGATGGTCTGCGGCTGTTCGTGGAAATTTTAATGTTCACAACTCCACTCTTTAAGATCTATAACAGGGATTGTTTATCCCTTGCGGTTTGCAATTGATTTCTTTCCCGCAGAAGGGGAAATAAGCCTTGTTCTAACAGTAAACCCTTCTAGACTGCAATAATAACATAAGATGATGAATCCTATTCTTTCATTATTTTTATAACTGCGCTCCTTCTGCCCTCTCCCTCATGTTTTTTTGTGCCTAATGAGACAGAAAAAAATACTGATAAAAAAGGGTAGATTTATCAACAGATCCTTCCTGAAATTTACACATAAAATGCTATTCTGACTAAAAGAATCACCCTTAATAGTCAGCCATAGTGTATACATTTCTACCATTAGAGATTCATTCCTTTGGTTTAAAAAATTAGTGTATTAAACAATCCACGTTTTAAAATGAACCAAATTATACCAAACTGGGAAAACTTACATTCTTCAAACTACATTCTTTGGGCACCCTGAGTTAACGAGGCTCTGGATTGCACTAAAGGAATACATAAATGAGCTTAGAACTGCCCAAGAGAGATCTTGATGAAGAAAACATAGTTCCTTTGAAGTATGTCTTTCTTTTAAAGACTGTATTTGTTTACTTGCTTGCTCGCCCATTTATTTACTTGAGGGGCGGGAGAGAGAGAGTAGAGCACGAGTAGAGGGAGGAACAGAGGAAGGGAGAAAGGGAGATAATCTTCAGCAGACCCCAGGCTGAGCACCAAGCCCAATGTGGGGCTCACTCTCAGGACCCTGAGATCATGACTTGAGCTGAAACCAAGAGTCAGACGCTTGCTTAACTAACTGCCCACCCAGGCCCCCCGATGTGTGTCTGAAGATAGTACCAGCTCACATTTATCTCCATATCGCAAGGTAAGATGTTAGGTAATATACCCAAGATCACACCACTACTAAATGGTAGTAGAGCTAAGTGTTGAGGCAAGATCTAATTTCAAGACTCAAGTCTTTTTCATATACTGTGTTGCTCAGGGGGTCAGAAATGAGGAATCGAGCTCTGGTAATACAAAACAACCTCAGAATTATGCCATTTTTTTGTCCTGAATGACAGCTACCATAGTCTATAACAGGTTTAACTGTTCTTTGGCAAAAGTCTTTGGCCAAAGCGTGATCCTAAGGATTTTCATTTTTCTGTTTCTTAAAACTCACGTATTAGGTATTAACAGAAAGGTAACCTTGAGAGTATTTATCTACTAGGACTTGTATTAGTTTTCTGTGGCTGCCATAACAGATTATCACAAACTATGTGGCTTAAAACAACAGAAATTTATTTCCACACAATTCTGGGGACAGAAGTTCAAAAGCAAGGTGCCGGCAGGCCGAGCTCCCTCTAGAGGCTCTAGCGAGGAGTTCTTTCTTTGGCTCTTCTGCTTCTGGCAATGGTAGGCATTCCTTGACTTGCAGCCACATCTCTGTTTCCATGTAGCCTTCTCCTCTGCTTGTCTGTATTATTTTTCTTTGCCTCTTCATTATAAGGATATTTGTGATGACATTGAGAGACCACCCAGACAATCCAGAGTATTGGCTTCTCTCAAAATCCTCAACTTAAATGTATCTGCAAATACCCTTTTCCCAATGAAGACCAATTATTAGTTCCAAGGATTGGTACTTATTCTCTTTGGGTCATCATTATTCAATCATGCTTGGTGAAACCTACGTTTCACTCACATGCAGGAGAACTACATGTAGTGGTAGTTAGATTGTCAATCTATCTTGGCTTCTTTGGACAAAATAGGCATAATACTACTCTTTATTCCTTTTCCTCCCCATATCCCTACCACCATCCCCAGTCCCTAATATCCCCCACACCATCTTCAAACCCTGCTGCTTGGATCATGTTTAGAGGGATCGGTTTCTGGAGTACAGATGAGCCATAGGCTGTAAGTAACGTTGTCCTTAAACCTTGGCTACTAGGATACCTGCCGTGGGTCTTGTACTTTGGAGGCCCTCACTCTGGCCTTTCTATGGCTGTACCCTTCCCCACAAAGCAGAGTCCATGGTTCAAGGAGAAGTGCTGACCTAGAGCTCATGCCCTCCCCTCCCATTTGAGATCACATTCTGGGAACCTGTAGTCCCCAAATTCCCTGCCCACAGAGCCCCTATGTCTTTCCTCCCAAGGAAGGACTGAACTGCCAGTATGGACACCCCCCAGCCCTGAGAGATGCCCAAGATGAAGCTATTTCAGGTGTGGATTCGCTCAGATGAAGAGACTGGGACATCTACACACATGCACTCCAGGCCAGAGCCAAGTGTGGGAAGTGAAGGTGGGAGGCCTATGGACTGAGAGCATCCCTTCATTCTCTGACCCAAAGCCCTGAAAAGGTGGATCTGGTGGTGAGGATGGGGATTAAGGCAAAACCAGGCATGGCTAAGAACTGCTCTTGGCTTCATCACGATGGGGTAGGAGATGAGAATCCCAGTCACTGTGGACAGCCAAGCAACTACTCTGCTTGTTTAATATCTACCAAATGCTAAAAATGTATAATGCCTGCTTTAATATGTTAGTGGTCTTAATAATGTTCATACTTTTTGACTGAATCATTTTACTTCCTAAAATTTAGTCCTTAAAAATATTTCAAAATACAGAAGAGGTGTTATATACAGATGTTCATCCCCCCCCCACCATGTTTTAAGATAAGTGTCCCAAATGGCCAGTGACAGACAGGTAGCTAAATAAACTGTGGTATATTTAAGTCAACATAACAGAGCTTATAAAAACAATGTTTACAAATTGTTTTATGACATGGAAAATCTTTATAACTTTGAATAAAAAATAAAAGATATTTGATATAAAATTATAACTATAAAATGGTCCCACCTGTGTAAAAACTAATTCTAGGGGGAAAAAATGACTTCATGGAAATGACCAAAATATTAATTCTGCACAGACAGGAGTGTTCTGGATTCTTTTTATTATACGTCATAATTTAATTAACAAATTCTTAATTTGTTGCAACAACAGAATTACTTTTATAACCAGATTTTAAGCAGCAACACTAAAAATAAAACACTAAGACCACTTACAGATGATGTTAATCAGTTTCTTCCCAAAACCACACAAGATGACAGTTGAGAGAATTTTTTTTTTTAAGGATATAAAAAGAGTAAGAATGGGGACAACAGCAACACAATTTTGGAAACTAGGAAACTGGTGGATAAGAACTCATTGATGATGGAAAGCTGAGAGAAATGACCTTACTACCAGCAGCACAGGGAAGTCAGGCTGATCCATAGAAAAGCTCAGGAATTAGAAGAACCCACTAATGTAAAAGCAGGAATATAACTGGGCTATAAAAATTAGAGGGCCAATGGAAAATCTGCATAGAATTTATTTAGAACCCCAGAAGTCTCTTCCACTCCAACAGATGATGGGTTTATTCTCTAAAAAAGAGTGAACCAGAGGGAGTCTGAGCTGGAGGCATAGACAGAACTGAGGGTCAGTGTGTTATATTGAGAATAGGGACATTAAGTCAATGGTGAGATCCTTGCTTGCTTCCTCCAAAATGCTGGTGGAGAGGCTTACAGTTTTCAGATAGGAAACTGACCAAACCAAGAGAAAGGACACATGTACTACAGGTTGGAGGGGGGGGTGTCCCTCGGTATAAAAGCCACCCAGTGATAAGCCTTTCCATACACATAGTTACCTGCCACCCTTTTATTGCCTCATTCTAAAAAATAAGTGGAAGCCAAGGATCATGACGCTTTTGAGGAAAAGTTTCCAACATGAAAGAGAGAAGTTAAGGCATCTAAAAAGTAAAAAAAATAACTCAAGGGAAACAAAAATATTGCAGTGAACAGAAACTTTGAAAAAACCATAATTGAAACCTTCAGAATGGTGAGATAGTATCCTTAATCCACATAATCAAAACACAAGGCAAGATTTTATTTTTTTGATGGGTGAGTAGTATTCCATTGAATATATCTACCACATCTTGTTTATCCATTCATCTGTCAATGGACATCTGGGCTCTTTCATTAGTTTGGCTATTGTGGACATTGCTGCTATAAACATTGGGGTGCAGGATCACTACATTTGTATCTTTGGGGTAAATACCTAGCAGTGTGATTCAGCCATCAAAAAAAGAAAAAAATGAAATGTTGCCATTTACAGTGACATGGATGGAACTAGAGGGTATTATGCTAACCGAAATAACTCAATCAGAGAAAGACAATTATCATATGATCTCACTCATATGTGGAATTTAAGAAACAACACAGAGGATCATAAGGGAAGGGAGGGAAAAATAAGACAAAATCAGAGAGAGAGGCAAACCATAAGAGACTCTTAACTACAGAAAACAAACTGAGGGTTGATGGAGGGGAGGGAGGAGGGGGATGGGGTAACTGGGTGATGGGCATTAAGGAAGGCGCATGATGTAATGAGCACTGGGTGTTGCATGCATCTGATGAATCACTAAATTCTACCTCTGAAACTAATAATACATTTATATGTTAATTAGTTTAATGTAAATTTTAAAAAATTTAGAAAAAGAAAGAAAATAAAGTAAAATAAATAAGTTTCACCTTTAAAAAAACAAAACCCAAGGCCATAAATCTAAGAATATTACGGGGGAAAAAAGCTCTTTGCACTTTACAAATAATATGATAGCAAAAATGAAAATCTCAAACAAAAAGGTTTGGAAGCAAAGTTAATTGTTGCAGGATGAGTGGTTGAGCTGATGCTCAAACCTAACTTCCCACTATTCCTCTCCCTTCCTTCCATCAGTGCCTGTCCCCATGTGCGCTCATGGATGCAGTCCATGGTTTAAAGAATTCATCTGTACCATCTAAGCCTTCCTTAGAACTGTTATATCAAAGCTCTCACTTCACGAGCAATAAAACTTTATTGCCAGATTCTGCCATTTATCTGGAAATAGAAGAATAGGTTTCCCCCGTCCCCCTGTTTCTCTCTTCATTCTTAAATGCATTCTATGCAATAATTTTATAATACCAATTGCCCACTGGGTATTTTACTTTATTTTTCCAGGCAGCCCACACAAAATGGACTCTCCTTTATAGCCTTTGGAAATAGTAACTTGAATTAGAAAGAGGTATTGACATGCTCCCAGAGGCAATCCACAGCTCCAGCAGTAACTTCCACTAACACCAGCCAGCTCCATCTGAGGAGAAAGCAGCCCCATCCTGAGCCATTCTTTGCTCAGCCCTCCAATCTCTGAGATCATTAATTACCCACTCCGTCAGCACATTTGCGCTGTATCTGTAGGTGCTGACAACACAAGCCTGTCTCCTTTTATATGGTTCTTTGAAACTTTCACAGCAGCCAAGGCTCAGATTTAATCATTTGATTCTGATGCACTTTCTTTAACACATTGTAGCAGCATTTAAGTACAGTATGACAGGTCTGGGACTGTGACAACCCTACTGATCAGAGCTTTTCCCACAGCCAGGGGTCCATCTCTGTGAAAAGTTAAATTCCTGACTTTGCAAAGCTTTTAGTCTTTTAATCTGGGGGTGCTGAAAGCTTTTGCTTGTTTTTGTTGTCATCCGATATGTCCTAGAGTTCTAGGAAGACCAAATCAACAATGATCAAACTGGTTTCCAGTTGCACTGAATCAGAAGCATTACAGAAAACAAAAGCCCATTCAAAGAGATGTACTTTAAAAACTGCTATGAGAAACTCATAAAATAAAGGTATTTAGGGAAGTCATTCACACCAGTAAGATGTCTAAGCAATTAGAATTTGCCCAAAATGAAATCTCTTGGTCTGCCCAAACCACACACATAAACTTTGTAATTTATGAACTATGTACTTTGGAGCACATAGCTTTATCCTTACAAGAGCTGTAACATTTATCAGCTAGAATTCTCAAAATAATTTTGCATATCATTATCTCATTTGATCCCCTGTGTGACCCTGATGAGTATGCTCCGGGGCTCTTATCTCCAGTTTGTAGAGGGTGAAATCACTTTTACAATGAGTGAAAAGGGCTTCCTTTTCACTTCACATAAATGTTACTCCTTTGCATATACCAAAGCTTCTAGAAGTAGCTAAGAGCCAGTAGGAACTCAATAAATGTTCCGGTGGAAAAGAAACATATTGGTTTTCAAAGAAAATATTGGTTTTCAAAGTTATATCTTACAGGATTTCAAAGGAAAATATTTGCAAGAATAAAACACATAGTAAAATAGTGAGGCAGCTTGCTGAAAAAAAGTCTCTAGACTCACCCTCTTAACCTAAGCCATCCGTGGGATGACAGGTCAGCCTGGCTTGCTCCATCTTTTACAATATCCCTGGCTCAGAAACCAACAAAGTAAATCAGGTAAAACCTAACTAAAGTTGGGTTACTTGGCAAATGGCTATTAAAGAAATAAAGTCAGTTCTACTATTTTGAATTACACAAAGCAACTCAAAGAATGCCAACAATATGACTTTAGTGGAGAAATAAGTAAGTTTTATTATTAGCAAATAAAATGGTCCTTATAAGGGTTGCTTTGTGTCTATAACCCTGTGACATAGGTGGCCCGGTTGCTGGGTGATCACCTGTTTCCCTGTCTGAACCACCTCCACCTCCCAACCCCAGGGTACAGTCTGGGTCTTATTCATCTTGGTTCTGCCGGAACCTATCTGATCCAAGTATTATAGGCACTCAAAGAATGTTTGATGAGTAAGTTAATTAATGAATAAAGAAACTGAGGCTGAATGGTTGTTGGATACATCTTGGCAGAGAAAACAGCATAGGCTGCAGAGTGAAAAAAAAACTTAAGTTCACATTCCAGCTCATCCAAAGAGAAGCTGCACGATCTTAACTTTTTTTTAAATATATTACTCTGTTCTTATGCTGATGAAACTAAGATAGAAGACACCCTATTTCTTTCTTTTTTTTTTTTTAAGATTTTACCTATCTTTTTGACAGACAGAGATCACAAGTAGGCAGAGAGGCAGGCAGAGAGAGGGGGAAGCAGGCTCCCTGCTAAGCAGGAAGCCCAATGCGGGGCTCGATTCCTGAACCCTGGAATCATGACCTGAGCCAAAAGCAGAGGCCTCCACCCACTGAGCCACCAGGCACCCCCGAACTTAACTTTCTCAACCACTCTGAGTCCCTCTTGCCTCAACTATGAAAGGAGCATAACAGGAAATAGTGCCTACCATGCAGGGCTGCCCTGACGAAATGAGGGAAGGGGGTAAGCATGTTACCTGTTTTCCCTGACACCTGGATTTTCTATAAATTCACTTTAACTATGAGTTGCGGTTTGTTTTGTTTTGTTTTGTTTTGTTTTTACCAAGCAAGCTAACGTCAGATCTCAAAATATCATAGCCCTGAGTGATTAAGGTCTGAAACAGAGTTCAACTAAATTCACTGTCCTCCTTCAATACACAAGACAGGGAGTGATTAATTAAAAGTGCGTGCCAGTGACCACCAATTAAAATAACAAATGAATAGTGCCCATGCCACCATCCACCAAAAAGTCTCCGTGAATACAGCTTTGATGTTAGATTATTAATCTTATTGAGAGTGAATATTCATTTGACTGCTTTCAGATTAATAAATTTGTCTCAGTAATTTGTTGGAATTTGGACTCCAAAGTGGTTTAGTGACAGCAATTTCTACATAGAGAAGGTACGGCTCATGAAATCGCTTGGAAACCAAGATTAAGGCCAGACGTGATTGAAAGAAAAAAAAAAAATCCAAAACCTCTGTGGGAATTCCCTACTTCCACTCCTGCAGAGGATAAAAACCCTCCTGGTGTGATTTCTAATTCCCTGTAAGCTTTTCTACAATGCAAATGTCACGGTGAAAAATTTGGCAGTTGCTTTCAGGAAGGTAAGTTGCCCAGATCACTAGAAAATGTTGTGACATTTAAGTGACCCTTCCATTCTGTTTTACAGAAGGAGTTCCAATTAAGCTCAAAGCTCTCCTCTTATTTACTATCCTGGCCCTAAAATGAAGGCCATGAGAAGTTGAATGCTATTTTTGCTGTGGGAGCAAGGCTGAGCGCTTTGAGAGAGAACAAGAACTCTCAGCCACCTCCAAGAAGACGAGAACGGATGAAGATTGTTTTTTGTCTTGAAATGTATCACCATTTCCCCCACAGCATTGTTTTTTTGTTTTGTTTTTGTTTTTGTTTTTGTTTTTGTTTTCTCTTGGCTGTGGCCCAATACGGATGCTCAATTCAGCTGCTGGTGCTTCGGGAACAGTCTCATGTTGGAAGGTTCTGGTCCTGGTTTTGCTACAAATGTATCATGTAATGTCAAATAGGCCGCTTCATTCCTCAGAACCTCTGTTTCCTTAGCTATTAAAAGAGGGGGGTGCATCAGATCATTGCTGAAGCCCCTTCTAGCCCCATTTCTACAGCGCGTGCATTTCTGGTCAGGAGCGATGGAGGAAGGTAGAGGGTCGTCTGCCATCCCCTGTTTCCAGCAGAAACCCAAATGCTGAAGTAGAAGAACCGAAGTGATCTGAGGCTGAAGGGGGGACTCCACAGTTACTCAAGTGAAGAGTCCAGAAGTGAGACACAGACATCAGCAGGCGCCGGCAGGCTCTGGCAATCTAGGGAGTTCGAGTTCCAGACTTATTTGAAATAATACTGGACAAAAGACACTCCTGTTTTCTCTCCAGGGCTAATTAGGATTCTTTCCTTGCAGGCTGCTGGAAACATACCAAAGTAGCTCGAGGGAAAAGGTGGACGTGGTTATATGAATAAAATCTGGACCTAGGAAAAAACTGGAATGGTGAATCCTTCAGGAAGTAGTCTCTTGCTTACAGTCTCGATCACTGCTTCCTCCTACATATCTGGTCCCCCTCCCCACGGCTCTCCTCTTCCTCCTCCTCCTCCTCCTCCTCCTCCTCCTCCTCCTTCTTCCCTTCTCTACTCTCCATCCACATAGAGAAATAGGAACCCCCGCTCCTGACTTTAGATATTATAGTTCTACTCATATTTAGAGAAAAACTAGCCTTTCTGAATCCATTTCCAATTTCCCTGGACAGAGGTTCTGAATGAACCAGGCATCTATGCTTATCCAACTGTGGCCAAAACCGTTGGTGTAAACTTCAACTAAACTAAAACTTCAGCTGTGAGATCGAATGTTGTGAAGCCCCCCTCGGACATACAGCACAATTTGAAATGTTATATGAATGTTCAACCTCACTCCCCTTCAGGAGGTAGCTAATGGCCAAAATAGTTTTTTTTTTTTTAAACTGTTGAGATTGATATTATTTTTTTAAAGAAGGGCTATGCAATTAACTGCAATCGTATTTAAAATGAGAGCTTTTAAAATGCCTTTCCAAACTTCACTTAATTTAGTTACTATTACTTGGTTCACATAATTCAGTATATTTGACTCCAAAGATGATTTCCTCTGGAATCTCTTCTTGAAATAATTTCCTTAATCAATACGAAACATTATACTTGAGTTCCCTGATAGGTTAAGTTTATAGCTTGCATTGTACGGAAATTCCAAGTTGATGTCAGGACACTGAGGATAGCTTCAGGAATTCCAAGGAAGAAAGAAATGGCCAGGGATATTTGAATACTTCTGTCCTCAAGGAGCATCAAAGTAATGATTGCTAGTTCCTGTGAGAGATTTATAGAGCCTTTCCTTTCTTAGCTGACAAAACATATCAATTTATTTCTACTTGCTCATTTATTCAGCCAGCAAGTAGTTATTTGCTGTCTACTCTGCAAACATAATAATTTGCTAGATTCTTTTTTCCACATGTAACCAGATTGGTCATTTGTTACCAAGAGAAAAATGTGCTCCACTATGCCCAATTATGAGTCATTTAAAAGTCATTAAACATCTACCAGAAATACATTTTCAGAGTTTTATAAGTTTTTTATTCCTGGGTAAAGAAGCACATGTAAAAAAAAAAAAAAATCAAGTGATAGAGAAAGAAAGAAAGCGGAAGTTAAAAGCCGTGTGCAATCACATCCCTTCCTCTGTTAGACAGTTTGCTTGTAAATTCTGATGGATTTTTCCTATGCATACCCTGATACAAACTATATATGCATGTAATTAACAAACATATAAATGCATATAAACACATACACACAATTTTATTATAGAATCAAAATGAAAAACACTATTCTGAAACTAGCTTTGGTCACTTGTCACTATATAATAACTATTGCTCTTGGCTACCTCGACCTTTTAAAAGGTAACATAGTGATCCATTATTTGAATACAGCAAGTATCTTTCAAACTATCTAATTATACTCATTGTAGGTTATTTCCAAGGTTATTTCCACTTTTTATACGAACATGGCTTACGACAAACATTCTTATCTGCCTATATTTGTTCGCTTGAGTCAGCATTTCCCAAGAATGAAATCCTAGAAATGGAATCACTACATCAAAAAGTACACACAGTTACCATTTAAGTAATAGCTGCCATTTGCTTTCCAGAAAGCTTTTACCAAATTACAGCCTCACCTAGAATTCATGGCGATGCCTGTTCTCTACGCCCTGACCGGTGCTAACTGCCTAATAAATCACTGCTACTTGTCCAGAGGCAGAAAGGTTATTTCAATGTTTTAATTTGCATTTCTTAGCAACACGCGTTTACCTATGTTTTGGGGATTTCTTCTGACACTACCGATTTATTGTTCTCCCTTTCTATTGGATTAGTCTTTTTATACGGATTGGAGTGTGCTTTAGATAGCATTGCTGTTAACCCTGTGTTGCCTGCACCTCCACTGCCTTTTGTATAACCTTTCTCCGGTTTTCGATTGCGGTTTCAGCAAGCCTATGATCTGAAACTAGTACAAAAAATTAAATCCTTGATGTAATCAAGAACATCCTTTTTTTTCCCTTTGTTTCCTGGTGTCCCCCTCATATCTTCTTGCATCAGCTTTCTATGCCGCTGTAACAAATCACCACGAACTTGGTGTTTAAGACAACACGCAATTATTAGCATGCCGTTCTAGTGCTCAAAAGTCTTATACCCGAGGGGTTGGCAGGACTGCATTCCTTCCGCAGGTCCTAGGGGAGAATCCGTTACGTCTCCTTTTCCGGCTTCTAGAGGCTGCCTGTATTCTTTGGCTCATCACCCTATGCCCCCTCATCTTTAAATCTAGTGGTGGAGCATTTTCAAATCTCTCTCTCCCTCATACACCTCCTTCATCATACCTCCCATCTCTGTCTCTGATGCTGACCCCCCTGCTTCCTTCTGATTAAGACCCTTGCCATTCCATTGCACCCCCCAGATAACCCAGAATAATATATGCATCTCAATTAATTAAACATCCACTTTAATCAATCTGCAGAATCCTCTAGTTAGTAAAGTAACATGTTAACAGACTTCAAAAAGTAGGACACGGACACCTTTTATCAATGGGTTATAAACATTACTCCCTGTATTATCTTCTACTATGCTATGATTTTGATTTTTTATAATTAGAAAAATCTAGGCTTTATTTAAATATAGTATGGGCATTTATTTAAACCTCATAAAAGGTGTTGGTCCATGGTAAAAGGAACGAGACTGATACAAAGCGAAGGTCAAGCAAAGCTTTATTTCGCGCCAAGCATCGAGAATTAAACCGAACATTCGGGGCCGTCTCTTGCAAAGAGGCAACCTCACTCTGCCTTACAGACTAGCTTTTAAGGGCAAAGGCCATGTGGTTGGGCCTGGCCACACACAGGTGGCCAATGAGATTGTAACACACAGAGAAAGCTGCACCGTCATGCTAGGTTACACATAAGTGACCAATTGAATTACCATTTACCCTATAGTAGATATTTGAACTAGCCTATCATCTTGGTCAGAATTGGCGCCCAAAGGGTAGGGCCCATACTCCTCGGTAGCTAGGGAGACAGTATGCACCCCCACTGATTGGATATCTCCACCTGGCCTGACCCGCCCTTGTATTTGGGCTTTGTTACCTGGGACTGGTTTCCCGGACTTGCTTTTAAGTAAGTTCCCTGAGGGGGGCGGAGGGGCAGAGTCAGTTTAAGTTTTACTGCATAAACAACAAAATCATTGTTTAACTGGTTGGAATCTCTGGCTAAATAGGCCCTTACAAAAGGGACATCTGACTGGCTTAGTCAGTAGAGCATGTGACTCTTGATCTCAGGGTGGTGAGCTCAAGCCCCACAGTGGGCATAGAACTTACTTTTAAAAAATTGAAAATAGGGGCGCCTGGGTGGCTCAGCGGGTTGAGCCTTTGCCTTCGGCTCAGGTCATGATCCAGGGTCCTGGGATCAAGCCTCGCATCAGGCTCTCTGCTCAGCAGGGAGCCTGCTTCCCCCTCT